>NC_081825.1:59266250-59963125 GCF_030867095.1 Alligator mississippiensis | reverse complement strand
CTGGAAGTGGGGGCTATGCCCTGCAGCCGCTTGCCCCCTTCCACCTGGAGCGAGCCGTGCCCGCATCCTGCACCCCCTCCGCCCCCTTGCTAGGCAGCTTGTCCCAGCCCAAGCCCCAGCCCCAGCCCCAATCCCTCCCTCCCCCAACACCAACAGATTTACCAACTGGAGGCAGCTGTCAGTTGCCTTTTTAGTCTATGGCCGAATCTCTGAATCGGCCAAATCTTTTCCGAATCAATTCGAAGCATCCAAATTGATTCAGAGCTTTTACTTGATCTCCCAATTCAATCTGGATTCAGAGATTCAGTCCCTGAATTGGGCCAAATCTCTTCCGAATTGAATCAGCTAATGAAGCTTTGCACTGTCCTACTGGGCAGTGCTTGCCCCAGCCCCAGTCCATCCCTCATTGCAAGGGGGCCTTGATGTGCCCCACCTCATTCCTCCCCCCATTCCCCTTCCATCACAACAGACTTACCAGTTGCCTGCAGCTGTATCAAGCATCTTAAAGGAACCAATCTCCCATTTATAACATTGCTCCTACGGGAAAATTGGTTCCGAGTTACAATGTCTCGACTTAAAACACAGTTTTCAGGAACCAATCATGCTGTAAGTCCGAGGACTGCCTGTAAAGCATGGCAAAGAGCATAGAAGCCAGAGAAGTGTTCCATTTGGTGCCTGATAACTTTACTTCTGATGATGGAACTGGGAAAGGCTAGGGAATTTTTTGAAAGTCGGGAGTGGAGCAGAAGGGTTGGGAATGTTTCTCTCAAGGTTTGATCCTTTTAAAGTATAGGCTGTAACTGTTGAATGTTCCTTCTTATCAGTCAAGTGTGGGATAGTAGGTGACTACCAGGGATGTATGGTCAGTAGGGTTTTCCTTCCGTCTGGTACAGGTTAATAGGAGGGATTTGGATGGTTCTTTCAAATATATGGTCTAGTTCTCTGTTGGAGTATCCCTGCTGGGTAAACTTTCTAGATATCAAGGTCCACACCAGGGATGGCAACATACAAACCAATCACAGACCACCATTCACACCCAGCAGTCTGGCCCTTGCATACCACTTTTTCTGCTCTGCAGAGACACTTGTGACACTTGTCACTAACCCAGAAACAGCTTTTACCATCAAAGGGTGTGTGTAGATGAAATGGGGGCCCTAAATTGAAGTGGTGGGTTTTTAAAAACACTGCTTCAATTTAGGGTCAATTAAAACCTCGTGTCATGCACACACCCGACTTACCTGCCTCTCTGGCTACAGGGAGGGGAGGGCGAGCTGCCAGTGGGCGAAGCAGTCCCTGGGTTGCAGTGGGGCTGGTGCTTCCCTCTGCGGCAGTGGCATCCCCCCCCCCACCCTCCAAGCAGCACCTACCTGCAGGCATCCAGGTCAGGCAGTCCTGGAGGGCACCACAGCTGTGGAGAGAAGCACCAGGCACCTGTGCAGCTCAGGCAGATAGGCAGGCTCTGGGAGGGAGGAAAATCAGGTTTGCTGGGGGGGGGGGGGAGGGTCCCCCTCTTTTGGGCAAGAGCCTGCCTTTCTGAGCTGCTGCCAGGCTGCCTGCAGGGTTTTCTGCAGAGCCCCTGAGCTGCACAGAGCCTGGTGCTTCACTCCAAGTCATTTAAGGTGCGTTACACTGCCGAATTTGCTACAGCGGCTGTAATTAACGCGCAATATGCTGCTAAGGCGTGCAAACACCGACACCATTAAAGCAGTGCGAAAGCATTTAGCCCACTTTAAAGTGTCGTGCACACATGCCCCTCATTTTGTCTACACACGGCCATTGACACTCCATCCTATTTAATGAATAAGATCAGCAAGCACAAAGTGGGACATAACCCTGCCTTAAACATATACGCAAACCTGTCAATTAATTTCCACTGCCACCAAAATCAACACCTCAGATAAAAACATCAGAATCCACAACGTCTCTCCCAGACTGTAGCATCCTCTTCCAGCGCACCAAATGCTCTCAGTGAAATGATGTGGTTTAAGCTAGAGAAAAACAACGAATGATCATAAGAGAAAGACTGAATGCAGAGATTCAAACAGAGGTAGAAGAACACTTTTCACAGAACAGCCACTTCCTTTCTGACCTCAGAGTCCTCACACTCAAGGGATAGTTACAAAACACCACAGGTAGCAGGTCTAGGAACTAAAACTGGTAAGATTACTGAACACTGAAAAACAAGGACTAAACACAGACACTGATTTTATAATTCATTATAATCCACCTTATACCCTTACTAATCTCTCTGTATGCCTCAGATAATAGCAACAACCCTCTTCCCTCTTGAGTGTTCTTGCTCTTCCAATAATCAGGTTATCCTTTATATAAAGGATATTTTTTATTTTACATAAAGCATATCCTTTATGCTGAATTCCTCTCATTTGTTAGCTGCCTGATAATGTCTCTTTTCTCTTAGTCAACAAACCCCACTCCATTCCTCTAAGCCAGGGGTGTCCAACCTTTTTGAATGTGGGGCCGGATCATGAACTTTTTATCACCCAGTGGGCTGGCAAGCCATATTCAAAGACCTCACAGGAAGCCGTATCACATCACCCCTCCAAAAACAAAAGTATAGTGTTTACTTTAATTTCCCATTGCAGCACCTCAGGCCTCAGAAAACAGCTTGGAGGGCTGCATGGCGGCACGCAGGTCATATGTTGGACAAGCATGCTCTAAGCAGACTGGGCTTTTTTACAAGTGTAAGTGCCACAGCACTGGGCACCTTGAAAAGCGCCTGGCACTGCAATGCTTGCAGTTGTATAAGCAGCTAAATGTGTCAGCATAAAGAAAATGGCAGCGGTACACTTTTGAACTAAAACACTTTGGAGGTGCTTTAGTTCAAAAGTGCACCGCCGCCATTTTCCATGTGCTGATGCATATTTCACTGCTTATACAAATGTATGCGGCACAGCGCAGTGCATGTCAGCTTGCATGAGGAGCAGACTCGATTAATCAAGTCTGCTCCAAAGCAGATCTCCGGCGTGTCATGGGACAGAAAGATATGTGTATAAATGCCCACTGTTTTTATTTACACCTGGAGTTTTACCGGGTCATTGTGCTACTTGTTAGTTACCTGAGCCTTGTCTGCTTCTTTCTTTGACCTGAGGAATAGCACTTTATGCCTGAAAGCTTGCCTCAACTTTTCTCCCAACATGCAGTTAGTCCAATAAAAGATACCGCTTACAAAACTCTGTGCCTCCTGCACATTTCCTGGACTGTCAAGATTATATCATCACTCCACTGCTACCTTAAAATGAACAAGTAATTTCCTTTGCAATTCAGGTTGTATGCAAATGAGAACGAGAACTCTTTTCTCCTTAGTTCCCTCCAATACTCTATTGCTTTTAGTTTAATAAAACTGGATCTTCATTACATGGCAATATATGTCTGCTGAGCATGAAGTTCTCTTACAAAACGGTTTCACTGGGAAGAGAAGAGTTCCCTAAAGTTTTCTCTTCATACATTTTGAAGTTTAGCATTTGTTCTGAAGAATGTGATTTTGAATCTAAACATTTTTGTAAGATCTTTCTGGGAATAACTTAATTATGAAAACCTTTGTTGAAAACACGCAGATGCTTATTATTGTGCAGATGTAGTAGCAGATGAGTAAAGGCCACTATGGGCCAGATTCTATTCCACCTACGGGGCATCTAAGTAGATTTAAGAGCCCATGCGCAGTTCTATTTCACTTTGTTCAAATCCCTAAAAATTCATCAATGTATCTACTTTGTGATGCACCTTTATTTAACCCTCCAGATTAACTCATGAAAAAGCAGCAAGGAAGAGGAAGACCCACCCACCTTTTAAACTGGCTGCTTTTCAAGGACATAGAACAGCATGGAAAAGAATCACATGTGGGGCTGAAGTCCACTTATACACCTAATAGGTACAGCAGAATCTATCCCTATGTGCATGAACAGATACAATGATTCCTTTGAAAAGATTTTTAAACATTTTATACAACTTAATTTTTGACAAATAAGAGTTTAAACCAACTACCAAAAATGCAAATTGGATATCTAATCCCTATTAAAATATCCTTCTCCACCCTAAATTGCTGGAGACTTATGGGACAGGCTTGGTTTTTGAGGACACCTATTCAGGTGCTGAGGTACCACCCCACAATATAAACACATCAATTTTTTAAAGCTGCTTTATGCTTACCCTCTGGAATTCCCTTATGAGGATGCTTAGGGAGGTGTATTCCTTAGAAATTAATTCATGCATGACAAAATGCTCCTGCAAAAGTATCCTGTGCATTTATATGCTGACATTTTCCTAGTTTTACAGCATTTACTCTGTGATAAAAATCTCATATGCTGAACTACATTGTGACATCTTGTACATACATTATATTTTGTAAAATGTGATCATCACATAATGAAATATTTCAGACTGTTCATTTTTACTTACTTTTCACGTAGACGCTAAACGTTATAGAGGAGTTGGCATCAGAATTGGATGCAAGAAATGTGTACATGCCTCCTTCTGTTCCTTTTAATCGGGTAAGGTGAAGCTCATTCACATAGCTATAAAAGAAGGAGGCATTAAACACTGCTAGGCTTATTACTTACTGGGGATTTATCTACGCAAGAAATCACTGCATAGAAAAATAACACATCACTTCAGAGTGCACTAATCCGTGCTAACTTTCTATACAGACACTCAGTCCAAAGTATCTTTGTGTGTGATAGTCTACTCCAGTGAGGAGTACAAGTGTCCAAACAGGGAATCAATCCAGACTAACTCTAGCCATCTAGACTTAGTGTCTAGATAAGGGTAAGAAAGAACAGTTGCAAACATGGTGCAGTTAACTTAAAGATATTCCAAATATAAATTAAACAGATTGTTTGTGTCACAGTTTATGTTGTAAACCAAGCTCTACCATATTTAAAGCCCTACAGGGCTGAATCCTACCCTTGCACAAAAAGAAAACCCCACTTAGAAAATGAGCCAAAAAGTTTTGCAGCAGTACGTATATATTATGGGTATATACACACTCTGAGTTCACAGCAAGTACTCAACCTTGGAGCACAAACAAGTGTACTAGGAAATACACTCAACAGGCACAACAGAATGAACACAAAGACCATAAACAGCACAAACTAGGGAGCTTTTATGTTACCATCCACAATTCAATGGCAGTCGGAGCAGCAAAAATGGTGGTCCTGGACCAAAGAGTTGGAGGCATGAATCACAAAGCACAATGAGCCTATACCCCAATCTGTGACAGAAGCATTGCCTGGCCATTTCTCTTCCCCCAGTCCGTTTGGGATTGGAGAAAAAGTATTTCTTTTGCATCTCTCCACCTTCACCTTCTGTGGAGAGATTCCAGTATCTGCCATGCTTACAGTCATTCATATTACCTGTTATTGCCCAAATCCTTGAAGCGGACAGAATGATCAGATGAATTTTGTAATGTTTCATTCATATACATCCACACTTGTTCTTCGGGTTTTGGATATGCCTCACAATAAACAACTAAATTTAGATTTTTTCCAGCATCTATGACTAATGTTGTTTCGTTCGGAGTAGACAAACTGACAAATCCTTTATCTGATGGTAATAAGAGAAACAATTTTAAATAATTTTTGCCCATTTTTTCAGTACTGTAATACACCATTCACTACTACTAAGGCTGTGATCCATCAACCTATGAAACAGGAACCCTTGTTTCAGAGGTGGTGTGCTAAAGCCAACACCACTAGATATACACAGAAATAGATGACAACCTAAGAGCCAATGTTGGGAAATCTTCAGTTGCTTTTACCAAAGTAATTTAATCTTCTGATCATAAATCTGAATATCCATGCCTTAACTCCTGGGAAAACTTAAGTGTGTGCTTAACTTTACTCACTTAGTTAAATCTTTCCATAATCACAGTCCTTGATTTGTTGCTGGCTAAGAAATATAGAGAATAAAAGCAAGAAGAATTGATCATTTATGACAATGAATTTAATGCTTCAGAATTTAATTTTTCACTGTCACGTGTAATTAAGAATTGCATTACAAATGAAGCAATTAAAAGTCATAATTAGAGAAAAAATGTTACGTCCACATGTCTGGATACAATCCTCATAAATGAAGGCATCTACTGCTGTGTCTTAATCCTTAACTTGGCAGATATCATTTATCACCATGAACTTAGATTCTGAAATATCATGGACAGCAACATCTTTACTAAGATGGTTTTCATTTCATTAGTAAATCCATCAGCCTTAATAGTACCCATTTTAAAAGACAAATTCTTCATTCCTACTTCAATTCATCTGTGCACTGCCAGTTTTGGTCCATCTGACAGACAGACTGTGCTATGAGAAAGCTTGTTTGCTGGTAGCTCATGTTCCATAAAAGCTATCACACAACTTAAATCTTAGCTTACAAGGTACTTTGCCTATTTGGACCTTTGCTCATGAATAGCCACACTAAAGTCAATAGCTCTGAGAAGTGCAAGTCACTCCTGCAGAATGTCCAGAAAAGGCTCAAACCCCACAGGGGACAAGTCAGATAAAATCTGCTTCTGAAGGGAGAAATTAGTTCGATGCTAAAACATGAGGTTTTTTCCCCTTCCCAAATTCAGTTTTTGTACAACCTATAGAAACATTCCATCCTTCTTTGAAGCTAAATTTAAGATTAAAATTATATATAGAAATTTGCAAATAAAATTCAGTGATTAAGCTGCCAATACCCAAAACAGATTTTTAGAAACTGCTTAAATGTTGTGCTTTTTTAAAAAGTTGATTATCTAAAATATACCAAAATACATCTTATTTCTTCTAAGTCTTTCAGCTAACATAAAAAGCATATTAAAGTACTGCCTGACACATTCAAAAGGATCTGTCAGGTATTTTATGTATATGACTTCTATGATGTAGAGAGCTGACACAATAAAGAAAAACAGTAGCTCGTCTGACAATTCACATTAAAAAAAGTAAATAAATCCAAAAGAGGCTGCTGGATTTAAAATAGTTGACGGAGGGGGGGGGTAATTTGCTCTTTTGGGGAGGAGGGTGAAAGGTTTTCTTTGTGAAATCTCTGAAGCATATTTTAACAACTTTTATAGCAGCAGAAGGTTGGTCCCCCTGCTTTACCTATGGTAGGTTAGGATGTTATGTATTCTCTTGTGTCAGGGCTGACTGGATGGTTTTGCTAAGAGGTTAGACAATAGGTTTGTACAGGATGGTCTGAAGAGGAATGATGCTGCCTCAGGCAAGGAGTTGGATTAGATGACCTGTGGAGGTCGCTTCCAGCCCTACTTCTCTATTATTGCCTTGAAAATAAAAGATTCTAGCTTGTAACTAATACTCAGAAATTTTAGTTTTATAAAAACATATCATATAGGTATTTTTCTGACTGAAAATATTTTCTGTGTTTTATAAAGTCATTCACACTTCATTAAATACAACACAGAAGCACAGGGCAAGCCTGCTTTTTTCTGTATTTCACAAAAATATCATGAGCAATTCAGTTCTACATTTGCATTCTTAGTAGTAACAAGAGACATTGTATTGAACAGCCTCCCTTCCTTTATTATAAACACTCATATACCAGGTTTGTTTCTTATACTGGAATCTAAGGAAAACATGCATCAAAATGATCAGCCAAATCTTCATCTAGTGTAAATAGGTTAGTGGTACTAAAGTCAGTAGAACTGTACTGATTTGCACCAGCTAATAATCTGCATCACAGATGTATTGCGCTTTTGTTTCTTTTGAAGCAGTAGGGAGAGCCATGAAAAGCAGATTTGTAATGGTATATTTTTGACTGAAAAACTGCTTTTAAAATGAACAGGTGGATGCCCAACTAATCACTATATAATGAAATACTGAGGTTTGATGGCTATATTCTCTTCAGTTTCTACATCTTTTGAAGCTGAGGAAATGAAAACATTTCAGCCAATTACAAAGATTTGCTCAGAATTCTCTTGCTAATTATGCTAATATGTCCCTAATCAATTTAGCAAATTAGCACTTATGGTGGTTTTTAATATTTAAAAAGCACTGCATGTCATAAAAGTTAATAGACAATATTTGAGGTCTAAATAGTCCTTTCAATGCAGCCAGTTAATAAACAAAGCACAGTAAGAGTATTTGTCTGCTTTTAAGTCCAACGTTATTAAATGGGACTCTCCACTGACTACAGGGAGCTTTGGACCAAGGTCCTATTTATTGTAATACATAGCAACTACAAGGGAAATATACTCCATTCTTTTTTATGTGCCAAGATTTCTCCCAATTAGGACTTTATTAAATAAAGATAAATATGAGCTTTCTCCATCAAATGACACATTAGTGTGTCCAATAGATCCAACACAAAATCCTGGAATGGGCTGCTAAAACTATTTAAGTGGAGGTGTAATATTAAGGCAAACTTCTGTAGGATTAATAATAATTCTGCATATTAGCAAGATGGCTTGAGGCAAGAACCATAGCTGGAGGCAAAGTTCCAGCATACAGTTCCATTGTAAAGTGGGTAAGAAGATGAAGAAACGTAAATTATGAACTTCATTAAGATCAAATTAGTTTTAAAATTGAACTAGTTAAGATTGCATGAACCAGAGAGATGGAAACACTGGAAACTCATATTAGATAGAAAAGCAAACCATTGACATACCTTAAGTTACAGTAATTAAAGGACAAATAATACACAAAAAGACTTAATCTTTTTCTTTCAACACAGCACCAATGTACAATCCATTTTAATAAAATAAGCCTCTATTAGTCAATGTTTTAAAGGTGGAGGTTGGAAAGTTTCTATACCTCTTAAAAACGTAACATTTCTCCAAGAAGTATTTACCTAGAACATTCAAGGTTACTGTGGCTTTGGATTTTCCGAAAGCATTTTCTGCTTGGCATGTGAATACTCCAAAATCATTAACTCCCACTGAACTGATGCTCAATGTTAATTTCCTTACATATCCATAATCACCCACATTGTTGCTTCTGCTTGAAACATTCTGTCGGTAAAAAACAATTAACATCTAAAATACTGTGTATGCAGTGTCTTTCCTAGATAAATTAAAAATAGAAGTAATTATAACTTCACTATATTAATATTCATAACTTTAAACCAGAATAATAATCATGACAAACCTGTCACTGGATCTTCTCCATACATAACAACTACATGATCAGCTGTCCTTGAAAAATAATGCACTTCATAAAACTAAATTCCCTTCCCTTTGTTCTTTATTTTCCTTCTTCTTCAAAGCTAACTCATACACCCTTACTGTGTTGTGCTTTACTGTGTTCAACTTTATAAGGTCATGAAAACTCTCAACCCAAATGAGTTCAGTGGGACTTGAGGACACGCAACACCTTGTGATTAGATTTGTAGCTCCTCAGGCAGGGGATCCAATCTGTTCACATGTTTGCAGAGTGCCACATGAATAGATACGAGCCCCAGTCACAAAGTCAAAATCCAAATTTACCCCAGTATTGATATTTGTTGCACTGGTGTCATGTGGGGCAGTCAAATTGGGTTCACTCTGGGTAATTTTCTAATACAGTACCAAGAAAAATTCAGATTCTGCAGAAAGCAAGCTTCTACTTACAGTAAACTAGTTCTAGTTCTTATGTATGGAGGCTAGACTGCTAACCTTTGTGCTGACCTTGTTTAGAAGCTGAGCATCCTTCAGAACACGGTATCTGGGATAAAGTGAGATGCACCATTCAAGCACATTTTAAGGTGCTGGTTTTAAACTATGAAATGATAAGTAGCTTAAGATCCAGTTATAGGAGGAACCAGTTCTCTTCACTATTATTCTACCACAGCTGGGCTCAGTATTAATGCTCTGGGTAGAGGTCCCTCAAAATAGACAAGAGAGATGTTTGTTAGGATGCTGTGTATTCCAGAGAGAGAGAAATTCCTTACATTTTAGTCCTTGGTCTGGCAGAATCTGCATTTATTAACTTTCTGGGCAAACTGAAGGTTTCCTCTCAAGTACTTGCTACGTTGAAGATTATTTCTAGGTGCTAGGGCCATAATTAAAACAATATTTTAGATGGGCACCATCTTTTTGTGGAAATCACATATTAAATTGGGAAAATGTATACATGGATATTAGATTAATTCAAGCTTAGTGCTGATTTATTTTTCATTTAGATTAGTTAATGAAAAGATTTTCAGTTTTTGGAGTTGCCAAAGATGAATTTCATATATTTAAGAATGCTCTAAATTTTCCCTTTTTATAATAATGATTTTGTATTTTAAGTAGGAGTTAGACTACATAGACAAACTTGCTTGGAATAGATTTCTCTCTCAAAAGCAGCAACAACTACTACCAATCACGAACGAAGTGAACATTTTTTACTCTGACCTATTCAGGACAAAATGCAATTTTGCTTCTATTTAAATGCATTAATATTTTGTTTTCTAGCTGTTCCAGTATAAAATTTAATTTGATATTGGATATTTACAAGATCGTATCCTCTGGTATTTACAAAACAAGACTGAAAGGTCAAATTCATTTGGGAAAAAATATTTTCCATGTGGATTTTTATTCATAAAAATATGAAGCAGCCAAACATGAAAAAGTGGGCAAGAAAAGACCCCAATCTTACCACAATCAAGCAAAAAAGAAAGAAAAGAAAAAAAGAAAGGTCTCAAATGAAAGATTTACAAATGACCTTGGCATGCTACCAAAAGTCCCATCTGCAAGTCCCATACAACCAGCATGTCATTTAGGCATTCATAACCTCTGGAACCATGAGCTAGGATTTCGCAACAGATAAGCACTTAGTGATAGAAATTCTGCCAGCACCAATGGATTAGCTAGAAATGGCATGGGGAACCCAAGGGAAATAGTATCCAGCACATATTGCCTGAGGTTGTGTGATTTATCTAACATCACAATATCACAGAAGCCTTTTTTTCTTTGCACACATGGATTGCAAATTATATATTCCAGTCATTACCATTAACAGTAAAAGACCTGCCAATTGGCATGGGAATGTATGCTGCAGAAGCAGTAGAAACTCTTCATAGGAGCTTTTAATTCATTTAAATGACAAGATATACCCTGAAGACTAAACATGTTGTAAAAAGACAAGCCAGTGACATTGTTTAGACCGTTTCTTATGAAATATATTTTAATATACAGTTCCTAGACTATACTGAATTTCTTTACAAGAAGCTGGCAATGCATATTTTGTGTAGGGAGAAAAAAAATCACTTCTGTTTCTAAGAGCTTCTATTTGCCAAAAAAAGTTTGGTAATGGAAGTTGGTAATTTAAGGCACACATGAGCTATGGCCAATATTTTCAAACGTTTCATTGGTCTGCTCTTTGTTTTTTAGAACGAAAAGGTACATTGTGTAATTTAGACAAATTAAAAGCTCCTATAAAAACTGACTGCTAGTCCTGCAGCACACAATCTCATGCTAATTGGCAGGTCTTTTACTGTTAATGGGATGTGTAATTGACAGTCCATATGTTGATCCCTTGCAGCTACTATTCACTTTAATGAGATTTGAAAGTGCTCAGTAGTTCTTGTATCCTAACATAGTGCCTGATTTTCAGATTTAACTTCATATGCTCAGGTTTGCCAATATTGGCCACACAGTCTACCCCTGTACTGTAACAAATAAAGTAGTAAAGTAGAAGGCACGGTAGGTTTGCAACTTGTAGACTAACCAAAGTAGATATAGTGAATATATACCCTGCCTTCTACTTGACGTCAAACTAACATGAGGCATTTATAGACATGCTCTTGGAGGTGGTGGTGGCGGGGGTGTGTGCTTTAATTAGCATAGCTCCAAGAGCCACGCTAATTAAATCACCCAGAGCATCACAAGCATCAGCATCCCCATGCTGAAAAATGGTGGCAGAGGCACTTTAACTAAAGTTTGTTCAACAAGCTTTAGTTAAAGCATCCCCGCCGCCATTTTTCGGCACAGATGCTGATACAACTCATGCTAGAGTCTGCTCCAGAGCATGTATTGGAGCCCGTGGCTATTTACACCTCTATTCTCATAGCACGGTGAAGCCACACAGGAGGATCCACAGTGCACCTCCCATCTCTGCATAGTTCTGTAGGAACAGAACAGTCCTGCCCTAACTAAAAAGGCAACAAACTGAAACTGCCTGAGTGTCTCAAAACACTGCTTCAAAGATGTTCTATTACCAAGTATATTACCAAGGTCCCGTTGTTCTTTGAACTGCATTTTACACATTAGTTAAGACTGAAATGAACTCACCCCATTTCTATGAAACCAAGGCTGAGTCCAAGAGGCACTCACAGTGCTGTCTATATCTTTTATTGTGCATGTAACTTCAAATTTTTCTCCTTCTTTCAGAAGCTGGGTTTGTTTGGATACAGTGACATTTGGAGAGGCTTTGGGAACTGAAAAACAATTTAAGAGTACATTATTTTTCATTACCTTCACAGCCTTTGAAAGGGATAAAAAAAACCCCCAACCCAAGTAATTAGACTCCCAGTGAAATCTGAGACCTAGAGGTCCTCTTTGGCTTTCGCTTCAAGAATATTTTAATTTCTGTCCCCTTTTGAACTATACTTAGAGTAAGGAAACGCTTATTAAATTTTTGCAGTTTGCATGAATAAACTTGGACAATATTTAACAATCAACTATGAGTTATATTCTATTACAATAAAATGATATAGTCTACAGCTAAAAAATAGATGCTGTTAGAATTATAGGTACTATGGAATTATAAAGCAAAATCAAATACAATGTTTAAAATATAACATCTACTAGTTAATTTAGAGTGACCTTCTATTCCCTTTCTGGTCATTTAAGTATCCAGTTTCAGTCATCTGCATGGCATTTTTGGTCATTTAAGGTGCCAAGAATGACACTTATATACAGGTAGGAATTTTATGCCTGGTTCTACCAACTACTTGAAAAGAAATCTAGGACGTGTAAAACTTCAGGATGGCACCTCAAAAAGTAATATATTTAATGGATCTCTCTACTAGGAAAGGCTATAGAGGCCAATAAATAATCAGATTGGTTCTCAACTAAATCTTAAATAACATCTTCCCAAGCGTATTTTATAGTACCCAAGAGACAAGAGGAAGTTGGAATAGAATGGGAATACTTTTGTGACATTCTAACAGTTAATGACAACACAACAGTACAATAGCAAAATAATAAACATCTGAAAAGCCCTGGCTTCACCAACTGAAATAACAATCATCCTCAGTTTCCAAAACACTGCTTATAGGGAAGCCTGATACTAACATTTAATATTAATCATAGTAAGGAAACTTTTCCTAGGAACAAGATTTTCTGTATCAGGCAATTTTTTAATCACACAAAAGTCTTCATAACTGCACTTGTAATGCAAACTGTTTAATAACTGCTCAACAAATTAAGCTTTTTATTTAAGTACTAGTCCTTCTGCTTGATAAGATAACCTTTCAAAGGTAAACCAATGGATTTGTAGCTGCCTAATTTTTCAAGCAACCTGAAACAATAACTAAAATAAAACTGGAAACAGCACCCTTTCATCTTAATGGGTCCTTAAATCTAAATGGAAAGAAATTGTAAAGTCAACCTCGTTACCTGTTTTAATGTTGTTTATATTAGCAGAAGCATTAAACTAATATGCTACCACCAGTGATACTGGAGTGAAGATGCATGCTAGAACCCTGTGCAACAGAGCAGAATATTGCCATCAACGGTTATTGGGGTGTTGATTAAGAAATTCAACTATTCTACCTTCAAATTTAAAGCTGCATCTGGCTGAAAGGGTAAAAGATGCAAATCTTAACCAATACCAAAAGCTTCAATGGCCAGATATAAACTGTCACCTTCCATGTCTTTGAGTGTCAAAAGCTTGACTTCTTTTCAATTTTTCTTGTTTAAAAAATGACAGTCTTTCCGCCATCCCTATCCCTGAAACATGTGGGATATGCAAATTTACTACTAAGATATGGGTCTCACCGAGGTTATACTGAATATACTATGTAGTTCTATGTTTCATTCATTAAAAACCCTTTATTTTGAAATTCCATTTAAAGCTGCTCAGTGAGCACAGACCAGTGATCAAGGACAAGGACATCACAGGCCCCGCTAGCACATGCTAGAAGCTTTAAGCACTCAAAGTGGCAGTCGAGAAGGATGCAGACTTAGAGCTCTATCTAGATAATACTTCAGGGCCCCTGAACCCTACAGATCCCTTGCACCTTGCCAGCTGTCAAAAGCACTAAGTTCTCTGGACTCTGTTCCCACACCTACTCTTCCTCTTAAAATGCAGCTAGGCATACAGGAAGGAGTTTGGGGAGAGGTGACAGCTTGGATGGGCAGTGCTGAATAAGGCCACAGTTCCAGCTGTTGAAAAGTGAAACTCTGTCACTTAATTTATATCTCGTATGTTATATGAGACTAGATCCTTGACTTATTGTTCAAGTGACTGGGAATGTGCATTCGTGAATTCCATCTGCTACTGGCTGATGTGTAATATTAGGCAAATTATTTAAATGAATCTATAAAATGTGTATCAACTACCTGTGTAATTACCTCACAGAAACACTGTAAAGGCTTACTAGAAATGGTATTCAAAAAGTATAAAGTTGACATGGTCACAATTTAGACATGTAGTATAATAATTTCCAGCTTGTGATAAATAGAAAAAAAGTGGGTATTCCATAACATGGGGAAATGGATTATCTTCAAGACTAAAAAGCCAAATTATATTCCTATCAGGTGTTTAGCTAGATTCAGGCACCAAAGTGTAATCCTATTCCACCCTGCCCGAGTCCCTGGCACATAATTAATACAAAAGGTGGGTGCTCACTAGATCACATTAAGCATGGGTGGATTTACAAACTCAAAAATCACAACTTTTTTTTTTTTTTTTTTTAAACAGTGATACTTCCTAAATCTAGGAATGCATAGAACAGCTGCAACTGAATTTTTGACAGCAAAATTTTGGACAAAAAGCATGGTTATTATATAAAGAAACATGGCACTTATTTATTAGATGTACATGCCATCCTTCCCAACAATCAGTTTCTCTTGTTCTAATCATCACATAGACAAAAGGAAGGTGATCAGGTTTGTTCACTTAGCAGGCCAGTCATGCCCAAAGTCTACTGAATAATGGGTTCTGTTGAACTTTTAACAGATCAAATGAATTTAAAAGCTAGTGTCCAATAAGTATCTCAGGACCAGAACCTGATTCAGAAAATCCAGGGTCCTCACATTTCTTTGTAGCTAAATGGAAGTCAGTATGGACAAAAGCACAGAACCTTCTGAATTGTCTCAATGGCAAACATCATGCGATACCCTCCTGTCCCCTTGAAGCTTGCTCCCCCTTATCAGAAAAATCTCTCAAGCTGTTGCCAAAAACTGTTTAGGCCTGTATTTAGAAATTATATTATTATGATTTAGAATTATATGATTATGATTTAGATTATGAATTATATTATTATAATTTAGAAATATATCTGATTTTATTATGTAAAGAATGTAATAACCCTGAATTGACATAATTTAATGAAAGCTTTCCATGAAAAAGTTCCATGAAAAGGAAAAAATTCACATTACTAAGGCATTCATCAGTGTGTCCACATGCATACAGAATATTTAAAATGGCTTACCTCCTCTTACATTCAGAGAAATCGGTTCAGACATTATCTCACTTCCATTCTTCTGTACTGAGCACCGGTAGCATCCTTTGAATGATCTCTGTACAGTTTTTATGAGGATTCCTTTGTGGGGATCAGGAACAAGTTCCATACCCTTGGGCAGCCATGGGCGATCACACATTTTCAGAGTGTAATTTGACACATCTGGATCTGTCAATGGACACACCACAAGAATCTCTCTGTCCTCTTTGGCATAGGTGGGAGAGTCAACAAGAAAGAGGATGTCTGGATCTAGAAGAAAGGTAAATCTGTAAGATAGACTGCAAATGTTAAGGTTCCAAAAACCTTAACTGCCACTTTGTACAAAGAATACATTAAGCTATACATTGAAACAATAAACTGAATAGTGCAGAGTCATATTTGCCTAAACAAAACTGCTTGAAAAACCTTAATAAAAAACAATTTAAATATTGCAGGTAGCAGTATAAATGTGTGAAGTAATTTTAGAAGTCAGTCATTTAAAAAGTTAGTGCAAAAACCCTTATTTGTTCAGTTTAAAAAAAAAGGAAATTACTTTTTTACCTGGTTTTTTGCACAGTATAAAAAAAAAAAAAAAATTAAAGTCACCTCTGAGCTAAGAACAGACCTGTAAGTATTGGGCCCAAAGGAGAATTTTCAGAAATTTATGACCAAGTGAAAGTTGAACAGCAACCTCAATTATGGTTTTCACTTCTCTAAAAGACTTAATCTAAATGAACACACATTGCAAAGGAAACCCCAAACTTATAACTTCTCTCTCCTTAAAATATTGGGGTATTTTTAGGTTACTAAGAAAAACCCTAAAGCAGACTCTGGTTTTAGTTTACATGTCTAGATGGCAGTTACGTATTCATATAACTGCTTTTTTTTGGTACTGGCGCATAGCTTGGGATTCAGATCTGGGTGAGCAAGTGTCCATTCACCCACAGAGCGTACTCAGTAAGGCTATGCTCCAGCCAGGTATGTAGTACCATAGTGCTGCATGTTCACTCAGACATGCACATACGGCTTGGAAGTCCTAAAACTGTAGCAATACCCAAGACTGGGAGGGGAAAGAAGGAGGATGGCCTCTGGAAGTCCAATAATTCAGTGGCTAGGGCACTTGCTCAGGAAGTAGGACACCTGGTTCTATATCTTGCCTTACCCAGAAGGGGAGATGCAGAACTTGCATCTTTTGCTTCCTAGCAAAATGCTCTAACCCCCAGGCCACAGGTACCCAGATACCTTACTAGCCCTCCTCTTCAAGCTGACACCCTGAACAACAAAAAGGGAAATATGCAGAGAAAAAAGGAAGTAAACAAGTCAGAAGTTGTGTGGCTCAATGAGATGGTTACTGCCCCAGATGGGAAGAGGCTCTGAATTCTAGCCTAGGCCCTTGCTTCTAATGGGGCAGAAATTTTCACTACTACTCTCCACCTATTTTATTTAATTAATATCAAATGCAAGGTGGAGTGGGTCAGCTTTAAGATGAGGGCTGGAAAGGGGTCCTGCAGGCAGGTTCAAACCCCCTCAGGATGAGGAAAGGGGGGTCTGGAACTCAAATCTACTGCTCCCCAGGCAAGTGTCCTAATCGCTAGGCTATTAAGCTAAAAACTAGCAAGGAGCATCCCTCCTCCTCTTCCATTTCCTTCAGGCAAGTGTGCACAGAAGGCAATTCTGTTTTGCTAATGGGTGAAACAGAATCTGAAATGATACACAAGTACTAAACCACATGTGTATATAAGAACAACCTACTGAAAAATTAAGAAGTATCAAGTGACACACTCTATAAAATGTTTTCTGCCAATCAAATGTGAAGTAGTATGTAATTTACTAAATATTTTTATGACTAAAGTTGAAGTTCATGTTGACAACCACTTCATAACTGTGTGTGGAAGGACACAAGTGACACTGAGGTTATACCACTAGTTGCCAGGGAGGGGAGGGCATAGGTTCAACTGTGATTTTTCCTGAGTTGCAGAAAACTCTAAGAACTGAACACAAATGAAGCTCAGGTTGAAACTTGTACTGTATGCTACTGACAAAAATGTAGAAGAAAAGCAGGTCTGAATGGGACCAAAGTTTGATGTCTTGCATTAAGAAAGAAATGGTTTATAAACAGGCGAGTAATTTAGGTTATGTCAATACCTCTTCTATAGAGCTCTCAAGTGCACCAACCAAAAAACATAACCCTACCAATGCACTCTCACTTAGCACATGCCACACTTGGAAATTAAGCCACATTTGCTGCTCTAGCAGTGTCCCTCAAGTTCTTAATTTTGAGCTCTTCATCTCTGGCCTGCCTGAGATACCCAAAGGCAGGTATGCAAAGGCAGCTTCAGTGCCTGATTTTGGGTTTGACACATGGGGAGCAGGAGCTGGTGGGCTGGTCATGTTCTTGGTTAGGAGCATCACAGAAATGATAGACATACCCATAAAATCCCAGCACTAAAATTCTCCTGAATGAGAGAGCTCATGTAAATCTCTTGGCTGGTAAAGGCTTAAATCAGTCAAATTTTCACAGTCAGCTTCAACCTGGATGAGTACAGGTATAGCAAGATTCCACAAAAACAACAGCCTAAGATAGAGGGAAAATGAGCAAACAGCTGGTTCACCAAGAGCTGAAACAGGTGTCAACAACCAAAATGTGGGGGTGAACAGAATTACCAAGGCTTGATCCTTTGCAATCCTCCTAGTACACATAGAAAGGAAAGACAAAAGTGGGAGAGCATAAGAGGATCTGTCCAAGGGCATTAAGACATTTGAAAAACTACTCTCATTCAGCTTCTTCACTTCCCCACCCTTATGTATATCTCAGACAGTGGAAGCTCAGCTCACTTTTACAACACAACATGCTGATTTGCTTATTATTGCATTCACTCAGTGGAGCAATGGTGATGCCTTTTGATATTGCTCAGTCTAAGAGGACTGCTCTACATTATATTTACTTGAAAGAGAGTATTACTTGTTTCCTTCTAGAAAAGGAAGCTGGATGTTCCTCCTGCTACAAGAGTGGAATAGGTGGCTGACAGACAAGTTTACGTAATTTTTTGTTGTGGAAATAAAGGAAATGTCTTGATACTGGGCCCTTGCCCTGAAACACTGAAGATAAGTCTGCATTACCTCTAGTTCCACAGGTCCTAACAAGTCTGGTGGCCCAAATATACTCTATATGCAACTGTTATTTCAATGCCCATGACTAGTGAAACAGAAAATGTGTTTTTCAGTGACATTACCAACTTGTGTTCTTGTTCCCTTTTGGGTCCCAGCTGTATAAAAAGAAAGCCTGCTGGGACTTCATATGGAGATGAACTCATTGTCCTGTCATCACATCTGTATGCATCACCATCAGGCCTAGGATCTGATGAACATGACACTTCACACTAAAGGAAGATGGCACAGCTTGAAGATACTTGTCTTACCTCTGGAAGCCCATCAAAATGGAGCACCTTTCCCAAGCAAGTTATGAATGCAACAAAGAGTTTAACTACATATTGTATGAATGCTGGACAGCTTTTGTAACTATAAAACCACATTCACCTGCACAGTCGGAATGATTTCCGCCCCTTGGAAGCAAAGAGAGATCATCCAATAAGCCATCCAGTTTAAGGAGGATGCAAATGCCCTCCTGAACAAAAGACAGCTAAGAAAGTTATCATGGGCTTCAAAAATGTATGCGTGGTGGATAAGATCCAAAACATGTCTGTTATGCACGGTTAACAAACCAAAAGAAAGCAAAGATATGAATTACTTTGAAAAACAAATAATAAGAAATGACCCAGTTTGGGAGATGCTTTCCAAGAATTCCAAGCTTCTGGTTAGATAAAATGACGGGCAGAAGAGCTGGTACTGAATCAAAGGACTAGCAAACTCTATGACTGTCAGGGAACACCACTGAAATATTTGGCCTTATACACTGATTGGAAGGTCAAAGGCAAACTGTGAATGGGTGGGCAACACAAGATCTAGGTATGTACTAGTAATAACCAATGTGAATTAGATGAATCCATCCAGAGCAGAACTTCTCCAGAGATCACACGGCCACTTCTGAGAGTCTTTCACTTTGAAAAAATTCCCTGCTATGCTATGTTGGCACCACTACCTTGATAGAGCACTTCAGGAAGGATTAAACATGTCCCTAAATAAGTTCCCTTACCTTCCATAGAGATTGCTGGCTGGAGGTAGAAAAAGAGAAATAATTCTATGGGCAGTAAGGCAGGCTGAGCAAAACAACCTGCAGGAATGAGCCACAAAGGAACAGGCTTCTCTAGAAATCAACTTGAGCCATTCACTGAGAGAAGTGAGATGGCTACCAAACAAGGCAGGCTGGCAACCTGAAAAACCTTAATGGAGCCACATGTCAGAATCCAAAAGGCCACAGAAAAAAGGAAAACTCAAGAAGTCTTCTGTCTATTTCTGATAATGGAGAGCTCAAGAGGATGTGTTATAATTAGGAACCTACCTAAATCACAGAGCAAGTGTGCTGTGCAGTAGCTCCTTTAATCTTGCTCTTTTTGCCAGGCATTCTAGCTCCCCCACCCCTTGCTGATTGGTGTAGGGGGTCCTGTTGGCCCTGCTGCTGATTGGCCGGGAGGCAAAAAACGCATTTTTAAATATGCTGCGGTTTATATCTCTTGGTGCTGATTGGACAAGGGGCCCCAGCAGCCCTGCTGCTTCCTACCGATCAGCTGGCAGTGTTTTTTTCCTATTGAATTTTTTTCCACCAATACTGTGTCAAATGTTATGGGAGTCCATATCTTCTCCCTGTCCACATTACAGCATTTCTCCTGATCTTGTATTACTGAACATTGCTAAAATATGCTTTATTTCAAACTCACTTGAGCCTCAGGATGGATCCAAGCAGCAAGACTCCCAGGCTGAATCCAGACCCAGCAGCAGCACAGGGGTTGCTCACACCCCTCCACCTCCTCTCACTGCCGACATGTGTCCATTAGAACCCCATAACTGGCATTTGTCAGCAAGTTCCCCCAAAAAATTCCTCTGGGTGAAACAGCTTTGTAGGCTGGATCTGGCCTGTGGGCTATTTGTCTAATACTCCTGCTTTCTTTTAACCTTGGAAGCTCTGACTAGAAGGATGTTTTTTCTTTTTTCTTTTATGATTTAAGGCTGCTCTTTACCTGAGCTTACCTTACAAATAATTTTCATTCTTTCTGTATGATTTAGCAACTTTATATGATATCCAAATCCAATTTAATTAGCTTTGCTGCAGCTTCCAAGTATTCATGCATAAAGGAACACTGCACACACCTCCCTTACCATCAAATTTCCAATATCATGCCTTGGAAGGGAAAGGGAAGAGACAACACATAAATATTTACCTTTAACAAAAACATAAGTGGAAGCACTGACATTCTCACTGTTTTTGCATGTGTATTTGCCTACATCTTTAGTTGTTGCATGTGTTATGTACCACTCCTTTTTATCGGAAGTCCTTTCTTTTGCTGATGGCTTTGGGTTTTTAAAATCCCAACTCACTGGAAGAGTATCATTGCACAGCAGTTTTAAGCTTTGTCCCTTATTCAGAATGAAGACAGGTTTTTCCGGATTAATAGAAGGTACTGTATCACCTGAAAGAAAAGACAAAATTCAGTGCATCTTGTTACATAGCAACCTCTGGCTTGAACAAATGAAAATATACTTACTGTATCATTTAAATACAATTCAGGATTTTGTTCGGGGGGGGGGGGGGGGGGAACACCCCCCAAAAAGAACCAAACAAACAAACTACAAAGCATTTAACTTTACTGACTCTGCAGGTTTCCATAAACTGCTTAGAGCTAAATACTGAATGTGCACAGAATAAACCATGACAAACTGAAACTGGACTTTAAACTACTTCCAGTTATATTAGCATATACTATAGTTTGTTGATAGAAGAAGACCAAAATAATTTTAATTTACATGTCTAAGATGGATTCTAACATGATTTGAGTACAAGGAATCAAGAAATCAGCCCTGATCAAATGTTTTTATTCTACAACTAGACTTTTCTAGCTTAATAGCCATCATTCTTTTAGTTGGTCCATAAAAGGGAATTGCAGACTTCATGGATGGTAAAAATGGCTTCAGTGTCCATTTATTTCCTTTCTTTCTAAGTCCAAATTTGTAACTACTTATAGAAAATCTCAGGATAACGGAGATATCCCTATGCTCCACGTGCAACATTATACGTTTATTTAGTACTTTTTGAGCAGTACTTGTCCCTTCAAAGCTGATCTAAATTAGCATCATCTCTTCTACAATGTAGTGATCACAAAAAAATTATGTGAAATTATTGTATTGCAAGTTATACTCTAAAATACACAATTTCATTTTCCATTTGCACCAAACACTGAAAAAAACTGAAAGAACATATTAGGGATTACCTGCCTAAAATTATTAAGCATACCCAATGAAATTCAAAGTGAAACTGGAAAATGAGAATTCAGAATGAGAATATAGACAAAGCCTCACTAATGATGACCTGTCTGAACCACAAGCATCATGGTAATTTATGCAAATCATGATGAGGCTTGGCAACAGCAATCTAGGACAGCCCCTTGCCCACTCCGAATATGCATTGTCATGTAAATAACCACTTGGTTCTCATAATTATTGTCATATCTCATGGCCTGATGACTTGAAGTGAAAATATATATATTGCAATTAAGACCTGGGCAGCAGATGCCAAAATGACTTGAATTAATTTCCATTAAAAAATGTGTAACCTCCCTGCTTCTCATGTGGTAAAATTCCTCAATAATAGGAAAAGTGTCAAAAGTTCAATCAAAATAATCTTATAATTAGTTTGGCAGAGATTACATTCTAGCCTTAGTTCACTTCTGTCTATCTTTTAGTTGCTCTTAAGGGTATATAAATGGATTAAGAGCAAGTCAGGTAAATGCTCCTACTGCTGATAAATCCAAAGACAATGAAGCAGCACAAGGGAAACAATGAAGGTCAGATCTCCGACAGAGTCTAATTACTTAGTCTGCAGGCTGGATTTCAGGGAGTGAGACCTTTATGTCCAACCATGTCCCTGCTGATTAAAAAAAATTATCACTGCTTGACTAGAAAGAAAAACATTTTTCTAGCACCATCAGAAATATTCCACTAAAGTTCTTCAGGATAAATTTAAACAGGTACATTTGGAGTGTAGTAGTCCCAAATAATGATAATATTCACTTCCCACAAAGAGACATAAAAACATCACTGAACGTATGACCTCCAAATTTATGTCTCTGCCATGCTTACTCTTCTCTCACCTACTCTTATGGCTGGAGTTCAAAGTCTAACATGTTTGCCATCAGGATTATCTCCTAAGCCATTGGGCACCTCTTACAACAGGGGTGGGCAAAATGTGGCCTGGATGAGGCTTGCGAAGCCATTCTATCCGGCCCGCAGGGCCCCTAAAAAATTTAGAAAATTAATATTTAGCTGCCCCTGGCTGCCTGTCGCGCGGCCCTCGATGGCTTGTCAAAACTCAGTAAGCAGCCCTCCGCCTGAAATAATTGCCCACCCCTGTCTTAGATGGTGCGGAACATCCTTACCTCTCAGGAAGTGCCAAAATCCAAAACCTGCTCCAAAGCTTGCAGCAGGTATAGTACAGCAAGTTAACTTCCCTATACTTGGGATGGAAAACAAATAAGCATATGGAATAAACACACTCAGAAAAGAAAAAGGCGGAGTCGGGGGGGGGGGGGAAATCAACATTCCACTCAAGCCTAGAAACCCATTGGGCCAACATGCTTTAGGCATACCAACAGTAATGAAACTAAGTGGGAGATACCAGGGTAGCAGCCCCAGGTGCTGATTTGTCAGGGTGTACAAGAATAATAGCCACCACCACTGCTGGGAGCTGTTGCAGCAGCCCAGCTACACTGCTGCACACCAGCATCTGTAGTTAATAGCATTCACATAAGTCATGAAACTAGTATTACCTCTGGCCATTTGAGACTCTCCAGCCAGGTGCCCATGTATAACTGGACTGCAGCCTTTCCAAGGGCATTAAGCCTAGCTCAGGCACAAGACCAGAGCAAAGCTCAGTCACATTTCTGGATCCATAACAAGATACCAGAAAAAAAATCATAAAATTTGTTATCTTGGTGAATTTTCATTAGCATCTTTCCATTTCACTGGTAAAGGACTTAAGGCACATTCATCAGCAGCTTCACGTTGCGTCAAGTCACCACATAACAAGGGGTTGTGCTGAAGCTGAAGAACAAGACTAGGACTCAAACAAGTTGGGCTCTACCCCTTGCTCTGCCAGACTTCCTGTCTGACAACAGACCAACCACCTGCTCAATACCTAACTTTTCCTCTCTTGCCATACAACTGAGAAGCAAGAAAGGAAGAGGAAGTTCCTAGAAGGTCTGCTTTAAATACGCATCTTCAGAATTGATTTTAAAAAATGACCGTACGACAAAATCTCTCTCACATGTTAAGTGTTGTTCAGCTGAAACCATCCATAGCTGCTTTGTTTTCCACCCCTAGCATGTAGAAGCACAGTTAAATATAGCATAGTTGAACTCTACAGTTGAAGCACTATAATATGAGTGCCGTTATTAACTGAAACATCATACACATTTGAAGAGACGGATTCTTAATATTTTGGATGTTTTTTCTAACAATTGTGTTACCTTTTAGGTTAAGAGGCACAATAGTGGAGTCGTTGAGACATTGCTATGGCTGTAGAGACATGACCTCAAGGCCTGTTCTGGATTTGTGTCAAGGGCTGCCTCAATCAATGAGGCTACATACAAGTATCTGGTTATTCAAAGATGGCTGGATGTCAAGCTATCCATATCACTGTGCAGGAACTGACACACCTTAAGCACACAAGCCCTATAGTCCGCTAGGTTTAGGGAGATCTCTGAACTTCTCTTAGTTCAAAAGAGCCCAAAACTTATTTTCAGTACTTCTCAACAAGCCTCACTCCTCTAAAAACAGATGCAAATTGGGGAGCCAAACTGGCAAAATATTCTTCTATGTTGTACTATAAGCTTATACTACTGTCACCAACCCTCTACAAGATATTGCAACTTGTGCTGTGTTACAACAGTTGCTCTATAACAGTGACTGGCAAAGTTTTTTCATGGCAGGCTGGAATGGCCCAGCTTGGGTCCAAGGCAGGCTGGCACCAGAACCCAGATGCTGCCGCCAGTTACCACTGCTACCACTTCTTCCCACCACCTGGCTGCAGCACAGCATGGACAAAGCTCCCTGCCATCCAGCTGCCCACTGGCCAAATTTTGCCAAGGCCCCCTGCTGCCAAATGCCACCGAAGCACAGCTCTGTGGACTGGATTCAACTGCCAGCCCCTGCTCTACATGGCTGCCAAGGTGCTCTTCTGATGCTCCAAGTGCTAGGCTCTCATTGTCAACAGCTCCCTGTTATAAGCTCTCAAATTATGACAAAGTAAGAGAGGATTGTTTTACTTCCAACAAATGAAAGATACAATGACCCTAGTACTAGCTCTTCAGCAGATACTATTAAAAAGAAAAAACCTCAACAGGACATCTCCAAACTTCAAGGATTGAGCTAGTAGAATGTTATAAAGCTTAGTCTCCCATAGGTTGAGACTGATAGTCACCCCTGCACAATCTTCTGCTCATGTATATCCGTCCCCTTCTTTCTTTTTTTTTTTTTTTTGAAGGCCACTGGGATCCTCCCTGCCAGCAACAGCTTGCTCCCCTGCCTACTTTCAGGTCCCAAGCTGTCTGTTGCTCAGTTTTTTTTCCATAGCCAGCTCAGAAGCCACTCATATGGCTCCCCCCCAAAGCCTTATCTACTCTGACCTGAACAGGTACTTCCTTACATTGCATTCACTGCAATATAAGGAACCTACTATTGGCTAGATGACTGTCCTCCTGCTCAGCAAGGTGGTATAAAGGTGCCCAGCAAAAAGCCAGATGATTCATTACCGTGTTGTTAAAGCAAAATCCTTCACCTTCACCCACCCCACTATTCTATGGTCACAGGATCCACTGTAAGAATCCAGATAAAAATAACCCCTATACATGGCTCCAACCTCTTCCCCTTGCTAACCCTTCATAATTTAGATGAACAGTCCTAATTAAGTTGTGTTAATGTTACAGTGAAAACAATTAATTCATCGTTAAAATAATCAGCCCTGTGATTCATACAAGTATTAAGATAAGTGGAACTACCCCACATTTTCCCAAAATAAATGACATTAGGGTATAAACTTCAAGTGACTAAATTTTCCTAACTGTTTTGCAAGGTTGCAGTAAACTAGATGATACCTACTTTTCCTGGCCAATATGGCTGGTTAATAATCATCCAAAAAAATCTTTAATTGGTGCACCCCTAGTTTAAATTTTTCTTGTCCTACAGTTTATGATAAGAAGAAACAAAAGCTGATACCTAAATGAGAGCTATGCTTTTATTCATCAAACTCTCCCAAATATCTCAAAAAAGGAAAAGGTATAATTCCCTTAATTGAGCAAAGTAATTCCCATGCATCCTCCACCATGACACTGTATAGCCACTCACCTTTATATTAATTAGAAGCTTAATAATGGAAAAGCGTCAACTTTAAATAATTTGATTTGAGAGCCACATCATGTACCATTTAAGTTATGCTGTTAGGCAAAGGTGGCCTGCAGTGCAGCTTTTTACTTTGCAAAAGAAAGTCACCCATGCCAAATCTGTTTCGTTTTCCTCAATGGGTAATTAGATTCACTTACGTGACAGAAGACAATGTTCAGGGATACTGATAACCTGAAGCTCCCACTGCATTCAACTTGGATCATGGGTCAACTGTTTGAGAAGGTACTCTCTCACACCTTTATGTTCCAACTTTGGTATCAGAAGGCAAGATCAAAAAAACCTTTTCACTGCTGTCACCTATACATACTTCAGGATCCATAGAAATTAATTTAATTTTTCTACAGCACTGGTCAGTTTTTCAGGCTGCAGCAGAATGACCGAGCTCAGGTCATAGGCAGGTGGGCAGATGCAGCAATGTGGTGGCTAGGTCCTAGCATCTCCCCACCACAACAAGGGGGAAGTGCCTATCACCACCACTTTTCCACAACATGGCATAAGAGAAACCCCTGCTGTTGAAGCTCCTCGTCCAAAGGCTGAATCTAATGGCTCTCTAGGCTGGATCCAGCTTGTGAGCTATAGGTTGCCAACCCCTGTTTTATCAAACTAAGGAACTGTTGGTCTAAAAACAGTGGTACTCAATTTATCTGGCCTTGCAGACTAGATGAATTGCGTGGAGCTGGTCTGTGGGTGGATTCTGGCACGCTGGCTGCAGACCAACCCCACATGCTCCAGAGTGACCGAGAACACAGGGCCATGTCATCTGGCCCTTAGGGGTCTTGATGTATCTGGAAATTTGGCAGTGGGGGAGTAGAGGCAGCGTTAACTGCCATGACTGCCTGAGCTACAGCCATTATTGCTGCCACAGCTCCCCTGCTGCCAGGTTTCTGGACCTGTAGGGCACACCATGGGCCAAATGACATGGCTCCATGGGCTGCAGGTTGAGCACCATGGATCTAACATACTTAACAGAGCTGGTACCATGATGATAAACAAAATACATTATGCTTACTCCAAATAATGGTGTTCCTGAGCTACTACACTAAGTTTTTGGATGCATCTAAGCTTGCTTCTTGCCAGTGCAGGGGGAGCCCAGGATCAGGCTTTCTCTGCACTGGCAATAAGGCACAATGGGATCTAATGCACAATCCACACAATAGTGCCTGCTGCCATGCACATGTAGCATGGCAGGAAGTGAGATTGTGTGGATCACGCATTCGATCCCTTCATGCCTTTACCTGCATGTGAAGAGGGACCTCCAAAGGTAAAGGTTCTAAATTTTCTTTTCCCCAAGCAGCTTCCCCTTTCCTCAGTAGAATGAAGCAGCCAAACCATGCAAAGAATGTGCCTTGTAAAAGCTTAAATCTTCTTATCAAAGGAACAAGTCTATCATTCCTAATTTAACTCACTCTACAAATGCAGTATAAAGACATTTCTCAAGATGTAGGCACATACCTAACAAACTTAGCTCAGAAATACAAGAAATGGCTGCAACAAGGTTAACAGCTTTGCTGCTTTTGCAGTTTCTTCCACAATGCTACCTTCTAATTCCTCCTTACTCTGCAAAATACTATTTTTTAAAATTCTGATTCTATACACAAAGGCATTCTTTTGACTTTCACCACAACAGTTTGTCTTTGAGCATTCGTAGAACCAATATATTTTAAGTGTACACATTAATCTTATTCGGCACTATGTGCTTTCTACCCAAAGCTACTATTTTAGTAGTTATCTTTTCGTGACGGGTTAATAAACAAAATCAGCCCTAAAGCACAACTGAACTACCTGTAGTTAGGAAAAAAGGGCCTGAACTTAGAACAGCTTAATTGCTAATTCTTACTAAAATGAACACCCACAGAGTCCAAATCTCTGATGAGTATAAACACGGCATTTGCCCTAATAAAATAACTACTTGCAATAACACTTGGTAAGTTCAGCATGTTGCAAGTCCTTTAAACTGACCCCACAGCATTCTATTTTCTTTTTCCCTCCGATTTTCAAAAGTCCTGATCAAGTAAGTGCTCACATAGCTATTATTATGGCTATTACACAGTTAAATAAACAAAATAAAAATAATTTAGAACAATTAAAATGAATCAAGAAGGCATGCTAATGGATAAAATCAGTATATTCAAATTTAATTTTTCATTCATTGCCAGCATTTCCTGGTCAATTTGCTTAATGGATTTTTACTCTCCTCAAACTTTTCTTGGGTGACAATTTTTTTTTTTAAAAAACAAACACATTATCTTTTCTTGTTGTTTCCATTTTAAATTATTTTTTCTTGTAATGACTGAGGTGGCCTTGAAAGATCCTTTCTTGATTTCTATGGAAAAGGTCATTTTCTAGAGCTTCTTATCCCCTTAATACAATTTAAAGCAATGCTTGTTTGAAAAAGGTACAACAAAGGAAGGAAATGGGGGACTTTTGGCAATATGAACGGTAATTATTTCAAGCCTTGGCAGCAACTTTATCAAATAGTAGCAGTTTCATTATAAGGTTCACTGGTAGTCATCTAGATAAAGCCTAGAGAGGAAAAAATGCCAATGACTGAATAATTGTGTTACTACTGCTCTTACAATGGATCCCATTAAATACCACAAGAGGATCAATGCTTTTTACTATCTCTAGATATTTTGTTTCAAGAAAATTACAACAATAAATAAGACCTTCAAATTAAGATAACAATAATATTCACCAAATTATGGGCAAAGGCATGCAGATATAACATGTGTGTGGGTATGTGCATTAAGGTAGTCTGTATATAGGGATGTGTATGTTCATGCATATGAGTGAATGCCAACTTAAAATATGTAAAGAGGGAAACTCGTAGCATTCAGTACAACAGAAATGACTTTGCACACATGTCAGTACACATTTTGTGATATGTTAAAAGGAAAAATGACAGGGGGCTGGTTGAAGCATCTTCAGAATTTATAGTTGTTAACAAAGCCTGCTATATGCAGTCATTCTAATAATCAGTAAATCTGTGCAAGATTGTTTGTGAAATGTTGTATAGATTGGGAGTTGGATACGCTTTTGACAATCTGTCATACTTTTTCCTGGTTTTCTTTTGATACAACTCATCTGCATATTGACTTTATCTCTAGTGTCCACACGTATCACAAATAACCACTTGATTATGCTGTCTGCAAGGTGGTTCTTTATTTCCCAATTTATTAACACAATCATATAATGAAACCACTTATACTTCTAGGTACTGTCCAATTACACGTGTGTGGAGGATTGTAGGCAGTTGACTCTAGAAAGTTCCAGTTTTTTCCACTACTCAAGGAAAGAGTCATGAGTATGCATAAAAGGGCCTCTTAGCATGATCACATTCTGAACACCTGCAAAGTCTGGCATCCTGTTCTGGCATCTTACATGGAAGGAATTTAATTTGTGGGTGGAATTCGGAAGTGTACAATCACTTTTATTCCCTTGATTTGACCTATTTTTAATGTCCAGGAAAGCATTCTTTCAATATTGTATTAACCCCAAATCCTCCTTACGTGTGAAGATAAATTAGCTTTAAAGCAAAGTAAGTGTCCTTACTACAGAATACTAGAACATTAGAAATGATATGGAATAGGAAGCCTTAAAAATCTGTGCTATAAAAAAAAACCAACCAAACAACTCTCCAAGGAGGACCATTACTTTTGTCAAAGATAATGTGACAGTTGTCAATCATAAAATGCAGTTCCGTTTCATACAAAATAGGCAATAATTGGCTAGAAAATAGTCTGGCAGAAAATAATTTGGGAGCTAAAGTGAACCACAAATGGAATGAGGTAACAATGGGATGCTGTTGCAAAAAAAAATAAATAGGTATACACCAATTCAGTATTCATGAGCTGCAGGTAAACCAGGCGGATAATAATCAAGTATTTTTAAAAATAAAAAAAGTGTTATTTTATTTAAAACATTTTTATTTTAAAAAATATGTTGGAAAAGTTTTAATTATGACAACCTGTACTAAGACCTACATTTGCATTAACTGATTAAACCATTAAAATTAAATAAAAATAATATTTCAGAATGCTATTTCAGTTCAGAATAATATTTCAGAAGGCTTAAAGTCAAGCCTTGAAATTGGGGAAGTCACTGTGCATGTACCTCAATTCATAGTTTGCTGAAGACATAAAGCAGCAATTGACAGCTGGAGATTGACTTGAAGTTCAGGAAAAGTATTTTCCCATTAAAATGTGTTATTTGTTTTCAGTTTATTAACTATTTCATTCAAAGGGGAGGAACTTACTGGAAGTTGAAGAAGGAAAACTTTTTCCTTTTCCATCCTATGAATAAAAATTGTGTGCGAGGCTGAGATCTACTACTTCTAAAATCTTAAAGGACATGGTAACCAGATGCAACTAGTTTTATCTACTGATTATAGGCAATACATACTTTGTTTAATAAATCAATGAAACAGCTTTAAATGAAAACTGTTTTGAGAAATTTTTTATGAATTTATCATACTTTGGTTTATTTAAAAATAGTCAGATAATTCTAAACTGCTAGTTTTATTTTACTTGGAGTCCAATTTCCATCCAAAATCAGCTTGGCAAAAATGACTAATAAAATATTAATCAACAAAATATTAAGCAGTGTCAGTCACTATTTTCTTAAATTATAACATAAAAAGTACTAATGTGAATAAATGTATGTTAAACTACGCATTTGCTCAGGTACATATATACAGGCAGTCCTCATACTTACGACACAATTGGTTCCTGAAAACAGTGTTTTAAGTCAAAACATTGTAACTCGGAACCGATTTTCCCATAGGAAACAATTTTATAAATGGGGGATTGGTTCCTGAACCAAGGCCCGATGCCCTATTTTCACTAAAAATAACCCAGACTCAATTATAGATGAGTAATATAGCTACATTAATGTATTTATATTGTAAATAGCAATCACATTGATTTGGATGGACTTCTTTGAGGTGACTTTACTGGACATTTCGAAGGGCTCTTGGTTGGACTTTTTGAAGGATTCTTGGCTAAAGTCTTCTCATAAGTCTTGTCTGCTTTCTTAAAGAGAGTGTCCAAGGAAGTTTAGAGAGATGTTCTCCAGGGAGATGGGCAACATAGTGAACTTGTTCACTGGCATGGCACTGCATCAGATCAAGCGTTGTAAAGTTGAAACTGATGTCAGAAAGTTGAAACAGGGTGTCAACATATAAATGTTGTAAGTGCGAACTGTTGTAACTCGAAACATTGTAAGTCGAGGACTGTCTGTAGTATATCATCCTGATTAGCAAAATGCAGTACTAAATTTAACATATTTTATTGCAAATCAACAGATCTAATTGGTTACCAACTACCATTTGGAGTACAAATGTTTATTTAGGAAAATAACTAAAAAGAAGGGAAAATTAAAACCAAGATTAGAAGTTTAAAGCAAAGTTTCGTGTTTGCTTATTTAAAGCACCTGTATCATTTAAGTCACTTTAAATCAATGTGCCTTGTATGCAAGGTAAGGGAACTACATATTCTGCTCTGTTTACACAGGTAAAGGCTTCATCTGAAGTCCTATGTCCCAATTTATGCACCGCAAAAGCAAGAGGTGGACAAATTACAAATAACTCAGAGGAAACGAAAAGGAATGGTAAGAGGTTTAGAAAAAGTGACCTGCAGGGAAAGGCTGAAGCAATTTGGTTTAATATAGAAAACAGAAGACTGAGGAGAGATGTGATAACAATCATCAAATATATATGTTGTTATAAAAAGGATGGTGGTCAACTGTTCTTCGAGTCCATCACGGTTAGGACAAGTAGTAACTGGCTTTATTTGCAGCAACAGAGATGTAAGCTAGATAAATGTTCTAATTATGAGGATAGTTAAGCACCGGAAAGGTTACCTAGAGACACTATGGAATCCCTGGTATACATGGTTTTTTAAGAACAGGCTCAAAAAACACCTGTCAGGGATAGTCTACTATAAAGACCATCCAAGTTCAGAATGGGAAGGACTAACTGACTTCTTGAGATCCTTTCCCACCCTGTGTGCATTATTTTACCCAAGTCTTAATGTATTCACTATTTCCTATAGACACTTATTTCCAGGATATGGGAGGATTTCAGATTTCACTAGGGAATAAAAAGTTCCTAGCCTTGGTACTTGCAAACAAACATTTCAAAATATAACTCAAGGTCACACTAGAGACTCAAGAACCCAAGGGAAATAAAATACCTGAAATGTACTTTTTAAACATCTCATGACTTTGAGCCATTATCATGATTCCTTGGGTCTGATTAATAACTTTAAATGTCCAAGAGTTATGAATACTCAAAACATTTCTCATGGCTGTCTTTATTTTTGTTTCTATTAGAGCACTTCAGGCTCTAAACAATGGAGAGATTAGTTGTGAAGTTCCTCTTTAGAATCAAAAAGTTAAAATTTTTTTGAACTTGGTATTTGTAGCAAGCCATGAGGAACATATCTGTTTACTACTTCTACTGACGGGGAAGGGAGAAGAAATGCTAATCAAAATGCCTCCATCATCTCCCTTCCCAAAAACTGTAAGTTATTTGCCAGAATTCCAAGTACCAATTTATTCTCAAAAACAACCTTTTTCTATGTTTATGTTGTCTAATGCCCCCTAATTCCCAGATCTATAATTTACCTACGTCTCAATTTAAAGTTTTTAGTAGTTGTTACATAGGTATGTACTCATTTGTCTTCTGATATTTGAAACTGTAATCACTTGATATTCTAAAACCTCAATTACAGAAATGTATGATTGACTACTTTATTTCAATTAAGTTGCCAAAGGGCATTTGAGAAGACCAGAAAAGAGATGTATTTTGTGAATCTACACGAAAACCTTTTACATAGTTTGCTTTTTACACAATGTGTAAAAGACAGTATGATTAATAGTTTTATTCACAGTATATTAATTTCTGTTATGTAAAACAAAAATTAAAAAGATCAAGAACAAGACATATTTTTAGGGATCCTACTTTCAGAATAATTCACTGCAACTCCAAAGAGTAAATCCACTAAGAAATGAACATTTACTATGCCTTTTAATTGGAGTAACTTAGAAAATACAAGTAACATTTTGTTTACACTATGTTTTCATCATTAACTGCAAACTTAACCAGTGAATAAACCATACATTTAATTTTCCATTGTGTCAACCACAAAGCCCGTGAATCTATGGGCATAAAATTAAGACCACGTCTGATACTTTGCAGGGTTAACTTTTAATGGCAGCAAGTGTGCATTAGTCTCTCAAAATTCATGAACAAAAACAACACACAAACAAACAAGTAAAAGAGATGACAGAATAAAAGCATTTTTTAGTCAACTCCCAAACTAGTTAAAATACGTTCTCTTCAGAATTTTGTTTAAATAAACAAACAAAAAAATCTGGAATCAGATAAATGCTTAAACTGGAGACTGGGTTGTTAGCTTCTACTGCACCTGAGCGTTTGCCTTAAATCTCATTCTTCACAGAAAATTTCATAAATACATTAAATAATTTAAGTTCTATTAAGAGTGTTTTTATTCCTCGACTTGTAGTGTATTGCTCAAATACTTTTTTGTGTAGGGGAACTTCATGTGAAATACTAATGGATTAAAAAAAGCAAAGGACTACATGTGAAGTGAGAAATGTCAGCACACTAAAGACTACTTACAGTAAAATTTCTTGCAGGATATAAGAACTCATTTCCTTTAGCCCTTTTTAAACAGCTGAAAGAGACCTGAGGAAATGAGTCAAAATCCTGGAAGATTTGTGTTATGCTAAAAGGAAAAAGAAAAAACAATATCTGTAAAATAATGTGTGTGTATATATGCAGAAAAAGATAATATGCAGTGTCTTATCTCTCCAATGGCATTTTATCTGCAGGGGTACAGAGAGAAAGACAAGCTCAAAAGCTGTCTTATCTTCAGGGGTAGAGAGAAAGACAGCTCAAAAGTCACTTAACCTTGAGCAATTATTGTTTCTCCTCACAGAACCAATATCATAATAGATTGGCTGTCATGTACTGTATATAGATATATATGTTGTTGTAACTCTTTGATGCCTTGTAGTTCTCATTTCTTCCAGAATCTGCTACTCTGTACCTTGAGGATTCCTCAGATTTTTTAATGAAAATTCAGGGTAGAAACTTTTTTTCAAAATATATAAATATTATATTTTGTATTTAGTCAAAACAGTGCTTAAGAACTTTTTTAATTACCCGACATTTCTGAAGAAATATAACAAATGATTTACATTATATGTATTAAAATACACAATGGAATATTAAGATTGTAGAGGTAACATTAGAGAGAAACGCCACTAATTTAGGAGAGTTAAAATGAAAAAAAGTCATTGGACTAAGATATTACCCCTATGACTTATTTCAACTCTACTACTTACTATTTACTGTTTAGCCATGGTGGACTCTCAATCTTTTTGGCTCAGTTTCTATATGTGTATATATTCTCTTTATAGGGCGAGGCAAGATCCTACAATTTATAAACTAGAAAAAATACTGTTTTAACAATACATTTGTAAGTTACAGAAGTAACAATTTTTTAAAAAATATGCTGAATCTTCATATAACAGGACAGTACTATAGTTGGATTAATAGATGCGTTTACATGAAAAGGTCTCCAATTTCAATGAAAAGTATTTAAATTGGATGGAAATATGAATCTTCCTTCCTCTCAAATGCACCACTTCTTTTCTCCTTACACAGCACTAAAATCCTACAGATGAATCAAACTTGGGCACAGAGCACTCTCTCAGTGACAATGGTAGGAAAAGAGTAAAGTAATGGACAATTATGGATACTTCTAATCTGCTTTTGGCAGTGACCTTGAGTAACATTTAAGTGCAAGAGAGTCGCACCTATTCTCCATTGCTTTTGGAGAAGATAGAAACCACAAACAAGAGAGACAGAAGATAGAGGCTGACAAAACAAACTCAGAAATGGGGGGAGGGCATTCAAATGGTTTGAGGGGCTGAACCAATGGCATAAAGACAGCATATCTGAAAGTCTCTTGCACCCTAGACTGGCAGGTACTGGATTCTGCAGACAAACTCCCTTCTCTCTGGGGAGGGAGAGTTCCTCATCTTACTCTCCAGTTGATGGGGGGGGGGGAGGGGGGGGAGTATTGATGGGCTCTGAAAAGAACAGAGTTCAGTCCTCCTTGGTTGCAGAGTAAATGCAGTTGGAGGCTTCTGAGCATGCACCAGAGGTGTAGGGAGGGAGGGAGAAAATGAGAGGAGATTCAAGAACACCTCACAAACCTCACAAAAAAGAGCAAGCTACAAAATGGAGGAAAAGAAAAAGGTGACAGCATAGTGAGATGCAAGGGACAAGGTGTAAATGGCTTAGTTTGACAAGAGAAACTGTATTATAGTTCATGATACCAATTCATTCTTTAACTGCAATAGAGACAGGCATTAAGGAAACAAATGCCTGACCTACTTACATTAGATCTAATGTAAATGTGTATATGACTATATGGAAATAATTATACTTTTGCCCAAAGATACATGTCTTTACTACAGAGAGACTTACACACTAGACTGTTCATTTCTCATTGGTATGAGCAAATCCATCTAAGGTTGCCATTCAAGGTGAGTGCAAGTAAACCTTGTACTTTCTATGTTAGAGCCTGGATCTGGTGACCTTTAGGGCATGTCACAAGACAGACCTGTTTTCTCAGGCTTTTCCTGAGGAAGGGGAGGGCTAATTGGAAGACGGGAGACAACCAGCAGACTGCATAAGGGGCTGGGACAAGAAATGGCATCTGGAGGTAAGAGATCTTGAGGGAAGTCAAGCATAGCTGCCTTTTATATACCTTGTAAGAAATTTGAGGGAGTAAAATCTTGTAAGAGAGTTGTTTGTTCATTTTTGTAGCTCCTTTGACCTGTTGCTTAATTTGTTCAGGGAACACAGTGCAACTCTGAGCAGGTTTTATATATGCACATGTGTTTTATCCATCTTTTAACTGAAAGTATATATCACAATATATATCACAGACTATCATGAAATAAAACAGGAGTCCATGTTTATGCATCCATTCTTACCCCATCTCTCATCCCACAATAAAATGCTTGCAAACATACAAAACCAACTACTGCAGCTACCAGAGTTATTTTATTAGGTTTATTTACTGCCAATATATGAAACCTGTGGCTAAAAATTCTACTACACTCCCCCTGTTCCTGAAATAGTTATTTGAAAACCTCTGCTCCAAGGAGTTGAGAGTAAGAGCCACCACCTTTCATTTAACATCACCGTTCATTGCTTTCCTTCATCTTTAGATGCATCTAAAATAGTAATGCAAGTATTTTTAAGGAATCACGTTACCATTTTTGGTGCAAACAGTGGGCCAAATTTATTCCCAGGTGGGAGTAATTCCTCAAATATTAATGCCCGGCTCTCATAATACTGCAGTGCACCTTGAGACCTACAAGTGAAAAGAGCTAAAAAAGTTTTGACTAGGTGATCCTCTAGGGGACTGTAGATGACCCTTTCACCCTCATCTTCAAATGATTATTTTTCTTTTATAGGTGGAGAAACTGAGAATGAAAGCAACCTTCTGCAAAAATCATGCAGCAGGCTATTGCTGGTACAGAATAAAAGTCTGTATCATTACAATTATACCAGAGACAAAACTGGTTCACTAACGCCTCCTGTTCTCTTCCTTCACTAAGGAATTTGAGGAGGGAAAGGTGAATGTCAGCCCAACAGATCAACATTATGGGTGCAAAGGTGTTATTAGTGGCTTGGACTGATTTTGTCATCGTCTGACCTCCTATGCAATCAACAGGTAGACTGCAGTGATATCATGCTTAAGCTGTTAAGAGACTGATTCTGCAACCTTTCTTCATACCGATTCTCCTTCACGAGCCGTCTCAGTGACATCTGCAGGACTGCTCAGAGGAATGCAGAACTCAAAGCCAATACATACATATATGTACAAATAAAAGTCCAACTAAATTAAACAGCCCGTCAGGCCAGCGGGAGTAAAGCGCAACCGTTTCTACAGCCAACAGGTCCACAGAAGATAGTGATGTGACTTAGCATCACATGACTCAGACGACTCACCCTGAACAACTAGGGACCGTTTACAGCTGGATCAACTTGTGGGCAGCCTTTGAGGGGCCTTTGAAGCCAAGCTCCTACACACGCATCTGGCCCCAGAGCACGATGCCTTTGTTACTCCCCAAGTGCAACTGTTTCAAGCCCATCACCATTCCCGACCCAGCCACCCAAAGAAAAGATGGCAACGCAGCGGTGACGGTGAGCGGACCCCGTCTGGCAACCCTCCCTATGCAAGCACAGCGGCTGTCCCTTGGGACCATTCTTGGTTGCACCCTCAACGGGGCTAAAAAACCCATAAGAATAAGGACAACTCCTTTAAAAACCAGCAGCGTGGGGCACTTTCACCAGAAAAGACCAGCTGCCAAGCAGTGTCTCTCTATCACCAAGCCTGCAAGCTCCTGGTGTGGGGACACGCTGCGGGGAGCCAGGACAAGTGACAGCCAAGATCTGGCTAGGGATGGTCCTGCCTCAGGCAGGGGAGTGCACTAGATGGCCTCTGCCAGCCCTCCTAGCCCTTGTGGCCCCGGGAAGGAGCACAGCCACCCCGAGGGGGATGTTTCCGCCCTGCCGGGGTGGGGGGGCCCGCGGGGACACTTGATCTCCTTGTTCCCGGCGCTATCATTCACTGGACACCGGCGCTTTGTGCCCACGAGCCGCGCGGGGAGCGACACAACAACCCCCGCCCCCAGCCAAGGCTGGTCCCGAGGAGCCCCCGACCGGCTGGCTCATGCCCCCCGGGCCGGCCGCGCTCCAGCCTGCAGTGGCGCCAAGGGCCGGGCCGAGGACCCCGGGGCTCCCTCCCCGGGCTGGGAGCGGGGAAAGTTGCGGCGCACCCGCTCCTGCCTCCCTGCACGCCCCACGCGGAGGCTCCCCGAGAGCGCAGCCAAGCTGGCGAGCCGGGACCCGGCGTGAGGGTCGCACCTGTTGGAAAGCGCAGCAGGAGCACCACCAGCAGCAGCAGCCGTGCGAGCCCCCGGGCAGGGAGCGCGCCCTCCATAACGCCCGTCCCGCGCTCAGCCTCGCCGCGGGTCCCCAGCGCCCGCACGGACAGGCGCCTCCACGGGCAGTTGTCGGAGTACAACAAACACCACCTGCTCCTGCTCCTGCTCCTGCTCCTCCTCCTCCAGCTCCAGCCCCGCCTCCGCACCTCCTCCCGCGACCCCGCCCTGCTGCCGGATTGTCTCGGGGCTGCCGGGCTGGCTTTGCGCTCCCCCCCACCTCACGTTTAAATTGAGTTTAGCAACTCTTTGCCCACACCGCCGATGGCGGCAGTGGAGGATCTGGCGTGGAAAATTCTTCACAAATCATTGGCAGACAAGATTTTTTGGGTAAATCCAGTATCTTTTACTGGAGTGCAACACCCTTGGTCAGACAAGAGGGCATGTGCGCTCTACTTGGATGGAGCAGTCATTGGCGTTTCTTTTGAGGAAGAGCAGTGGTTCTCAATCTGTGGTCCAGGGACCCCTGGGAGGGGGTATCCCCTGACTATGTCTAAGGGATTCCCAACAGATTACTGTGATCAGTCATAAGTATGAGAATACCCACACAAGTCAGAGGCGTCCGCAATTTCCAAAGGGGTTCACATAAAAAAAGGTTGTAAACCACTGAGCTAGAGGAAAGGCCGCATTCCCCACCACCAAGGTGCAGTTAGCACAGGGGTGAGCAAAATACGGCCCGGGGGCTGGATGCGGCCAGCCAAGCCACTCTATCCGGTCCGCGGGGCCCCTAAAAAATGTAGAAAATTAATATTAATCTGCCCTGGGCTGCCTGTCATGCGGCCCTCGATGGCTTTCCGAAACTCAGTAAGTGGCCCTCTGCCCAAAATCATTGCTCTCCCGAATTAGCAACTACTGATCTGGTGAGGTGATCCCACAACTGCAAGAGGCAGCATGTTGGTCCTAGGATGTGTTGTTCAAATCCTCAAATACTAGGGAGTGGGATCAGATTCCCGGGCAGAGAAGGCTTAAAACCTGCACAGCAGCTGGGTGAAACCCTTCTCCAGGCAACCCTTGCAATGGGAGGTCAGAGTAGGATTGGGCTGAGGGAAGGAGGGAAGAAAAAAGAAAACAATAGCTGCAGTTTACTTCATTTGCAAGAAATAAAACCTGATGTGAGGATTCTGGGATGCGGTAATAGGAGTATGTCCAGGTAAGACATCATAAAGTCAGACTCCCAACTTCTGAGGCCTCAGCTGAGGTACAGTGTCCAGCTCACAACACTGCCCTTCCAGATGTAGACATATTGGGAGGAGCTCAGGATGATTAGAGGCTTAGCAAATGTGACTTTCATGGAAAGGCTGAAGAAAATGGGTTTATTTAGATCAAAACAGAGAAGATTGAGGGGGGACTGAATACAGTCGTAGTCAAAATATGTAAAAGGCTGTTAAAAAAGGGATAGTTTTCAATTCTCAGGAAATATGGTCATTTTAGCTTAATTTCGACAAGAGAGATTTAGCATAGATGGAAAAACTTTTAGCTAGGAAGATAGATAAGAAGTGAAACAGGCTAACTACAGAGTCCCTGTAAGTAAAATAGGTGAAAGCCCCTCTAGATGTTCAGGCAAAGGCATGGTAGTATCTGCTGAGCAATCCATATAATTGCACCTCCTGCCATGCCACACATGTATGGCAGGAGGCATGCTTGTGGGATCTAGCAGCAGAACCTCTCATGCCTTACTGCTGGTACAGGGGGATCCTGTGATCACCATTCCGGTCTGCACCAGCAAGCAACACTCTCCCATAAGTGTGAGTCCCATGGCTTCTGGGGCTGAGGGTCCCGCAGCTACCACAAGGTCTGCAGGGACTCAAAGTCTGAAGCTATGGAGCACTGCTGGGCAGCAGAGTCTCATCAGCTGTGGGACTCTCCATGCTGGCATCTGTGGAACTGCTGGGGCTGTGAGTCCCCTCAGCTGCAGGACTCCCAGCTCTGGCTGTGTATGGTCCACCCCTCTGGCTGGGAGCCACATCAGCTAATATGGCTCCTAGCCACAGGGGCAGACCCTGCTACTGAAATTGCAAACTGAAGCTGGATACAAACCGGCTATAAAGTTATTACACATTTTCCAGCAACAACTTTATAGCTGATTGGACTTTTTTAGGGTGAGCTAGTTAATTTGTACAGGTAGCCAGTCTAAATTGTACAATTAACTGGGTAATTGTGTGATACATACATATAGAGGGAGCCTAGTTAGACAAATATTAGTCAGGGTTGATCTAGATATACTTGTTCCTGCTTGGGGAGGAGTGCTGAACTCAGATCTCATCCAGGCATACCTTTCTATGATTTCCATGATTCCATAGCTTGCAATCAAATACTTTTGACTAAGATGAAAGGGGAAAAAAGAAGGGAGATAACTCTTTTGAGAAAGAATTACAATGTATAATTATGTAAACATCTTGCATATATAATTATATATTCATAAATATTGGAATTTTGGCTTATATATTAATTAGCATCCATAGAAATATACATAAATCTATACTTAGCAGCAAGAATGAAATTGCATATCATTCAGAGATAATATAGTATATGTCCTACCTTTCATATCGGGGTGGGCAACATTTTGGAGTGGGGGGCTTAGCTCTGACAGCAGGTAGCTTCCCACCCAGCCTGCACTGCCACTGCTGCAGCTGCAGTCACTACTCCTGTCCCTGCAGTACCATCACCATAGCTTCTCTTTGCTGCCCAGCTGCTGCACAGGCAAAGCCCCCAGCCACCAAATCCCTGCACAGAAGCTCCCCTTATGCCAAAACACAGCAAAAGCCCCTCATGTCTACAAACCAGATGCAGTGGTTCTGCGGGCCATAGGCTGCTGACCCCAGTTTTATACGCTGTTGGTTGTCAGTCATTTTCTTAAACTGCTGGGGTGAAAGCACATTACAGCATGTGACTCTAGACGTATGAGTTCCTATATGCATTCAAAGAATAAATTCCTACCAGATAGCTGAAAGAATGCAGTGCTAGATAGGAAGACACAATTAAAGAGTGTTAAAGAAAACTGTCAAGGAAAAGAAAGCTTGTTTGTTGTTTGCATAAGGATTTAGAGCAAGAGAGAGGACAAAACTTTCAATAGTGAGATGCAACCAGAATAAATGTAGACTTTTTCAAGTGTGTCAGTAAAGATCAGAAAAGCTACTGAAAGCAATATATTATTTTTTAATTTTTGTTCACCATTGTCAGATTTCTCCAAGGTTAATAGCATTGTCCCATATGGTCCAACATTAGATGAAAGTCTTGTGTGGAATGTTTAAAATGGCTCTCACCATTTCTCTGCTCTCTTTCATCTTAGACAGCTAGTCTCTTTTGATGGGTGGTTCCCTCCTTTGCCTGAAAAGTAGCATGCAGTTTTATTTTTTAATAGTACATACACAGTTTTTTTCTCAAATAGCATTCCTTAAAATAACATTTATTACTAGGGGTCAGCCTCACAAAATTAATATTGGAAAGTGACAAAAGAAATCTTAAGAGATGTTTCTTTGTTTTAAATATTTTTGGGAGTGTCTTTGTTTCTTCAGAAATTCTTATAGTGCTTTTGGGTACTTCTTGCTTAATTTGTTCAAGATGCAATTGGTATAAAATGCATCATATAAAGATCTCAGAAAAAAGTTCTCAAGGGTTCATTCTGACAGGTTTCTCCCCATTCCTCTTCTATTGTCAGTCTTATGTCAGTTATGGGCACTGACTTTATTTTGGGTCCTGAACAGCAACAAGTAGACAGGGTCCAATTCAGCATGGCCTTATGCTTTGGACAGTCATTTACACAAACATAAAGCCACCACCAAATCAGAATGGTAACACTCCATGTTTCTGCTGCATTGCTGTAAATGGCCAGAGCAAGAGCAGGTCAAGGAATTGGACCCATAGTTACCAAGTATAATGGAATAATAATGATGAATGAATGTGCCTACTTCTTCTACCTCTGTTCTCATTATTGGATTTCATACACGTTTCATAGTTTCATAGTAGTTAGGGGTCAGAAGAGACATGAATAGATCATCTAGTCTAACCCCCCCGCCACTGGCTGGAGCACATGCTGGGATCACACAACCCCGGACAGGTGTTCATCCAAATTCCTCTTGAATTTACCCAAGGTAGGAGCAAGGACCACTTCCCTAGGAAGTTGGTTCCAGATCCTGGCTACCCTGACAGTGAAATAGTGCCTCCTAATCTCTAACCTGAACCTATTCTCCAGCAGCTTCTGGCCATTGTTCCTCGTCACCCCAGGTGGTGCTGGGAGGAATAGGACCCTTCTTATTTGCTGCTGATCTCCCCTAATGAGTTTGTAGGCAGCCACCAAATCCCCCCTCAGCCTCTGCTTGCTGAGGCTGAACAGGTTCAGGTCCCTCAGACCCTCCTCATAGGGCCTGCCCTGTTGCCCTCCAGCCAAGCAGGTGGTCCTCCTCTGAACCCTCTCAAGGCAGGCCACATCCTTCTTAAAGTGAGGTGCCCAGAACTGGACGCAGTACTCCAGTTGAGGCCGGACCAATGTCACAGTTCTTCAAGTGATGCTAGGTTTATGGATTTAGGGAACTCCTGGAATGTTTTCATCCAGATCAATTAGACTACTCATTGTAGTAAACACCTTACTAAATCTAGAAAAATCACTGACCACGGTCATAGCATCAAATGATTGGTGAACATAGAAAAGGTCTTGTGTTATTTTGGTACCTAATCTCTAATTAAATCCATTTGGATGTTAGTTTAGCTCAGGGATGTCAAAGATCCATCCTGTGGAGCCCCTTCCATCTGGCCCACTGGGCTACTGAAATTTGGAGGCAGGGCCAGAAGGAGGGCCTGCCACAGAAGTCAGGACACTGGGCCCCAATGGTGCTGTCAATTGGCAGCAGGGCACAGAGCCAGAGCTGTGCAGATATAGCCTTTGCTAACCCTGTGCCTGCTGGACCCCTACCACCACCCCCAGAACTCCGCCACTGCTCACAGACCCTCACTGGCAGACCCACTGCTGTTGTCAGCCTCTGTGCCTCTGTTTCCAGACCTGCTGCAGGTGGCACCAGGTCCACAGATCCAGCCTATGAGATTTGGATTAGGCCTAGGGTCTGGTATGAGTTTGACACCCCTGCCTTAGATAGTTGGATAGCTTCGAACAATTTGATTACTAGGACAAGGAAAACTACTTTATACTAAATCTTTACAGTATGAATAATCCATGGGGTATTAAGTCTATAGCAGGTTATATATAAATAAAAGTGAGATTCAGTAGAAACTTTTGGAAAGGCAATATCCCTCAGCCAGACAATACCATCTATAAACTATTCAACTTAATTGTGGAATAATGAAATATCCAGACAGATGATATTTCCTTCCTCTCTTCCAAACTGCAGGTCGGTATATCTTACTTTAAGATTTGCCATTCCACAGAAAATGGAAAGGCCAGCAATCTAGACGGCTATAGAAAAAACTCTTCCATGGGTCATGGATGCTTTAATAAACTATGATATGCTTGGAAATGTACTGATTTTGCTTGAACACATGTTGTTTCTATAATGTAGTGCTGTAGTACTTTATCAGAACATTGCCATCTAAGTCTGGTATTCCATTTATACAAACATTTAACAATTAAATCGTAAGGATGTAGGGTTGGTCCATGCTAGTTAGATCCTATGCCATAAGACACAAGTGTTCCACCTGAAACTGTTTTCTTGGAGATTTGAGGGAAATGTCATGGTTTCTCATTCCTTTTAGTTGTATTATTTTTTTAAGCCTAGTATTTCCTCACACTAGAAAAATAATGGAGGGAGAAGGGGCAGAGGATTCAGATTCTGATACACACACAGATACACACCCTTTATCTGTATATAGTATGATTTTATTGTCTTCTCTGCAGTTTAACTGAGGACATTCCCATAAGGCTTAGCATGAGAAACACTAAAATTAATGCAAATAAGACAATACTTACCTCATTATGCTCTGGAGTATGAACCTGTAAATTACATCCATTCACTCTCACTGAAGAAAAAGGTGCCTCATATTTTCTCCTTTTTATCCAATTTGTAAAATGCTCATTAAAGCCCATTGTCCCCATGATATAAAATCAGTTCTGCCATCTTAGTCAATTAAAGACTTTTCCTACATCTAATGTCAAGAGAAAAGATGTAATCTTCACTGAAGCTTTAAACACTATATACTATTTTAAAGACATGTCTTGTGTTATCACATGAATGGCATGCCATTGTAAAAACTGTCTTATCAGCATAAGCTTAAGTGGAAAATAAAGGTTGTAATCTTTTTGATAAAAAAGTTTACGAGTTTGTAGTCTGCAATCTGCATTAAGAAAAGAGATCAGTCCTTATAAACTGCAAAATGCTGGTCTTTTCTTTGTCACATGTCACATTTCTCACATAGGCCCCTATTGAAGAATATAGTTATAAGTTTCAGGCAGTAAGGGAACTGAAAACCAAAGCAATGACCTTGCTTGAAGAAAAATCAAGCAGTAAGGTCTCTTCTTCAAGGTTTTTTACCCCCAAGGCCTGAGAGTGGTGTGTACAGCAAAACAACAAAATAGTTTAACATAATGAGAAAATACACAAAACCAACCCAGCTTGCATGCAACTTGATCTTGTGACTAATGAGTGTGGAATTTTGTCTTCTGCTTCTCTCAGCTTTTATGCCATTTGCTGGGTTTCCCCTGAATATATCAGTTTGGGTCTTGAAACCCCAACTTTGCTCTTTTCATTGTAGTGGATGTCAGGTTGATGAGGAAATTAACTCCTTGTTGCCTGGAAAGAAAGTCAAGTGTAGTACCCATTAGTATCCAGTATGGGTACGAATTCCACTTTATAGTTCATGAACATCCTTCTGGATTTCCTCCAGATCCATTATTTTCCAACATCTAGAATCTTAATAAATTTTGAAAGGGATTTATCAAGTAAGTTTTTTCCCAAGATTATTAGTCATATAGGAGTCAGTCAATTCCTCTGGTATTTCTTTAAATTACATTATTTTGTGAATTAATTAATTTGGTTCATTAATTAATTAACAGAACAGTTCCGTTTGCATCTAAGCTGCACTAAAAATAATAAAACACTCGATTGGTCTGATGTACCTCAGAAGAATGAATTGGAGAATAGGATGCTTGTTTCTCACTTAAATTCTCTGTTGCCCACAAAGCTGGAAAGTTAAAATTTGCTTTGCTTTATGACCTAGCATAATACCGGTGCTTAATTTAATTTAATTTAATTTAATTTATTTAATATTTTTTATTTAGTTTTTTTTTGGCTTTTAGCTCTAGCAAGAGCTTTCAAAGTTTGCCAAATCCCATTTTAGTTGTTTATATATGTATTTTTATGGAGCTTTGTCAGTTCTCTTACATTATCCCCTCACCATTTAAAATCCTGTGTCCAAGTTTCTAGGTTAACTGCATCACTGACTCATCCTGGTCTTTGCCAGTACACCCCCTTTCAGGTCTCAAGCCTGAAGCCATCACCTTTCTCAGGATAGAATCACATGATTTGTCTACTCTCAGACTGGGTCCTGGCTGCAGTCCCGGTACATAAATTTTGATCAACTCAGCCAATCTGACTTATGTCCAGATTCTGCAATTCTGTCCCCTGTGGGAGGAAGGACACAAGTAACCAGTAACCAGATGGTCTTCTTAAAACAAAGCAGTATTTATTAGAACCACAGTATTTCAGGAAAAAAAAAAATCCAAAACCATAAACAGACTTTATGCATATGCAGCTTTTACCAGGTGTTAAATCATCTTCCACAGGGGAGGCTAGTAGGTTTAACTTCCTATGAACTCCTTTACACAGACTCTCTCTGGATCAAATTTTCTGTGTCAGAGTTCACTGGCAAGTCCTTGGACAGCTCTTGGCAACTAATCTTTTTCACAGGAATCAAGTCACTTTTTAACTGTTCATGGCTTTCTGCTTTAGCAACTCCCAGCTTTGACAAAACTATTGCAATATGTTGGAGATGGGGGAAAGCTCCTCAAAGCCAACAGCTTTCTTATTGTTTTTATTCTGTACTCCTACCTGTGTGACCTCTTGAACAGTCCCTGTTAAATTCAGGCATTATAAGCATATAATAAGTATTCTTGTATCCCTAATATAAATTATGTGGTCTATATCAAGAACTAAATTACATGTCAGTATTCTTTGATTATAATATAGCAGTTACACATCTCTTACAACCTGTTCTCATACTGCATGACGGTAGGAAGTCTCTAAAGATTATTTTCCCACCAATCTTATTCCATCTTCATATAATCCCACATTGTATGATTGCTAGAGGGAGCTTTTATTCATATCAGCATACTTCCTAATCTTATGCTCAATAAAATTCTTTAAACCCCAAATATTGATGTACAGCAGGTCCAGTTTGCATCTATAACCTCTACTGAAGTTAATGGGAACTGTAGGTGCTTAGCATCTCTGAAAATTAAGTCTGCTATGTTTAACTTTCAGCTCCCTGCTGTAATACATTTACAACAGGGGCATCAAACATCCAGCCTGAGGGCTGAATATGGCCTTCAGACCTGTGTCATCTAACCAGTACGGTTTCTGGAGAGGCCAAGATTTTGGCAGTCCCAGCTGCCCCTAAGCTGACACAGCAGTTCAGGTGGCCATGGGGACTAACACCACTTCCACCTGCCCCACTGCTGCAGATTGGTTTGAATCTGGCTAGCAAGGAGCCCTGTGGCATGGATCTAGCCCACAAAGTCAAATTACTTTGATATGCCTAATCTATGGCATGAGGGTCATCCTGGAGAATAGTCTGCAATTGCACCTTTGTAAATCTATGTAGTCTATGTGGTATGGCCTGTCTCTATGTATATCTGAACTAGATATCATAAACAAACAAACAACAAAGTATCAATTCTTGATTACTCTAAGTGGATTCAGGAGTAAAAAGAATATTTTTTTTTTTGGATGTTGCCGAATACCCACCAATATTTATAAAAACATCTACTTTTTCAGCATTTAGAAGTTTTGTGAATTTGGCATGTAATATATTTAGATTTACTGCTTCTTTTATTAAGAATTCAGTCCTGTAAGCATCATGCTGGGACAGAGCCTACTTACAAGGACCTCGGGACCAGACCAGCCTAAAGTCTCTAATTTGTTTCACACTGACCCATATTTTTCAACATGCTTTTCCTGAACTGCTCATTTCCTCTGTAAATGGTAAATTTCTAGTCATTAAAAGACCACTTATCTTTTTTGCTGCTCTGATTCTAAATTTAAGCAGAGGTGGCTAACTCAGGCTGTGTTATGTTTGGTATGCATAGATGTTGTTAAATAAGCATGCTGTAGATATGCAACTAAACATTTAATTTTTTTCCAAGGTAGCATTTCCCTATGCACTTTCTATTTTATCCCATTTAGACAGCTGTGTCATGGAGTTCCTGCACTGGGGTACTTACTTGGGATCACTGTGACAATGAGTGGATCTTGAAAAGCAACATGTATTTTTCTCCAGTTAAAAATAAATGAGAAGCTTTACTAATATGCTAGGGACCTAGGACTGTATTATTCAGCTGAGGATTGAAGCAAAAACAAATATAACTTCATTGAAATGAGTTAAAAACAATCTGCAAGGCTATGAAATAAGAGATTCACTACAAGGAGCAGCTAACAGACAGCAGAACTGCAGAATAAAGGCTAGCTGGATTCTGGAACAGAAAGACCATAAAAAAAAAAAAAAAAAAAAGAAAGAGTCAGTGAAATGAAGAGTTTATAAGAGATCAGGTAGATGGTAATCAGCTATGAACTCAATTGACTACCGCCACACTGCTTGACTAGAAATGCTGCTGCTACTGCTAGGCAGTTGGGTGGAGCAGGAATCAAAGGAGAGGGGGTTACAACTACCCCAGTGATTCCCTGCCTGGATCTGCCCTGGACTTTGGCCTTGTCTCATTTCTGAAAGTGCCACTCTGAAGGCAACCCCAGCACAGTTTCTAAAGCAGGGGAGCCCCTGGCTTCTTCATTTTCAGAGTTAAAAGAAAAAGCATACATATTCATTATATGAGGTTTAAAAGCTACACTGAATGAAGGTCAAGCATTCCCATTTTATTTGTATTATATTTTTTTAATTCAATAACACTTCTGACAAACACAAAGTCAAAAACGTGGTCATATTTTAACAATCTGGAATATCATTTCTTAATGTCACAGAAAGCCATTAGGTTTGGTCCCCTACTATTGCTGGCTGCTGTCAGAGAAAATTATCCGTCTAGGTTCCCAACCTGGTAAGGGAACACTTGAGGATTCTCCTGACCCCAACGGGGCTCGTTTCCCAGCTGAGACTCAAATAAGCGGGAGACGAGGTTGTGGTCTTTCCAGTTTATTCGGCCGAATGTTCCCTGTCCTCATAAGGGCAGAGGCCCCGACTGCAACTCAACACACATATTTATAAACTTCAGTTACATAAGCTTTTCCATAATGCATGCGCAAAACACTCAGCGGAAAATTACCAACACAGCATGAATCTGCTCATCCCACATGGTTGGGCCCAATCACCTTGCTTGTCCGTTTAGATTGACAGACCAGTGGCAATCTCAGTGCAAGGTTGCATCAGCCAGCATCAATCAGAGGTCATGCAGAGGTCACGCTAATTTTTCTAACAATTTTCTAACAATCCCCCCTTATGGCCAAAGGCCTATGGCCTGCTAGCCATTTCCCAGGTTTGCATAACATTGAGATTAATTACTTTTTGCATAACTCGGACTACACATGCTTTAATTACAGCAATTACTAAAATAATAACTAAGAAAATCCCTAATCCCCATAAAATGTATTCTAAGATATACCTTCCCCACATTCCTAGACTTGAGGCGGTCCATTCCATTACTGACCAACTTCGTAAAGAGTTTACCCGTCATGCTGTGTCTTGAATTGTTTTTACTACGGCAGTTATATTGTCAGAGTGGTCAGGAATGTAGGTGCAGCAGGGTCCTCCTGTGATTAAAGCACATACCCCTCCTTCTCTAGCTAACAAATAGTCTAATGCTAGGCGATTTTCTAAAGTCATAGCACGGTTGGCAGAAGCCTGTTCTTGCAATAATCCAATGCCCTCTGCTGTGCTATTGGCAATAAGCTCTAATGCATGTGCTAACTGGTTGATGCGGTGATCCAGAAAGAAATTTCCAAGGAAAGGAGTCGAGACACCTATGAAATGGGTTGCACCTTGCCAAAAGCTATTCCAATCCTGTTTTTGTCGTTTTGTCCAAACAATTGGTAGTTCTGAACGGGTAATGAATGCCCCGGGCTCAAGGAAGGCTCCTCCAAAAATACAGTGCCCTGCCCAGAGCCAAGGTAGGCTGGTATAGGCTTTGGTACCGCAAATGATAAAATGTCCCGTTAGAGCATACTTGTGAATATGATGATCTTCGGGGCAAGGCATTGAGCTACTCTGGTAAGTAGGGCCGTTAATATATGAGCAACTTGGTCCCGTGTGTGCGGGCCAGGAGTGACCCGGGCCCGTTTTGCGCACGCGGGCCGTGGCCAGCAGCCCGGGCACGCGGGGTCGGAGAAGACCGGGGGCGAGCTAGAATTAGTCACGGACACTTAGTGGTTGATTTAAAGATTGTTTACTTACACCAGAGATGGTCTTGGTGTAGGCTGGACAGTTTTCCAGGCACAGCTCCGCTTAAATCCTCGTTTGAGGATTACGACAAGTTCACTTTCTCCCACAGAGTTGTTGAAGCTCCGTGGGTCTGTCTCTTTTGCGCGCAGGAAGGGATACGTCTAGGAATCTATCGGCGACGGGGAGAGGCCAGAGGCTGGTCAGGCCCCTGTTGCCTTTTAAGAAATGCATTGGGTCCGTAAGGATCCTCAGCGCTTAGAGATCTTCACACAGCATGAAGTCTCCTCCTCCTGGTGTTCATGGAGTCCTCCAACTTGGGCGGAAACCACTCAAGCTCTTTATACAGCTAGCAAGCCAATCGCTAGCTGCCACGTATGCATAATTTAATGTGAACCAATAATGTGGCTCCAATTTCAATACAAATGGCGGGAACTCTTTGCACCGAGCATTTCTTAGATGCAAAAAGAAATGCACCATGCAAAGAAAGCTACAAATTGGCGGGAAATTCTCCGTTGCACCGGGGTTCTCTTCTGCAGCAGAAAACTCCACCGTGCAAAGAAGCTGCAATTTAGCGGGAAAATAATTTAGCAGTGCCGAAGCACACAAAAAACATAAAATCACAACTTTGGGTTGTGACACCGTGGAGGGGCCGTGTATGCAAGACAGGGTGCAGTTATGGCTCCAAGTCCAAGTTTTATCAGAGGTGGAGCATCCTATAGAACCTTCCATAAACTGCCATACATAAGGACGCTGTAAGGAGCTGCAAGGGGCAGAGACATTTCAGGGGAGGTATCCTTTTCTTTCAGCTTCTTTGGCCCCTACTGCAGTATTGTTAGGCCATATTAAGTGTGTGGCGTTAATGGTTAGTTTACAACCTGGTTGCCATCCTAAAAATCTCTTTCCTATTCCACAAGGATTTTCCCAACACACCCAGGCTGATAACATGACGTCTGAAAGTACTATCTCTTTAAAATAAGGATTATCCTGCCAGGTACTTATTCCAGCTCTATCCATATCAGCCCATTCTGGATTACAGAAGTTCCCTTCCCAAGGGATTAAAGGATAGGGTGGAAAGTTAGTGGAAGGAGGTTGTTTGCCACATATCCAGCAATCAGATAAATTTAGGGCTTGCGCTATGGCTATAGTGGAAATCAGGTAAGTGTTATCTTTCCACTGGTCTTCCTGTTCTGTATCACTTTCCCATAAATAGGCATTTGTTCTATGTGCCCAGAGCAATAATCCTGTCAGGATAACCCACTGAAATGCCATTATTAACTTATAACTTCCCCTGCTTCCACAGTGAAATACAAACACAAAGTATAACAAGAAAGGTAATACAAAGCAATCCTAAAAACACATATATTAAATGTTCTTGCATTCCTGTTAAGGAGCCTGGACATTGTTGGGCGGCCAGAAATGGTCAGGTCCCCGACAGGGTTAAATCTATCAAGTTGCACCAAAGATACCAATAATCCATCTGTCAGGGATGGGGTTCCTCTAGGAACCCCTTAAGGTACCTTAATTTATCCACACTGAGGGATCCCAATATCGCCCACTGGAGTTCAGGGTTCTCATAAGTGTAACCGGGCCAGATACTAGTGCATAAGGCTATAGCTCGCTTCTTACTCAATTGGCCATGTCCAGATAACTTATTCCAGTTACTTAACAATTCTCCAAGAGGACTACTGGCAGGAATTGACTGTTTCTGTCCCATCGTCACTCTTGGCGGACGTCCCTTTTCCCAGATAACCTAATACACTATAAAGTTCCCCAAGGACCCTGCTTTCTTGGCTACCCCAGACCTAACCAATCTGGAAAGGCAAGTTCTAGGGTGCCTCAAACAGGTTGGAGGACTTATCCAGTTAGAAGGTCAGAGACAGAGATGGTTCCTCAGTGCGCGAATAGAGACATAAAATGCACCACACAGATTTATCGGCTCAAAAGAGTCAAACGGGCAATTAACTAAAATTGCCTGTGTGCCCAGGTTTGAGGAACCGGAGAGCAGACTGGCCTATAACACATTAGACGAGACAGACACGACATATAAAAGACCACACCATGCCAATAAAATTGCAGGAGTCACCTTATCGTCCTGTCGTATCTGCAGCCTCAACCCAAGACTCCCATGGTGAACTCACCTCTGTTACGGCCGGCCGGGGTTTGGGTTCAGGCGGCAGTGGCGACGCGACGAGCTGGGTGCTCCTGGCTGGCTCGCCAAATTGTCGGAGGAAATTATCCGTCTAGGTTCCCAACCTGGTAAGGGAACACTTGCGGATTCTCCTGACCCCAACGGGGTCAGCTGAGACTCAAATAAGCGGGAGACGAGGTTGTGGTCTTTCCAGTTTATTCGGCTGAATGTCCCCTGTCCTCGTAAGGGCAGAGGCCCCGACTGCAACTCAACACACATATTTATAAACTTCGGTTACATAAGCTTTTCCATAACGCATGCGCAAAACACTCAGCGGAAAATTACCAACACAGCATGAATCTGCTCATCCCACATGGTTGGGCCCAATCACCTTGCTTGTCCGTTTAGATTGACAGACCAGTGGCAATCTCAGTGCAAGGTTGCATCAGCCAGCATCAATCAGAGGTCATGCAGAGGTCACGCTAATTTTTCTAACAATTTTCTAACACTGCACACAGCAACTTCTAAGAGATTGCCAACAGCTCATACGGCAGATCCCTCAGTACCCTGCCAGTACCACGTTAGAAATGCTTTCACTTACCTTTGTCTTATGCTTTACAAACTTTACCTTTTCTGTGACTAGCAACTTTTACCCCACACTTTAAAAGCTATATATATATATATATATATGTATATATATATATATAGACCCAACTAACATACCAGTCACTAAAAAGCAATCACTTTTGGCAAGGAAGATGGCAATTATTCAGCAGCACGTAAAATTATGACACAAAGTGAGAATCCATTATCCAACTAAAACTGCTTGGATTATTTGTTTAGGCTTTTCAGATTGAAGTTAATAGACAAATTAGCATTTGGTTATTACAGTTATCACTCCAACCCTTAAGAAGCTGCACAGTTCTGTTACATTTTGGAGTTCTGGCCAGGCCTTAATGGCCTCTACTACCTCTGGCTCTGGTCCTATCCCCTCCATGGTGATCACATATCCCAAAAAATTCACTTTCCTGCAGTAAAGCTGATATTAGGCAGGTTTAATTTTTAAGTTGGCTTCCTTCAGCCTGTTAAAAACTGCTTTCAGTTTCTGCAAGTTCTCCTGAAAGGTTTGATCTATAACAATTATATCATCCAGGTACACCAGGCAAGATGTCCCTTGCAAATCCACTAACATGCTATCCATCAATCTCTGAAATGTATTAGGAGCATTACATAAACAAAAAGCCATAACATTAAACTCAAAAAGTCTCTTCTTGTGAAGAAAGCTGTCTTAGGTCTGTCCTTTGGGTGCACTTCCACCTGCCAGTACCCACTAGCTAGATCTAGAGTGGAGAACCAGTGAAGCTTTGCCCAGGAGGTCTAGCATGTCATCAATTTGAGGTAAGGGGTAGGCACACTTAACAGTAACATCATTCAGTTTACAAAAATACACATAAACCAGCATACCTCCCCTTTCTTCTGCAACAACACCACAGGGGCAGTCCATGGGCTGACAGAGGGCCTGATGATGGCTAAAAGATGGCCTCTTTCCTCATCTCTTGCAGCTACTAATCAAACTCCTTCTGGAAATGGATGGGTAGTCTTCTAGGCAGGTTTGGCATTGCCAACAGGACTGGATTAACACATAGACAAACTAGGCACAGGCCTAGGGCCCTGAGCTGTGGGGTGGGCGGGCCTGCTCCTTCACTCCGTGGTGGTGGTGCAAATGGCCTCGTCTGCCTCCTTTCCCCTTGCCTCCCTTCCTCTCCTCTATGCTAGCCTCGCTGCTGCAGAGGCTGCTTCTTAGCTAAGGTGTCCATCGAGGTACCTCAAGAATAGAGGACTGTCCCCACCACCAAAACATCACATGCCTCCTAAGGCTGGGGGCGGACCCAGCAGTGAACTATAGAGGACATAAAGGCATCCGGTTTCATATCAACAGGGGACAGAGGACCAGAAAACCAGACTGTCCTCTGTGAAACCGGACGAATGGCCACCCTATTCCTAGTGGTGGCTTTGAACCCATATTGCCAAGTCTGCTTATAATAAGTGGAGTTGGGCTTGTTTTTAAAAAAAGTTGCTTTGATTTTTAGAATCATGGGTTGCAATGTTTTGGGCTTTTTTATTTAGAGGTTGCTTGTTTTGGGCTTTTCTCTAATGCAGCAGTTCCCAAACTGTGGATCCTGGCTGCAGAAACAAGATGGGGTCACAGAAAGGCCCAGCCCAGCCAGCATGCAGCTTCTGGACAGGATTGCTGCTGTTGCCACCCCAAGGGCCTGCATGCCTTCCCCAGCCTCTGGCTTGCTCCAAGCACCACACAGGGAGAGGGCATGCTGCAGCTGGGTGGGAGCACAGAGCTTGGGTGGGCAGGGTGTGGATGTGAAGGAGGGTGGGAGGTGTGGGGAACCCCTCCTACACTCCCTCCACATGGTGCACAACCTCCATCCCCAGCAGCAGCAGCCCTTGGGACAATCATGGCCCATGCAGGCCTGGGCACAGCTCCAGCCAGCACTGTATGGTGGGAGCAAGGAGTGCAGCCCCATCTGCTTCCAAGTCCAAACATAGCTCTTTTTTCTGGTGATTATTAACTCTCTCCTTGCATGGACAATGGTGGCACATCAAAAGTGGCACATAGCCCTGGTCTACTCTGCAGCAGAACTGAGAGCACGTCCCTATTTGCAGCTCCCCAGATCTGCACATGGGCTACGTGGAGATGGGTGCAAGAGAAGTGGCTGGCAGGGCAGCGCTCTTTGCCACCATTGTGCAGTGCTAGCTGGAGCTGCACATCTCAGGGCGCTGGTGCCTGGGCGGGCCCCAGGGGCTGCTGCCACTGCTACCAGAGGCAGTGCTCCATGGTGGGGGAGTGGGGCAGGGGTCTCCACACCTCCCAACCGTCCCTCACACCCACACTCTGCTCCCACAATCCCCTCCCACATACACACCCCAACATACCATATTTCCCCCCACACACACAGCTACACCCTCTCACACACACTTCCTAGCACCATTTTGAAATGTATTGGGCTTGTTTTGGGCTTGACTGGCCTGGGGCCCACAAGTTTGTTTGACTATGGCCCATTAAAGAGTTAATTCAGGTCTGACTGTCAGTATTAATCCAGTGCTTTGTTAAGCCTGTATGCCCTAGGTTGTGGTCTCCAAAGCTGACTACATCTGCATACTCCAATAGGACTTCTTGTACTGCCCTCATTTGCTCAGGCTCCAGGTCACCATGACTTAACATGAACATGTTCCAATTTTCCTGCATTCCACCAAAGTTTAGTGCCTGGCTCTCCTTTGAGCTCAGTAGTCTTACAGCAACCAATCTCTCTGATCAAGGGTCCTCCTGAAGGACAGCCACACCTGTCTCAAACATCCCCATTACAATGTCCTGATATGCAACCTGTGGTTCTGTCAATGCATTAGCAACCTGCAGAGAAATTTCACCTTGTGGTTCTTACCCACTGTAGTTCCCACTAGGAATCCTGATTCATCAGTGAACTTAGATTTTAAAAAGTCCTCTTCTTCATGGCACCATCTCTTCAGCTCATTAATGATCATCATCTCACTTCTAGGAGTTATTGTTAGGTTCTTCTGCATTACCACTTTGCATTCCCTCATTTGGTCAACTGTGGTATAGAAGGGGAAATGCCTCCTCAGAAAGGAACATGAAAAAATCTACAAAATTCATAAAAACCTGATAAATTTTTAGAAAGTCAATGCCTAACAAGGTAGCTTAATTGGCATCCTTTGCTATGAGCATTTTACATGGCATCTGTAGGCCTTGGAAGTTGATGGTTGTACTCTACTTTCCCAGAATTGGAAGTGCTTCTCCACTGGATAACTTGACTGCTAGCCTAAAGGGTTGAAGGCTTCTTTCTGTCTCTGTTGTAGCTTGCTCCCATACACAGCTATATACAACAGATACTTGAGCACCTGAATCTAGAAAGAAGTCTCATTCTGTGCTCTGTCTGCTAGCAATGGATGGGCACCCCCTCCACAGCCCATCTTCTCTCTGAGCATGCCCTCTGGAAGTGATCTTGGCTGCCACAGCATTCTCCTGACAACACCCCAGACACTGTGGTCCAGGAAAATCTCCCCTTTCATGTCTGCTCTGGGGCTAGGTTTCCCTACTTTTCTTGAGCTGGTCCAGTTCATCTCAGATCTTGCTCAATGCCTCCATCACCATTCACAAGGCTGATGACTCCAGTCACATGTGTGCTGCTGACTTCTCCGCCCTAGCATGCATTTGCACCACTCCATCTCAGTGACTAGTTTTACAACATCATCCAGGTTATGGGCCTTCCCCAACTGAAGCTGGGCCCACACTGCTGATGAACTTGTCATGGACCAGTAGATCCTGTATCTCAGGGCTGATTTGTGTGAAGGCCTTTACAGATAATCATCTTAGGGCAGGGTTTGCAATCGGAGGTTTACACATACCCCTGGGGTACTTGGGAAGTCCCCTGGGGGTACACAGCAGTGATGCAGAGAAGTGGAGGGTGGGGCCACCAGCACTTTGTAGTGCTTGCACTGCTGCGTGCCACCAGCACTTTCGTTTTCGCCAGAGCTGCGTGCCGCTGGCACTTCTGCCATTGTGCACCACCGGCACTTCTGGTTTCGCCACCACGGTTGCTCCCCCCCCACACTTGTTGACTGGCTGCCAGGGGACTCCCTTCTTCTCGACCAGCTGCCGGGGGTACACCAACTGAAAAAGGTTGAAAACCCCTGTCTTAGGGCAATACCAAACTCTTGCACCAATTCTGCCAAAGTCTTCCTACTATTAAAGAAAGCTGCACAGTCCCAGTCAGGACCTGAACCTGTTTCCAAAATATTCATGAGGGCCCCTGTCAGGTTCTTATAATCCTATTTGGCTTCACTGATGAGCCCATGGTAGACTTCCCTGGCCTTCCCTGTGAGCAACAGGCTCAGGAATTTTTAACTTAATATCCTCATTCCCTCCATTTAACTCAGCTGCCGTTTCAAATTATCCATGCAAATCACCCCATTGTTGTTGCTCCCTACCATAGGGTGCTGGATTGACTATAGGCCTTGAGACACTTGCTGGGGTATGTGCATTTCCCCCTTCCACTAAGGGTACCCCCTCCTCCATGGTACTCATCTTGCCTAATCAAATGTCCACACAATAAACAAAATCTGCACACTCACTGCAATAGTTTGCCCAGCGCATTTTGGCTTGTGACCACCAATCCTCATTTGCCCCCCTTCAGCATCCCTCTGCTAACACCAATTTGTACCAAATCTGCAGGCCCAGAAACTGGCACAAGAAGCAAGGGGAGTTCCTACTTCTATATAGAAAATCACAGGGGTTAGAGTCATAAGCCAGTGGGCCAAAGGGAGGGAACAGGAATAGGTAAAGAAACATCAACACTGTGGTATCATATACTCAATACCTTAATTTCCCTCTGACACCTCTAGACTAGGGACAGAAGTTACACCAACCAGTTTAAGTGATCAGAAACTGGTTTAAACCTGTAACAGAACAGAAGCTCAGCGGTTGAAACTGGTTTAGGATAAACCTGGTTGAATATAGTATCAGACTTAACTGATTTGGGTCAAACCAGTTTATGAAAATTCTGCACAGACCCCTTCCTGGTTCAAGTTAAGTCACAATCCCTCAACATCCCAGCATATTTTGAAGGCCTGGACTGGGCTATGCTGTCTGCTCCAGAGAGCAGGAGCAGTGAGGGCTAGCTGGAGCAGCGAGGGTCTGGCTGACAAGTGGAGGGGCAGAGGTTGCAGCCCAGTCTACTGGAGGGGACAGGGGACTGAGGCAAACCCTGGCTGGGGTCTGGGGCCAGGGAGTAGGGGTTAAACACTCCTTCCCCCACTCAAATTTACCGCTGGCTGCAAGTGGACTACAAATCCCAGAGGCACCTGGAAGTAGGTAGAGGAAGTGATGAGCAACCCTACAGAGTCCTGTTGCTGTGATTTTGGACTACAAATCCCAGAGACCTGGGGGTAGCAGGAAGAGGAAGCAAATACACAGCCCATGCTGGTTACATGCCAGAGGGCTATACTCTAGCATGCCCTAGCTTTTGGCCAGAGCCATTACAGGCATGTAGCTGCATTCCTGAATCAAAGGTAAATGTCTGTTTACTTCTGTTTCAATTTAGTCTCTGCAGTTTAGACTAGCCTGCAAAGACTGAATCAATTCAGCCTCAGGGTTTTTGACTGTCTATACTTAGCCCTGGAGGTGTCCCCAAATAAGTCTTTAGATCCTAGAGTGCTTAAACAGCAGCATGCAGCTGCCCTCAAGTCTGAGTCCAACTCTTTCAGTCCAGAGTCCTGGCTGTCTGACTCAATGAGATCTTCTCGCTGTACACTCCTCTGTGTAGGGCTGACCAGGTTCCATATGCACACTACTCTCTCTTCCTCTTACTTCAGCCTCAAGGTTCCTCTTCCTTTTCTTTTTGCCCCCTAACACCTGGGGGTTTCTGGGAGTTGTAGTCCATATCAGCAGGCAGCACAGCTCTGCAGATTCCTCCTGCTGTTACACACATTATACTCACATTAAAACAGGGTGCTGTCACTACAGAATACACAAGGGCACCTGCTTGGTCAAATCCTAGAGCAATCTCTGCATTGCACTGCTGTGGATAGGCTAACTGAAAAGCTTGGGACTGTGCTGCCTCAGCGCACTGTGGATAGTAAGTTAAACAAGGGATCCAGGATCACAGCAGCAGCATGTGGGTGTAAACAGATGTCTCATTTGAACCACAGATTGTCTTGGGGTTTAACCCAGATGAAAACAGGTATAGCACAGTCATTTACACAATCTGCCTTTCCAACTTGCATTGTAGCTACTTTGCCAGTAGGTAGACAGTGAAATGACCCCACATCCCTGGAACGAACCTCAGGAATTGTAGTTGTGTACCTGGATGTCCCAGGAAAAAAGTATTAGTACCTTTCAGCTGACATACTTCAGAGGGACTTGAAGTGGGACAGGCGATGTATATGTATGATTCCAGGACAAAAGGCTCTTTTCCCAGGAAAAATACAACATCACATACAACACATAGCCTGTGACTGCTCACAGGACAGCAAGGTTGGAGCTGAGCCATGTCAGTTGGCATGGGGAGTTTGCTGCCCTATACTGTACATTACAGCAAAATTCTCTTTCTCACTTTCCCATAGGCTTGGCTGAGGGACATCTTGTCAGATACATCTTTCAAACACATCCCACAAAACTTCAGAAACACCCTACTCTTCATGGCCAATAGCCAACTATTGGTCTGTGCCCTAGATCTCTCTCAAAGGCTGGTTGCTCTATGCCTCTTCAAAGTAGAAAACAAGTTTTGCTTCAACAGGAGGACAAACAGGGCCGTGATCTCTCTCTAAGATTGGTCATGTTTATGCTTAACTGCTACCTCCTCACATTCACCATAACTAGGTTTCCAAGTTGAGGTTCAGATGCCTCCTACCAAAAACAGTCATTGTGTATCCCTTGCCAAATCCTGTTCTCTTTCCTGGAGTCTCCATTGCCATATCCTATAACCTTATACTTGGGACATAACTGCGATGCAAGCACTTTGAGGTTGGATGCTAAGGGGTCAAGGGGATCAGGAACAGATAAAGTAAAGAAAGCAAGGGTCCAGATCAGAGCTCGGAGTCAGGGGATCAGAAGTAGACATGTCAGGAGGCTGAGGCCTAAGAGACCAGGACACAGGCACTCACTTAGATAGAGCCACACGCCAAAGTTTAGGGGTGGGGGAAGCAGGGTAGGGATCCTGACCAGTATCACTAGCCAGGGGGTCTGGAGTAGGCATCTATAACTACATGGGACCAAGACATGGGTGACTGCCTAGGTAATCCACAAGCCAGGCTCTGGCAGGTAGGAACCAGGATAGAATCAGAAAGCAGGACTGAGAACAGAGGAAACAAGGAATGAACAAGCAGGATTAGGAGAGCCAGAAGTCCTGGATTAGACAGGGAAATATCCATCTTGCTGAGTAGCCTGCTAGGTACTAGAAGAGCTGCTGCTGCTTAAAAACAGGCAGCCATACTGTCCAGGCAACTAGGGCCAGATGGGCATAATTGATCCCAATTTTCAAGAAAGGGAGGAAGGAGGACCCAAGTAACTATAGGCCTGTAAGCCTCCCCTTGGTGCTGGGAAAGATCTTGGAGAGAATCATCAAGGAGCACATCTGTGGGGGGCCTGCAGGGGAGATCATGCTCAGGGGCAATCAGTATAGGTTCATCAAAGGCAGGTCCTGCCTGACCAACCCGATTGCCTTTTATGACCAAGTAACTAAATCTTCGGATGATGGTGTCGCCATGGACGTAGTCTTTCTAGACTTTAAGAAGCCTTTGACACTGTCTTTCATCCCATCCTCATCAATAAATTAAGCAACTGTGGCATTGATGCCTGTACAGTTGGATGGGTAAAAAATTGGCTGATGGGGCACACCCAGAGAGTAGTGGTGGACGGGTTGTACTCAACCTGGCGAGATGTGAGCAGTGGGGTACACCAGGGCTCGGTCCTCGGGCCTGCACTGTTTAACATTTTCATCAGCGACTTGGACAAGGGGGTGGAAAGCACGCTGTCCAAGTTTGCTGATGACACTAAGATGTGGGGCGAGATGGACACAGTTGAAAGGAGAGAGAGGCTGCAAATAGATTTAGACAGACTACAAAAGTGGGCAGACGAGAATAGGATAGGGTTCAACGCAGACAAATGCAGGGTGCTGCACCTTGGGAGAAGGAATCCACAGCATACATACAGGCTGGGGAGTTCCCTTCTTGAAAGCACAGAGGCGGAAAGGGATCTTGGAGTCATTATTGGCTCAAACATGAACAGGAGCCGCCAATGCCAGACTGCAGCCAGCAAGGCCAGCCATACCTTGTCATGCATCCAAAGGTGCGTCTCAAGCTGCTCCAGAGAGGTGATACTCCCCCTCTATGCGACTTTGGTCAGGCCGCAGTTGGAGTACTGCGTCCAGTACTGGGCGCCGCACTTCAAAAGGGATGTGGCCAGCCTGGAGAGGGTTCAGAGGAGGGCCACCCACTTGGTGAGAGGGCAGCAGGACAGGCCCTACGAGGAGAGACTGAGGGATCTGAACCTGTTCAGCCTCAGCAAGAGGAGGCTGAGGGGGGACCTGGTGGCTGCCTACAAGCTCACCAGGGGAGAGCAGCAGCAAATAGGCAGAGCTCCTTTCTCCCCAGCACCACCTGGGGTGACAAGGAGCAACAGTCATAAGCTGATGGAGATCAGGTTTAGGTTAGAGATCAGAAGGCAATATTTTACAGTAAGGGTGGCCAAAGTCTGGAACCAGCTTCCCAGGGAAGTGGTCCTCACCCCTACCTTGGGCATATTCAAGAGGTGGTTGGATGATCACCTGTCTGGGGTCTTGTGAACCCAGCATTCGTTCCTGCCTGTGGCAGGGGGGTCAGGCTCTTAGATGATCTGTTCAGGTCCCTCCTGACCCTAGCTACTATAAAACTATGAAACTGTGAATTAAGACACGCAGGTAACTGGGTCACAATCCAGCCAGCTGGTTGCAATCTGGCTAGCTCGCTGCCCTGGTTCCTGACACCCTAATACTGGGGCTACTCCAGAGCATTTCTCTGCATACTCAAGGGCCTCAGAAAGAATACAGAAAGACAGCCTCAGAAGTACTTTTAAGACACTCCTCCCCACCCCCCGACCATATTGCTGCACAGAAAGACCTGCTATTCCTTTTTGTCACAGAGTAAGCAACACACAGCCAGAGACTGATCACCATTTCCAAGATGGGTACACTGAGGGAAGGTGTTACCTACATTACAGGTAACTCTCTGTGTAGGCTACTGATAAAAGAGGCAGAAACAGGTCTATAGTACAACCTTTTATTTGCTTGCACCTTAAAATATGAGAACAAACATGTATCCTAAAATCTATCTGGCTACCTGCAGCAGCACAACATAGATTCTCACCTATACTAGCTGGGGAGACTAGAGAGGTGGGAGGAGGGTGGCCCACATTGACAGCAGGTTTTCTTGCATTTGCAGAGTTCAAATTTCCCTCCAGTCTATGCCCAATATTTATAGATGGTCAGTTTTAATATTCTAATAAATGACCTTCTGTTTGTTTTATTTAAATTTCTTTTTGGAACTGGACTGAACCAGATCTTTTGTGGACTTGGAAGTTGTCAATTATTTGGGTTTTATATCCTTGGGAAAGAGGGAGGGTTTCTTATCTCCTTTCCTTACCCATTGTGAAGTGCTGTTTCTGTTTTTTCTTTACCTTACTTTGTGGCCTTTCTGACAAGCTGTTTTTGTTTTTACAAATTATCTGTGCGTTTTAACAAAAATATATCTATTATAGCAAATGACATTTAATACATTCGGTTACATCAATCACTACTACTTCCATTTTAAGATAAAGCTATGATATAGCGTATATGGGTTATTTAATGTATGGTCTTCTCTTATCTCCTTTTAGGCCTTGTGCTTTGTTTAACTGTGTTTGATAGTTTCCTTTACTTGCTGACCAAGTTAGTTGCTGCATCTGCAAAAGTTCACGCTACACTCACTCAGAAACAGGCTTTGGGCCTAGGAGGAAAGCATGGGATCCTGCATCCTCAGAGCCATTACATTTATTTTTTAAAGTCTCTAAAGGCGGTTTACAAACAAAGACAAGTGGGGGAGACAGCTCTTTCAGTTTGGCTTTGAAAACAGGCTCTTATCTGCAGAGGTTACTACAAACAGAGTAGGTGAGTCCCGCTATCAGGATCTCAGGCAAGCTTCTGTTCCAGGCAGCTGGCCAGCTACTGGCCACAAGCAACCGCTGATAGACATCCTGCAGTTGGTCCAGCCATTCCCCCAGAGTTCACCCTTGGGACCACTCTTGACCACAGCTGGGGTTCAAAAAGCAGCAGGAGGCCTGTGTGTCCCTATGAAGGAAAGACAGGCAAGACAAACACAAGGGATATTGGGGGCCATTGTAATAAAATATCTATTGGGGAACTCTGTGCTGTTGGGGAACCCTGGGCACAGCCTAACTGTGGGCACAGCTAACTGGGCACAGCCACAGCCACACTCACAGTAAAAATGGTCCTCAGACTGGTGCTGGTGTTGCCTTGGAGGAAGCTGCCACCATGCCAGTCCCAGTCCCAGTCCCAAGCTACCACCATTCAACAAAGTGTAGACCAGAGGAGTTACCGTGTGTGGGCAGAGCTATCTGTCTCAGACACCTGTGGCTGTCAGCTGGCTTAAATTGGTACGTGATGCAGCTAGCCTGGAGACACAGGCGGGATGTTAGATACACTCAGAGGTGAACACCCATATGCCAGTGGATGAGGGAAACAGGCTGCCAACCAAAAATATATACATGGAATGGTGCAGAACCACCCACCCTCCCCAATGAGACACAGAGATCTGAGGGAACCCGTCTAAAAGATCCTTGAGTTCATGCAGAGACACTTTCTGGGAATGAGGGGAAGAGTTACTATTAATATTAACCATTTGGCATGACTTTGACCCTCAGAGATCTACTAATACTTTTTTGTCTACATACCTGATAGTTAATAGTGAATGTCCAGAACTCCATAGCTGGGTGTGCAAGGGTGTACACAAACAAAACCATAATCAATGTGGCTCAGTCCAACCCTTCACAGCATTCCTTCAGCATTGATTGTAGACTCACCATAATCAGTGATGTGTGGGCACTGCAGGGGGCACTCCTCCTGCCCATCCTTGGTTGTGGGCTCTGACAGTGAGGGTTTCAGACGCATCTCTTCTTCCTCCTCCTAGCCCTTCTCACACACCCTTTACTGTGGAGTACCTTGAACTGAGGCATTTCACTTTTAATGGTTTACAGGTTCACAAAAGTTTAGGGCTGGAAAGTTTAGGGATGTTGTGAGCCCCCCTGCTCTGGGCAGGAAAGACTGCTGGGGTCAAATAACCCTAGCAAGGTGTGTAACCAGGCTCCTTTTGAAGGTCCCCAGGGCAGGTGCTTGCACCACCCCCACTGGGAGTTTATTCCAGAGTCTGGTCACACAAACTGTGAAGAAGTTTTTCCTTGTATCCAGTCTGACATCTTGGAGTTTATGACTGCTGCTTTTGGGTTTCCGCTGGGGTGCTTTGGTGAATAGTTGTTTGCCTAGCCCCTGATGCTCTCCCTTGATAGATTTGTAAGCTGCCACCAAATCCCCCTGAAGTCTTCTCTTGTCTAGGCTGAACAGTCCCATATCTGTTAGCCTTTCCTCATATGGCTTGCTCTTCAGGCCTCTAACCATATGAGTGGCTCTTCTCTGGACTCTCTTAAGCTTCTCCACATCCTTCTTGAAGGGTGGCACCCAGTTATATTGTGCAGATTCACCAAGCCCTCCCTCCCCCCGCCTTCTCCCCCCCCCCAAAAAAAACAAAACAAAAAAAACCCACCAAAAAACCCTACTTGCCTTTTCAGGGCTACACAGTAATATTCTATCACGTAGCTGGAGACATTGCCGTTGCACTTTGAGAATGCCTATGGCTCTCTTCATGACTGACCAAGTGAGCTTGTGGGATCCAATGTAGTGCTGTTCTGCCTTGTCCTTGGGGTGCTGTAGGTGGGTGGGGAGCCAAGACTGGAGCGTGTATCTGTGATCACCTCAGAAAAGAGAGAAGGGGATCTGCAGAGAGACCTGTATCTGGGTTGGTTGTAGTTGGCCCACAGAAGTGTGGTGACTGCAATGAGGCAGTCTTCCCAGCACACCTGAGAAATTGGGGATGAAGCTGCAAGTTTCTCCATGGGCAAAGTGAGATTAAGGGGACAACAATAAAGCTCTTAACCTGGCAGTAAACCTGAAGGTTTCTCCATTGTGGAAACACCTGAGAATGCACAAATGGGACCAAACAACAGACCCACACTGGATCCCAAAAATCAACTGTGATGCCAATGTACTCGATTGCTGACCATCATATTCCCCTGGCATAATATTGGTTTCTATTCAGTCAGATGAGAGCCACCTATGGGCTTCTTGATGTTGATGTTGATTCAGATGCCATCCACAGCACCCAGGGATCATGGGAAGCTCATGATCTGGTGAAACTCCAGATCCAATGGATTCTATAGTCAGCTGCTATCCAGGGTCTAGATGGTGACCTGCTAGAAAAAGATGCCAGTGTACAGCACGCATATACAAGACTCCAGCAGCTTGGCCATTTCCAAGATAGTATGGTCGAAGGGAAGGACTGTGGCCCATTCCAGTTGACTAGTTTCCTGGATGCTGGAGAAAAAGGAAATATGTAGGCTGTATCTGAAATATCACTGGTATTAGGATCAGTGTGCAAAATATCTATTCCTTGGACCTCTGTTAGGCTCTTACTCTACAGGACACTGTCTTTTACCTGTAAGCCTAGTTAAGTCAGGGAAGGTTTTGCTACACTCACCTCACTGAGCTCTGACCTTGATAATTATTTATATAACACAGAACTCCAATCTAAGGCAGTTAATTAATAAATGGATATAAGTTCCATTGCCTGTGTATCCTCTTGGCGTAACAATTTCTCCCCCCCACCTTGTTTTTCTATGTTCTTAAAACAGACCATAGTGGAAAAAAATGTTATCATAATTGAGGGTTTCCTTACAAGTGAAATTAAAACAAAACTTCCCTATATTCACAGTGGTATAGATGCTAGAACCCAACTCTCCTAGCAGGCATAGTGCTCAGGCCTGTATTAATCAGCCACTGAATCCACGTGATTTGCCTTCAGGCCATTATTTAAACCTTACCAGCACCCCATTCTCCTAGCTCTGACTGGTTCAGATCTAAAGCAGTTAACATATGTGCAACCTGAAGGCTCTTTTGCCAAGATGAAACCTCTTGTTTAATAGCTGTTATACAGGAGTGGGATATAGGAGAGAAGGGTTTTATCACCAGGTCAGCCACTACTTTACTGGGTGATCTTTGGTAAGTCTCTTCTCTGTAGATGAGCTAGGTATGATTATTCTGTACCACAACTCTTTGATCCCATCCATGCCTGACCATGGCCAAGCACTGGTGGTGGTACATTTACTCATCCTCCCTCCACAGCCTGGCTTCTGGGACCCAGGGAGTTACTGGCTTCCACCAGAGAAGCCAGTGTGTACATTGTTGTGTGGGCACAGGTCTTCCTCTGCCTAGAAGCTTTCTGGGCACTGGTCTTTGTGTCCTTGGCCCTTTATCTGCCAAATCAGTGCCATTTGTTTAACTGTCAGCCAATAACTTGCAAAGGCTGCAGAGAGGTGACTGCTGCACCACTCCAAACACAAAGCTTGAGAATTCAAAGGGAGCAAGCATTCCCCTCCTCCACCCCATCTCCTACTACCTTGAGGGTAATGGCCGACCAGTGCTGTAAAAGAGCCAGCCTCACAAACTGTAAGTGGTGTGCTGAAGGATTGTGGGCATGGGGCTGAAAACCTTCCTGGGATGAGAGATCTGCCTCTAGTTCTCCCTCCACCCCCTCAGCATGGACACTAGACCCACTGGCTTACCCTGTGATCTGCCATTTCTTCCCCTGAAGCAGCCCTGGATAGCACAGAGTTTGCTAGGACAGGGAACCAGAGGGAACTTGGACTGACTTTTGGGGCTGGCATCACCATTAGAAGAGTCTAGGACAGTACAGCCAATGCTGTGGCCACTTAAAGGACAGCCTGAACTGCAGTGTTCTGCAGCGACCCAGCCAAGCAGCTGACCTGATGCTTGATTTAAAAGTCACTTGATTTCTCTTTTCCTTGTTCACAAGCTTTGCATTGCTTGTAATAAAGAGCCCTTATCCATCCCTACTGAGCTATTTTCATGGGAGTGAAGGCCATCACAGCTACTTTCTTGGAGTGGGATCTAAAGCAAAAAGGTGATGGCAATGGCAAACCAGGGGGACAGGAGAATGGGGAGGGAGGAGCTGAGTAGTTCATTGTTTTAACATCTGGGCATGAAGTTGGGCTAGTGTCTTATTTCAAGTTCTGAGCATGAGTGAGGCCAGGCACAACAGGGAAGGTCCCTATAGCTCTATCACTATTGTGTTTTTGGTAGGGGAATGGATGAAGCATTAAGTGAGCAATTACCGTAAATAGTGTTAATCGCTGTCTAATGGAACTGGGAACCACAATATAATGATGGTTTGTTGACCATTATGGACACGCTTCCAAAAAACATTGCCAGTTCCATTAATTGCCCAACTAAACTAAAGTGGTACCTATTAGCACAGCGTAGCAGAACATCCCCCAAGCACAGTGATGTGGTTCCAGAGAGACCCAAAGTGCAATTCTGCAAGGGGGCAGAGGAAGAGGACAGAATTTCAACCACCCAGTGAGCCATTGCAGTTCCACAGGAAGCACTTTGGCTCCTTGCGGACTGTGCCCTGTTGCCTGGCCTCTCCTTACATGACTGCAGAAGTAAGCTGTCACTTACCCCTAGAAGCAGGATTTGTCCTATTACAGCCTGGGTCATCTTTGGGAGTGGCTCTCTGTTGGGGGAGGGCTGGCTGGTATGCTGAAGATGGGGAACTGCAAGCCCTCATTGCCTGAGCACAGATCCATTTCAGAGTCTATGCAGCTCAGACAGATGGCCAAGGACTTGGTGTGGCTTGACAGGATGACCTGGGAGTCTGTAATCTGGTTGCTGTAATGACCTGATGTGCTAACCTGCAAGAGTTGAGCATCTTTGACCACAGTCATGTTGGTGTTCTCATAGCTTTCCTGGCCAGCATGAGCCTCTGTGTCCACCGCATTTTCAGATATGACTATATCATTACCATGAAGATATGGGACAGTACCTTGTAGTGGATGCACATGACCCTGCATGCACCCATCACACAGTTGTTGTCCTGTCCTTATGAACTGCTGCCTCAGTGCCCTGCACTAGGACTGGTACTGGGCCCAGTCACTGTCATGTCTCCAGGCCACCATTTCCATCATGATCCCTTTATAGATCCCTTTGTTTCAGTGGTTTGACAGAGTGCACACTTGTTCTCCATCTCCCCACAGATGGCAATGAGATCCACTACTTCCTTTCTGGTTCACTAGATGCTGTAGTTGTTCTAATGCTGCACTCAGATTGAAGGGCCATGGTGTAGTGGAGGTGGATGGGTGTGTTGGGGTATGAAAGTCCAAACTTGCCTCAATGGGTAGTGGATGGATCTGATGGTCTCCCCAACAGCTAGAAGGTTAGGTGGATGGAGGTCCCTGGTCGCTGGTTGTGTTTGAGGTTGGTTCAATGGATGCAGGCTCCGATGCTAATCCTGGGTGGGTGGTGAGCACAAAATGGTTGGCAAGCTGCCATGCAGTGCAATTAATAGGTGGGAGTAGCCACCTGAAGCCTGTCACCTCTGGGTAATTGAGTTCTGTAACCAGGACCAGAGTGGCAGCATGGAGATCAAGAGAAGCCAGGATGCCCCAGAGCTGAGGCAGTGCATTGTTGGGTGCCTGAAAGACTGATTGGAGGACCAAATGGAGGACCTGTTTATCCTTTGATGATGTTCTGGGACAACTTTTTAAATGTCCATTGCAATAGCATAGGACAAACTTAGCACTTACTGTCCCTCAAACCTTTGGGGGGTTTGTCCTGTGACAAACAATGATTGCACTTTGTCCCATTTTCTCTTGGATCACAGGTGCCATCTGTTTGCAGCCAGGTACCAGTTATGATAATTAGCAATCCCAACAGTGTTGCATTTTAGCAAACTTCCCATCTCTTGATGGTTGCTTAGCTTTAGCTAAGGGACTTATGTGTAGTCAAATAAAACACAGATTCACTCTATTTTGTGAGCTACATGGGTAGTAGTACTAATTCTGTGCCAATAAATAACTACCTAGTTCTGTCAAGATTTGTTTGGTTCTTAGAGTTTCCAAGTTTTTCCAGTGCATCTGTGTAATTTTTCAGTTTCTTGAACCTGATGCTTTGCCCTGCTAACAATGTTCTGCAGCAGGGGTGCTCAACCTTCAGCCCACCAACCAAATCCAGCCCCTGGCACCAGGTTATCTGACCTGTGGGTCTCCCCATGACTATGTGGGGAACTCTGTAGGCTATGGCTCTGTGTGCAAGATTTGGGATGCAGGGCAGCACAAGCCTGGATCCTGGCACTCTGGGTCCTGGCAAAGGCAGCATGGAACCATAGGGCTGTGAGTCCAGTGCGCAGAGTTGACACAGGGCCTTGGAGCCCTGATTTTGGCACATGGGGCCTGGGTGGAAATGGCACAAGGCCACGAAACCCTGATCCCAGGCTGCAGGGCCTGGGCAGAGACAGTATGGGGCCACAGAGATGGATAGATTCATAGACATTAGGGCTGGAAGGGACCTCATAAAATTGTTGGGTCCAGCCCCCTGCCCAAAGGGCAGGAAGTCAGCTAGGGTCAAAGGATCCCAGCAAGGTAAGCATCTAAATGTTTCTTAAAAGTGTCCAGAGTAGGTGCTTACACCACCCCTGGGGGGAGCCTATTCCAGGCCTTGAGGGCTCAGACAGTAAAGAAGTTTTTCCTTATGTCCAGCCTAAAATGGTTTTGCAGGAGTTTGTGACCATTGGACTTTGTCATCCCTCGGGGTGCTCTGGTGAACAAGCGCTCCCCCAGATCCTGATGCATACCCCTTATGTACTTATAGGCTGCCACCCTGAGCCTGCGCTTCTCTAGGCTGAAGAGGCCTTTCCCCTTAAACCTCTCATCATAAGGCCTGTTCTTTTGCTCTCTGATCATGTGCATGGCTCTCCTGTACAGGGTGTAGCCATTTATATCCGTAGTCAAGTCATAGGAGTCCCACCAGGTCTCTGTTATCCCTATAAGATTGTAGTTGTTTTTGTTTAACAGAAGGATCAGTTCCTCTTGTTTATTCCCCAAATTCCTGGCATTAGTGTACAAGCAAATAAGTACACTGTTGGAGGCCCTAGGCTTCCTTGTAATTACTGAGAAGCTCTGTTCCTGGGCTAGGGTAGGAGTGGGTTCCCTTGAGCATCCTAACCTGCTGATTTTGCGGTTGACGCTTGGTGAGCTTGCTCTGGTGGTTGTCCTCCCACCCCCCAGTGAGCTTAGTTTAAGCTTGTTTTCTGGCATGCAGTCAGAACAGGGCCCCGATACCAGTGTGCAGGGGCATCATAGGGCCCAATCTCAGGGTGTGGGGTCAGATCCTGTCCATGGACTATCATTCATTTGGCCCTTGGGGGAAAAACGTTGAGCAGCACTGTTCTATAAACATCTTGAAGAATTGTAATTTGTAATTTTTTTTCTAGCAAAGCCATTAAGATCAACCATGACTTTTTTGTAGGTATGCATAAGAGGAAGAATATGGAGAGCATTTTTCATAGCCCAACTACACAGAAGCTGCCAAGTGGAAGAAAGAGAGAGGCTACTATATCTCTAGTAACCAGACATGGGAATAGATTTTTGAAAAAATAGAGGGATACCTCTGGCTTCTCCAAGACAGCTGTTTTGAGAGGGGTGATGGGGCAATGCCTACCAGGAACAAGGGGTTGGCGGGAAAGCTAATCATGCTTTTAAGCACCTAAGAAGAACTGAACATTTCAGAGAGAGAAGTCCCTTGGCCTCTTGCTATAGTGCGGTGCATTCCAGCCACACCTCTGACATTTCCTTTACCCACCAGAAATTTGGATCAGATGCTTTATGTCGGATCTACATTTGCACAAGAATATTTCCAGAAGTTCATTACTCCTACTTTCAGGCACCTCTAACCCTGGTATATCATGTCCAATAATTTTGCCCTGGAAGGACTGAAGGACCCAACAACATTCAAGATAGCTACACTCATTTACAAATTGTCAGTTAAAATATTTCTTTAAAACACCAACATGCTTATCAAACTTCTTACAGTGAATATGGTAGTTGCTCAGTGTGAGTTTGCCCTATTGTTACCTCCTGTTTGTGTAAATATCCAACAGACATAGTAAGAAACAAATCGACTTTAAAAGTAAATATATTTTATATGGCTCTTTCTTGTTAATCAAATTATCACTTTTAAATTTGACTAAATTGTTTTATTGTTTTTATGGTTCTTTTTATTTTTACTGAAAATTTACAATATTTACAGTAAGGATATGGTCTAGAGGTTCAAAATAGTTTCATATGTTTTGGACCATGACATTAATTTTTATGCCATTTCAATCTATTTTGAGCTACAATTAAAAGCTCCTTTTTAAGAAACTGTATCTAATTTCTGTGCTAAATCAAACCAGGCAGCAGTGGATGTTTTTACTTTAAATTGGAATATCATTACAGTATTGATATGCAAGTACAATGAAGAATTGTATCTCACATCATTGCAAAAAATTGCATTGTTGGAAAAGCCTTATCTATACTAGAAAGAATTTGTTGATTTATCTATGAAGCAAACTTTCCTAGTAGAGATTCTGGAAAAAAATGTTGTAGGTATAGATTATATCAGTTCCCTGAAATAAAATAAGCAGCCTCATCAGAATGATATTTCAGCTGACTGCATCTCCTTTATGACTTTTGCTAGCATAGGTATATTGGTCAAGAGCATGGTTTTTGTTTTTTGTTTTTGAACTCTCATAGCTGACACAGCTGTAACAGAAAAACTTAAGCACAGGCCAAGACAAACTTGGCAGCTTAAATAAAACTGAAATCAGGAAATTCAAAGTTATATTTTCCATTTCAAATATAATTTACCCTTAAGTGATTAAGTTACAGTTACTTTTTATATACACATACAATTTAAAAAGTATTTATCATATGAAAAAGGAAAAGGATGTGCAAGAAAATATGCAGCAAGCATTTCTATTTGTAGAAACTGTTGTTTCTTTTTACAAAATGTAAGTGCTGAGCATAAATTACTTAATATTATCCCTTTTAAAAGTCACATCCTGTGGATTGCAACTTTGTTGCATTACTTCAAACATATCATTGTTCTCTTTGAGGAAAAAGCCCATGGCAAGATTGAAGTTTATAAAAGCAACTCATTTTTTAGTTAGCTAGGCTCAAAAACAACATGTGACAAGTGTCTTTTGCTATAAAAAACACTTTAATTTTCACAGTTAGATAATGCAAAATGACAGAATAGAATTTTGTCAAACTTTTCCAGGGAAAAGAAAATGTTCCACAGACCTCTTTGATATCCGTGACTTGGGAAGCAAGGCAGGAAACTCAAGGTCAAAATGCTCATCCCCTGCAAAAGTTTAATTTGGCATAATCCCAAGGGTTTGGGTAAAATGGCATGAACTGAATTCCTCTTTTGTATGATATCAAATAAATTGTTTGAAATAAATAAAAAGGAGGTGGAGTGGCAATTTTAGCAACACCTAGAACCACAATCAATGAGTTAAAAGTGGTGTGAAATGAGGCATAAGGAAGCCCTGAAGAGGTGCCCATGACATTGCAAGATTTGGATTCTGGAGTCCTTGGATTATCTGATTAACAATAATCAAATTGGATTTGAACCAGCCTAGACATAAAATGAAGACTACATTCATGATATGGGTTGGTGATCTCTAGGGATGGAAAATATTAGGTACCTGTCTTTGAAACCTTCAGTCCTGACACAGTGAAAACATTCAACAGGGTAAATAATCTCTCCTGGATTACTCCACTCCCTGCTTTCTGGAGCAGCAAGTCTTTTTCTGGGGCATCCATCTGAAAGATTCTGCTCTCCTCCCACCCATCCCATTCCAATACAAACAGTGCAAAGAAACAGAAAAGCCCCGGTGCACCACTTCACTAATCCTCACTGGATCCTCTCTCTGATTTGCCTGGAGCACAAGATCACCATGGTTTCACCATCTACATAGGCTGCTCAATGTGCAATAGCAACTGGCTGATGATCAGTTTTCTCTCTCTCAGCAGAGTGCTCACATTGACTCTAGAAGAGTTGGACACCTTCACTATATTCAAGCCCAACATTTCCCACTCAGTTTACCTAGTATCAGACTTCTATATCACCCACTGTCTCTTCTAGACAAATGCCCTATTCACAATCAATGTCATAATATATTCTGGTTTTCTTTGCCATCACCCTTCTCCCTTCTTTTCTACTGCTTTATAGCCTCTGTGGGCATGTCTACATGAAATGTTTACTGTAGAGTAGACTAATTAGCTCTGTAGTAAAAGTCTTAGCATCTACATCTTCAGGGCTAGTAGGCTGGAGTAAGCTAATAATATTCATAGCAGGGTAGTACTTGTAAATATAGGGTGTTTATACATGTGCTCTGGGAGTGCTCTAATCATAGCTCCTAGAGCGTCATGTGTATCAGCATCTCTGCACTGAAAAATGGTGGCAGGAGAGCTTTAACTAAAGCTTGTTGAACAAGCTTCAATTAAAGCACCCCTGCCACTCTTTTTCAGCATGGGGGCACTGATACATGTGATGCTGGAGTCTGCTGGAGCACGGTAATTACCACGCTCCAGCGGACTTGATAATTTGAGTCTGCTCTGACATATAGCCCATTGGAGCAGCCTCACTGCATGTGTATAGGTGCCCATAAGTACTACCCAGGTGAGGAGTTCTTTATTCTGCAGCACTGTACATCTAAGTGCTGATGCGACTGGCTGGGGCACAGGTGTGCTCCAGTGCGGGGCTGCCAGGGCTTCTGCAGCATGTTGAGCCAGGGTGGCAGGCTGACTTATTACCAGATTTGCCCGTCACTTTGGGGTGTGCTTATCTATTAGGAGTACATTTCTGGCGTCTCTGTAATTCTATCAACGTGCTGCTTGTGTTACTTGTGTTTCTATATGGAGCTGTATCTCTCTCTTCTGCAAGTCCTCACCCCCAACGGAGCTATCTTGCAGGACTCAGTTTCAATGGGGCTAGGTTCCTCCAACCAGGTCAAATGGTCATAAACTCCTGCAAGACCGTTTCAGGCTGGACATAAGGAAGAATTTCTTTACTGTCCGAGCCCCCAAGGTCTGGAATAGCCTGCCACCGGAGGTGGTTCAAGCACCTACATTGAACACTTTCAAAAGCAAACTGGATGCTTATCTTGCTAGGATCCTATGACCCCAGCTGACTTCCTGCCCTTTGGGCAGGGGGCTGGACTCGATGATCTTCCGAGGTCCCTTGCAGCCCTAATGTCTATGAAATCTATGAAATCTATGAAAACCACTGACTCAGTCAAACACACGTACGCATGTACAGACACAGATTAACAGGACACACCTGAGCCAGGCCAGGTTATTTAGTATTGGCAGGCTAACACCCTCATATGCCTTGAACTCAGTTCATCAGGGCAACAATAAAATGCAGTCAGACTTAAGCATATGGGTTAGCAGAGCACATCTGAGTCAGGCCGGACTATTCAGCATTGATAGACTGTCACCCTCACGTGCCTTGAACTCAGTTCATCCCTTATTTCAGCAGGTCAATAATAAATGCAGTTAGACTTACATACACACACGCTAACAGAGTACGTCTGAGCAGGCTGGGTCTGATCAGCACTTTCAGCTGATACCCTCACGCGCCTCAAAACTCAGCACATCCTAATCTCTTGTCACAGTGGTCCTAGTAGTAACCCCCTTGATGATCAGACCCCACTGTAGTATTGGGCATTACAGAGATCTTTGGCTTAGGAAAAAGAAGCTGCAGAGCAAATGGGGAGGTCAAGGGGAAGACAGAGATCTTTGGCTTAGGAAAAAGAAGCTGCAGAGCAAATGGGGAGGTCAAGGGGAAGAAAGAGTAAGTGAGAGACAGAGAGAGAGAGTATAACAACCAGCTTGACCATAAAAGTTATTTATTGCCTGGTATATGAATTTATGATGATACCACTATTAATAGCCATACAAGAGAGACACATAAACAGTTACAATATTACATAGTTTCAATTAGGTTTTTGGGGAAGTCTAGCTCGAGTTTGATTAGCAAAAGTCAGGTTTAAAAAGCTGTTCCTGGAGTAGGAGAATAAAAGTCAGGTTCCTGGAGGTAGACAGAGAGAGTTGGGGTCTCACCACTCAGCGAACCTTGAACCAGTCGAGGTTCCCAGGTGTTTGTTGGAGCTTGCAGATAGGCAGAGTCCTCAGCATGATCAATGGAGGGATTCCAGGCAGAAAAGGAGTGGAACTGGTGTGGCTTTTTGGATCCAAGCACCAGTACAGAAACTTGATCTTTGGGTAGGGGTTTTGTAGAGAACTAGCAATGGTTCAAGGGAGAACACTAGGTTTGTTTATGGGTAAACAATGGCTCATATGCTGGATAACAGGAACTGATCACTCTTGACTATGGGTGACATTACTGAGAGAGCTCACAATACAGACAGGCAGATTCAGTGTTACCAATAAAGGAATCATTACTAGAATTGGTATGATAACTGCTGAGCTGGGTGTGTGTAGACGTGGGTTGATTAGCATTTGGAGCAGGGATCCCCCATCATGCAGTGCTCCCCTGCTTCTCTGGTCCCAGAATTCAGTGCAGTCCTTGCCTTGGAATCTGTTCTCCATCCTGAATGCTAATGAAGGTGCATTCCTGTCCCATTTCCCATTTAAATGAGTTGTCATCTGGTTCCATCTCAGATGCAAATGAGACCAGAGGAGTTGCTTCACTCCTATCAACTCTGTCTGGAGGGGTTTAGGTGTGTATCCCACTGCATCTTCCTTGTCTTTTGTAAGTCCTTCCTCTAATCATTTCTTGTTCAGGCAGAGGTGGGGAGGGGGAGAGTCCTTTGTGAGTCAGACAGGCTGCATCCTGTGCCAGGGTTCCCCAAGGGATACGGATCTGAGAGATAACAGACTCCCTGGAACCCCTACCAGCTGGGACTGCTCTGACCTGATGCAGTCCCAGGAGCATATGTAAATACGGTGCCAGGGAGCAAATAAACTGGTACAATAAGCTCTGGAGTGTATTGTGTTGCATTAATATGCAAGTGTAGATGCACCCAGTATCTAGTATAAAAATGATTTCATAATTATTTCTGAGGTAACCTATTTGAAGTTTTATGTAATATTGACATGCTGAGGAAATGAGAGAATGGGAATAAAAAATTGCATATGCTTTTAGTGCCTCCCTGGACTTCAGCGGGCGGAAATTTAGATCTAAGAAACAAGTATCTGTGATAAAGGTCATATACAGAGGTGGATTCAAAGGAGTTCAGAGGGCAGTCATACCTGCCTTTTACAGTGAAAATCATGTGCTGGCAACTCTATTTCCCTGTGGTGCCAGATGCTTGGGTCCCTGTGGTGTCAGAGGCACAGCTGGAACTCTGGACTGGAGTGGAACCAGATGGGGAGCAGGTAAAGAATCATAGTATCATAGTATCATAGTGCTTAGGGTCAGAAGGGACCTAAACAGATCATCAGGTCCAACCCCCGGCCCTGGGCAGGAACGGGTGCTGGGGTCATATCACCCCAGGCAAATAGCTGTCCAGCCTCCTCTTGAAGACCCCCAAGGTAGGGGAGAGTACCACCTCACTTGGGAGCCCATTCCAGAGCCTGGCAGCCCTAACTATAAAGTAATGTCTCCTGATGTCCAGCCTGAACCTTGTCTCTAACAATTTGTGGCCGTTATTCCTAGTAACCCCGGGTGGTGCCTGGGGAAACAGATCCTCCCACAATTCCCACTGGTCCCCCCTGGTGAGTTTGTAAATGGCCACCAGATCCCCTCTCAGCCTTCTCTTGTGGAGGCTGAACAGGTTCAGGCTCTTCAGCCTCTCTTGATAGGGCTTGCCCCACTGCCCCTTGACCATGTGAGTGGACCTCCTCTGGACCCTCTCAATGCTAGCCACATCTATCCTGAAGTGTGGCGCCCAGAACTGGATGCAGTACTCCAACTGCATCCTGACCAATGCTGCATAGAGGGGAAAGATCATCTCCTTGGACCTGCTTGTGATGCATCTGTAGATGCACAACAAGGTTCAGTTAGCCTTCCTGACTGCTTCCTTGCATTGGTGGCTCATGTTCATCCTGGAGTCAACAATGACTCCAAGATCCCTTTCTGCCACCGTGTTGACAAGAAGGGTGTTCCCCAGCCTATAGGTGTGTTGCTGGTTCCTTCTCCCTGGATGCAGCACCTTGCACTTGTCTGTGTTGAATTCCAGAAGGGCAGACCCTCCTGCTGCTTCTGCTATCCCGAGCTAACCCAGGTGCAGGGGAAGTTCTAGGACTACTCCTGCCCTGCTCCTGCAGGGAACAGCTGCTTGGGGTGTCAGAACCCTTTCCCCTCCCCCTCTACTGTGTTTCCTTAGCTGGCCTGAGCTGGGCAGGAGTGGTCCTGGGTCTTCCCCCATCCCCAGGTCAGTTGACAACAGCAGTGGTAGCAGACTTCCAGGTACACCTGTGCCCTGCTTGCCTCTGGGTGTCCCCTGTGGTCTGGGAGCAGGCACTGGATGGGGGGACCTGCCTGCTGCCACTGCTATCCCTGGTTAAGCCCAACACCCCACACTGACACTTACTAAAGTCCCTGCTACAGTGGAGCAGGAACAGCCCTGGGGCTCCCCTGCCCTGGAGACAGCCAGGGACAGTGGCAGCAGTGGGCAGGTTGCTCCTTCTTGCACACAGAGGAAACCCTAGGCAACCCCTGCTGAAGAAGGAGAGACAGGAATGGGAAGGGAGGTTCCTGCACTGGAGGGGAAGTAGTGCTGTGAGCAGCACTGGGGTGTGGTGGGGAGTCTTATCTGTTTCCCCTGGCAGCTATTGGCATGGAACAGTTTGTCCACAGGAGGGGGAGGGGGACATTCTTCTATAGATTACATCTCTTACAGGTGACACTTTGGGCCAGATCCCATCCCTCCTATTCCACTTTGGGCCTAGATCCACTAAATGCATAAGTGTGACCCTATTCCAGTTTGTCTGAATCCCTGAAAAATGTTAATATACCTAGTTCTGTAATGTTATCCTTAACACTAATTCACATAAAGCAGCAATCAGGATGAGGACCAATCCGTCTTTTGCATTTACTTGTTTTCAGGGACGTGAGCATGATGGAATAAGATCACATTTAGGCACTTAAGTGCACCTGGGTGTCTAGTAGGTGGAGTGGTATCTGGCTTTTGGGGTCTTTATCCTGGGAAGAAAGAAGCAGAAGTGTCTATTAAAGCAATGGGATTGGAAGCAGCAAAGATCATCAGAATTAATGTAAATATAATTGTAATGTTTTTAATGTGGTAAAACAAGTTAAGAGGAAGACAGAGGGATTTGGCTTTACTGATATTTGCAAGATAAAAAGATGAGCTAAGAGGTCTAGAGATAAATATGTTACTTTGCCATACCAGATGTATAATTCCATGGAAACAAACACACAGACATAAACTGTAAAATGCTGCAGGGCATTTTCTAATTTATCAGCATACGAAAGAGAGAAAGTAAGTATAAATGTCACAGAAGCAATAACCCAAATTAAAAGAGCATGCATGGTGTTTAATTCTTATGGATAATGTGCTAAAGATTAAGTTGCAAGCTAATAAATAACACATTGCACACTTTAAAGTGGCAATGTGTAAGTCATGCCAAGAAATATAAAAATGCTGTTCATTTAGGTATAGATCATAATCTAACTAGTTTGATCCCTATGCGGTTTAATTCCCATCATATTAAAAAGGACACTGGAAACTTAAAAATAACACTTTTGTCACTGTTGTGAACTATAGTATGTATTACCTAAGGCCCTGGTTCTACGGTTGATGGTGTGTATGTAAGACCCTGTACTTATGCAGAATCCCACTGACCACAGTGGGCAGACCTACATTTACTATAGCCAAAATGAATTAAACACAAGCTTTTTGGACCCAGTATTATTCCCCTTTGACAACACTGTTTTATTATTATGATTATAGAATAGATGAGCTTCCCAATTTGTTTGTGTGGGACTTTCAAGCACCATTTTGAGAGAAAAACTTTATTTTTTAAAAAATGGAAAATAAAATTGTATAACGCTCAAATTATGGTAATGGCTTGTGTATAGTTCATAAAAATAATCTATGGAAATGGACTTCAAGCTGATCATGTTCCCCTAATGTGAGTGTTTGGCGGACACTAAGTAAAAGATAATCAACAGTAAGGGCTTAGTAGGATAGGATTAGCCAGCATCTTCCCTCTGCCCCCCCATTTTTCACTCACAAAAGCCAGATTTTCCTGTCTGCTGAAGTGAACTGGATAGAGCTCCTACCAAAGGCTGCATATCCTTCTCAGAGCTCCAGCCCAAATAGTGACTAGAAAGTGATAAAAAAAACAGTTTCTACTTAGATCCCAGTGTCTGGTGGCAAGGGCAGCAAAGGAACAAATTCAAAGCTGGAGCTTTGCATAAGCATTCATTTCAAAATAGAGCCAGGACTTGAAAACAACTGGGTTTGATTCAGATTCACCCCCTTTTGCTTGGGTAGAAAACTAATCTTCATATTATGCAAATTGTTTTATTACATTATGTAGATAGTTGTGTGGAAAGATTTTTAAAGGAAAGCAAAGAATTAAGTTACCTTTCTCTCATACATGCTCTGGAAAGGGCGTTGAATTCCCAATTCAAACATGTACAGGATCAAGATGTTCAGTGGAAGGTCCTCAGGGAAACCTACCTTAGGCATTACCTGCCATATTTGGAATCAGATAAATTATACTTTGTTATCATTCTCCTCCACTATAAATTAGATCTGATACCCTGCATGTGAATTTGCCTACCTTCCAACGGTCTGACTGTGTGCTTATGAATATTTCCTCTGACTGTTGACCAATCGGTTCTTACAGAGCTCCTTTGAATAAAATGTGTCTTTCATGAAAAGAAGGTATCTTTAAAGTAAAAGGACTGAAAGAGTGAAATTAGTTCAAAGTCCAAATGCACAAAGTAGCAAAAAAATAGTAGAGTTTTCCAAAAGCAAACAATTGTTTCAGTGGCAGTTATGTCTTTAAGTGCCTCTTGAATCTTCACAATAAAGATTTTCTGATATATTTGTTTATGATTGTGGCTCACTGCATAATGCAAATAATAAAGCAGTACAGCAAGCATGAAGCATGACAAGAAAAATACAATTAAGATCAGGCTCACAAATCCAATTTGTGTATGATATGTCCTCAAAGCATCCTTTTCTTCTAAGTTACACATTTGAAATCAGGAAGACACAGCCTAATTTTCATTATCTTTGGATGTCTAGTAATGTATCATATGAACCAAACTTAAGCAAGTGTTTTTTTCATAAAGAACAGATCCTACCAGACAAACTTCATAGCTTTTGCTTTGGTAGAATTAGCAAATTAGTGGCTGAAGGGAACATGGTAGATGTAATGCAGATTAAAAACCTCTCCATTGATACCCTGCTTTGCAAAATTTCACTCTCAAAAATAATCCAATTAGCTTGGCTGTAAAAATGGTCACATAAATCAAAACTGAAGTCTGCAAGCATAACCAATCTGGACATTTAAAATATTTGCGCTCTCACAATTTAAAAACTTTCTCCTACCATGGGAAAATAATCCAAAACACAGATAATTCTCAGTGTGTGGAATTACAATTCTAAACCTGGCTTGAACACAAGAACTAAAGGCTTTTGAAAAGCTTGTAGACTTTACTCACACCTTATATAAACAATCAAATAACTTCTATACAGTAGTCTTGCCCATCCCAATGAAGCACAACTCAATTGGATTAATACTGTTTGTTCTCTTGGGGGACCTACATTCACAGGACTCATCAGTGCTATGATAGAAACATAATTTAATATTATTTTATTCACCCACCTACTTCTGGTTATTCTAATATTTCACTCCATCAAGTCATTCTTTTAACTGATTCCATACAAACTGAATGCTGTTGGTGTTGTATTATCACATGTATTAAATAATAAATAACAAAACTTTATGCACCAGGATCATAATATTAAAGACTGGGTCTCATTCTATTTAAATAAGTGGCCTGATTTTTCAAAGATGAGCAGCACCCTCTGAAATACATTAAAGACGCTTTAGAAATACATTTATTAAACATTATAATTTTATTGTAAGTGTTTTCTCCACTTCTAGATTCTGTGAACCTGTGAAAAAAAAGTTTATTTGGGATCAACATTTGTTCTAGTGGCAGTCTTCAAGCCATTCCTGAACCTTCATAACACAGACTTCCAGATATATTTGTTTTGGACCATGGTTTATTGCACAATACAAATACAAATAGTACAGCAAACATGAAGCCTGACAGAAAATTGTAAAAGGGATATTCCCTACCTTTTAAATGCTGAAGAGTTGGTCACTTCCAAATTTGATTCTAAGATGAACTATGTTATATTTTAAATACACAGAATAAATAATTTTCTAGTTTGCAACAACCAAACTCAGTGTGAGGATAGGAGCAGGAAGAACAAAAGTTCTTATTAACAGAAGAACAAAAGTTACATTTACAGCTTGCAGTGAAGAGGCTTTCACAAGGCAATGAGGTATATAATTTACTTATTCTTTCATTTTATAGAAGTGAGAAAGCAAATATAGGTGTTATATTCCTGAAATATTAATCGCACAGGGAATCTATGGTAAAATCAGTTCAGGAAAAAGCTGAAGAGAGGCTGGCAAAGGGACAATGAATTTGCCTAGGCAATAGTCCTTCATATCAGCAGATTCCCCGGCAGAAGTTCAGTCACATGCCACAATGTCTGGGTGAGAATCTGGTCTCAGTGATTCACCAACTCAATACTTGAAGAGAGGGACACAAGAAGTGCAGCGAAGAAGGGCTTATTCATCTGCCAGAAGTCCAGGCTACTGCACTCATCTCCAATAGCCTACCATGAAGGTAGGCTTGTGTCTGTACTGAGGATTTTACATTAAGAAAGAAAACCCTAGTCTGAACAGCTCCTGCATGAAATGGTTGTTTGTTTTGTTCTTCTGTGCAACGCTGTTTTTGACATTCTGCCGCGTCCACAATGTGTTTCTTTACAGCCTTGGTTGTAACCATGCATTTCAGATCTCCTGACCATGTTTTCAGCTATTTTAATGGTGGGTTTTGAGTAGTTTCTGAAGTAGTTGGGTCTACTTACTGAAACTATTTGGGGGGGTTTCTCTAAGTATCCCACAATTCCTAAGTCTATCATTACCTGAATTATAGGTAAACTGGTAGGTTGGCTACTGATAAAAGAGGGATGAGATAAGTCTACAGCCTGACCTTTTATTGTTTGTCCAAAACACAAAACCCAGCGCTTATCCCAATGTCTACTTGGCTTCCTGCAACAGCATGATAAAGATTCTTACATCCCCATATCCCCAAGTACAGTATTCCTGGATAAAATACAGTCCATCTTTTAGAAAAGCTTCCAATTTTGATTTAAAGACGTCATGTGATGGAGACTTCACCACATGCCTTGGTAAATTGTTCCAATGCCTAATATCTTTAGGATATGGACAAACCAACTTGCAAAACAAGTCTAGAATCAGTCTTTTATATAGCTACATAAAATTGGACTGTGACAGGGCATGTAGTTAGTATGTACTGTAGGGCTGTGTGAAGCTTTGGTCCCTGATTCGATTCAGTGGAGATTTGGCCCGATTCAGTGGTCGAATCTCTGAATCTGAATTGAATCAGAGGACCCTTTAATTTCTCCGAATTGAATTGGAACCCTCCAAATCAATTTGGAGAGATTCGGAAAGATTCGGCGATTTGGACATAGATATAGCTTTAAATGTTTTTTCTACATACCTCTGGGTAGCAGGGGCTCATGAATGCTGTGTTGCTGGGGCAGGTGGAGTGTCCCATAGAAGCATGGAGGGCTCCCCAGCACGCTCGGCAGCAGACCCGGAAGTGGACCAGAAGCACTTCTGGTTCACTTCTGGGTCTGCCGGGCAGCACGCTGGGGGACCTCTCCATACCCTCCCGACTCGGCCACTGGTGCCTCCTGGGTCTGGGGGGTGGGGCACCTGGGGTCCCCCCGTGGCCTATTGCTGAGTTGGGAGGGGTGCATGGGGACCCCCTGCATGCTCCCCAGCAGACCCAGAAATGGACTGGAAGTACTTCTGGTCCACTTCTGGGTTCGCCACCAAGCATGTGGAGGGCTCTTGAGGGACGCTTCATGTGCCCCAGCATTGCAGTCACAAGCCACGCTGGTATCTTGAGGTATGTAGAAAAAAATATTTAAAGCTGTGTCTGTGTCCGAATCGCTGATTCTCTGAAACAGCATCAAATCTTCCGATTTGGATTTGGCCGAATCAAATCAGGGACAGTGATCCAAATCAATTAATTGAATCACTGTCCCTGATTCAGGCTAAATCTGAATCCAAATCAAATAGGACCCACTTCACATGTTCTGGCTTATTGTACCCACATATTGGTTCATGACAACATCTGGGGACACATTTATCTCAATGTCTCTTGGGGCCTTACTTTGCCAGTATCTTGTGGGACAGAAATCTCCATGCCTTCTGGAAAATTGGGCCAGAGGTTCTTAGAAGTCTCATAATTTGGTTTCTGCTGATCACAGGCCAAGCAGTAAGACTAAGCCTAGAGTGATTGCACCATCTCATGCTGCATGCTAGTGCCCACATGGATGCCTCCCTTCACAAGGCCTTCCACAGTCAGTTTCTATTGATGTACTTAGCATTGAAATGCTGATTCCGATAACCAATTCATTAACCCTGATGGCAAGAACACTCCTTGGGGCAAGGTGATTCATCAGAGCCAAGGAAAAGAGATTGCAGTAACCAAAACTTTCATGAGATGTGCACAGTGGAACTATGCCTCAGCAGGTGCTTATGAGCTGCTAGAAGATGAAACCATAAATATGAATGAGGATGGCTTGCCCTGGGAACCCTTCAAACTGCCTGCTGCCAGTTCTAAGTCTGGGAGAAAAGTACAAAAGAGGGCAGCGCAGAAGATATGAGTGCTCAGCAGTGGTGTGAGAACTTTCAGATGAGAGAAGTCACATTCTTTGAGCAAGGGCACAAAAGAGGCAGGCCAGTAACATGAGAGCTCCTTTTTGTGTGTGGAGAAGCAGGTGAGGACAGTGATATAAAATCCCCAACAGCCAGTGGTCTTTAGAAAGCCAGTTTGGTATGAGCAAATTTGTTGCTGGATCTGCTATTCACTAGACATGCACAAGCATCAGGAATGTGCTCATTCACATTTTATGAGGCTCTCCAATATCAAGAAGATCATGAACAGCTTGGCCTCTATGAGGTTCCCCAACTGCATCAGGTCAATCAGTAGAATACACAACCTACTCCTTTGCCTTCCCCACTGTACCTTGCAGATTGTCAATAGAATGGGTTATTTCTCCTGTATGCTATGCTATGTCATGGATTGCCCTGAAAAATGTATTCACATTCCTGCTGCATGGTCCAGCGAAAGCTACAACTCCACATTATTGTCTGCCTTTTGAGGCAGAAATTTTTGCCAGTGCCACTTCTTGTGTTCTTGTGTTGTGATCAACTGTGTCACCAATTTCTCACTCATTCTTGAAGATCCAGCCTGTCCTTCCTAGCCATGCTTAACCTAGGTAAGTACTGTAGGATGGCAGTGAAATGCACATTTGCACTCAAGGCTGTTGAGGGGCCCCAATGTTTGGCTGTATGCATTCAACCAGTACCTTCAGGGAACAGTGAGAATAATTGAACAAGTTTTGTGTGTTTGTTTAAATAAAGAAGCAAGAGAACAAAAGGTTCAGTAATATCAAATGGGGTTCTGAAAACTAGGTTAATTCAGCAGAATGTATACAGAGAAAGAGGGAAAACTCTATGCTTGGGATAATACCTGAAGTCCTCTGTGGGTGGGGTCATTCAGAAATCTCACTGCCCACTGCATAGTTCTGGACCCTGATGGCTAGAGTGCTATGGCATCAAGTCTAAAAGGGGTTTGAAGGGCCAAAGGTGCTGGATCTCAGAAGGCATTTTCTTCTTCTCTTGTGGAATAGAAATCACCCAGACCACTTGCTGCCTGCTTGCTGCTGAACTGAGAGGGTAGCATTAACAAGGGACTGTGACACAGCAGAAGCTGGTAGGCAATACCCAGGGGGAAATGCTAGAGTCAGGAAAGGAGGCAACAGCACAGCCTCCAGGTACATACCCTGACAGGACACAAAATCAGACACTGACCACTGTCATGAAATCCAGGTTTTCCCTGAATAGTTTCAGGATCTCCCTTGCTAGGCTTCTGCTCCCCGATCACTGTAGAGACCCTCCTGAACATATTTCACACAGCTGAAAGTCCTCCTGTGTGTGATGATCCCCTCCTTTGCTCACAGCAGTCCTTGTGGAACTCCTTTCATGAGTGCCACTCCTCCACACCTCCCACCTCCTCCTCTGAAGAGACCACACATCTCCCAGCATCTCCTTCTTGGTCTTCTCTGATACCTCATGTTCACCAAATGCTTGTAAGCTGTCAACACTTGTGACCTTGAGGTCCTGGGAGCTGCAGATGCTGATCCTGGTAGGTGAGAAGTCTAATAAGTGATCCATCTTAAGTTTCAGACATACATCTCTAACCTCCCTGTAATTTCTGGAATGCCACTGCCAGAGCTGTTTCCAGTGTTGGGAATACCTTGATTAAGTACCTTGCTCTGGCAGTTCCTGTTGCCTTATTGGGCTGGTGGCCAGCCACTAGCTGTGGGGGGTGACAAGATGACTACATTTTCTGTTGCCCCAAAGGCATGCAAATTGACTGATGGTAAGCAGTTGTGTGGGGGGTGGGGATGCACACACGTCTCATGACACAGGTCCAATGTCTGAAACCCTCTTTCAGTTCCCCAGAGCTGTTCAGACTTTAGAGAGCATGGCATTGTTCCATGTGAACAAAGCGTACTGAAAGTACCTGCTTGGGAAAGGCAAGGGGAACCCTGCTAGTTCTGGAGTAATGGATTGGGACAGCTACCTACAGTGGAAGAGGAAAAGCGAGAATATGAAGCCTCAAGAATGTGAAGCTAAGTCTAGAGCATGATCTGCATGTAAAGCCTTTGACAAGGTAACAGATTTCTTGGCTAAAACAATGCCATAGGCTTAATTTATCTAGCTGAAAGCAAGTCTTTAATTTCCCACTTTATGGGAAATTATTGACCAAACTCCTTAGGATAGGAATCAATGCTACAGTCACAGGGGGGATAAGGATTTGGCTTAAATAATGACTACAGAGAATTCGGGTGAAGGGTGAATTATATGACCAGAGAGCAGTTACCAGTAGTATTCTCCAGAAATCAGTCTTAGCATTTATCCTGTTTAATGTTCTTATCAGCAACTTTAGTACTGGAACAAGATGTATCCCATGAAGTATGTGGATGACACTAAATTGAGGGAATCACTACTACAGAGGAGGACTAGATTGTTATACAGGAAGATTTACTTTACTTTGACAACTAATCTTGACAACTGGGGCATGAGAAATGGAATGAAGTGTGACAGTATGAAGTGCAGTGTCATGCACTTAGGGACCAATAATAAGGATTTCAGCTATTAGGTAGGGGCATATAAACTGGAGGCAACTAAGGTTGATTTCAGGCTGACTATGAGCTGCTTGTACATGCAGCTGACTTTCAGAGGTGTTGTTGATCTTTCACAATCCCTGTTAAAGCCAAACACTGATGTATTTACTCAGAGCTCTTCTGCTATTGAAATGCCAGATTCAGTCACTGATCTGAAAATGTTGATCTACATTTTGTACTGTGTACAGTGCTGATTTACTCAGTAATTAATAAATAACAACAACAACAACTAAGTCTTTTGCAACAAGGCACTAGCAGCAATCTGTGCAATATGGTTTAAGCCAACATTACATGTAAAGTGAAGAGACAAAGCAATTGGGTTCACTTTACTGAGCTGCATTTAAGGTTAGCTAAAAAATAAGAATCCTATTCTATGAAAAGTCTTAAGTTTTGAAATCTATTTTTGTTCTACATCAGAATGAAAACTGGATCTTTCACTTCTTTTTCCATTAAACTCTAAGACACTCCAGAATGTCCAATGCTTTGGTTGGTAAGGTACTCCCCACTGATGCTGAACACTCAGGAACAAGCCCCCATTCTGACGGATCCCCTTATTCTTTGTGATCATCCTAGCCCTAAGGCTATGAAATTGCTGCTGGCTCTCTATGCCAATGACAATTAATATTTACACACAATAGAATAATTGCAATATGAGAAACTGACTGTATAGTGGTCAGCCCACTTGAGTAGCACATACATGACCCAGGTAGGGACTTATACCTGGGACATCCACATCCCTGGAGCCATAGGGCTTTGGCGTGGGACTCTGTGGCCAGATATTCAGTTCTGAGATCACTTCCTGACAAAATTTCATCCACCACAAAAGCTGTCAATTATTATAAAGTTGCATTTTCCGATGAAAAACTGTTTCCAGTTGTGTTTCATTTCAAAGGTGAATTAGATTATAAAATCTGAAATCTAGGGACTTTTGTAGTTTTAATAATGGAAGACTCCTCAATATAACAAAAAAGGAATAATAAGGTCCAATAGCTGGAAGTTAAATTTAGACAGGAAATTGGGCAGTTATTTTAATGGGGGTGATACTTAACCCTTGGAATAGTTTTCCAAGGGTTGTGGTAGATTCTCCATTATAGGATTTTTTGGGGGTGGGGGGAGGGTTCTCCCCTGGAAGATATGCTATATTTCAAACATGAATTACCTCAAGGACATCCTATAAATAGGAGGTCAGAAGAAATTATCATAACATTCAGACCTTATAATCTATGAAGATTTTTGTTAACTTTGAACATCTGTTCTATACTGTGACTAACAAGTGACAAATAGTTTTATTCTTCTGGGCTACTATTTGGCAACAAGTACTTGAATGATTAGTTCTAGGTTTATTTCTATACTGAATCTGAATCACCTCAGTCCTTTTGTATAGAATGAATGAGGGCCTGATTCACTGTTATGATGCAAGCTACTTTGTCAAGTCAAAGTTTTCCATGTAAGGCTAGCAGTTCAGTGGGCTGGCACAGTTAAAGTATGACAATTTTTACAGCTAATGGCACATAAGGAAATAATATGGTTAGCATCATGTATAGTCACCTTTTACTTCCCAGCCTGAATAATTAAATGTGCAATTACAACTGAATTGACTTACGGTAGCCTTAAGAATGAAACAAGTATAAAACTCAAACCCATGTCCCTGGAAACATAGCAAAAAAGCTTTAATTGTTTTTCTACCGCATCACAGAAAACTGCTTTGCAGCAGTCCAGAAATACTAGGAACTGCATGCCTGGTCTACTTGGCAAGTGACTCTATCCCTGAAATTCCTAGTGAGAGTAATATATATGTGTGTGTATTAAATTCATGGATAATTATAATAATTTTTATGTAAAACAAGATTTTAATTAATTACTCTATTATTTTAACAAAATATATGAAGGAGAGAGGAATTAATTAATCTCTTGTTTAAATAAATATTATGAATTTAACATACACACATATATAAATTATTTAGGATCTTGAGACCCTGGTTAAAAATAATTTAAGTGTTTAATTCATTTATGAGTCTAAATCCCATAAAATGGGACTTCAACTTTTGAAGTGACTTAGGTACTTTTGATAATTTTAACTCAGTTTTAAGTTGTAGGTATGGTCTGTAAAACAAGGAATGGTACTGCCATATTGCTGTCCTGAGATCAGTTCAAATAAGAGACTTCGCATAAATTAGGCAGAGATTAATGATAGCAGATTGCTGATGGCTTTGATTGTCACTGAATAGCTCAAATTATGCAAATATAGTCAAACTATGTATCAACAGATGAATAAAGGGCAGTGACAGGTAAATATACTGATAAGTCTTTGTTTAATATGTTCCTTCTCACATAGTCTCTATTAAATGGTTAGTCCCTAGTAGTATACTCCAAAATAAATAAATCTGATTTGTGGTTCCAAATCTGTTTGTAAATTGTAAATGCATCAAAAATGACATTTTACATTGTCTGATTATTAATTAGGATAAGAACCTTTGGCTCCAAATGGGAAGCCATAATGACGGTTCGAATTGTGACATGCACCACCTTGCGGGGGAGGCACGAAAGGTTACTTGGGAGGGGGGAGAGCTGCAAAGCCAGGATGGCACCAGCAATTCACAGCAATTCACAGCAATTAATGGCAAGGGGAAGGCGGCAGTGGAGGGAAGTGGTGGGACAGGGGCAGGGCAGGGTGGGGACACAGAGTAGCAGCCAGGTTGCAAGTGGGATTTGGTTGTAGTGAGCCCACGGTGGGACCAAGCCATTTAAAACTCGGCCCACTATTGGTAAAATGTTACAGCTGATGAAAGGCAGCGCAACGGTTGTGGACTTGATTGTCATGAGTAGGGCTGTGCAAAACAGACTTTGGATTTGGTCATTTGCAGAGGGACAGTGACTCATTTCAGTGTTTCGGACCACTGTTCCGTTTCAATTTGGCCAAATCTGTTTCAGAGTTTCGACGCTGTTTTGGCACTGATTCAGAGATTAGGATTGGCCAGGGAGAGGTAGGCACAGCTAGGTGGTTGCAGGTTCTCCCACGGCCCCTCTGGCAGTGCCTGCCTCTCCCTGGGCAGCTGTTGCATCATGTGAGTGCAGCATGCCTTGGCAGGGTGTTGCACACTGTCTGGGAGCTGGGGCGACTCCAGCAGGGGATGGGGCCGGGCAGAGCAGCCATGGGGGCTTCTCCTGCAGCTCCTCTGGCTGTGCCTGCCTCTGCCCTGGTGGGGAAAGCCATGGAAGAAGCCCCCATGGCTGCCCAGCCCGGCCTCATCCTCCACATGGACCCAGCTTCCTGGCACTTTAAAAGGAGGGCTGTAGGGGCATGCTGAACTGTTCCCGAGGGGCGCCTCCAAAACATCCGAAACATTTCTGATGTCAATGGGGAGTATTCCTATACCACAGAAGTACTCTAAACTCCGAAGTACATCAGTGAGGCTGCTCCAGGCTCATCCTTCTGTGTCCACTCAGCCTCTGGCAGGCCCCAGAGCAGCTGCTGGGGCTGAGCCTAGAGCAGCAGCTTCACTGGCAAACCTCTGGGTTTACGGTGTGTCTGTGGGAATAGGTAGGCTGGGAACCAGGGCTGGACACAGGCATGGGTGAACTGAGTGGCTGCCCGGGGCCTGGAGAGAAAGGGGGCCTGAAAATGGTAATTTTTATTGTTGTTATTATTGTTATCTCTGGCGAAGGGGGAATCAATACTAAAGGTTCGCCCAGGGCCACCAGGAGTCTAGGTATGCTGCTGCTGGGAACAAGCCTGTCTTCACCTGGATTTGCCTCTGCTTCAGTGTAGACAAGTCCTTGCCTGCTCCGAGGGACAATTCAAGGAGCCAATAGGATACACTTAGCATAAAGGTGCTTCTGAACTGCTGTTGCTCTCCAAAGCTGAGGTGCCCTAACTTAGGTTGCACATCAGGTGCCTCCATTCACTTAATTCAAAACTTCTCTTCCCTTTTCAGAGCATAGGCACATTGCTGCTGCTCATTTTTGCACAAGACTTAGTAGTGATTAGCTCACTGACCGAAGAAGTGGGAGACCTGGGTTGTAGTTGGCTCTCCTTGAGGGGAGTCCAGATCACATCTCCTAATTCCTTGGAGGTTGCTTGAACCATGCTGTTGTGGGCTGTTCTGGGGTGTAAGATACTCCATCCCTCCTGTTGAAAAAGCTGGGCGAGTGGTAGCCAACAATGTAAGAATCACGGGGTTTGAAGGTGAGGGAGCAGACAAGGGGAATATGGGTCTCTGACTTAATGCCTAGGACATTTCCCTGGTGGCAGGTAGAGATATGCATTCTGGTCCCTTGTTCCCAGCTCTATATCTGTTTTAACAAATGACTGTTTAATATAAACTGCACAAATAGGCCCCAGGATGCCTCTCTCAGAGAGTAGTGCCCTCACAGCTGGGCCACATAAATGTGTTCCCACTTGTTTGCTCCCCTTTTGACCCTAGGCCTTTTGAATTCATGACAAGAAAATTTCCCACCAAATGTTTCAATTGCACTTAATTAGCATTTCCCATTGGAAAATGTCCATCAGAACATTTCCAAACAGTTCAAGGTAGGAGTTTTTGCCATCTATATTACAACTGAGTCAATCAAACATAATGCACGAAGGCAAATCCTGCAATTACTGGAATTGAACCTCTCCCACTCCCCAATCTGATAAAAAGAATTAAACAGAGAAGCAGATTAGAGGTAAAGGAAGAGGAAACAATAAGCCCAAGGATAATTTTATACAGGGCACTTCGCATAAATCCTTGGCTTACTATCCTTGGAAAAAAGCAACTAGATATGACTTAAAGGTAAAAATGTATTGAAAGTGTTTAAGGAGCTAGGTAGGCCTGATAAAAAAAAACAAACTGCTGTCAAAATGTTTTCCCAAAAGAAAATGGGATTTTTTTTTTTAATTATAGAAAGTGTCTGCTTTCCTGAAAAATTCTAGATCTTTCACCAGAAAATTGTAAATGAAATAATGGAAAAAGTTCTGCCAAAACCAACACCTTTTCTGATTTCAGAAATTATCAACCATTTTTTTTTTTCAGTTTGAGGCTGAACATTTTTGGCTTTATTCAACAAAAAAATTGATTTTTCTTTCTTATTTAAGAGTCTTTGTGTGAAACTTTGTGCCAATCTTTGCAATGCTGCTGCAACTACTATAAGACAATTTTATGGAAAATTTGGAAGAGAAGAATGTGTGAATTCAATGTAGAGATGAATGAGAAAAAATGGAGGATGTGGGTGATTTTCTTTCCCTTTCCTAAGGCAAAGGAAGATTCCTACTTTAATTCATATTTTTAATTCATAGTTTTAGAAATATATTTATAGGGAAAGACAGAGCAGATATGAAGCATGCACTTCCAACTTGATTTAACTAACTGAAGTGAACATGAACACTGGTTATTCATTTTTTAGAAATATTTATTTTCCTCATCATTTGTTATGTATCTGTCCACAATCCTAATTTGTTTGATGTGGTTTAGGAATAAATGATCAATGGAAGCCAGTCAAGACTTTCAAATGAAACTTGTGTTTATTTTGCACTTACCAGTTTTTATTAGCTGAGAAGATTCAGAAAGAAAGACAGTAGTAAAAATATAAAATTGATGTGTCTAATTCCCATCTAAAATCTGCCTTCCTACAACAAGGACGCTCCAGTAGGGAAATAAACTACACATTTGAAAGAGCGATCCAAATACCTTGCAGTAAACCACTACAATACAAAAAGAAACCCCCTTGTGACTACACACCTGATGGTCACCTACCGCTCCACACTGGAACTGATCAGAAGAAACAACATGCAACTATTGCCTCTACTCAACAAAGATCAGACCTTGAGAGAAATATTCCCAGCCTCTCCACTCCTGACTTTCAAACAGGCTCCTAATCTTGCTCAACTCATGATCAGAAGCAAACTCTCCACTACCCAAAAGAGACCAAGTAGGACACAGGGACACAGCCTTGCCTTGGCAAGAAATGCTTAACTCAGGGGTTGGCAATTATTTGTGCCTGAGGGCCACATAGGGAGTTTTGAATAGCTGTCGTGGGCCAGGTCAGCATCCCACCCCCTGCCCAACAACTCACCAGAACTCCCTATGGGGCATGGCGTGCCACGTGGAGGGGGTGTGTGCGGTGGGGCATTTGCATGTGTGTGGGGGGCTCTGCCTGGGCATTAGGTCCCAGGAGGTGGTGAAGGGAGGGAGGGGAAGGTGGGGATCACAACCACCAGAGCTCACTCAGACAGTGTGGTCTATGGCTGAGCCTGTGGCAATCCTCATGGGGCTGAGCCCTTCCTCAGGTAGCCTGCATAGTGCTCCCAACTGTGCCCGCTGGCCCAGCCCCAGTCCCTGCCACAGCCAGTGCACAGCTTCTGGCAGGGCTGTTCCTGATGCAGCTGCAGCTGGCCGGGTGCAGCTCTGCTCCCTTTACCTCCAGCAGGAGCTGCCCAGCTGAAGTTTCCCCCCTGCTCACCTGGAGTGGTACAGCAGGGGCAGGAGTGGGAGGAGTTGCTATTGCTGAAGGTGAGGAGAGCAGAGCAAGACCTAGCCTGCTGCAGCCACACCACAAACGCCCCTGACAGGAGCTGTGCACACTGGCCAGGGACCAGGCCAGCAAGGCTGTTCTGTTCCTCTCACCTCCAGTGGCAAATCTTGCTCCTGCCTGTGATGCACTGCTCCAGGAGGGCAGGGCTGGGGGAGCTTCAGCCAGGCGGCTCCTGCCCCAGTGTGCAGGGCTTCCACTCTGGCTCCAGCTCCTGGCCATGTGCTGAGGCAGGAGCCACCAAACTGAAGCTCCCTGCTGCTCAGAGCAGCACAGCAGGAGTTGCAGTTGAATGTGTGGGGAACACAACAGCCCCATCAGCCCAGGCCCTGACCAGAAGGTATATCTTCTGGCAAGGCTGTTCTCAGTGCATAGGGTTACCATACATTCAGGTTTTCCTGGACATGTCCTCTTTTTTGGCTCCTTGTCCTTGTGTCTGGGAGGGTTTTTAAAATGAAAGCATATGTCCAGGTTTTTGCTTTGCCTCCGCTTTTCTGGGGCACAAGTGGCTTGGAGGCTTGGGGCTAGGAGCAGCAGGCAAGCTGATTGGCTGTCAGGGGTCACATGCTCTGCACACAGGCCCCAGCAAGTAAGTGTGTATGTGTGTGTGTGTGCGCGCACATGCCAGTGGCAACATGCAGGGGACACGTGCACCCCCTGAGAGAGCTGGTGCATCCCTGACCAGCTGCGCTTACTGCTTAGGCAATGGGAAGGGGGGGCACACAGGCCTGCTGGTGCCCCCCCTGCAAGCTCCAGCCAATCACTGCAGCTGCTCCCAAAAGCGGCCACAGCCACAGCCACTTCTGGACGCATCTGCAGCAATTGGCTGCAGTGATCGGCAGTCACGGGATCAGTTGTGGGGGTTCCCCTGGGCAGTGAGATCGGCTGTGGGGGAACCCCCCCAAGTCTGCAGGATCAGCAGGTTGGTAGGACTGGTCGCAGGGGGGGCATGTCCCCCCCGTGACTAAGGCAGCACCAGTTGCCCATGGTGTGTGCGCATGCAAGCAGGAGCTGCATGGGCAGCAGGGCTGGGGGGACAGGGGGTTCTGGGTCAGGAGTGAGGGGCACCGGCAGCTCTGGGGGCCAAGAGCTGTAAGTCAGGAGTGGGGCACCAGCAGCATTGGGGAGCAGGGGGCTGTAGGTTGGGAGTGAGGGACACTGGCAGTGCTGTGGGGGGGCAGGGCTGCATGTTGGGAATGAGGGGCACTGGCAGTGCTGGGGCATAGGGGGTTGCAGGTTGTGGGTGAGGGGCACCAGCAGGGCTGAGGGGTCGGGGCTTAGGAATGAAGGGCAGAGAAAGGACACAGGCATAACACTGTGCCCCCCAATCATATACCCTTTCCCCTCTCCCCCCCCCACTGCCTCCCTGCCCCCTTTTCCAAAATGCAGTATACTGTACCTGATTCAATGCAGCAAGTGCTTTCATGGCAACTATGTGGGTGAAACTCAAGAGCAACTATGCAGAAGAATGAACTCGCACAGAAGAAATATAAAGGACAGACATACTCCTTCCCCCACCCCCATAAGAGCACATTCCTTACAAAACTACCACTCCCTCTTTGACCTCAATGTCCACATGCTCAAGGGAAGTCTGCCTAATACCTTTAAAAGGTGAACTTGGGAACAAAAATTTGTAAATTGGGTGGACACTAAGAACTAAGGACTAAACATTGATATTGATTTTATGGCACATTGTATTTTACCTAACTTCTGAATTCTTTCCACAAATAAAAGGTGCAAATGGCCCTCCTCCCTTTTAATAGGCCTTGATCTCCCAGTAACAAGTATCTTTCCTTCTGCTAATTGTGTGTCTGCTATTCCTGGGAACTTCTCTTACCCTCTCCCACTGATTTTTTATTATGCTGTGCCTGGCTTCTTGTGATCAGACCTAAACTTTTCTAACTTTATCCCAACTACATATCTGTTTCACTAAAAAATATCACCCTAAGACATCCTTGCCTTTTGCATAATTTCTGGACCATCAAAACTACAACATTACTCTTACACTACCTTTATATTAGATAGTCATTGGTTAAAAAAATAAGAACAAGAAACAGATAATGTTGGGACTAAAGACCAAAACCCACAACTCCCTCTTCCATCTGAGATTCCTAACTGTTAAGCTACAGAGTCAGGCTCCATTTCTTTCCCTAGCCCTAGGACTCATATTCTCTGCTGAAAAATGGCCCAATCTCTTCAATAGAACAGGTAAAAGTGTCTCCACACAGCCTTTCTATAACCTAGTGGTTTGGATGGTGAAACTAAATGGCAACTATGCATTAGAATGAACTCTCACAGAAGAAATATAAAGGACAGGCATGTGCTCATGAACCCCACCCAGGAAGAGCATATTTCCTACAGAACTACCACTCGCTCTCTGACCTCAATACCCCTGTGCTCAAGGTAAGTCTGCTTACCATCTTCAAAAGATAGACTAGTGGTTTGAGTTTCCCCCATCCTGGAAATGAGTCATGTGGAATTTTTACCCCTCAGGTTGAGAACTAACTAGAGCCCAGGTCTCCCATTTCCTAGGCAAGTGCTCTAACTACTAGGATATTTCATAAAAGGTCATCACTACCACTGCTAATAGTCAGTTTGGTGTTTATCCTCAGAAGTGAGACTAGGTAGTAGAACATAAGAATTGTTGTACAAGGCACACGAAAGAGCCATCTAGCACAGTACCCCATCTCTGGTAGTGGCAAGTAGTGTTTGTTTTAAAGGAAGAATATAAGAAATAGGGCTTGTAGAGAGTGATCCATCTCCTGTCACACACTCCAAGTAACTAAGCCATAAGTTCAGAGATATCCTGTGGCTGAGGTTACATGTCTGACTGTTGTATTTAATATCATTCTGGATCTCAAGTGAACAGAAGTGCCTAATATATAGCCTGGCTTAGTTCTGGAGGAAAAATAGGTATTTATACATACCAGTGTGATAAGCACTTCCCATTGGCTGCCTCTCTCCACTTTTTGTAGGGAATGCCAACACATCTGCATATCAAAGTCTACCCACTGATTGAATAGGAATCATAGGTTTGTAAAGCCAGTCAATTTGAACAACCCTTTGGGACAAGCTCTTTATGTGTAGACACCTATATGACTGCTGTGGATCTGGTCCTAACTACCTTTCAAAATATGATTCCCAGAAGATTCACAGAAGTTTACAGCTGAAAGGGACCTTGTGAGATCATTGGGTCCAGCCCCCTTGCTCTGGGTAGGAAAGACTGCTGGGGTCAAATAACCCTACCAAGGAGTGCATCCAGTCTCTTTTACCAGTGTGCTGCTGACCACAGAGATGCTATACCTTGAGCTGCTGCCCCCAGGGAATGCCTGTGCTATGTGTGCATGGCAGATTACCCTGGGTAGAATAGGGGAGGCTGGGCCAGCACCTGTGCTGGCTCCAGCAACCTTACCGGGAATCCTGTGGGCTAGGGAAGCTGCAGCTCTGGCAGTCCTGCAGCTGGGAGCCTGGCCAACAGCCAGAGTGTGGCTTTGGCTGGCCAGGCCCTGGTTTTGGGTGGTGTGTGCTGCTGCCATGTGCACCACTCTGCTTTTTTTCTGCCTGGGATCTCCTGGGGTCAACAAACACTCCTGCGCTGCAAGGTAGCATGAATGACTGGTGCCTCCCAAGACTGGGGGAGCACCATGGCAGTGAGCAGCAAGTGGGGACTGCCCACAGACACTGGTGGTGATTTCAGCGGTAGTAAGCAGTGAGTGGGGACTGCCTGCAGACGCCGGTGGCCATGATGGCAGCAAGGGAAGGGTGGGGGTGGGTGGTGAGTGGAGACTGCCTGCAGAAGCTGGTGGCAGCTTTGGCAGTGGCCAAGCTCAGGGAGGGCACATGCCCCCTCCCCCCCCCGCCCCCTGTATCTGCCCTATGTGTTGCCTATGAGTGCAGGGAATGCCTGAACATGTGGTGTGTGGTGCCGCAGATGGGTGTGTGGTACCACATACCACATGGCTACCCTTGTCTGGATGCAGCCTTTGTGAGCAAAGGCATTGTAGCAAATGGTTACTATTATAGCTCATGAACCCAACAGTGATAGCTCATGAACCCAAGTCACATTGTAAGAAAATGTAGTGGACGCGCCAGCCATGGCATGGCTTGCACACAGCTTGCTGGCTCAAGCAAGAGACTGAGCCATTGATGGAATTTCTTCCATCAATCAGGAGAGGGTGCCCCCCCTATCCTGATTGGTGCATTTAAGATCCAGGGGCAGAGCTCCTGGGAAGAGGGGTCCCGGGGAGGTTTTTGCTGCCCCTCACTCTGATTGGACCTTTTGTGATCCAGGATGGAGCCCCAGATGGCTATAAAAGAACAGTATGTTCATCTGGGAGACCAGACCGGCGAGGGATAAGAAGAGTGGAGCCGAGAAAAGCTGGCAAGAGCTGCCCCAGCCGGCGATACCCCTAGGCTCCTAAAAATGCTGCTGGAGCCACCACCAGAGCCTCAGCCCTTGAAGCAAGGAGAGCTTGCTTAGGCCCCACACAGTCCACACCCCAGTGCATGAAGCCTTGGCTCTGGGAGCAGTGATAGACTGCTTGGGCCTCATCAAGAGGCACCTGCCCTAAGGTGCTTTTGGAGCATCGCCAGTCCCTTTCTCCCTACAGAGACACTGGGCTGAGCCCCATCCATCACCTCAACAGAAGGCCTTGGAGGTGCCCAGGGCTGGACCCTGGCCTACGAAGAAGGCGGCAAGAAAACAGGCCTACCACATCCCTGCTCAGGACAACTGTAAGTTCAGGGAATAGGGGCTTCATAGGGGAGGGTCTGAAGAAAAGGGACCCTCCTACCCCCTTCCTTTCAGAGAACTAGGTGAGAGTGTGCCCTACAAAATGGGGAGCTGCACCTAATGTTTTGTAAACTGGTTGTACTATGTGAGTTGTTATATTTTAGCTGGTAAATAATTTTAAGGTTGTCATTTTCTATTAGAGTCTATTATTCTTATTGTTTAATTTATTGAGTACAGGCAATCCTTGACATACATTTCAAGTTACAACATTTTGCACTTATGTTTATAAAATGACACCCTGTTTCAACTGTATGATGTCAGTTTCAAGTTTACAATACTTGATCCGATGCGATGCCACGCCAGCGAACAAGTTCATTGCGTCACTCATCTCCCTGGAGACCAGTTGTCCAAACTTCCTTGGACACTTTCTTCAAGAAAGCAGACAAGACTCCAGAAAAACCTGCAGCCAAAACTCCTGAGAAAACTCCAGCCAAGAACCCTTCAAAAAGTCCAGCAAAGTCACCTCAAAGAAGTCCTTCCAAATTAATATGATTGCTATTTACAATATAAGTTTACTAATGTAGCTATATTACTCATCTGTAATTGATCGAGTACAAAATTCTGGGGTATTTTTAGTGAAAATAGGCTATTGGGCTCAGGGTTCGGGAACCAATCCCCCATTTATAACATTGTTTCTTATGAGAAAATTGGTTCCAAGTTACAGCGTTTTGACTAAGACGCAGTTTTCAGGAACCAGTTGTGTCGTAAGTCTGAGAACTGCCTGTATTATAATGGGAATCTGGTACTTACTTGCTGGAGGTCCACATGGGATCACCCTGTGGGCCTAGCTGTTCACCTTAAGGATCTCAGGGTCCTGGATAAGGGGGGCTGCTCTCAAAGCATACCTTGTGCAACCCCATTCCCAAATATAGTTATAAGTATGTGCATGTATAAGAGTGTATAGTGGTTAATTTTCTCTAATATTATCTATTGTTTTGGGATATATATGTATATAGTTTTATATAATTCTTTATATATTAAATAAATGCTGTATATAGTTAAGAACACTTTGTGTGGTATGGCTCTGTAGAGAATAGAGGGATCTGTAGCCGAGTCACAGCATCCCTCTCACAGCACTGTTGCCTGTCCACCTATCCTATCCAACTGAGGACGGAGCATGCCCTTGGGTGTATCTGGGTTACAAAAAGAAAGCTTGGAATGACTCATGTTTTAGTCTCAGACTAAATAAAGGGCACAGTAATAAAGGGCCCACAAGAAGTTACTGTGTAATTAATATTAGACCAGAGTTTCAATGAAGGATATTATTAAAACCTCACTGGTTAATAAGAGTGTTGAAAGATGCTTAACTTTTCAAAGATCCTGATGAAATACTTGTTATAGTTTTAAAAGTAGATATTGATGAACATGGCCTATTCTGTCTTAATAACCAATTTGTTAATCAGACTAATTATCAGCAAATTAATTAAAGCATGCTCATTTTGTTAAAATTATGCAGATACAAAAGTTTTCCTTTCCATTAGCCTCAAATTCTATAAAATAGTATAGTAATTTTAAAAATAGCCTTTGGCTTCTAAGATTCTGCAGCCTAAATGGTAAATATACCACTCTATAGTGCAACAGACTTAGTAGCAAAACAACATTTTTTTCAACTTACTGTTGATTATAACCAATGTGCTTCTCAACTGTATTGCAAGATAAGACCATGGCAGTTATTAATTTCAATGACTCATTAAATAATAGCGAAGTAGTTTGTATATGTTTGTTTCTTCTCTATGGCCACCCTAATAAATGTTCTCACAATGTGAAAAACGTGTTGTTGTCACTGAACGGCAAAATAAGATACAGCTGAAAACTATCTATATTTCTAATAACTTACTAGGGCAAACTGGAGCAAATTATCTCTGGAGAAATCAATGCAGTCACACTGAGGAATGAATGTGCCTTATTATGTACAGTTCTGTAGTCAGTGCTTAAATAATATTATTATAGTGCAATGCTAGAAGGAAAGCCACGATCATTATTATTTTCCCAGCACTGGAGAACATATGATACTGACTGCTATTACAAAAAAACCCCCCAAAACTATATGAAAGAAGTTCATTGAATCAATTCCAAAATGACTTTCACTAGCAGCTATTCCATTGATTTAATTACTAAAATTATTAATATCCAATTCTGCCACAAATTCCATTTATGTAACTTACAGCCCACTGAAGCAATGTGTTAGTGTGATATGTGTAACAGTAATGGCACAAATTGTCTGCTACACCAATAAAAATATTCTCTGGCAACAGGCACAGAGTCATTTTCCTGTTCCTACTAGAATCAAAAGGAAGACTTCCTTGTGCTGGAGATGCTAAAATGAATTTCAGGAGATTCATGCTTAGTTCTTCCTTTAGCACAGACTTCCTGCATGAGCGCTCTCATTTCCTCTGTACATCTGTCTGTATATGAGTTTTCAATCTGTAAATGTGGGACAATAATACTTTCTACCAACCTTAGACTTGTCTATTTAGACACTTGTTCTTCAGAGCAGGGACTGTGACTGTCTGCTGTGTTGACAATTTAACATTTTTATCACATATCTTGTTATATTTGATGTCTTCATTAAATCCCTCACACTTGAATTTGTGCCATTAGAATTTCAGCATTCATTTAGAAACAATCCTAGCCAATACTGTATCAGATAAAAGCTCACAAACCTCAAAGACCAGAAGACTAATTACAAGACCTAACATTTTTTACTTCTAGAAAGAAGCTCATGGTATTCTTTGCTTCCATGTCATGAGTTTTGAACACCTGGGGGTAACAATGCTGTGTATCTATGTACAGCACATAAAACAAGCTTTAATCTTAGTTGAGACCTGTAGGCACTACCATAATCTTAGAAGTAAGCCCATAACATTAGTAATAACCCGTGGACTGGGAAATATGCCAGAGGGTGCAATCCTGTATTTGGAACTAATAGCATACCGATCCAGCCTCCTATGATATGGTCCACTGAAGTCCTTTCAGGCCTATTGGGGTCTGCAGTCAGGATACCAGCTGAAAAGAGAGGCTATCCATTGTGCAAGCATAATTTAATAAACAGGATGTAAAGGACACATTGCCTTGTCTTTCTAATCCAAGGCATCTAGCTCTACCTTTTTTTCAACTTTTCTCTCAGAATAGGGTTTTATTTCTGTCAGGGTACGGACTGCATGCTTTCTGCATTAAAATTTGTCTTTCCAAAGGGTAGCTCACCACAAGCTTCTAACCTTGCTGATAACCCAGCCCAAACAGCTGATGTATCTGCTGATGAGAAAGCTAGCATGCTCCTCCATTTTACCTCTAGGGTTCCAGAGTTCTCAAACCATGATTTCCTTTCAAAAATTCACTCTTCCATCTAGAGATAAAGGATCTCCTTGCAATAAATGGCTCTCAAAGGGTACCAACCTACTTGCAATGAACTATCCTTCCATTCGACATTTTAGAAGTTCCACTGTCACCACTTTAAAGAAGTTGAAAAATTTTAACTGAAGTGAATTTTAATAAAACTTGAAGGAGGAAAAAAGACAAAATCTTTCAAATATCAGTCACTTTCTAACCCGGTATATAGCTGGCAACAGCACTCTTATGCAATCAACATTTCACAGCTCTCAACCCCACCAAAAAGAGTTAGTTTTTTTTTCTGAATTGGCATTGATTATAGTAGCTGGTGTATATTTTCATTGCTATCTACTTTACTATCACTAATACAGGGCACACTTAATTAAGACAACTGTTACATCCTGGAGAACTGTGTTTTGAGCTAATAACTGTCTCCGTTTAGCTCAGGGGCATAGTCTCTTTCTTCATGTTTTTTGCAAGATAACCTTATTTTTATATCAATGTTGTGGGAGGTCTACATCATCATCTCCAGACTATTCATACCGCTATTACTGCCTTCAGCCATCCTAACTCAGCACTGTTTTGAAGCAACAATGTATTTGGCCATCTAGTTTGCCAGTTCAAAGTACAATAAAATATATGTAAGCTATATAAGTTCAAAGTACAATTTAATAAAATAATATTATTGACCTCTTTTGATTTTACTTAGTGTAAATTCCCCTTGCTATCCTGAGCATGTTCTATATTTCTTTGCTCCAAGATATTGTTTATTTTATTTACCTGCATGGGTGGATGGGGAAATGAGATGGTAACAACATGCTACTACGTAAGCCAATAGTGGAAGATAACTTGTAGCACATTTCTTCTTGCAGGGAGCTTGGTAGAGAAACAACAGGGGGATCCTCTATATGACAGTTGTCACATGGGACATGTGCAGCCCCTGAGGGGTTAACCTGCAAGCCCCAGGCTCCCAGTCCAGGTGACAGGAGTCTCTGCCTGTCCCATCTTTCACTTCTGCTTCCTGCCCCTGGAAGGGGAGGTGTGATGTGGCTTGTGGCCAGAGGAAGCCCATGGCCAGAAGGTTCAGGGGCATCCACAGGTGGTAGCAGGTAGGGAAGTGGTGCGGAGGCACTGGTGCAGTGCAGTGAGGAGCTTCCACTGTGCAGCATGTCAGGGGGCCTCATATAATGTAACATGAGGGCCCTGGTGCATCATGCACCTGTAACAAGAGCCAGGGGGCTCATGCTACTTTAAGAGAATGCAGCAAGCTAAGGTGGCTGTTTGGGGCCACAGTGGCAGGAGCACAGGCTGTCCCTAAATTAAAAGGGGAAACTTCTGTGTGTGGCTGGGGAGTAGGGCATCAATGCACATAAACCCAGGGCCTGAGCCAGAGCAGGTAGTCAGACCTGCATGCTGCAGGGAGAGGAGCTTCCCCAGGAAAACTGGCTTCAGGAAGTTGATCCACGGACACCCAAACTACCTACAAATGAGAGTGAGCCTGTGATTGCCACAAGGAAGTACAACTTGTGGTAGGGTGCTGACCCGGACTGGGGAAGAGCTTTGTGGAAATGGTCATCTTATATTTCTGTTATGCTGATGTTTGCTTGTTTAGGACCAGAGGATCAAGTTGTGGCTATAAAGTGGTTTGGAGGCCACAGGGGTGACTGAGATATTCAGTAGAGAGCTCCCTAGTGAGGGTCAGGACCTCTAGGAGCAGAGCAGTGTGCAAGCAGCTGTGCCAGGGCTAGGGACCCTATGGGGTGCTATACAAGAGAGAGGCAAGAGGCCCAGAGTATGAGAATGTGAGACAGGGCTGGGACCCAGAAGCTGAGGTCTGGGCCAGCAGTCCTTGGGCTAGGGGGCCCAGTGAGAGAAAAGGGGCTGAAGGCAAGGAGGTAGAAGTTCCAGTAGCAATACCAATGAATTTAAACATGGTTAGTGTATAGGCTCAGCACATACAATTAGATTAAATTAAAATTAAAGGAATAAAAAATAAAAAAGCAAAAGACAGAACATCTGAAATGTTTAGGAAGCAGATCCCCATCTTTGTGGCAAGCATATTCTTTGCCCAGATTTGATCCTTCCTATGCCAGTAACCCATTCATCTGCCATTCTAGTCATTCAAGTCTCCTCATCATTCTTCCTTGCATCTTGTGGTTGCTTGAAGTCAACAACTTTGGCAGAATCCTATAGTACTTTAAGCACCCAGTTGGCAGATGCCCAGCTGCCTCACTGCTATTTTTGGTATTTACACACAGTTTACAATCTTCCTCCACATCCAGTGTAAACATATAAGCATAAACATACATACAACTTCTGAGCATAAGCAGTATGCTGTGCTCTGACCAGTTGCACATGTGGCTCTGTGTGTGTTTGGGATTACAAATCCCAGAATTATGGCCTGGCTTCCCAGCACAGCTGAGTCTAACCACAAGATCACAGGTCAGGCATTAGCCATTTCTCTCTCCAGCCATCCTCTTGAAGCAGAGTCACTGCATTTAATATTTATTGGATAAAAAGCATAAAGAGTAGTGGGGAAATGTCTGCCTCTTGGGAGCAGGAGCCTAGGCTAAAATCCAGGGCCTACTCCCTTCTAAAGCAGCAGCCATCTCACTGAGCACATATCCTCCACTTTGTTTTCATCCTCCTGGCCCTACATATCTCCCTCTTTTGGCTTTCTGTGGGGATAGTTTGAAAAAGTTGTAGAAGGAACTGAATATTGTCTAACTGGTGGCCTGGTGGTTAGAGCACTATGCTGAAAAGTCAGAAAGTTTCAGGTACTGCAGAATGGAGACGTGTAACCAGGGTCTTCCACTTCCTGGATGAGTGCCTCAACCACTAAGTTACTGCGCTAACTTATAGGACAGTATTCTGTCACTGCCTGCCTTCTCCAATTTGTGGGGTTTTGCTGGGTACAACAATTTCATTACTTATGCTTGCCCAACAGAAGCACATTGAGTGCCTGTCTAGATAGAGCCCTGCCTACTGTGCATGCCAGCAACCATGTGGACATATTCACCTACACTGCACACCAAGTAGAGCTACAAACTGTGCATAGATGTTATACATGGCAGGTAAACAGCTGAGTAATGGTCACTTAGGCACATACATTGTATACATGGCTGAAGATATCCCTTTTAGAATACATGTATAATCTGATTGCTCATATTCAAGAAATATAAATGCAAATTGAAACAGGTGTAAAGGGCTGCTAGGATGATCAAGGAATGGAGACCCTATCTTATGAAGGGAGACTAAAAGAGCTTAACTAGCTGAGCCTACCAAAATGATAGCTGTGAGGTAACCATTACTAAAGCATGTCAGGGAATAAGCATGTCAGGGAATAAGCAGCAGGGAGGGACAAGAGCTATTTAAACTGAAAGACAATGCTGGCACAAGAACAAATGGGTGTAAACAGCCATGAATTAATTTGGGCTGGAAACTAAAAGAAGGTTTTAACCATAAGAGCAACAAGTTTCTGGAACAACCTTTAAATAGGAGTAGCCTCTGTGAAGAAAGCCTAGGTGATTTTAAAAATGGAGTTCATTCTATTTATGAAAAAAAAACTAAGGCTGCTTATGGTAGTTAAAAAAAACAACAAAATGGTGTTTTACTTTAAACTTGGCATGTTCCCACACTGAGCCCAGCACATGCCCAGAAGAGGCATCATGTTAGTTGGACTTGGCTCGCCCGAAGTCTGTATAGATTGGGCTCTTTAGTGGGGCTCTTTTGGTGCTTTACCTAATAGCTGATTGAATCAGCTTTAGATAGGTGCACTAAAAAGCCCTGCTGAAGTGCCTTATCTATACAGATGCTACAGAGCCGGGTTGAACTAACATGCTGCTTCTTCTGGTAAAGCTTTTTTTTAATGTCTGTAAATAGCTTAAATTATATGTTTATCATTGAGAGCAGGCGAATGGCCTCAGTGACCAGGCGGGTCCCTTCCAGCCCCATGTTCCTAAAATTTCTACTGTCAAATGACAATAGAACACATCATGGTACATCTTGCATTTGTTCTTTGCCCAGGGTACAAAAGCCTCCCCACATTTTGGCTCTTTTAAGGAGGAAACAAATTAGCTGCTGCTAAGAACAGTAATGTTAATTTGTGTTTGAAAGTAACTACTCTTGTGTACTTGTGTAGCTATTCTTGTGTACTCATCACCCCTCATGCTTTTGTGTTACAAACCTGAGGATGAATTTGAGAAAGGCAATGCATTTCCTCTTGCTTCCTACAGATAATCTTTCACATTTTAAAATATTCAGGAAAAAACAAAAACAAAAAACAAGTAAATACATTAATGGCAAGAGGATGTTTAGTGCATGAAGGGATGCTCTGTGCACTCATTCGATGTATTCCTTGAATAACTTCCTGGCCTGATTGGAGTCTCAATGAGCATTTTGTCATTGACTTCAATGGGGCCCAACTTTCGCCCACTGTGCGCACTGTGGCTCTCTGCACGTATTCATACACACATTCACTTATGCTCTTTGTGATCACAACTCAGAGAATGATACACAGCTTGGTGAACCAACCATAGAATGGATGGCTAGTTGTGCTTTAAAAAAAAAAAGCAAAAACAGTGGACCTTCAAGAACAAAAGAGATCAAAATAAATGGGGTGGCAAGATTATTCAGGGGCCATTTTTTATCATGAGGCAATTATGGAAGAAAAACGCTGCTTACTCTTTACTACAAAATAATACAATATTTAAAGCTGCACTTGCTCTCTGAGGGTTTTTTCTCCTTGTTATTCATTCTTTTTTCTTATTTCTCCTTTTCTTTGCACTTATTTTGTTATAACATCCCTTTTTCCCCCATTCTCTTTACTCAGTTGCAGTTAAATACTCATGGAAAGATCAATTACAGAGGAAAAACCTGACAGTTCAATTAAATATAAACAATATAAAGCCTTTTTTAGTTTAAAATTCTTTGGGTCTTTCTTTAAAGATACACCTGATTCAGTTATCTGTGAACATGCCAACCACCTGCCACTAAAATCAGTGCAGCAAGGGTTATTTCACTGAATAAAATTAACAGGATAACAGGAAAATGATATATATTACATTTTATCTCAGTAGATTTCAGAGCATTTTGTATATTGCTATTGAGCTGTAGCAGGACTTCAAAACAGAAAAAAATATCACCCAGACAGCAGACTGGCTCTGCTCACACAGTCATTTTATATCGGAAGAGCTCCATTGACTCCAGCAGAGTTTTCCTATTTTATGCCAGTAGAAGTGAGAGGAGAAAGAAGCCCTTAACTTCTTAATTGTTTGCTCTAGATAAAGTGAATTCATCCTGGTCCCTCCTCTCCCCATTCCTTGCTCATGAAAGATTTGAGCATATTATTCTCCACTCTGCAGTCATGTTGCTCAACCTCTCTGTGAGAAAACAGATGATCAAATAAACAGTGAATTCAGCCTCTGGAACCACTGCTGTTCTGTGTATTAGCTGGCAGGATATACCTACTCATCCTGGAATTAGTTTGCAATCTGCCTCAAAAGAGTCTAAACTCAGAGAGCCCTCATCTCCTTTTTTCCTTCCTGGGTTTCTTCATGTTTCTTTAGTTTTCTGAGGTATTTGCCACCTGCCCCACTATCTGAATTTCTAAGGAGAATCTCCCTTCTTTACATTTTATGTGTCATTTAAACAGCAGCCAAGACCCTTAAAAGTCCAATTGCTGGCAGGAAGTGTCTGTGTTTTTTTGTTTGCTCATTTTATTATTTTGTGGTTGTTTTGTTCTTGTTTGGTAACAGGAATCGCTTATTTAGTGGAATTCACCTAATTTCCTTTTGTAGGTCTCCCTTACTCTTTCTCCTTTCCCCCCATCCTTTCATGAGAGCCCACTTGTCAAAGAATGATTTCTCCATTGCCCTCATTCCTTGCTGATTACTAACTTAGTCATCCTTGCCTTATTCACAGCCTTTTGCTCTTCAACCTGAAGCCAAGCTTGCGTCACCCAATTCTCCTGAATTCCTGAGTAACGCAGACCTCCCTTTTATGCAGGGACCTCCAGGTCATGGTATTGAGCAGCGGTGGGGCTGGCTGGGCACGAGAGTGAACTTCTGTTTGGTCCACTAGATTGTTGTAACTTAGGACACTTCCTGCAAAGCATTCTGAGTTACAGCAGGGACTCTGCACCCAGAATATCCCCCTCAGGCCATACCGCTATAGCAGGCAAAATTCCTAACTGGCATGGCCTCCACTGCAGTCATTCTCCCCACTTGAGACATGCTGTTTGTGATAGGGCAGCCTCACAAGGCACAGCTGTCATCAGCTGAACGCTAACATCACCCTGAAGAAATCTTCTATAGTAAAGTGCCCCATATACAGGAGAAGAATCTCAAGATTTTGCCCCTTCCCCCGCCAAAGCATATATGTGTCCAAGCACACATCACACATTAGGGAATGCCAAGCTGCTGTTGTATCTCATCTGTTTTCAACAGACTACAACAGTGGTCAGTGGATCTTGATCCACTGGTAGATGTCAGAACCTCTTGCTGTAGATCTCAGAGCCTCTTGGAGTTAATCCAAGGCTGGGTGGGGGGCTGAGTGCCCGTGTGCATGTATGCGCAAGCCCCAGCCCAGCAGGTCAGTCCGTGGGGGAGGGAAAGCATGGGGCTAGATCAAGGCCCCTTCAGTGAGGGACAGTGCCACAGAGGAGCAGGGGTAAGTTGAGTGGGGCGCCAGCTGAGTGGGACTTACCTACCAGGGAGGTGTGCCCCCAAATAATTTTTTCTCCCTTTGCCTCGATCTGCCCCCCCCCCCCCCTTTCACAGACTTACCTGCTGGGCAGGGGGCGGCAGCGCATAGTAGACCTTGGTTTCCTTTTAAATGCCAAAGGTGATCTCCTACTTAACAAGGCTGGAGACCACTTCTCTAAGAAAAGAGGACCACATCCTGAATCACCAACACCTCTTGCATTGATCTGGCTTTTGATTGTAAGCCATCCATTAAAATACTGCACTGGTCTGCTTAGCTTCTGACATCAAAGAGGGAGTATGATGGATTGCAAGGCTTGCCATCAATTTTATGTTTAATAGGACAGAATCATGTGTTTATCAAGGAGTTGGCAATGCGTAACTAACTACCAACGTCACAATCTTGTCTACAAAATGTGCCCACTTCTAAACTTGTTTTCTTTCAGCAATCTCAGAGAAATGACTAAAAGATGTTATTGAACTCTTTGAATTAGAATCCGCTGAAGGGAATGTTTTGTTTAAAGGACTTTTGCTGGATTTACTGACACACTTGTCTGTTTGCATTACCATTCTTTTCCCAGTTTTTGCCGTGTTTTTCTTTACCCAGTTCCTGGACTTGTTAAATGGAAGACTGCAAAACTTTCTAATAAATGTATAAGGCTTGAGCTTAAGCTGTCAGTGGAAATCCTTTTTCAACATCACTGAGCATTGGATCAGGTCCTAGTAATATAAAAGAGTTAAATGTTACCCAGCAAATCTGCAAGTTTCATTTTAGGAACCACAGAGAGAGAAAAAAAATCACCAAATGCTTTTTTATAGTGTCTGTAGAATCATAGCTCTGAATGGTGGCTCTACTGGAGCTGCCAATTGTTGTGTGACAAACACCTAATTAGATTAGGGTGGCTTTAAATAAGACAGCAGTAATCTGCTCAGAGACCCCCAATACAGACTTGCGGATCTATGAAGAAAAGCAACTTCCTTTGCTGTTTCCAAGACTACAAACAGCTTTAGCAGTTAAAAGGGAAGAAACAGAAACCAAAGTACATAGTTTAGTTCTAAGATGGGATTCAATACCTTGGAGACCACATATTGAGACAGAGGAAATATCATCTTTCTTTAAAAATGTTTTAGCATGGTTAATTTTCCCTTTGTTGCTAAAATTCTTCTGGCATTTCAAAGAGGGGAACGGGACAGGGATTCAGAAAAGAAAGACAAAAACATTTCCCTTGGAGCACCAATACAGCTCTTTCAAAAGAAGAGACAAAAGAGGAAAGGACGAGATGCAAATTCTTAATATGCTGGTCCCTATTCCCCATCACTGAGCAGCACATCAAATCATTTACACCACTTTAACTGCTACTGTTATGTTCTGGGAAGGTGCTATAGCCATGTCATGCTTAATACACAGGATGGAAGACTATGAAAAAATAAAGCCTCAAGGCAGGGGTTCACCAGGAATGAGGAAACTGGGGTCTAGACCAGCTCTTCAACCTTGGACAAATTCTTCATGCCTCAGTTTACCCAACAGTATAAAGAGTATAAACTATACTAACTTCATAATGTCACGTGTTTTGAACTTTTTACTAATAGCAATAAATTGCTTTGTGACTCTTAAGCAAGAGGTGCTATATACTAACATTTCAAGGGATAGGTTACAGTGTAGATTTTCACTACTGCAACTTTTGCTTTAGGGCAGGGGTGGGCAATTATTTTAGGTGAAGGGCTGCTTACCCAGTTTTGACAAGCTGTTGAGGGCCGCATGGGTAGCCCTGCCCCGTGGTCACCATCTTGGGACCAGTGTCCTAATGTCTTGGGACCGATGTCTCAGGGCCAGTGCTGGCAGGGCCCAGAGCGGAGCACAGGCTGGCAGGGGTCTGTGGAGCCAGGCTGAGCTACACCAGCAGGGAGAGGGGGGAGCTGGCCTGGATCCATAGAGCCCCTGCCAGCCAGGACCCTGTACTCCTGCCGCCCTGCTCTGGGCCCCACCTGCTCTGGCCCCAGGACACCGGTGTGGGCCCCACGTTCCCACTGGCTCCTGCACCCGCTCATACCCAGTGCTCCCCCAGCCCTGCGGTATAGACAGGGGGCAGTGTGCAGCCCCGACCCCCTGCTCCCCGGCAGGGAAGGAGCTGGTGCTGAGCACAGGGAAAAGTGGCCCATCCCTCACCCCATGGGCGGCACTCCCTGCTGCAGCCGCTCGCAAAGCCATGCGGGGCTGTCCTGAGCAGGCACAGGCAGCCCCACACAGGCTGTGAGTGGCTGCAGCACTGGGCACCGCCCATGGGGTGGAAGAGGGGCTGCTTTTTCCTGTGCTCAGTACCAGCTTGTAACCCGCCCCCACTGCCAGCCTGGGCAGCTGCTCGGCGCAGAGGAAAGCAGCCCCCCAGCTTGCCGCATCTGGCAGTGCTTGCCACTGCTGCCTCTGTGCTGCCCAGTGCCTGAGCTCCAGGTGGGCAGCAGCAGCAAACACTGCCTGGCGTGGCAAGCAAGGGAGCTGCTTTCCTTCACACCGAGCAGCTGCTGCTGCCATGGCACAGCCCTGATGGGCGAGCCCAGAGCTGGCATGGGGCCAAGGCTGGCAGTGGGGGCAGGTTACAAGCTGGTGCTGAGTGTGGGGGAAAAGCAGTCCCTTGCCCACCCCGTGGCCAGTACCCCGCACTGCAGCCACTCGCAGCCCACATGGGGCTATCTGTGCCTGCTCAGGACAGCCCCACATGAGCTGCAAGCAGCAGCAGCAGAGAGCACCAACCACGGGGCAGGGGAGAGGCCGCTTTTCTCCAGGGTCCTCCCCTACCCTCTCCCACCCTTACCTAAGCTTCTAGCACCAATGCAGCTACATGGTCCCAGGCCAGAAGCCCCTACAGGGGCTTCCAGCTTGCGGGGGTGGGGCCAGGTGGGCCCTGCTGTCGCAGGAGCCCACCGGGACTTCCCCTGGGTCTTACTGCCCCTGACTCCTGTTATTTTTTAAAGGAACCAAGGACAGAAAATATTAATTTTCTAAATTTTTAGGGGTCCCACAGGCTAGATACAATGGCCATATTTTGCCCACCCCTGCTTTAGAGCTACCTGGAATTTAGCCCTGGGATCTGGAGAATGCAGAGCTTCTCCAATGAGTGCAAGTGGGTGAGGAGTGAACAAACACCACATAAAGCCAGGATTAAGTACTGCATTATGGAGCATCAATATTTTCCTGTATGTTCAAGAACAAAATTATAAATCCCTGAGCAGATATTAAAAAAGAAGCTAGATCTACTGATCATGCCTTTGGTAATAGATGAGTAAAATAAGCACTCAGCAGCTTGACTGCAGCCACATGAAGATTTACCCCAATCCATTTAATTAAGAGGACAGTTTTGGTTCACTGTAGCAAAGTTTTGAAGTGAACAGCAAGTGATTTATTTTTGCCAAAATTAAAAATAAATATTATTCTGCTGTCCATTTTCACAGTTTCACATTACACTAATCTAATAAATATGGCATCCCATCCACTTGAATTCAATCAAAATAAATTTGAGATAGCAAAGGGGAGACACATATATACCTAAATCATATTGCATAAGAGTGATTAAAGGAAGTCATACTATTGGGTTGGGTATGGTCATCTTACATTCATGAATACATAATATGATTAAATAATATGAATTTCATAAGTAGAATTATTGCTTAATAAAGGACAACTTTAAAGAAGTACCAAGAACTTTCCAGCATCATCAGGGCAAAAAATGGTCTGAAGCAGCCTTTGTTCCTTTCCCCTCATCTCACCTTGTGGCCTACTTCTTCACTTCTTCTCTGGGAAGCACAGAACAGAATCTCACCTTATGTTTTTTAGTTAATCTGTCTCTCATTTAGCATTAATCTGACCCTGAATAATGCCCCATAAGAAGATTCTACTGGGACCAGGATTATAGCATTTAATTTTCTAAGGATGTACCATCATCCTCAGAAGCACAGTCTTCAGTCAGAGATTCATCAGTGCATCTGGAAATAATATGAAAATACTATACCCAAGTCACTGTTGTTCTGCACTTTGAGAATGTATTTGTAACTGCAAAATGTGTATATTAACCCCCAGGTTTCAGGTCATATATTCTCCTATTTCACCTTGTGTGTTAATTATATGATACACTATACAGAAATAAGAAAGGATAGCATAGATAAACAGAATATGTTTGGGTCAAATCACTTTAAGAAAGCATTGTAAAAGAAGTTTCATTGAGATAAGTGTTAGAAATTTACTTTAGACCCCTGGGGTCCATTTTGGATATGGGTAGAGATTTCTATAACGATATCAGATAAATATATACTATCAGAAATTAGATCACTATCCAATTATTCCTGGATGTGACAGCCAAGATTTTTCTTCACCAAAATAGTCATGGAACCTACAAGAGATGATGCTATTTGAGATACCATTTTGGTAAATAAATAGTACATTTTAAAAGGGCTGAGTTATAGAAAATAACTTTGGACTGACTGAGCAGGAGCTGATTCAGATTAAATGCAAAAATTAAGATGAGCTTTGAAAAAGCTTTGAAAAATTAAGCAAACTAATGAGTGAAGTCAACTGAAATGAAGCAATCAAGGACTCGAATATGAAGAAGAGTTAGTGCATCTTTAAGTCAAAGATGCAAAACACATTGTCTCACAAGCAAGGTATATGTGTGGTGGGGGAAAACATTTTAAGGAAAGGCTCCAAAAGTAAAAGAATGAATATCCCCCTCAGGTTCATACTGAAAGTACCAAGGAGACTATCAGGAATAGGAAAAGAGCTGGATCAATGAAGAAAGCTAGATCTTAGAGGTTGGGAAGTGTTGGAAGAAAGTGAGAATTGCTGCAAGTCAAGCTGACTTCGAGTTTGGGAAGGAAATAAAAGGCAAATAGAAAAAGGTACTTCAGCCACATAAATAAAAAGAGAACAAGGGAAGAAGTGGAGTCATTATGCAGTGTGGATGTGGTAGAGATTAAAAATAATGTAGTGTAGCCCCAAATTTAAATGAATACATTGCCTCAGTTCTCATTCATGCTAATCTCTCAGAGTACTGCTGCAAGAGCTAGTTTATCCAATTTATGCTTCACTGCTGGAGCCAACTCTGACCCAAGATGGCTGAACACTAACCTTGAGATCCATACATTTATGAATGATCAATAGAAAGTTTGCAAAGCTAAGGAAGCACTGAAGCTCGTACATATTTCTTAGATCTGCCCAGTGTGTCATTGTGGATACATTTTTGTGTCCATGCTTATGCTGCTGGAGGAAATTTCATAATCTAAGGGCCCCACTAGATGTTCATGTAAAGGCATAATAGGATCCCATTCATGATCCATATGATCATGATCCTGGGTTCCCCTGCTCTGGCTACTGCTGCTATGAGCCCCATAGCTGACAAGACTCACATTCATGAAAGTGACCCACAGGCTGCTGCCGATAGGAGTCCTGCCACCTGACAAATCAAACATCTACACCAGTGCCCCATGGGCTGCTGCAAATGGGGAACTCATCAGCTGATGGGACTCACAGCTGGAGCACCTTGTGGGGTGGTGCCATAGCTTGGAGTCCCCTCAACTGTGGGACTCCCAACCACTGCAGCACATGGTGCACCCCTCTGGCTGAGACCCCAGTCAGCTGACAGAGCTCCCAGCCACAGGGGCATAGCTATGCTTCACATATAAATTACATCTGGGTAAAAACCAGCTATAAAAAGTGAGTACACATTTTCCAGCTCTAACTTTATATCTGGATGGACATTTTTATGGCTGGTCTAAATTAATTGTGAAATTAACCAGGTAATATGTAGATGGGGCCTATGAACTCAACAGAAGGTCAGTCAAATTCACATTTCTCTAACTTCATATACAGGCTTACTTTTAAAGAGAGATTCTAATACCATCTTCTTCATCTTCTTCATCTCATGTCCTTTTTAAACTAAATGTTTTTCCAAAATTGTGCACAAGCAATGACTCTTTCCATTGCTGCAGTGAGATCCTCATACAGGTCTCAAGGAGTTGGCAAACAAGCAGGTGCTCTATGGTCTGCATTTCACCACACTCACATGTATTTGTTAGGGGTATGCAAAGCAGGCCCTATTTGATTCAGATTTGGCCCGAATCAGGGATGGTGATTTGCTTCGATGATTTGGATCACTGTCCCTGATTCAATTCAGCTGAATCCAAATCTGAAGATTCAATGCTGATTTGGAGAATCAGCAATTTGGACATAGAGACAGCTTTAAATGTTTTTTCTACATACCTTGAGGTACCAGCACAGCTCGTGATTGCTGCAATGCTGGGACACACGGAGCGTCCCACGGGAGTGGGGGAGGAGGGAGAAGGAGGGACTCCACGTGCTTGGTGGTGAATCCGGAAGTGGAACGGAGGGACTTCTGGTCCACTTCTGGGTCCATGGGGGAGTGTGCTGGGGGGGCCCCCTGCATCCCCCTGGCTCAGTGATTGGCTGTGGGGAGACCCCAGGTACCCCCTGCAGGCCCAGGAGGCACCAGTTGTCCCCTGCGCTTCTGTGGGACACTCCATGCACCCCAGCATCGCAGCATTGATGGGCTGCCTGCTACCTAGAGGTATGTAGAAAAAACATTTAAAGCTGTGTCTATGTCTAAGATTGCAGGGGTATGGGGAAATGCTAACTGGAGCCTACCTGGGGACCAATATACAGGAAAGCTCCATCGACAATGAAACCAAGCAAGCCACTCTTACAGGAGCTAAGAAAACAGCTCCCCTTCAACACGACAGGTGGTCAGTGACCTCTGTAGAAGGACTTAGGTGCCTGTATATCAATGCCAGAAGCATGAGGAACAAGCAGGAGGAACTAGTCCTCCTGCTTTCCACTGGGCACTATGATCTAGTAGGGTTCACAGAGACCTGGTGGGACTCCTCTCATGACTGGAGTGTAGCCATAAAGGGCTATATCCTTCACAGAAGGGATCGGGTAGGGAAGAGAGGTGGGGGGTGTTTCCCTCTATGTGAAGGAGCAGGACACCTCCCTTTAGGCTGCTGCTGGACCCAAAGAAGAACAGCTTGAAACCCTCTGCGTCAAGCTCCGGGGGAGGCACGGTGAGAGAGACCCGACTGTAGGTGTACACTACAGGCTGCCTAACCAAGGGGAGAAACTTGATCTAACATTCGCCCGTGAACTAACAGAGGCTGCGCATGCACGGGACATGGTTGTAATGGGTGACTTCAACTACCCAGACATCTCCTGGGAGGAATGCTCGGCCAGCTTGAATCGATCACCAGCCTTCCTGATCAGCACCGAAAACCATTTTTTGACTCAGAAGGTACACAGGCCAACTAGAGGCAATGCAATTCTTGACCTGGTCCTGGCCAAAGGGGATGACCTGGTGACCAACTTAAACATAGAGGGCAGCCTAGGCAATAGTGACCATAAAATTATTATGTTTATTGTCTGTCACAAGGCTGACAAAACAGATAACAAGCTCGAAGTCTTAGACTTCAAAAACTCACATGTTAATAAGCTCAGATCACTAGTAGAGAATGACCTGAGAGATCAAGGACCACAGGTAAAGGAAGGATGAAAAGAATGGTTCTTCCTTAAGAATACAATCCTTAAGGCTCAGTGAAAATCCATTCCCTTATAGAGAAAAAGTAGCAGAAGGGTCAAAAAACCCTCTTGGCTAAGCAGGGAAGTTGCAGCCCTCCTACAGAACAAGAAAGAGGCATACAATCAATGGAAGCTTGGGACAGCCTCTAAGAAAGCCTACTTGACAACATCCCGCACTTGTAGGAAACAGATTAGGCAAGCTAAGGCAGAAACCAAACAAAACTAGTTACAAGAATCAAGGACAACAGGAAGTCTTTCTTTAGCTACATAGGGAGTAAAAGGACAACTAATGGGAGTGCGGGGCCGCTGCTCAATGCCTCAGGATACCTGGTCACTGCCATTTAGGAAAAAACGGAACTCCTAAATAACTACTTTGCCTCGGTCTTTCACAAGACCAAGGGAAACAACTTGCCAGGTAGGGCACAGAAGGAGCAGGGCAGGATTGACACAGTTCCCACCATTGCCATAGAACTGGTGTACGATCAATTAAATAAATTAGACTTATATAAATCAGCAGAACTGGATAAATTCCACTCAAGAGTGCTGCAAGAGTTGGCTGAAATAATCGCAGAGCCTCTGGCAAAGGTCTTTCAAAAATCATGGGCCTCTGGAGAAATCCCAGAGGACTGGAAGAGGGCCAATGTTGTGCCCATCTTCAAGAAGGGAAGCGTAAAGACCCAGGAAACTACAGGCCAATTAGTTTAACTTCTATTCCAGGGAAAATCCTAGAAACATTCATCAAATAGGCTATATGTAACAAACTTGCAGAAGGCATGATACTGAATGACAGCCAGCATGGCTTTGTCGCAGGCAGGTCTTGTCTGACCAACCTCATTTCTTTCTATGTTCAGGTGACTCATCACCTGGATGAGAGAAAAGCAGTTGACATCATATACCTCAACTTCCAGAAAGCCTTTAATCTGGTATCCCACGAGGTACTGATCAGAAAACTGGAAGATATTGGGCTCAACTGCGGGACTGTCAAGTGGGTGCAAAACTGGCTGCGGAGTAGGACACAGAGAGTCCAAATGAATGGATCAGTGTCATCCTGGTGAGATGTGGGCAGTGGCGTACCCCAGGGGTTGGTACTTGGCCCAGTGCTATTTAATATCTTTATCTATGACCTGGATGAGAGGGTGAAAAGCCCATTGGCCAAGTTTGCAGACAACACCAAGATATGGTGTTGTGAAGATACACCCGCAGATAGGTTGCAGAAACAAGCAGACCTAGACAGGCTGGCATGTTGGGCAGAACAGAACCAGATGAGGTGCAACACAGAGAAATGCAAAGTGCTGCATCTCGGAAGGAAGAACCCCCAGCACACCTACAGGTTAGGCATCGCTAACCTGACTAGTACTACAAATGAAAGGGATCTGGGGGTAACAATAGACCCCAGTATGAATATGAGCTGGCAATGAGATGCAGTAGCCGTTAGGGCCAATAAAACTCTGGCATGCATCAATAGATGCATCTCCAGTAAATCCAATGAAGCGATACTGCTTTACTCAACATTGGTGTGGCTGCAGCTGGAGTATTGCATCCAGTTCCGGGCGCTGCACTTCAACAAGGATGTACTAAAGCTTGAGAGGGTCCAGAGAAGGGCCACCCGCATGATCAGGGACTTGCATGGCAAGCTATATGAGGAGAGGCTAAGGAATCTCAGACTCTTCAGCCTAAAGAAAAGAGGGCTGAGAAGGGACCTGATTGAGGCTTACTGCTATATCAGAGGTATACATCAGGGGTTCAGTGAACAACTGTTCACCAGGGCGCCCTGGGAGAAAACTAGAAACAACGGCCACAAACTCCCAGAAGACAGCTTCAGGCTGAACATTAGGAAAATTTTCTTTACAACTAGGGTGTCCAGACTATGGAACAAGCTCCCTCCAGAGGTGGTGGAATCATCTACCCTAGAGGTCTTCAAGAGAAGACTGGATGGTCACCTGGCTGGGGTCATCTGACCCCAGATGTCTTTCCTGCTCATGCGGGGGGCTGGACCTGATAATCCTTCGGGGTCCCTTCCAGCCCTATTATTCTATGATTCTATGTCCGAGTCTCTGAATCTTTTCGAATCTCTCCATATCAATTTGGAGGGTTCTGATTTGATTCAGAGAGATTAAAGTGTCCTCTGATTCGATTCTGATTTGGAGATTCGGCCACCAAATCAAGCCAAATCTCCACTGAATCGAATCAGGGACCGAAGCTTCACACAGCCCTAGTATCTGTGTCAGTAGGAATAGCCGCATTTGATCACGTTTGTTTTTTATCTTCCAGTTTGCAGGCACAGGCAGTTCAGGCATCATCATGTTGACCACTCTGTATCAGCCCCACTGGGAAGGTCCTCCTGGGGTTCCAGGTCTATTTTAGGGCATCTGATTGCATGTAATCTTTCCTTCCATAATCTCAGTTGCTCCCCATCAGTCATCATGTCCAATGGCGTAACACTGGTCACAGAACTCATTCATGCTTTCAGCCATTTGGTTACTTCTGTGTGACTGCAGAATGGATGCCTGGGCTCTTCCATCTGCCATGATCTTTCTTTTTGGCTCACTACCTTTCTTCTGAAATCAGGTGGTGCAACGCCAGCCAGTTAGTACAGGCTATCCTTTTGGTGTTGGGTTTAGACATCTTATTATTTCACAACAGCTTTCATTTAGTCCTGGGTCAAGTTTCTTGGCATGAACTGATTGTTTCCATACTGGATATGCATACTCTACAATGGAGTAACACAAGGCAGTAGCAGTGGTTCGAAATGTATCTGGGTTCACTCCCCACTTCAAGGTGACCAACTTTCAAAGTATGTTGTTATGAGCACTGACTTTCCTTTTAATCTTCTCTACATGTGCTTTGAAGGTAAGTATTCGGTCCAATGTAATCCCAAGTAGATTCATAGATTCATAGATTGTAGAGTCAGAAGGGACCACAATGGATCATCGTGTCCAACCCCCTGGCCCTGGCAGTAAAGAGTACCAAGGAGATGACCCAGCCAGGTGACTATCTAGCCTCCTCTTGAAGACCTCCAAGCTAGGTGAAAGCACCACCTGTCTTGGAAGCCCATTCCAGATCCTGGCCACCCTTACTGTGAAAAATTTCTTCCTAATATCTAACCTAAATCCACTCTCAACTAGTTTACACCCGTTATTCCTAGTCACTCCCTGAGGTGCCCTAGTAAACAGCATGTCACCTATTCCCTGTTGACCTCCCCTAATAAATTTATAGGCAGCCACAAGATCTCCCTTCAGCCGTCTCTTGTGAAGGCTGAAGAGATTCAGCTCTCTCAACCTCCCCCCGTAGGGTCTTTCCCGCAGGCCACTCATCACGCGAGTGGCCCTCCTCTGGAGCCTCTCCAGATTCTCCGCGTCCCTCTTGAAGTGTGGCACCCAAAACTGGACACAGTACTCCAACTGCAGCCTGACCAGTGCCGCATAGAGGGAGAACATCACCTCCTTTGATCTATTAGTCATGCACCTGCTAATGCACGACAAGGTGCGATTGGCCTTGTTGATGGCCTCATTACACTGCTGGCTCATGTTCATCTTGGAGTCAATTATGACTCCAAGATCGCTCTCTGCTTCTGAGCTGCTGAGAAGGACACTCCCTAACCTATAGGTGTGCTGGGGGTTCCTCCTTCCCAGGTGGAGTACCTTACATTTATCTTTATTAAATTGCATCCTATTTCTCTCTGCCCATTGATCCAACCTGTCCAGGTCAGCCTAAATCTGCTCCCTGCCCTCCGGTGTACTAACTTTGCCCCATAACTTGGTATCATCAGCGAACTTGGAGAGGGTGCTCTCCACGTCCTCATCCAAATCGCTGATGAAGATATTAAATAATACCGGTCTGAGGACCGAACCCTGCGGGACCCCACTGCCAACCTCCCCCCAGGCTGAGAAGGAACCATCCACCACCACTCTCTGGGTGCAGTCCCTAAGCCAGTTGGCCACCCACCTGACCATGTAGGCATCCACTCCACAGTCTGCTAGCTTCCCAATGAGGATAGGGTGTGAGACTGTGTTGAAGGCCTTCCTAAAGTACATATGGTTCAGGTGATTAGTCAGCGGAATTCCATCCCAGATAATGTTTAGTTTCCGCTTGGCTTCTCTATGGCGTAGCTGAAAGGCTGTGACCTGTACCTTGGTTGGGCTGGTAAGAAGCTGATTCTTATTGTAATACTCTATGAGGTTGCTCAGTGCACGTCAGTCTGTTCTCAGCAGTGCCGAAGTCCTTCTCTTGTGACATGATGCATAGATCATCAGCATATATGAAGCTCCATATATTGCTCTGTGTGAGTTTATCACTGGTATATATGTTAAAGAAGATTGATGCTAGCATGCTGCCCTGTGGGAGGTTGTTTCATTGTCATCTCCAGTGGCTCTGCTCCTTGCACAGTTCTACGAAAAGGTCTAGTCTCTAAAAGAGAACGGATGAGCTGCACTACATGATAGCCATGCATCATATCATAGATCGCTTAGGTGTTCACTTTCTGAAAAAAAGGCTACTGACCTAGTAGACTACTATGATGTTTGAAATATTAAATGCTATTAGCAAACAAACAAAATAGCCATACCTATTGTGGAAGGCAGTTTTCTCCTTTGAAGTGTTATGGTTCAATGTGAATCAAATTATAGGAACCCAAAAGTCAAGTTTAATAAATGCTTTCAAAGAATGCATTCTCTCAAGCAGCTGCCTGATCAAAGGGAAGAAATGGAACAGTTACAGGGTTAATATGGAAGTACACATCAGCATTCTTTTTGTTGAATACAGTGTCTAGGTCTTGGTATTTTACTAGGATCAATGGAAGAACCTGGCTTGGAGGATGGCTTCAGCTGTGTGGGTTTGGATCATCAAAAATTGTTGAGAAGGCACAGATCATAGGATTGTAGGAAAGTATGACTAGAAGGGGCCTCACAAGGTCATCTAGTCCAGAACCCTGCTCAAGGCAGGATCATCCCTGACAAAATCATCCCAGCCAAATGTCTGTCTAACCTGCTCTTGAAAACTTCCAAGGATGGAGATTCCGCAATTTCTTTAGGTAGCCTATTTCAATGCTTGATTGCTCTTGGCTTTTTTTGCAACAAGAGTATACTGCTGGTTCATATTCAGCTTATGGTCAACAATAAGCCTCAAATCCTTCTCTGTAGTACTGCAGCCTAGCCATTCATCCCCAGCCTATATTTGTACATGTGATTATTCCATTCCAAGTGCAAGACTTTGTACCTGTCCTTGTTGAATCTCATCTGACTGTGGACCATATCTCCAGTCTATCAGATCATTCTGGACCCTAGCCCTAATCTTCAGAGTATCTGAGACACCAGATTTGATAGCAACCTTTAACTACATGACAAGTGGTTCCAAAGAGGATGGAGCTAGTCTGTTCTCAGTGGTGACAGATGACAGAACAAGGAGCAATGGCCTCAAGTTGCAGCAAGGGAGGTTTAGGTTGGCTATTAGGAAAAACTTTCTCACTAGGAGGGTGGGATTGGAACAGGTTACCTAAGGAAGTGGTAGAATCTTCATCCTTGGAGGTTTTTAAGGTTGAGCTGAACAAAGCCCTGGCTGGAATGTTATAGTGGGGGATGGTCCTGCTTTAAGCAAGGGGTTGGACTAGATGACCTCCTAGGCTAGGGACTGGTTCAAATTTGTAACACAACAGAAGTTCAGTTCACTTAAACTGCTTTTAAAATGACCAAAACTGGTTTAAGATAAACCTGGTTTGGTGTAGTATATCAGACTAAACTGATTTAGATCAAACTGGTTTATGGAACTTCTGTCCCAGACCCCTTCCCAGTTCAAGTTAACTCACAGTCCCCCAGCATCTCAGGATGTTTTGCAGCCTGGCTGTGCTGTCTGCTCCAGTGGAGCAGGTTTGGCCCCACCCCTCTGCTCCCTAGCTAAAGCACTATCACTCCTCTGGATGTCTGAGAAGGGGGCAAACATGGGACCAGACCCCAGCAAAACAGCCCATCAGGCTTTTCCCTGCTCAGAGAGGAGCTGCTTCACCCTGGCCAGGCAGACCCTGGCTGAGGTCCTGTGCAGGCCAGGGAGGGGGCTTAAACCTCACTCCCCATATCCGCCTCAGCAAGCCGGCTGGGGCCAGGGCCTACCCATGCCCCACCGCTTGTGCGGGGAAAAGCCTGGCAGGGGCTTCTCCTACTCTCACACCCTCCCCTAGGGCCAGGGTGGGAGTTTAAAAACCCCTCATCACACCTAGTGGGCCAGCCAAAGCCTGGCCATACCCCCTCTCTCTGCTTGAACCAGGGTGGGGGAGCCTTGGAGCACTTCTCTCCCAGATTCTCTCCCTTCCCCTCCCTTCAGCAGAGGCCTGCAGGCTAGGAGGTGTGCTTTAGTGCCCCCTGCACAGCTTCTGGCCTGAGCCACTGCAGGCATGTAGCTGCATTTCTAGAATCAAAAGGAATGTCTATTCACTTGCTTATTGGTTCAATTTACACATCTTAGACTAACCTGCAAAGATTGAATCAATTCAACCTCAGGCTTTTTGACTATCTGTACTTAGCCGTGAGGTCCCTTCCAACCCTAATTTTCTATGATTCTATGACTTTTCCAGTCATTCCAGACCTCATTCAACCTCCATGAGTCCTCAAAGACTCATGGCTCTGAAATTACCTGAGCCAATTCTTTCAGTATCCCATCCAGCCATGAAAGCATCTAACTTCTCTAAGTAATCTCTAATCTCTTACGTCATTACTCTAGGCTATTTGTGTCCTTCCTTATCTTTGCTATGAACTGGTGTCATAAGCTGGTAGCTGCCCCTATTTCTGAAAAGAAGTAAAAAGGCATTAAACACTTTAGGCTTTTCTGAATCATCTGTAACTAGATTGCCTTCCACATTCAGTAAGGAACCTATGGTTTCTCTGGTCCTCCTCTTACTTCTGAGATATTTGTAGGCTCCTTTTTTATTGCCTTTTATGTCCCTTGGCAGCTGCATCTCAAATTGTGCGTTGGCCTTCTTAATTCTCTCTCTGAATGCCCAAGTGATACTTTTGTGCACTGCCCTAGTCCTACAAACAGGTTTCTGTGTTTTATAAGATTCTTTTTTGAATTTCAACTCTTCAAAGAGATTGCTGCCTAGCCTGGCTAGTATCTTGTTGCATTTCCCATTCTTCTGGCACATCTAGAGAGCTTGCTCCTTTGTCTCTTAAAAGGCCCTGCTTAAAGCATAGTCAGATTCCCCCTCCATCCCCAGAATTTCCCTTGCTAGGGCACTCAGATCCAGCTCCAGCTCCAGCTCTTCCTCTGGCACTGGAAGGTTCAGCATGGGAAGTGAAATGGGGGTGGAAGAGACTGTCAAGCTGGTGCTGGTGCTGCTGCTTACTGTCATGGTGGTGGGGGGGGTTATGTCTGTTGCTCTTGTGGGGGGATGCAGTCTCAGGCACAGGCAGTGGCACTGGCACTGCTCCCCTCTCCTTGCTGCTTTTGGAACCCTCATCCCTTCTAGTTGTAGGAAAGAGGCTGCATCTCAGTTTGGGAGGAGGGGAACTTATATCTTTCCCTCTACCCACCTTATGCCCCTCTCTGAAGGCTTGCCAGTTGTCTTTCTACCATGCTTCATGGTGTGTTTCATAGTGTCTTGTTTTTATAGAAATATATAAATGTATTTGTGTTCCTATATAAATTCTATAATGTATGTAATATGCTGCAAGGTATAAATGTATAGAAATAAAATATACATGTGTCTCCCTTCCTATAGAAATATATAAATTCTATAATGCAATATGCCACAAGGTATAAATGTATCTCCCTTCCTATATAAATTCTATGATGCGTGTAATATGCCGCAAGGTATAAATGTATAGAAATAAAATATAAATGTATCTCCCTTCCTATAGAAATTCTATAGTGTAATATCCAATATAATTATAAAATTGAAAAGAATAAATCAATGAATATAATAATAAAATAAAAAAGAAAGCAAAAGGTATTGTGGAATTCCACTTGCTGGCTAGCAAGTAGGAAATCATTCAAATCAATGCTAATAGTAACCTTTGTTGTCTAATGCTCCTGAGCTGCTAGAAGATAGCTCAGTAACTGTCAGACCCCAAAGCAGAAAGCAGGCCAGTTCAAAGAATGCTGACTTCTATGCTGTTTTCCACCCCTCCCCCAGAGCACTGGGATTTGCAGGGACCTCAGGGAAGGATCACAGTCACTGGCCAGCTACACAGTCAATATGAGAGCAGTCCTTCCCCGCTCTGTCCCCCTCCCTCTCCTTACTTTCTGTTTCCCTACAGGCAAGCTCAGCTCGAGCTTCGAAACTCAAAACATTTCGAAACTTTTGAAACATTTTGACTGCCCCCATTTCGTTTTCAGGCTTTTGAAGCCCTTCATTTCATTTTGATTTTGCTGTTTTGAGCTCAAAACAAGTCGAAACAGTGTTGAAATGAAACAGCCGGTGAAATTTCGCACAGCCCTAGTAAAAGGAATTGATTCTGGAAACCATAGAGCTAGTCTGAGTTAAAAAATCCTAACTTGTTTTGAGATAGAGCTCGATTCATTTATGAAGTGTCACAACCCAAGGGTGTGATTTTTGTTTGTGTGCGCTTCAGCACTGCTAAATTATTTCCCGCCACTCGTAGCTTTCTTTGCAGGGTGCATTTCTTAGTTGCAAAAAGCGAAATGCACGCTGCAAGGAGTTCCCGCCATTCGTATTCAAATTTGTGTCCCACTATTGGCCAGTTCTAAATTATTCCTACGTGGCAGCTAGCGATTGGCTTGCTAGCTGTATAAGAGGCTTGAGCGGTTTCTGCCCAAGTTGGAGGACTCTACGACTATCAGGAGGAAGAGAACTTCACGTCTCGTGAAGATCTCTAAGCGCTGCAGAGCCTATCGGACCCAGCGTGTATCTCAAGAAGGCTATAGGGGTCTGATCAGCCTCTCGCTTCTCCCCATCGCTGCCTGATCACTCGACGTACCCTTCCCTGCGTGCAAGTTCCACGGAGCCTAGCAAACTTCGTGTGAGTCTATTCAGAGCTCTTTGCTTCGAGTTACTTTCTTCGGTTGACACGACGGGCTCGCGGTTTAGAGTTTTCAACTGGATTGGGCTAGAAGGTTCACAGGAAGGAACTCTAGTCCGCCCCTCTTCTTTTCTGTCTGTAACTGCAACTCAAGCAAGTTTTCCTGCCTGCACCGCGACCATCTTCAGTGTAAGTAAAATAATCTTAAATCAACCATTAAGCGTCCGTGCCTAATTCTAGCGTGCTGCCTGCCTTCCCCGACCCGGCGTGTCCCGGCTGCTGGCCACAGCCCGCCGCGCGAAAAGAAAACCCCCGAGGGCCTCGGACCGCTCCCGGCCTGCACATGAAGAACTATTATTTGACCTAGCTGTCTTCAATTTAAGGGAGCTGAATTCACTCCCTCCCAGTCCCATGTCCTATGCTCCCATGTTTCTGTATCTGTCTATTGAGAATTGGGCTAGCTCTTCCCAGAATGAATTAGCTCATAACTGCCTACAGGCAGCTTACTTAAATCTTCCTATGAAGCATGTTGTTTTGGCCCATCTCAGGGACAGGATCTACAACAGGATGGACTATAGGAATGAGCATACTGGATCAGACCTATAGTCCTAAACAAAGGCACCATATAGGGTTGGTTTTTAACCATGTGCCTCATGTGAATAGTGTGCCAATTCAAAAAATCTGTTGCATAGTTACACATATGAGTACTGATTATCACATAGTATGGAAACCAGTACAGCATGTAGTGAAAGAAGCTCTTGGCTGACAGTCATGAAAATAGGTAGTATAACTTTTAATGTGAGGAAATCTGTTGCTTTTGAAATTCAATATCAGATTTACAAACACTGTTTATCCATTAAATATGCATAAGTGCCATTAAAAAGGACTGGCAAAGATCTTAGTTTGTGCTTCCCTTCTGCAAATTGAAGCATGAATATTATTATATAATAACACTTTGTTAATTGGGCTGTGCCATGCATGGATTACTGGATATTCCTTTACCTGAAGGATGAGGAAAATAACATTATTTGATAAAATAACTATGTATAGTTTGTGAAATAAGTAGAAATAGAAGTGACAGTTCATGTGACAAACTTCAGGTATGTGTAAGTAAAAATGATCCAAAAATCATACCACTAGATTTCAACAAATGAAAATCAATTTCAGTTTATGTAGTGTTTTTCATATCCATGAAATCTCCAAAGTTTTACTTGTTAAACATTAATGACTGGTAATTGAATGGAAATATAGCCAAATTAAGCTATAATGTGCATATCTGTAGTTCATACCATGATTTTCATTTTCTTATCTAAGAGAAGAAACACTGGGTAGGCTGGAACATTGGACCTACACAATCTCCAATTTCTCCTCTGAAAAGCCACAAGATCTTTAATTTTCATTGTTTGTATCTTCTTTTTAGAAAGAGAAGGAGGATGTGGAACTGAGGTGAATGAATAGGTCAACAAGGTGGGCCTGACTTAGGAGGATATTTTCTCTTTCTTCAGACAAATTTCATGAGCGAATGAGGTTCATGTTGAATAGCAGGAACTTGAATAAAAAATACATGTTGCAATTCAGATTGCATAAATACAAACTGGGAATGACTGACTTGGCTACAGTAATGCAGGAAAAAAGTACCTGGGGTTATAGTGGACCATGACCCACTATAAAAGCAAAAAGTGTGTTTTTGTTGCCAAGAAAAAAAGCCAATAGCTTACTGGGCAGTATTTATAGGAGTGTCACTTGCAAATTAAGAGAAATTATTTTTCTGCTTTATTTGGTACTGGTGAGGGTTCACCTGCAGTACTGCATCCAGTTTTAGGAACCACAATTCAAGAAGGACATGGACAAATTAGACAGGAGCAATAAAAATGATTAGAGGTCTGAGAAACGTGACTTAGGGCAAAAGGTTGAAAGAACTAGAATTATTCAGCTTAGAGAAGAAGACTGAATAGGAATTTAATTAATGTCTTCAAATATGTGAAGAGTGATTATGCAGAGGATGGTGACAGACCATCCTCCTGTGGCTGCAGGTGACAGGACAAGAAGCAATGGTCTCAAATTACAGCAAAGGGAATTTAAGTTGGATATGAGGAAGAACTTTCTTGCTATAGAAGTGGTTAAGCATTAGAACAGGCTACCCAAAGAATTTTCTTTTTTAAGAGCAGGTTGGACAAGCACTTGACTGGGATGGCTTAAGCAGGTACAATCCTGCCTTGACTGGGAGTTGGATAAGTGATTTACTCAGGTCCCATCCAGCCCTACTTTTCTATGATCCTATTCTATTATTGGTTGAGGGAAGTACAGAAATAAAGAAGTTTAGGCCTTTGAAGAATCTAAGAGGATGCTGTAGATTCATAGATGTTAGGGGCTGGAAGGGACCTTACAAGATCATTGGGTCCAGCCCCCCTGCACTTAGGCAGGAAAGACTGCTGGGGCAAGATGACCCCAGCAAGGTGCACATCAATTCATTAAAGTAGTGGGGTTGGGGGTTTGCTTAGTTCAAAAGCCTTTACACTCCTCACAGAGTTTTATTTCCTGGGCATGCTTGCTTCTCAGAAACCATCACCAATATAAATCAGAACTCAATAACCTACTTAGCATAGTCCATACAAGGTGCACTCAGGCTAGGGACAGAAATTACAATAAACAATAAAGTTCTGGGAAGCCAGTTCAAATCTATAACACAACAGAAGTTCAGTGCACATAAACTGCTTTCAAAATGGCCAGTATTAAAGATAAACCTGGATGGATGTAGTATCAGACTTAACTGATTTAGGTTAAATTGACTTATTGAACTTCTGTCTCAGATCCTATCCAGATTCACAGTCCCCCAACATCCCAGAATGCTTTTCACTTCCCCCACAAAGTCCCTCTGGTAGGGTGGGTGGGCTAGCATTGGCCCAAGTTGTCTGCTCCAGCCAAGCAGAGAAGCATGCTCTAGCACTCCTGGCTTCTGGCCTAGGCCACTGCAGGCATGTGGCTGCATTTGCGGAATCAAAAGTGGATGTCTGTTCACCTGCTTATTGGTTCAATCTGTGCAGCTTAGACTAACCTATGAAGATTGAACTGATTCGGCCTCAGGCTTTTTGTTTGCCTATACTTAGCCTCACAGTCTCAAATCTCCTTTAGCCCTGAGATGGTGCCTCTAGTTCACTGCTGCTCCCTCTGCAGTTCAGTCTTCTTTCTGAATCTATCTCTGACTCCAGTCCTGTCATGGTGCAGCTGCTTCCAACCTCACAGCTTGGGTCTCTTTCCAGACCCCAAGACAAAGTCTGTCTCAGTTCTGCTGCTGCTAGCCTAGCTCCTCTCTCCTCCCTATCTCTCTCAGTTTCTCAGTCTTTCTTTCTTTCTTCTTCCTGGTTCCTTGTGGCCAGCCAATTATATGGATCAGCTGGCCCAGTCCTCCTAGGCAGCCTGTAATTGCTCCCAACTGCCTGCAGCTGGCTGTAGCCCCTGCCAGCCTGCAAAGCATTATGGCCTGCAGTGTACAAAATGTTTTTTGCATGTAGGAAGAGTAAAACCTGACTTAAATTTAGAGGGATTCTAATGCAAGGCCAAGAGCATGTAACAAGCACCCCTGTCTAATCCACAGAGAGAATTAGGTACCAAACTGTTACTTTAGATTAATGAATTATAAGGACCACTGTAGGTGCTTAGCTTGATGCAGTATTACGTTGAGTTCAATTAATTTATTTTTACCTGAACCAGAGTATGTCTTTTAGAGTAGCATTTTATCTTGATTTAAAGATTGTCAGAAATGGAGGAGTCATTACAATCCTTGAAAATTTGTTCCAATGTTTATTTACCCTTTAGACTTCAGGAAGGCCTTCGTTAGACTTCAGGAAGGCCTTCGATACGGTATCCCACCCCATACTGGTGAACAAGTTAAGAGGCTGTGATGTGGATGACTACACAGTCCGGTGGGTGGCGAATTGGCTAGAGGGTCGCACCCAAAGAGTCGTGGTGGATGGGTCGGTCTCGACCTGGAAGGGTGTGGGCAGTGGGGTCCCGCAGGGCTTGGTCCTTGGACCGATACTCTTTAATGTCTTCATCAGTGACCTGGACAAGGGAGTCAAATGTACTCTGTCCATGTTTGCAGATGACACAAAGCTATGGGGAGAAGTGGACACACCGGAGGGCAGGGAACAGCTGCAGGCAGACCTGGATAGGTTGGACAAGTGGGCAGAAAACAACAGGATGCAGTTCAACAAGAAGAAATGCAAAGTGCTGCACCTAGGGAGGAAAAATGTCCAGCACACCTACAGCCTAGGGAATGACCTGCTGGGTGGCACAGAGGTGGAAAGGGATCTTGGAGTCCTAGTGGACTCCAAGATGAACATGAGCCGGCAGTGTGACGAAGCCATCAGAAAAGCCAATGGCACTTTATCGTGCATCAGCAGATGCATGACGAATAGGTCCAGGGAGGTGATACTTCCCCTCTATAGGGCACTGGTCAGACCACAGTTGGAGTACTGTGTGCAATTCTGGGCTCCACACTTCAAGAAGGATGTGGATAACCTGGAGAGGGTCCAGAGAAGGGCAACTCGTATGGTCAAGGGCCTGCAGACCAAGCCCTACGAGGAGAGACTAGAGAAACTGGACCTTTTCAGCCTCCACAAGAGAAGGTTGAGAGGCAACCTTGTGGCTACCTTTAAGTTCATCTCGGGGGCACAGAAGGGAGTTGGTGAGTATTTATTCACCAAGGCGCCCCTGGGGGTTACAAGAAATAATGACCACAAGCTAGCAGAGAGCAGATTTAGATTGGACATTAGGAAGAACTTCTTCACAGTTCAAGTGGCCAAGGTCTGGAACGGGCTCCCAAGGGAGGTGGTGCTCTCCCCTACCCTGGGGGTTTTCAAGAGGGGGTTAGATGAGTATCTAGCTGGGGTCATCTAGACCCAGCACTCTTTCCTGCTTATGCAGGGGGTCGGACTCGATGATCTATTGAGGTCCCTTCTGACCCTAACATCTATGAATCTATGAATCCTTGCTATTAAAAAATTACACCTTCTTTGTCTTCTGAATTTGTCTAGCTTGACTTTCAAGTCATTGAATCTAGCAGACAAAGCCAAAGATCCAGGTCCATCTTTTAGGTACTTCTGAGATTGTTAAAACCCTAACTTAGTTGCTGCCAAAGCCTATACGTATCTTAAATTTCAAAAGCATCCATGATTTTTTAATGGAACCTCTTCTTAAGTCCCAAGAGCTACCCAGAGTCCTAAGTCCAAGCAGGATTCTCAACCAGGCATGCCTTTGCCTGCCCTGTCTATAAGGTTCAATGCTGTTAGCATTCTCAGACCTCATTTAATATACTGGGCCTCACACAAAAATAGCAAAGACAAAACTTTTCCAGACTGTCTACATGCCCAATTATAGCTGTTACCCCGTGATAAAAGCAGTCATTTGGGAGGAGAGCAATCTGTTTTCCAGTCCCCACTCTGCCTGAGTAGGAACAAGGAGTTAAATCCACATATAAAGTGAGCACCCCAAGCACCTTGCTAGTAGCTACCCTGGGTTCCAGATTTCTCATTTTCTTGTGTTATTATAACTGTTCCTGTTCACTGAGTCAGAGAAACTGAGTTTGGGCTTTCACTTGCCCTGTGGGCGGGAGGTTCAAGCAAGGTTCAAGTCCTTGCTCCAGAGAACATTTAAATTAGTGCAATTAATATAGCTGCTAAGCACAGCACACATCAAACCTCCAAGACACTAACAGAATGTCATATATACCATGATTCAGCATGGAAGGTGCTTCAGTGGCTAGGTTTTGTAGGTCCTGTTCCTGGGGGTTCCTCTCAAATACTTCCTCTAAAAGGAAGGAAGCTTTTCCAGAAAAGGTTGGGGGAAAGGGAAAGGCTGCAAAACCCTATATGCAATCATTTAAACAGTTTCACTATGAGTTACCACAACAGAAGGAATCACCTAGGACCTAAGGGTGCAGTACAACAAAGGGTTCAGCTTCTAGGCCTAGGGTCAGGCATGCCCTCTCAAGTTCAGTCTTTCATTAGAAGCAAATAATCGCTTGCATGTATCCATGCCATGGCCATTTAGTGGAATGACATGTCTCTCACTGGAGCCTTCTGGGTGCTTTGCTGCTTCCCCACAAGTCCCAGATATAATGTGTGCACTGCACTGCATTGAACTGCTATAATGTCTGCACTACACTAATCCCAAAAACATGGCTCACCAGCTGTGTAAAACCCCACTGTAGGGTTCCCTTGGCATTCATATTTTCTTCTACTCCTGGCTTGCTGCGCGGCTTTATATATTCTGGTTTATTCCCTAAGTCAGTGTTTGTCTAAATAGTTTTTTCCTCCTTCCCAGGGCAGGTTTGGCTGGCAAATGGGAAGTGTCTACGAGACACTAGAGTCTTGTAGATCAGCAGGGGAGGGGATAATGGGAACAGTCATTCCCTGCATTGTCACATGATTTATTTATAAGGTGCAGAACAACTTCAACAGAAGAGACTGAAAAAGCCTCCAACCTAGCACACTGGCTCATTAGAGCACTCACCAAGATATAGAAGAGCTGGAGTTAAATCCTTGATCCAGATCAGATAAAATAGGAAATTGGGTTGTCTACTTCCCAAGCTGAGAGATCTCTCTAGTAAATACTTTGGTTGGTAGGAGTTTTTCCTTGTTTTTAGGTATATCAACACTGAAGCTCATATGTAAACATACCCAAGGTAGTTTTGCATAAGCCAGCTTAGTTAACAATTAAAGGAAAAAAGCATACAAAAGTGGGTCTTGAAGGGACCTCAAGAGGTCATCTGGTCCAGCCACCTGCTCAAAGCACTCTAAAGCAGGGAGTTCACTGCAGACTGTAAAACCCCATGCAAGACCTGCCCTGCTCAGGCAGTTATCCCAGAGGAAGTTCTGTGTTGTCATGACTAGACTGTTTGCAGTTCTAAATGAGCCATCTTCTGTATATCTGCACTACTCTGCAGTCTACAGCATAGCATAGATGCATGCAGTCTTCTTTTATCAACATACTGTATAAAATTGTTATTTATCTACACAAACATCATATCAATTGCACTAGTAACAACTGCTTAGTTAAAAGGTGCCAAACACTTTCCATTATAACATCTATTATTAAGTGTTCACAGTATTCCAAAGCATTTGCCAAAAAACTCTTTGCCTGACTTCTGCAGTGATACATTTTTGGGGATGCAGAGGCTGAGCAGCACATTCCCAAAAAATACTTCAGCCAGCAACTGGGGTTTGCTGAGGAGCTAATCTCTTTAAACAAGAGCAAAAAAACAGACTCCCTGTGCTTGCATCCCTCCTGGTTTGGCTGCCCAGGCAGCCTAGAGAAGGAAAAAGCCTGAGGAATGAGAAGGTTCTAAGGATGACTGAGATAGGAGATGGCATTTGGGTTAGAAACAGAGAGGGACCAGTGAGGTGGGTATGGGATGGGGAGCCTGAGACAAGCCAATGGATGGAGGGTGGAGGACTGGGAAAGCAGCCAAGTATGCAATTGGGAAGAAACAGGAAACAAAATTAGGGGACAGGCATGGGGGCTAGATGGAGAAGAGCCTGTAACTACCAGAATACATTGTGCTCCAGAATTTGAAATTACAAATAGGGTTCCTTGAATCCCAGAACTCCTTTGCTGTCACCAAGCAGGTATGAAACCCACTAGCAAAAATGAGTTTCTCTTTATGTCATATTTATTCACATACCACACAAACAGTTTCTCCTAAAACCAGCCTTCCAAAATTGTGGTGTGTGTTGGTAAGCTGATTTTTCTTTGCAGGGAATAAAAGAAGCTGCAGATTCCGGTGTTAACCCTCTCGCAACCACTGGTGAGGCAGTGCCTTTTGGCTGAAGAGCCACTGAGCTGGCTGAGTGTGAGTGAGCTGCTGCATGCAGTCTCTTGTATCTTGATGAGATCTGTGGTATGAAAACAACACTTTATTATTTATTAGACCTTCCATAGAGAACTATGTAAATTAAATAAATAACAGTCTTGCCACTGCACTTGCAAGGGTCTGGGGCTTTTCCTTATTGCTGTCCTGCCACACCAAGAAGTTCCTGCTGCCTCGCCCAGACTGTCTCTAAGATACCATGCTTCCTTGACACACTGTGATACCAGGAAGACCTACTTTATGACACACAGTCAGCCATGATTCTGAAAAAAATATTTTTTTTACACTCTGCCTTATAAAAACAAGGTGTTTGTTTTATTTGTGGCTGTGTGATATGCAAGAAAAATACAGGTGATTGCACAGAAGAGACTCATACACCACTGCTACAAGTCAGTTAGTTTAAGTAGTAAAATTCTGTGCTGCGGATCTATAGATCCTAATCCTGCTAATGACCCACATGGGATTCATACAGGTTCACATCATGGAAAGCATTTTTTTTCAATTCACTCTTTAAACAAAAATAGGAAATTACTTTAAGATATACTATGCTAAAAGATATGCGAGGGTCACAAAACTAGGAAATGCCAGAATAAGAGAATCTTATGCTACTATCATATGGTTTCAGTGGCTTTATGCATTACAGCAGGGGTAGGCAAAATGCAGCCCGGGGGCCAGATGTGGCCTGCCAGACCATTCTATCCGGCCCATGGGGCCCCTAAAAAATTTAGAAAATTAGTATTTATCTGCCCTGGGCTGCCTGTAATGCAGCCCTCGATGGCTTGCGAAAACTCAGTAAGCGGCCCCCTGCTCAAAATAATTGCCTGCTCCTGCATTACAGTGTAGTCTTTACATTATCCAGTATTTTTTCCACAGGACCCACTTCATCTGTTGCAGAAGTTTAACTATGTCATGAATGAGGTAGAGGATTGTAGGAAAAGAAAAAAGAGTCCCATGGAGAAGGCAGCTGCAAGCTACCCTAAAAATTGGATTCTGTCCCTTTTGCTGCCACAGAGTTCCTTTATGATGCTAGAAAGGTCACTTAAGCCAAACTTCTCACAGGTTGTCACTAATTGTCTGTTCCTCATTCACTTGATGCCTGACTTGAGACCCTGAGCCCTAAGTGTCTCAAATTGGACACTCAAAATTAGCAGACTTAATTTGTTCCTGAGTACCCCATCAGTAAAATAAGGAAAACATTCTTTACCTCAACAGGGGCAATGTGATGATATAATCATGTACGTTTGGAAAGCTTTAGACAATGCATTCATGACTGCTCGCACTGAGAAAAGCCCATGAGGAAATGATAAATTCCGTATGAAAAGCAAGGTCTAAAGGATATACAGAAAATACCAGGTGGGGAATATATATTGAATATATATAGAAAGAAATATTATTTCCCATTCAGTGAACATTGGCCATGTTGTGAACTAACTGAGACAAGGGATTCACAGAAAAAAATAGAATGCAATCATATTTGGGCATTCAAATAAGCAGGTAAAACTACATCTTAATGTGGATGCCTAAGGCCGACATATCAATTGTGATGGGCAATCTTAACTTAGTCATTTCTTCACTTCTGAGGCTTGATTTTGCAACTTAAAGGGTGTATCTACATGTTGCCATACAGCAGCATTCTTATGGCGCATGTTGGAAGTACTTATGGCACAGTACAGGTAGTTATTGTGCCATGCATGTAGCCCATGGGTAGATTTTGCTGCTGTCGGGGCCAAGGGGCTGTGGCCAGCAGCCTGGGTACGTGGGCCGGGGAAAGTCGGCACGGCGAACTAGAATTAGACACTGACACGTGGAGGTTGATTAAAGATTATTTTACTTACACCATAGATGGTCGCGGTGCAGGCAGGAAAACTTGCTTGGTTACAGTTGTAGACAGAAGAAAAGAAGAAAAGAAGAAAAACTCGAATGATGAGAGCTCTTTAAACCGATACGAGAGTCCGTGCTATGACTCTCAATGAGCGTGCAGGGCAGGGGTACGTTAAGGTTCGTCCGGTGACGGGGAGAGATTCTTGATGGGTGATCAAACCATCATTCGGTCCGAGATTTACGTAGAAATCCACGAGATAATCATGGACTCCTTGCCGGAATTCTCTCGGATTTCTCCGGGAATTCTCGGAATCAGGGTTCTCAGGATCCTCCTGAGATTCTCGGAGATCTCCGACTTGGGCGGAAACTGCTCTAACCTTTTATACGGCTAGCAAGCCAATTGCCAGTCGCCACGTAGGAATAATTTAGAATCAGCCAATAATGGGGTACAAATTTGCATGTGTGTGGCGGGAACTCTTTGCACCGGGGTTTTTCTCTCTGCAGCTGAGAATTGCACCGTGCAAAGAAAGCTCCATGTGGCGGGAAATAATTCTGCAGTGCCGAAGCGCACACACAATCATTGGTCATGACATCCCCCCTTGCTGAAGGCACAGCTGAATTATACCACATGCTCATCACTCGGGTCGTCGAACGCTCTCACAACTGGTTGTTGAACTAAACAAGTAAACACAAAATTAGCTAACATAAAAAGTTCATTTTCTAGGGATCGAATTAAATAATAGCCGGCACATACACATGCACACATAACTAGATTCATAACAAAAAACTGCACGATTAGGGCTTCAGTGGACGTCATGGCGAAGGCGCGCGTCAAGCCCTCGCTTTTGCTGATGATGTTGTCCCTCTGTCTCTCAGGGCTTCTCTCCGCCACGCGCTCTGAGTCCTGAACCTGTAAACAAAACTCTCAGAAAATAAGTTAACGTATATCAAAATATTTACAAAAACCCTCACACAATAGGGCGGTTAGTTAAATGCACTACCACTTCCTCAAAACATATAATACAGGTGTTTGAACACGGCTGGAGTAGAGCCAACTCTCTCTTGCATGATCAGCTGGATGAAATCGTCGAGGAGCCATTGTCTAGTTCTTCCAAATAATGAAAACCCAACTCATATGCCATTCGCCATTGGCCTGCGTCTCCCAAAATCCAAAATTGCCGTTTATTGAGTCCAGAACGCTGTAGGAGGAATCCAAACATGAATCTCTCCTCTGGTGTTCTCTGTGGCAATGGTGGAAGATCAGATTTGCAATGTCTTGCACCTTGAGCCTCGGTCGGGTGTCGATGTTCCCGATCGCTGGATATTCTTGGCTCCATCAGGATACGCAGTCGTGACAACTGACGCAGAAGATTACTCAAGCTCCATGGACATGAGTCCTAACCATGAGACTATAGCGTCGTCAGATTCCATCTCAGATTTTTCGTAAAGCTCTTGTAGATCCGCCCAAACATGAGTGCGACAGGTGGCAGCACAAACTGCACCCTGTGCATCAGTCACTGGGTTGATCGTGGCTACAGGACAAGCTGTTACTTCGGGAGTCAGTGCTGTTGTTATTGCTTCAGGCAGGAGGGCCGGATGCACTCCTCCGCTCTATTCTCCCTTCCGTCGACAAGAAGGCGTGGTCACCGGAAGCGACGCTGCGTCGGTGGGTGGGGTCGCCAGCCGAACTCTCGCGAGTTCCTCCAAAGCTCCACCCTTCTCTTCCGGTTCTTCCACACGGTCTCTCTCCTGCTTGGCGCCATCTTGGCATGGCATCTCAAGATTTTCTTTCGCAGCTGCCTCTTTGACCACTTGAATGGCCATATGCAGCTGGACTCTTAAACTTGCATTCTTCTGCATCAAATCAGTTATAGTACGAAATGTTGCAGTTAACATTCTCCCCTTGTCATACTTTGGGGCCACCCTCTCATCTGCGGTGCGTCCCTCCGTCTCTAGATCATTGCGGAGCTCAGATAGACGCTCGCAACCCCTCAATTTAGACACCATCATAAAGGGGGCGAACCGGTTGATCAGCACGGGTTCTTCACTCTCCCGAGCACATTTTAGGCAACAGGCACACTCCTGGGTGAGGATCGGGCTTACCACACCTGCCGGGTTGAGTCTGGCGAGGGACACAGTGTCGAGGGGCCTAAACAGGACCCGCTCATTATTCATTATATACCCGAATGCCGCGGGGTGAAGATACACTTCCCTCTCTCTTGGGGCTCCATCTTCGGAAGCTCCCTCTTCTCCCTTCAGCGAAAGGCGTCCGCTGATAAACCTCTCACCCGTTCTGCCCGCCTGGTGGTAAGCGATATGCGTCTCCAGTTCCATGACGCTTGCTACGTCGCATTTCCCACTTCGCCAAGGGCAGTTCTCAACTAATTCTAGTTCTATCGTGCTTTCCCCGTGTCCCATCCTCGTCGCCATGTCGGGGCCGAGGGGCTGTGGCCAGCAGCCCGGGCACGTGGGCTGGGGAAAGTCGGCATGGTGAACTAGAATTAGGCACTGACACGTGGAGGTTGATTAAAGATTATTTTACTTACACCGTAGGTGGTCGCGGTGCAGCCAGGAAAACTTGCTTGGTTACAGTTGTAGACAGAAGAAAAGAAGAAAAGAAGAAAAACTCGAACGATGAGAGCTCTTTAAACCGATACGAGAGTCCATGCTGTGACTCTCAATGAGCGCGCAGGGCAGGGGTATGTCAAGGTTCGTCCGGTGACAGGGAGAGATTCTTGATGGGTGATCAAACCATCATTCGGTCTGAGATTTACGTAGAAATCCACGAGATAATCGTGGACTCCTTGCCAGAATTCTCTCGGATTTCTCCCGGAATTCTCGGAATCGGGGTTCTCAGGATCCTCCTGAGATTCTCGGAGATCTCCGACTTGGGCGGAAGCTGCTGTAACCTTTTATACGGCTAGCGAGCCAATTGCTAGCCGCCACGTAGGAATAATTTAGAATCAGCCAATAATGGGGTACAAATTTGCATGTGTGTGGCGGGAACTCTTTGCACCGGGGTTTTTCTCTCTGCAGCTGAGAATTGCACCGTGCAAAGAAAGCTCTACGTGGCGGGAAATAATTCTGCAGTGCCGAAGCACACACACAATCATTGGTCATGACAGCTGCTACATTGCTGTAGTGATGCACTATACTCAGGGAGTATGCCACTATGGCAACATAGCTGGTGATCATGTGTAGACACACGTGATGGCTATGTTGCTGTAGCGCACCATACAGCTATGTAGCATGTCACTACATTGCCCTAGGGTGACATGTAGACATGCCCAAATATTTCTCTATCTTATGATTTTGGGAGGGTGGAAGGTAGATGTAGCATAGAAATCATATTGACTCTTTAGTGTGCTCTCAAAAAAATTTTTTTCTAGCAATAAAACTTTGTGTATTATATTAGTTTAGCTCAAGGGTAATATCTTCAGCTAATCTATGAATGTCAGACATGAAGAGTCATTGATTAAACTCCTGACACAACTTTAACTACTGTAACAGAGATGAACCAAAGCACATAATCTAATTTTCCTATTTTGGTTATTAAAGTTTGGTTGGAAGATTGTAGCACTGTAAAGAAATACACACCAATAAGTCCTTTGTATTCCAAAAATGGCAAATATAACATTTTCAGTCAATTTACAAATTCTTAGATAAAAGCAATTTAAAATTATTATAACGTCCACTATTACTCTGTGCATTTGATGTTATGCTTGTTTCATACAGTTTATTCTATGATCTCATGAACATAATGTCCCTTGCACATAAAGAGAAAGAAAAGTATTCAACAAAGCTTTAGGGCTATAAAGTTCATACTCAGAAGTCATGAAAATGGCAAACCTAAGGCCACATGGACAAACTTCTCTGTCTCCTGTAAGACTGCACCATCATACAAACTTTAGCAGAAGAGGCTTTAATGTCTAATGTTGAGGACACTAGAAGTTCATGGGTACAGAAAACATACATAATCAAAAAAAGTTCACTCTTCTCTTAGGCCATATCTTTACTTAAAATTTTGGCTGGCCTAGCTATATTGGTTAGGAGTGTAAAATAACCACACTCCGAATTGACAGATTGATGTTGGGAAAAAAAGCTCCAGTGCAGACACAGTTACTGGTGACAAAACAGTATGTTTTAGGTTTAATTTATTTAATTTGGCAACCTAGTCTAAGCTATATTGAACTTTTCCCTTTCATTTCAGTGAAAAGTTAACCATGATAACATAGTCAAGCATTACAGTTAACATTTTTATTGCTTATTAATATGATATAAAATCAAGCTAGTGGTCTAACTCTTCAGGCATGATTAATAATTTTGAATGTTCACCCGAAGATGTTTTATAGTGGTCCTGGCCCTCAGATTTTCAGAGAGTGCTAAACCCCTGCCCTGTGAAATTCTGGCCCTTAACCAAGCATCTTTTTATGGGCACACCACTAAGATATTTCCTTCAGGGCATTCCAAATTTTGCTACATTTGAAAATGGAGGCTACCCTGCCTATTGAAGCTGGAAGTACCAAGATAGTTCTAACATTTGATTGATTTGAATGTGCATGCTCTATGGATAATATACTAGTTGCCTTAAATACTGGTAATACTTTTCTCCCCCATATTTTGTCTACCTCATCTATTTAGACTGGGAGCTCTTGAGGACAGAGCCCATCTCCTGCTATAATTATCCATGCTACCTCACACAATCTGTGATCTTATTTGAGCTCTCCAGACACTACTATCCAAACTTTAAATAAAAATAGCAATAAGCAGGTAAAACAATTCCTCTATGTCAGAATCTCACCCATCTCAGTCTCTGGGTAAAGTTACACATTATACTAGTCCATAGTAAGGGCACTTAAAATGCAAGCGTCCACATGTTAAAGCTCATTAATTCATTCTAAAAGTGTCCTTAGAGCATCTCAAAGACAGTCACCACTTCAAAGAGGTGACTGCGTACAGCACATCCTAACTTCAACACCACATACAGACTTAGTCTGATCTAAGTGTTAACAAGTAACTTCACCCTCTCTCTCACACATACATGCACATGTAAACACATGCACACTAATGCTGGAAACTGAAAAACAGGTGAGTCCATGAACAATTCCTTTGAGAAATTTAGCTAATGGTTTGTCATAGTAATTTATACACAAAACAAGGGCCTGGAAATCTAGAGTTATAAATAAAAAGACAAGTGTCCCAACTTCATAGTAAAATTGACTAAAGACAGTGCTCATTGAATTTTATTTTAACTGGTTTTACAATACATAGTTAAATCATTTTATAATTTTTTCATGACTGATTTCAATTCATCTTAGATTGTCACTCCTTTGTTCCCCTGTTCCACTCTTGCAGCAACAGCAGCAGCATAGAAATTAGGGAGGAAGAAAGTCACCACTGCCTTTTCTTCATCACCAGTCCTATCCTAATTCCAGCTAGAAAAAGGCAGTCAGACTGACAACAATAAAGGGATAACTCTTTAAAGGAAAACCATGCACTTAACAACAATCAGTTTTTCATCAGAAGTTTAGATTACTCTAAGGGATTACATAAAAAGTTCCTCTCATGGTTGACTGAATGCATTTGACAACACAATTTGTACATTTCATTTCACTATTTCCCCAGTAGAGTCAGTCATTTCCCCTAGTTGTTTTGTGTGGGTCTTTCACATGATAACAAGGGGATGAAATATTTTTTAAAGAACAAGAACATGATTGTCAAGCCTCATCATTTAGAAGAGGAATGTGAGGGTAGGTGTAATAGCCAAAATACTTCAATCTTGTTTGTTCTAAATTGACTAGATTTGAAGATAGTCATGTCTCTTTAAACAACAATATGCTGTGTGACATTTTTACCCCCAAGAAATAAAAGCACTGAATCAGTGACTCCATATAATCATGTGAGATGCCATTAGCCCTAATTATAAGAGAGCCTTCTTTCTCTTAGCCTACCAAAAAGCCCAACACATTTCAACTTGGCACCCTTCATGGTTCTCAGTAAGCTAGATCAAATGTTTATCACCACATTCACACACCCTCTCTTCCAAATCCCAAAATGTCGGAGGTCATGGATTTTTTTTTAAAGAAAAACATTATATTTGTGGAATCCGTGACTCCCATGACAGTGCAGCAAAACTACAGTCTTATTATTAATGACTGACCTGATTTAAAAAAGAGAGAGGAGAAAGACAGATGCTCCAGGGTCCAAGTCCTCCCACACAAGTTATTTTTAAGTCCCACTAATTTTGATAGGAATCATTCATGTTATGAAGAGAAAAAGTAGGCCTTCCATATGGTAAAATGAAAGCAGCCCTGATCAGCTGGTGGGGCTCTCCTCCTGGGGAGCGAAGAGAGATGAGTTTGCAACCTGTCAGTGCAGGAAGAGACTTGCATCAGGCTCTCCCTGTACCAGCAATATGGCATGATGGGATCTGATGTGGGATCCTACAATCTCACCTCCTGCCACATGCATGCGGTATGGCAGGAAGTGCAATGGCTGGGATCCTACATCAGATCCCATCAAGCCTTCACATACCTTCAACATCTGTCAGGGACCCTAGTATAATAGAAAATAGGAGGGGAACAGACCTTGATGGGGTATTCAGTCCATCTTTTCTGCCCCAACACAGGGTCAACAATACTTACACTAATTCTGATATTTCTAAAAATTTGTAGTTATGGAGATTCTTCAACCTCTCTATAATCTATTTTAGTCCTTAAGCATTCTTAGATTTAGAACATTTTTCTCAGTCTCTTATCTAAATCTTCCTTGTTGCAATTTAAGCCTACTACTATTTGTCCCTGTCCCCATGGACATGAAGTACAGTTTATTACCTTCCTCTTTGAAGTAAATTTTGACATATTTGAAGGTCATCATCATATCTCCTCTCTGTCTTCTCTTCTGTAGCTTAAACAAACTCAGTTCTTTTAATCTTTCTTTGTAGGCCATATTTGCTAGACTTCTGATAATTTTTTGCTGCTCTCAGCACTGTTTGAGTTTCTCTCTTATTTTTCTTGAAGTGTGGTGCCCAAAACTGGCTGGAATACTGGCTGGAGGTCTTAATGAATAGAGTGGGAAAATTATTTCATGTCTCTTTTGTATAGTACTCTTGTTTGTATGATGTTGGCTTTGATTTGAAACAGTGTGACATTGTTGATTTATGGTCAGCTTGTGATTCACTATAACTTCCTCTGCAGAACTGTTGCCTAACCAGTCATTCCCCATTTTGTATTTGTGTGGTTGATTACTCCTGCCTAAATGTAGTACCTTTTACTTATCCTTACTGAATTTTGCCCTGTTTATTGTATACCATTTCTCAATTTTATTTAAGATCATTTTGAATTCTAATCTGTGTGCGGGGGCGAACCGGGCCCAACTTTGTGCACACGGGCTGTGGCCAGCACCCCGGGCACGCGGGGCTGGAGGAGACCGGGGGCGAGCTAGAATTAGTCACGGACGCATAGTGGTTGATTTAAAGATTATTTACTTACACCCAAGATGGTCGTGGTGTAGGCTGGACAGTTTCCAGGTGCAGCTCCGCTTAAATCCTTGTTGGAGGACTACGACAAATTCGTTCTAGCCCCAGAGTTGTTAAAGGTCCGCAGGTTCAGTAATTTCTCTCCCACGGAGTTGCCGAAGCTCCGTGGGTTCGGTTCGGTTCTCTTGCCCCGGAGTTGTTAAAGCTCCGCGGATTTGTTTCTTTAATATGCAGGAAGGGATACGTCTAGGAATTTATTGGCGACGGGGAGAGGCTAGAGGCTGTTCAGGCCTCTGTTGCCTTTTAAGAAATGCGTTGGGTCCGTAAGGATCCGTAGCGCTTAGTGATCTTCACGCTCTCCCTCTTGAACTCCAATTGCTCTCTCTCCGACTTGGGCAGAAACCACCCAAGCTCTTTATACGGCTAGCAAGCCAATCGCTAGCCACCACGTGTGCATGTATTAGAATCAGCCAATAATGTGGCACGAATCTTCATACAAATGGCGGGAACTCCTTGCACCGTGCATTTCTTGGATGCAAAAGAAATGCACCATGCAAAGAAAGCTTCAAATTGGCGGGAAATTCTCCGTTGTACCGGGGTTCTCTTCTGCAGCAGAAAACTCCACCGTGCAAGGAAGCTGCAATTTAGCGGGAAAAATAATTTAGCAGTGCCGAAGCACACACAAACAAAAAATCACAACTTTGGGTTGTGACAATCTGAAGTGCTTGCAACTCCTGCCAGTACAGTATTGTCTGCAAGTTTAATGAATGTGTTCTCAGTTCTTTCATCCATCAATGAAAATGTTCAATACAACCAGATTTAGGACAAATCCTGCAAAACCCTACTTTATATGCCCTTCCAGTCTGAAAGAAAGCTATTGAACCATCACATATGGTTTTGCAACAAGTTGTGTACCCACCTTGGTTTCCTTTAGGCCACTTTCCCAAATTTGCTGAGGGGATGTCATGCATGACAGTGTCAAAGTCTTACTCTTGTCCAAATATATGAAGCATTTACTGTTTTGCCACAAGGGCTATTTTCTTATCACAAAAAGAAATGAGATCGGTTTTACATGACTTACTCTCAGCAAATCAGTGCTGTTTATCACTTTGTTATCTTCTAGGTACTTACAAATACATTGATAATGTGTTTCAATAAGGTTGAAGTTACTCATTACGAATACCATCCTAAAGCTGTGGAATATTAAATGGTGTTAAAGTTAGAATGTGCTGCAAGCTGTCACACATTAAGAGTTAATAACATCCCCCCCCCCCCCCAAACTCTGACTTGTCATGAAAGGGTTGGCAAGCAGAGGCAGGTCTAAGAGCCATGGGAGAAAGGGGGCTGGGAGTGATACATGCTGGGATACTGGAGGACTGTACATTGTTTATTTTATCTCCATGAAGCAGGCTGAAATTACCATTACACTAACTAGGTAGCACAGCCAAGAGTTAACCCTCACTGGAAATGTCATAACTTTAAGACACTCAGAGGGCACTTAGCACAAGTCGCTTGAACATGCAAATGTTCATGTTTTAAGTGCCTTTAGTATGGTAACATGTAATTTTTCCCTATATATATTTTGGAAATGAAGTTAGAATTCCCTGGGCCCAACTTTTCAAAGATAGATGTTCTGATGACTTACTTTCAGTCATCTAGAACTTACTTGTCCTTGAAACAGAGTTTCCAATCCCTACATCTTTGACATTGCTTCAGCCATTTCCCACAGGGTTCTGTGGTGTCTTGGGCCCAGCTGATCTGAAAACATTCAACTTTCCCAAGTAATCTCTAATGTGATCCTTCCCTTATTCCAGCCAAGAAGTCTTGTCACTTTGTCATGGATTCCTACTAAGCTAGTCACCTGATCAAACTAACCTTTTTAGTGAAGACTGAAAAAAAAAGGCATTAAACAATACTCGGTATCATCTGCTATTCATTTTACCTCCTTATTGAGACACTTTACTTGAGATTAAAGTAAATTACTGCACAGCAAGCATAACCATCTATGTGTGCAGACACTTATTGCACAGTAATTTGCTCTAATTGAAAATAAATTTGCTACTTGTAAATACAAATAGTGAATTTACTTGTGATTACTTCCTGCACTGTATGGCACGTGTGATGGCTGACTGGGAGCAAATGTGGGATTGCAGAGTGGGGGCTGGGAGATTCTTACCTGATCATGGTTCTCACCTGATCATGGAGCAGGGGCTGGAAGATAAGAATCTCCCAACCTTTGCTCTGTGATTTGTGATTGCAGAGAGGAATCTGGGAGCTCTCTGCTGCTGGGGCAGGGGGACATTGTCCCCCACGTGGGCTCTGGTGACAGAGCCCACCCTGTCTCCTGGACCTGTGCTCCTGGCCAACCCCTGGACTAGCTACTCTTTGGCTGCAGCCCCTAAAGCTCTCTTTGGCTGCAGGGGGCTGGTGCAGGAGCAAATCTGCTCCCACTTCCCCACATGTATAGATGCCTGTCTGGGGTGGGTTTACTTTAAAGCAAATTACTCTGGAGTAAACCTACCCCACAGCATTTGCATGTGTATACACACCCAATGGGTAGTAGATCAACACTTTTCTTAGACTTCCTCTTATTACTAATGTATTTACAAAATGTTTTTCTTGTTACCTTTAATGTCACTTGATTGTTACATCTCATTTTGTGCTGTGGCTGGTATCCCTCCATGTTCTGGTACTCTTCCATTGTAATTTGACCTAGTTTCCATTTTTCCAAGGCTCTGTGGAATTTTGGTCAGCTGTGTCCCCTATTCCAGAATGACCCCAGCTCCACTGGCCAGCCCCGGCAAGCTCTGAGCAGGATACATAAGAAGGAGGTCTTAGGAGAAGTCTACAGCTATGAGATGCTCTGTCCCAATCAGTGGAACTATAATTCTATCAGTGGAAAGTAATGCTTGAACACCCAAAATCTTCCAGAAACACCTGTACTTCAGAGATCAGTGTTACAAACTAGATAATTATCTAGATGGTACTGGCACCCAAAACACATAGTTATTATTGAAACACCATGTTTTGGCAATTATCAGAGCTATCTAAATGAGTTAAATTATGAACAGCTCACAGCTGTAATATAGAACCTGCCACAAGTAGCCTTCTGTGACACTTTCCAAATTTAATTAGTGCTAGTGCTGTAACGCAGAGGCAAATCATTATGGTATTCATCTTTCATTATTGAGATGAGGGTGCTTAATTCCTCTCTGTCTCACTCTCTTAAAAAACAATTTGCAAAATGAAAGATCTTGGAGAAATCTTAGCAAAAACAGCAATTAATATACCTTTGGGCTGAAGGTACATTAATGAAAAAGGTAGAGAGTCCCCATTCGTGCAGCTTAATCCATTGCATATTAGGCTTACAGAAAGAGTCCTATCAACTTTAATGGGCAGGAACCTTGGAAAAAAAAACCACATTGGCTCTTTAGGTGGTTGCAACTTAGGTTTCAGCAAGCTTAAATATTAGATATTTGGTCCTAGAAGGATGATTTAAAGAAAGAAGATTAGGATCATAGAATCACTATACAGTCAATGGGGAGAGTATTAATCTCTGAAGGGCAATTCAGAGCCCAAATGCTGAGCCTGAATCTGCCTACAGGTAGTTAATAGAGAACTCTTAAACACAGAGGTATGTCTGGACTCCTCGTCCCCCTCTGAAGATTAGGACCATGTCTATACTGCCTGCATATAGAACTTGGAACTGCTGCAGAGAAACAAGCCCTAGCCACTCCCTCCCCCTCTGCCTATGTTTAAGCTCAGCACTTAGCCAGAGTAAACAGCTTAGAGAAGTCCTGAGTGCTAGCCTCAGGAGAGTCAGAGACAGACAGCCTGAAAGTGGGGCTAAGGCATGCTCCCAAAATCACTTTAAGCTGTCTGATTTGTCTAATTGCTAGGGATGGGCACACACAGAGTAGGAGTGAGTAGATGGAGCTTGTTACAGACCCCAGCCTCAGTATTTTATAGCCTAGAACAGAGGTTCCCAACCACCAGACCGGGCCGTGAAGGGTTGGCTTCTGGATGGTGACATGAGCCCCCTGCTCAGACCCCCATCTGTCCACCAGGTTGGGAACCACTGACCTAGAGTACTGCTTTTGGATGTGAACGCTGTGAATTTGAACCCCAACAGAGGGTTCTAGGCCTGAGAAAGGCCTACAACTCAGGTCTCCCACTTCCTGCTCTAACTATTATGCTATTATATAAAGCAGGGATGGGCAAAGTCTGGGCCATGGGCTGGATCCAGCCAGCAGTGGTTTTCATTTCCCAGCAGCCCCTGCCCACATGGCTGGGGCTGGTCTCCGTGGAGAGCCCAGCCACAGCTGCACTGTGATAGCATAAAGCTAGGTTTGCTATGGAGACCTGCCCCAGCTGTGCTGGCAGGGCACGGTGCAGGGCAGGGGGCTGCTCTGGAGCCACTGGGATCTTGTGGTAGGGGCAGCTTTGTTGGGGCCAAGGCAGAGCTGTGATCTGCAGCCTGCATACTCCAGGAAGAGGTGCCCCAGGTTGGGACCATGCTGTCACTGTTGCAAGGAGCCAGGGCAAAACTTATCTAAAGTTTTGTAAGAAAGCAAATTAATTTTGAATAACTTAAGTATATTTGGGCCTTTCAAACCTGCTTTTCACTTTACTGTCACAATAGTAATAATTATTGCTAAATATTTTAGATTCTGGTAAAGATTTCCTACTGCTTCTGACTTCTGCAACGCTTTGATAGTGTAGATCATAAAATGTTTATTATAGATAAATTCTAACTGTGGTTTTATGACTTAGCTAGTGACAATGAGTCAATGAGTCTCATGAGACCTACAACAGCTTACTACATAAAGGAATACATTGATGTTTATATCTTCAGAAAGAAGTAAGGTTAAAAAACAGTTGGTTGGTGAGATGGACTTCAGTTTTTGATGGCTTATGGCATAGCAGTATCCTTTTTCCAGTTTAGTTTGAAGCTAGCCTAATTAGAAGCTTAGTTATTAACCTTAGCAAATTCCCCCTGGAATGTTTTTTTTCTGAAACTTTACACACTGATCTCATATCAGCATAAAAGTGTCTTGGAGGTATTGCAAAGATTCAGAAAGGAAGTTTACAGTTATGGTTTTAAAAGAAAAAATAACTGACTTTTTTTTAAAACTTTTTCCTTTTTTTTTTCTTGAGGAGGCAAAATAGTTGGTTCTTAAAATATGCCAAAATGGACTAGCCTAAGAATTCCAAATAAGTTTTGTTTTCTTAGCCTTTCTGGAAAGAACTGCCTTTTAGCATCAGGGAGGGGCAATTCTGGAGACAGAAAGAAAAATTATGTAGCTTGGTAGAAATAGCTTAGAATAAAAGGAAATAACAAGGGGGTGTAAAGCAAGATTATAAAAATGGAGGCAGTGGAGGGGCTCTGAGGGAGAAAGGAAGAAGCACTACTTACCATCTATGATCAGAGGACAAGAAAAAAAAACAATAGACTGTTATGGCAAAAAATGCTGATTGCTTGTAGATCAATGTATAACATGGGTGGGCAATCATTTTGGGTGGAGGGCTGCTTACTGGGTTTTGGCAAGCCATCAAGGGCCACATGACAGACAGATGGGGGCAGATAAATATGAATTTTCTAACATTTTTAGGGGCCCCATGGGCTGGATAGAATGGCCTGGTGGGCCACATCTGGCCTGCGGGCCACATTTTGCTCACCCCTGATGTATAAGCACTCTGAAGAGAACTAAAGATGCCGTACACTAACCCCTAGCAAATTATTCTTAAGCATGAGCATGTTTTGCAATCAAAACTCTGAAGGCCCTTTGTGTTGTATATCATGGCACAAAAGAAGGGTGGACATTCAGGGTATTTATACATGTGCTCTGGGAGTAAGGGAGGGGGCGCTTTAATTAGAGTGGATTCAAGAGCCACTCTAATTAAATGCCTGGAGTGTCTCATGTATCAGTGTCCCTGCACTTAAAAATGGTGGCGGGGTGCTTTAACTAAAGCTCATTGAACAAGTTTTAGTTAAAGCACCCCTGCTGCCATTTTTCAGCACAGGGTTGCTGATATATGAGATGCTACAGTCTGCTGGAGCACGGTAATTACCATGCTACAACAGACTCAATTAATCAAGAAAGGGAGGAAAGTGGATCCAGCAAACTACAGGCCCATCAACCTGACCTCTATCCCGGGGAAGGTCTTGGAAAAGATGATCAAAGAGGGCCATCTTTAACAGACTGGCTGACGGCAGCATCCTGAGGGATAGCCAGCACAGGTTTGTTGCGGATAGGTTTTGTTTGACCAATCTCATTTCCTTTTATGACCAGGTGACCTATCACCTGGACAAAGGGGAAGAGATGGATGTCATATATCTTGACTTTAAAAAGGCCTTCAGTCTGGTATCCCATGATCACCTCTTGGCAAAACTGGCTAACAGCGGCCTCGGCCTCACCACGATCTGCTGGCTGGGGAATTCGCTCTGTGGTAGGACCCAGAGAATGGTGGTTGATGGAAGTCAATCGTCGTGGTGCGCTGTGACCAGTGGGGTCTCTCAAGGCTCTGTCCTAGGGCCTACACTATTTAACATCTTCATTAATGATGTAGACATTGGTGTCAGAAGCGGACTGGCCAAGTTCACTGATGACACCAAACTTCGGGGTAAAGCATCCACACCTGAGGACAGGAGGGCAATCCAGGCAGATCTTGACAGGCTCAGGAAATGGACAGATGAGAACTGATGGTGTTTAACACTGAAAAATGCAAGGTTCTCCATCTTGGGAAGAAAACCCCGCAGGATGCTATTAGGCTTGGCAGTGCTATGCTGCCTAGCATCATGGGCTAGCTGGTAGTGATTTAGCCTAGGGGTTTTGAAAAGGTAAAAGGTGATTGGAGGACTTGGGATTCCCTTTCCTCACCAATCTGGTAATGATTTGGCCCAGAGGTTTTGAAGGGGTAAAAGATGATTGGAGGGTTTGGAATTCTCTTTCCTCACCAATCAGGCCCCAGAGACTCACCCTCCATGTGCCCTGATTGGCCCCTTGGGTCACCTGGAGGGGGATAAAAGAGGCAGCGCAGCTGACTCAGGGGAGACCAGTGAGGGACCATAAGGAAGGAGTTTCAAAGAGCTGGCAAGAGCTGGGTCAGGGGGTGGGAGCAGTTGCCCCAGAAGAACCTGAAGGAGTGGGACCTGCAGGCAGCAGTTGGACCCTCAGCAGTGTGGCATGCGGTCAGCAGGAGAGGTTCCCCGCTGGGCTCCAGGATCCCCTATGAGAGGCTGTAGCCAGCAGGAGAGGTTCCCCAGCTCCGGCAAGGATCTGAGCAGCGACCTGAGAGGTTCCTAGCCTTACTTCCATCTCCTTAAATAAGAGGCCAGGAAGCTCGATGTGAGGCTGGGGCTCCAGGAAGGTCACAACCCCTAGCATCTTAGAGCAGCACTAGTGCTAGTGGCTGTGTGGCAGAGTTTTTGCCTGCCATGTGAGAGATCTGTAGTCAAGTCCCAGCTGGGATGACTTGGGGTGAGTGAAGTGACAGGGAGAAATTCTTGTTGCAGTGGAAAGGGTTCATTGTGTTTTCCCTCTTCCCAACCCTCCCCACCCCCTTCCAGATACCTAAGCCCTATATTTCTTGTTATTTGATGTTTTGTATTTTGTGCCTTTTATATTTCACCTACCAGTATTGTTTGTTCTGCTGTTTGTGTTTTATATTCTATTAACCCTGTCTTTTGTCAACTGAATGAATATGTCTATGATCGTAAGTGTCTAACCTTTATTGAATCCTGCCTCATATACACCCTGGTTTATACCTGTTATGTTCCCACTACTGTTATCTCATTAAAAGGTATATGGTTACATCCCCATTGGTGGTCTGGCTCTGCTCTGTAGGGGGAGGAGGGTCTCTACACCTCCCACAGTGCTTGTACACCTGCTCTGATCCTTTCAATTGGAGAGGGGATACATCTTGGAGTACCGCCCAGGTTACACTAGCACTACAGATGAAAAGGACTTGGGGGTCATGATTGACCACAAGATGAACATGAGCCTTCAATGTGATGCTGCTGTTAGTAAAGCAAGCAAAACGCTGGCTTGCATCTACAGATGCTTCTCAAGCAAATCCCAGGACATCATTCTTCTGTTGTACTTGGCCTTGGTGAGGCTGCAGCTGGAGTACTGTGTCCAGTTTTGGGCTCCACAGTTCAAAAAGGATGTGGACAAGCTTGAGAGAGTCCAGAGAAGAGCCATGTGCATGATCAGAGGTCAGGAAAACAGACCTTATGATGCAAGGCTGAGAGTCATGGGACTCTTCAGCCTAGAAAAGCGCAGGCTCAGGGGTGATCTGGCCACCTACAAGTTTATTGGGGTGCTCACCAGGATCTGGGGGAACATTTGTTCACCAGAGCACCCCAAGGGATGACAAAGTCGAACGGTCACAAACTCCTCCATGACCGTTTCAGGCTGGACATAAGGAAGAACTTCTTTACTGTCTGAGCCCCCAAGATTTGGAATAGACTGCCACCGGAGGTGGTTCAGGCACCTACTTTGAACGCCTTCAAGAGACATTTGGATGTTTATCTTGCTGGGATCCTATGATCCCTGCTGACTTCCTGCCCCTGAGCAGGGGGCTGGACTCAAGGATCCTCTGGGGTCCCTTCCAGCCCTTGTGTCTATGAATCTATAAATCAAGCCTGCTCCAGCATGCTTTAATTACAGTGATAATTACAGTCCTTTGGAATAGCCTTGCTGATCGTGTATAGGCACCCTTAGGTTCCCTGTTGGACAAGCCCTAAGTCTTAGAGAGCAGCTTTGGTGTAAGACATTTCTAGGGGTAAAGTTGAGGAACTGGAGCAGGAAAGAAGGACAATGATAGCAACAGTAGGCTAGGAGGGAGGCTGTAGTTTTGCCATTTTAAATATAAAATAATTTACTGCAAGTATACCCAGGAAAACATAACTGTACAGTGATTATGCAAATCCTTTCTCTCTGATTGGCTCTTAGGCTTTCAGAGTACAAAGATTTGCATATTGTGTGCTTATTCCACAGTAACCATATAGTCATTATGCAAATCAGTACCCTGAAGCAAAGTGTAAAGAATTGGGGTAGCTGAGTAAGAAAAGAGCTATTGTTTTGAGTCAGTAACTATACAGCAATGCCTGTACCTCATGGAGACAATTCTAAGGCAATACAATGCTAGACCACAATACTTTCTGAAAATAGGAATCCTAAACTAAAATGAAAGTGTAATCACAATCTTGATATGTTGCATACATTTTTAATTCATAGAACACACAAACAAGCAGTAGTAGGGCCGGTCATGTTCTCAATGAACTCTACAGAACAACCTGCGGTAGGAAGAGTTAGATCATTTAACTGTTGTGTGCCATACCAAAGCAATAGTGGGCAAAAAACTTCATTCTGAATGTGCTAGAAATATAAGTACTAGGATTGTAATTCAGGTTGTATTAAATATTTCTAAACAACCACTAATATGATCTTATTCTTGCTCTCTCCCTAAAAAGGTTATCAAATAGTTTCAAGTAGTTCTAAATAGCATTCCAGATTAAAGAGTTGAATAGGACATGACATGATTTTTCTTTTTACTATGTGGGGAGACAGGGTGGGTATAAGATTCACAATGAAAGAACATAGAACTTAAAGAGATATAATTGGCAGATAGAGCATCTCCTCTTCTTCACTAAGTGTAGAAGAGAAATCACCAGAGAAACTGTAAGAGCAGCTGGGTTGGGTTTTATAAGGGATAAAAAACTTGGGCCTAGTTTCTACTAGGCCCTAGCATTTTATCCCTTATAAAACAGGATAAATAAAATTGGAGGAATAGGAGAGTGATACTACATGGGGCTGTGTGGTCTCTACTGTGGAGTTCTGCTTTCAATACTGGCGCCTTGCTTTTTCATGCCCAGGGAGATACCAGACTAATAAGGAGGAGGACTTGTTTTCTTGTCTCAAAACACATTCTCCAGAAGCGTTCTTCCCTTCAGAAGTGCTTTGATGCATATTTTGCCTTCGTATGATCTGTAACCTTTTTGCACTGGATAAACTCTTTGGTACAGAATGGTCCTAATCTTCAGGCCTAGTTTACCTCAAGCCATAGTAAGAGACGATCCAATTTTTGTAGTCGCTATTATTCCTGTTCCAACTATGCCCACAATATAGTAAATGCTGTGCATCTACATCAGTCCCTTGTCCAATTGGGCTCATAATCTAGTTACAGAATTGTTTGCCTTTGTGAGGAAAGTAGGGAGTCAGATGAAATAAACAAACAAACAAAAATACATTTTTCAGATAGTAATTTTCTTCCCAGCCACTAGATGGAGATAGCTAATTGAGGTTAGTTTGGGGATTTTCTTGTATGTAGTGATTATACAAGGAATTCCAAAAGGATTCAGGGTCAGTATTCAAAATATCTGGCCTTGGAAGTTGTTCAGAGTGATTCTTAATAAGGTTTACTTTTTTTTCATTAGCAACAATAGCCTTATAGAGCAAGGCTAGCTTCATCCTAACTTAACATAAAATAGGGCAGTATTAGGATAGACAGCTTTATTGTGTAGTTTGTATTTGGGCTTGTTGGTTAAAATAAATAGTTCTTTTTTCCTGTTGGTAGCTGATGAGCCAGGCTTACTTCTAAACAACTGAAGACTTCTGTACTTTTTGACAAACACAGTACTCCAATTAAGAACAGTAAATAGGATTATACACTCTGAAAAGGCTCTTTATCGATAGAAAGTTTGTACGTGGGAAGGGAAATCTGCCTTAAGTGTTCATTGTGAGTCTATTAAAATACAGATTTAATGATTTTTTTTCAAGTCCAGAGCTCAGTGGCTTGAAAGGGAAAAGCTCCTTAAAACAGCAACCTTAAGATTTATTTTTAAACTGGAGGTCTTTAAGACCCCAGACTTAGATTTACTTTGATATATATGAACAAAGTAATGTTGTTTATTCTTATTTAGTAGTGTTTTCTTTAAATAAAGTTGTTATACATATTTTTTTCTTTTAAAAACAGCATATGTTATTTATTCTAGTGAATGTAAAGACCCATGGGTATGGTTATTAAAAAAAATAATATCATGGCTGAAGCACAAATGGATAAAGACCAAGACATTAAGAAATGAATTGGATACAGTACTTGGTATTGTAGGCGGGTCAGGGCAGACAACCAGAAAACAGATTCATTAGAAGTTCAGTATGTTTGTTAGAGTTCCATTCTGAATACAACTCACCTTACTTTTATTTTCATTAGTTCTGATTTAACCATAAACTTGGCAAAAATATCTCCCTCCATTCAGTTTGACAAGTAGCAGGGCTTATAATTATAAGAAATGCAAAATGCAGGTTAAATCTTGTAAGCCCTGAAGATGCCCTGCTCTGGCTCCTGGTTTGGCATCAGTTTTTTTCTCTCACTGCCTTATAAAATAAATACCCCTCATTTAAAATAGGTAAAATAGGTTCAGTTACACCTAAATTAGTTTCCAGATGGTCTCACTGAGCTGTCTGTGGACCTTAGCTAGAAAGGAACCCCCAAAACTCAAGGTTATGGTAAAGGTCAGGAGATGAGTCCACAGATGCCATCAGGGCAGAATTCAAGGGGTTTAGAATCAACTTAGGGGATGCCAGAAGAACTGTGCGTATCATCGCAGTTAAAATAATAAATGAATAAGTGAATAAGCTAAGGAAAAGTACAGCAATTAGTTCATGTTTAGACAGTTTAATTTACTTAACCATCTGGAATGGTATTTTTTTCCAGAACATTTCTCCCCGCAAGCCTGTATTTTGGAGCCAGAGAAACAACAGAAGTTTCCCTGAGCTGCACCTGAAGTTTTCTAGCCTGCTATGGGTACATTTTGGTAACTACTGCCCATGCCAGGTTGTCAGGTCAATTCCTGAGTTATCATCAGCACAGACTATCCTGCTTTCCAAAATGGAGCTGCAGAAGCGAATGGGAAACATGTTAATTCAAGGTATATGGTAAGCAAGTTGGGAGGTGTTTTTTTTCTGTTGTTCCTCAATGGAAAAAAGCACTGCTGATGAAGAAGTGTGATAAATTACAAACTGTGAAATATCTTAAGTTGAAAGGAGTCTGGAGAGGTAAATAATCTCAAATTAACATATGTGTCTCTGCAGTAATGCAATGGAAGTTCTTTGCTTGATACTGATCATATCTTTAGCTGTAGAGATCAATGGTTTGTTAGAACGACGGGGAAAATGAGATGGTATACGATTGGCACAAGTTTCAGAGGGTTATGTTGCTAAGCACATCAGGGACAGTAACTACCATACCAACTCAGCCCATTGGTCTACCAGATGCTCCAGAGACAGCACAAGAAGTCCAACTGGATAGTTACAGAATAACCTGATCGACAGAATTAAAATTGTGTACTCCATTAGTCAGTGATTGGCTTATACCCTGATCCATAAAGGCTTATATTTCAAATAGGATGACTGTACGATGTTCACATTATCCACATCATTGTCTAATGTTTTCTTGGCAACGATTAAGGTGTTAAGCTTAATGATGTCTTCTGACAATGAACCACATGGATTAATTATGTGTTGTATATCAGGTTTTTTAAGGAAATGTTGTATTTCTTATTTTTCAGTTTCAACAGCTTCTCCTTATTCTCACTAGATTTAAATATTCATAATTTTGTATATTCTCTATTGCCTCTCGAAACTTGGCTTTCTAACAGGAAAAATGGAGGGGAATGAATAGGCCTACTCAATGTCAAGCTTAAAGGTGAAAACTGAGAGTTACTATTTTCTCTTAAATTTAGCCATTTAACCACGTGTTTGGCCATGAGTCTTGCTTTCCTCATTCTGGCATTGTTTAGGCACATGCATGCTTCTGTTATCATATGTTTAGGTTGCCTCCATGCTGAATCTAAGGAATTTAGTGGCCTTCATGTTGTCTTGGAGGTTGATTTTGGCTACCTGGCTCAGTGTTGAGCTGCCCTTAGTTTTGTAGAAATTAAGAGAAAATGGTAACTCTCAGTTTTCACCTTTAAGCTTGACATTGAGTAGGCCTATTCATTCCCCTCCATTTTTCTCTTTAGATACACTGATTCATTAGCAACTATCAGTAAAGTCAAGTAATGAGGGACCAACACAGATAAAAAAGTGACAAATGGGAAGTGTCAAAATGAAAAGGAAAATCAAATTCTAGGCATGGTGCTGTCCCGTCTCCTGCTTAACCTTTTATCTGTAACCTGCCCCTTTGTCCTCTACAGACCACTGAACAACTTATGAAGGATGTTTTGTTATGCACCCTTTAAAAATTACCTCACAGTTGGATGATGCACTGATTTTCAAGGTGGAGGGAGGTATTTGCATGTGCTTTAAATGAGATTGTGGGCTTCAAGTTTACTTTCATTCTGCAAATTGCTTGTAGCATAAATGAAGCCTCCTTAGGCAAAGAAGAACAGAAGCAGCAAGTGTAGTAGACTTGATCTTAGTAAGTAGCAAGGGATGTTGCAGCTGCATTTGTTGACACTAAATTAAAAAAAAAAACTGGCTTAATGCCCCTGTTTTCTTAGTGCCCTAGGCCTTTCACACATTTCCCAGTGATCCATGTGTGGAAGACAGAAACGTAGCAACAATGCTCAATGCACAGCATCGGGGAAGACCGACAGGAAGAGCTTTACGCTCAACTGCTGAACACAGTGAGAGACTGAGAATTTCATTCAAGTCTGTTGACACATGCTGCTAAGTGAAAGGACAGTGGGGAGAAAAATCTTCACAGCACTCCATAAAACACACATCTGTAAGTTATTACTGTTGCTAGTTGGCAGTTTGGCATGGGTAACAAGAAAGAGGAGAGGAAAAAATTCAGTAGCAGACTCTAAGGAACAAAGTTAGTTGTTTGTTGAGACACCTACAGTCATAGGATTGAAGGAGAAAAAATTATTTTGAGATATTGGAAAGACTGTTACTCTGCTAGAAGCTGATTAGGTTGCAAGCATGTCCTAAATGACTTTGCATGAGCAGCTTTTAAATTTTATATAGAATCTGAGTAGCAACAAGTTTAGCACCCACATTCCAAGATGCAGATTTTTGATTCATACAATACAATGTGGAATGCTGTTTTAAATATCTACAATTCTTCATTAGGGTCCTGAACCCACCTTGCTATTGGGTGAGAGAAATCTTGAGGGCCATTCAAACCTCCTGTATTGTTTCTCCCGGTATCTTTCGGCATTGAGAAACACAATCAAACTAAGAATTGGATACTGACCTTGGCTCGGGGAAACTGCTGGAATTGGACCTATATGATTGTAGGTTTCAAGCTATTGTGCATTATTGGGCTACATGTGGTGCTGATATTTTTTTTCCTTTAATAAATTCCTAAGTTGTAAAAGCTGGAATGCAACAGTTACTAACAGTGCACATTTCCCACATTTAAAAACAAAACAAAACCCTGTTTCAAAAGAAAAAAAACCCATGTTCAACAGGTACTTGGCATAATGTAGTAAACAGATATGTGGCAAGTTGGTGGAGAGCATGACTGCTCCCTGTACAACATTTCAGTGTATAATTCTGGAAAATGCGAGTGAATGAATCATCCTCTCACATTTTGTACAGGCTGCCTGGAGTGTGAGATGACATTTAAAACCCATTGGTTTCTGTCCCCAAAGGGGGAATGCTTAGCAAGGGGGAGGATTCTGCATGATTCCAAGGGTTCCTGGTATAAACAGCTTTAGGGTGTAATTGTACCAGATAATAAAGGTCTTATATGGGGCACCGACTGCCTCTTGGAGTTACTCAGAATAGAGACAACACACCCATTACATCCCCCTAATGATGGTGCCATGTGTTCCTGTCTTTACACATACCCAGTGTTACTAGCCAGAAGAAGTGGAAAAAGACCACACCCTTCCTATGCCTGTTACTTCTTGGATAGGTTTTCATGCCAAAGGGTGCTAGAGTTAAATGCTCTCTGTGCACAGGGAAATGATAGGATTGCAGGTTTTCACAAGTGTTGAGTCGGGAGGGGACACAATGGGGGAAGGCTTTTAAAACGAGGAAAATGGGGTACAGCCGTGGATCTGCCAGGCACAGTTAGGCCCAATTGACTTTAATACTACATGGAAATAAACTGTGTTCTACTGGCCCTTAGTTCTCTTGGAAATTAACCAGAAAGTAACAGAAGAGAGTTCACATGGATAGATGAAAAGCATTGACTGATCATTCACTGGTTAATCACGTCTTAAGTGGAATGTCACCTAGGGGCCTGAAAGACCCACATTTTACATTTGAAATAAATCTCTACAGTGTTCTCAGGCAGGTGTGCAGCCTATTTTTACTTTCCAGAGAGGGGAAACTGAAAACAAACCACTACTCTAAATACTACATAATTTTACATCAGCTCCCAGCCAGACAGCAACACAGTCAGCAATCAGCAATTACACATGTAAAACTGGCTGAAGCCCTTGCTTTTATGCATCTCTGGAGTGAAGGGATTGAACACTGCTGCTATTGACCCTTCCCCTTCCCCTCCTTACCGCTTTCTGCTAAATTCAGAAGTAGGGAAAGAAGGGGAGATGAATGGCAGCAGCAGTGTTCACCCTCTGAGTGTCAGAGCCACAAGTAGGGGCTTTAGGGAAACCCTACACCAATGGCTCCTATGTGGCATGGCCAAAAGGAGGTGTGACTACACCACTGTACCCCCATCAACCCACCCTTGAATGTAGGCAGAGACTTCTGCTCACTTGAAGTCTTGTTTGCACAGCCAAAGTCATGTGGAATAAATTTTACTATGAACAGGAATCACTTGCATCTTTTTTTGAAGATTATGTCCCCTAGGCTAATGCAGGAGTCATCCTCATTCTGATCTTTTAGATGTTTTTGGCTCTGTCAGTTGAGCTAAGCTCCCTAGCAAAACTGCCAGACATGAGCAAGTGGTGCAGAGATTTTTAAAAAGCAAATCTTTTTTTCCTAAAGTGACCTGTGAATTACCTGGTGAGTAGGTAAAAAACTACCTAAACCTTCAGCCCCAAATTCCAAGAAAAGATGACCCATCCACTTTTTGAACAGCCAAGCAATCCCAGATATCTTTCCCTAAACCCTCACTCATTTTCATTCACCTTGCCACTTTGTACCAAATGTGACCTGAATTGGAAATACTAGATGAGAATTGCAAGCAGGATATTTCTAGCCCATCTAGAAGAAAGTTCAGATTTGAAGACAATGTTTCATTTGACTGGGCAAGTTTATCATAAGTCTAGTGACTTCTGGATACCTTCATACCAAGCCTGTGAACCTGCTGAAGTCTGATTTTCACTCTTTTTACAAGTATGACTGATGCTAGTGAAGAAATATGTCAAAATGATATTTCAGATCAATCCTTCTCACAATGGAGTACTTACAAAAATATGCTTAAAGCACTGAATTTATTCTAAAACCCTATTTGCATTGAGATCAAATAGAATAGCCACCGGTTTCAACTAGTGATGGTGTTCAGCTAACACAGTTCTCATCCCTAGGTGGGCAAAGCCTAACATTCCCACCACCTACAGCATATCTTGCTAGGGCTGTGTAAGGCTTTGGACCGTGCTTCAGATCCGGAGAAGCTTCGGATGCTTCGGCATCTGAAGCAGCATTTCTGGATCAAACGCTGGCTTCATTAGGCTTCCTAAAGTGGTTCGGAGCTTCTGAACTGCTTCAGAAAAGCTTCGGAGCTGCTTCAGAGATCCGGCCATTGGGTATAATGGGAAATCAATGAGATATCTATAACTTTGTTGGTTTTTGTCTGGATTGGATGAAACATGCAGAGGTGGTAGCCTCTTCTGAGAGCATGAAGTCTGACAAGTTTCAAGAAGATCAGTGCAGGGGTTCAGGGGGAACTGCACCCCAAATTCTTGAAAGCAAAACTCATGTTACGTGTATGTGTTCCACCACAGGGGGGCAAAAACTGCAGGGTTGGTGGCCCCTGCTGAGGCCATGAAGCCTGCCAAGTTTCAAGACAATAGGTGCAGGGATTTGGGGGGGAACTGCATCCCAAATTCTTGAAAGCAAAACTCATGTCACGTGTATGTGTTACACGGGAGGGGGGGGGGGACATGAAAACTGCAGGAGTGGTGGCCCCTGGTGAGTTCACAAAACCTGACAAGTTTCAAGAAGATTGGTGTAGGGGTTTGGGGAGAACTGCACCTCAAGCTGCTGACAGGCAAAACTCATGACATAGATAACCCTTTGTGTGTTAAGGTACAGCGGGCTGAAAACTGCAGGCTGCAGGCTCCTGCTCAGGCCACAAAGCCTGCCAAGTTTCAAGGAGATAAGTGCAGGTTTGGGGGGAACTGCATCTCAAGCTGCGGACAAGCAAAACTCGTGACATGGGTGACAGTGTGTGTGTTAAGGTGCAGCAGGGTGAAAGCTGTAGAGATGGTAGCCCCTGCTGCAGCCAAGAAGCCTGCCAACTTTCAAGGAGATAGGTGCAGGGCTTCTGGGTTCTGGTAACCTGCACCTCTAGCTGCTGACAGGCAAAACTTGTGACATGGGTGCTTGTGCAACTGACTGTGTCTGTCCTGGGGCAGTTGATTGCCTGTATTGATTATTTCCTCTCCTTAGTCTGTGGCTTTGTAGGTGTTAATGAGTTAATGAGCAACGTATAACACCTACAAAACCACAGACTAAGGAGAGGAAAGAATCAATACATACAATCAACTGCCCCAAGACAGAGACAGTAAGTTGCACAAGCACCCATGTCACAAGTTTTGCCTGTCAGCAGCTGGAGGTGCAGGGCCCCAGAACCCAGAAGCCCTGCACCTATCTCCTTGAAAGCTGGGAGGCATCGTGGCTGCAGCAGGGGCTACCATCCCTGCAGCTTTCACCTTGCTGCGCCTTAACACACACAGTGTCACCCATGTCACGAGTTTTGCTTGTCTGCAGCTTGAAGTGCAGTTCCCCCCAAACCCCTGCACTTATCTCCTGGACACTTGGCTGGCTTTGTGGCCTGAGCAGGGGCCACCACTCCTGCAGTTTTCAGCCCACTGCACCTTAACACACACAGGGTCATCTCTATCACAAGTTTTGTCTGTCAGCAGCTTGAGGTGCAGTTCCCCCCAAACCCCTGTACCTATCACCTTGAAACATGGCAGGCTTACTGGCCTCAGCAAGGGCCACCACCCCTGCAGTTTTGACCCCACTGTGGCTGAACACATACACATGACACGAGTTTTGCTTTCAAGAACTTGGGGTGCAGTTCCCCCCGAACCCCTGCACTGATCTTCTTGAATCTTGGCAGGCTTTATGCTATCAGCAGAGGCTACCACTCCTGCAAGTTTAATCCAAATCATACAAAAAACAACAAAGTTATAGCTATTTCATTGATACCCCATTATACCCTATGGCTGGATCTCTGAGGCAGCTCCAAAGCTTCGGAGCCGCTTCGGCTGGATCGAAGCGGGAGCCCAGTCTGGAGCTCCGGATCAGACTGCTGGCATCCGAAGCAGCCAGATCCGAAGCCGGATCGAATAGCTGCCTACTCACACAGGCCTGTATCCTGCCTGAAAACATGACATTAATTGTAGGTGTCATAAAATAGATTAATTTTCTTGTGTAATACCCATTTTACCATTACCTAGAATTTAAAGCATCCTAGTCATATATATTCTGCTTGACACTCAAGATCTAAAAAGTGAGCAGTGCATATTAGTTTAGTTACTCCAGTGAATGTTCAAATAGAAAGACGGTTAGTAGGTCAGAGTCTTTCAACAATGCAAAATAGAATTAAAGCAACAGTAAGTGGTTTCCGCATAGTAAAGTCTCTGCAAGATACCACGGCAAGCAGACTGATATGGATATTATAAACAAAAGCTGGTCAGATTAAAAAAAAATTGGATTTGGATTTGATCAAATGAATGCCTGTCACAGTTTCTGAAGCTGCAGCATTCCTGATATCCTTCATAATACTTTTCCTCACTTTCTGAATTAGTTCCCACCCCCTTTTCAGTTTTTCCTCCTTTAGATCATTCTGTCTTTCCAGTAATAAGTAAAACTAATCTTTGTTAGACATATGTCCTTAGCAATGTGGCATTGATAACATACTATGATCACACTAGATTAAGATTTCTGTATGTTGCTATGTTGATGTTCTTGTTGTGGTTTAAGATGAAGCTATAAAATAATTAACTTTACAATGTTGAGGTCCTGAAATACTTATTTGTCATGATATGTATGCTCAGACACTTCCCAGTGTCACTTTCTGAGAAAATAATTAAATGTTTTGTTTTAATTTGTGTTTATTTTAGTTTTAATGGGGTAAAAAGGCCACTTAGTAAATGTATTATAGATGTTCTCTTTGCATTCTGCAGGTGCAATTTCCACAGAATTACTGCTCATACTACAAAGCACAAAGCTGCTTCAAATTAGAGCTGTGTACCTGACAGGGACTTCCTTGTACATATATGAGACAGGCAGTGGATTCAGGTACAAATCCCTCATCACAACTACCAAGAATGTCAAAGAACACCAGATTCAAAGTAATTTGAATGTAAGTATTAAATAAAGCATTATACAGGTGATAGAGACACTCCAAGTCCTGTATATATTTTCTTAAGCTCATAAATATGAACGGTCCTGGTTGTCACTAGAGACAAGTCTGCCAATGAAAAAGTCAGCATGGACAGTCAACCAGAAGATAAACTGCATACAGGAAAAGCTATTATTAGTTGGAAAGTTTTCTGTGACTTCTTCATTGACAAATTTGTCTGTAGGGATAAAGAGGGAAGTAGCTTAAAAGCAAGGCAAAAGTGAGGAAATGGAGGTAGTGTAGCATATAGTGCAACTGATCCCCTAAACTCTCACCAGCCCCATAAAATCACACTGGTGAGAAAATATATAGTAGTTTATTTGTGATTTTAAGGCAGTTACTCCTTCATTTTCACTTCTTATTTGCACACACAATCCTAGATTCTCTTCAAACAAGCCTTTTTCTTTGCTGCCCATAAAATTCTGTCATCTTCTGCTTTCTTTTCTCACACATTAATTGAATCTGTAAAACATAATTCTTATGATGCTATAATCTGGTGTCATGGAAACTTTGGAGACAGAATAAAGAAAACAGACTGAGAGCCTGACATTAATTCAAAGAATAGTGACAAAGATTTTTTTTGAAAACAAATACTGAGAAATTTAAGATATAATTAAGGAAGAAATACCTTTTAAGCAGCAACCAGCAGGACTGTAAGCAATGAGTTTCACAGAGTTTATGTTGTATGCTACATAAAATACAGTAACATTGCCACACACTCGCGCTATTTACGACCTGATCCAAATGCCACTAAAATCTACGGAAAGATTCCCATGGAATATAATACCTTAGGATAAGGCCCCTAAGCAGAAGAAACTACTCAGGATCCATTAATTAGAGACTGGTTAATTTTGGTTGACTATTGAATATTAGGTTTGTTGGAAGGAAATTCTGCATTTGTTTAAATAATGTCTATGGAAGATGAATTTGAATTGCAAAGCTGCATGTTACAAAATGAAAGTGTAATAAAAAACACAAACACATAAAAACTATTGTTTTCACAAAGAAAGACATTCGATTTACATTAATACAATGGACAAGACTGTTGAGGAAGGAAGAGTCACAAATCGATGAGTATGCTTCTCTCGAAATAGAGACTGCCATGGTATTACATTTCATGCATAAATATTATGTATAAAGGCTTGAAGTATAGCAGAAAACAAAACAACAGATGCTAGAAAAACTCCTATACTTTTGCAGTATAATCCCAGTTTTACATTATTGTAATTGAATTGCATGAACAAAGAGGCAAATATATCTACTTAAGAGTGAGAATATAAAATCACAGAAGTAAACACTGTCAGAATGTATATGCTAATCTAAAGAATATATTCCTATTCGATAAATGGTTGTGCTGGTAAAGAATTTTTGGTCAAACTTTTTTTAAATGGAAAAATTCATTAAATAACGCATGCAAGCAAGTTCTCTGCTAGCTAAAAGAGCATTCCTGACCTCTTTTTATGTTCTGGAGATAACTGGACCCACCAATCAGCGTGACTCAGGAATAAGTATTTTAATCTGAATGCCTTCAGACCTTCAATGTGTTAGGGTGCATCCACATCAGTGAAATTTGGATTGCATTAATATAACTATCCTAGGGAAATCCTATATTATGGAGAGGCACTGCCCAGTGCAAAATAGAGTTAGTATGAGTAGAATATACTCCAGAAATTTGGCTCTATTTTATACCCATGAAATATACCTATCTTAGGATATTGCACTGGTATAATTACATCTGAAATTCTGCCAGTCTGTAAACATCTCTCTTTCTGCTTATTCTTTTACTTTGGAAATACTGGGTGCATCTACATGTGCACTTTACTGTGGAGTTGACTAATTAGCCCCACAGTAAAGAGTCACAGTCTACACGTGTGCCAGTATTACAGTGCAGTAAACTAATAATTCCATCATAAGATAGTCCTATTGGAGACAGTATTTTCTTACGGAAGAGTCATTAAGTACAATCAAATACATGTGTAGACTGTGACCACCAGGCACAAATTGTACCTGGTCATGACAGCCAGACTGGGGTCAGAGCCCCAGTTCCTGCCAACCCGCCCCACTGCCCAATACTGCCACCTGGAGCCTGGGGCTGATCCCCCATACCTTCTGCCAGCTTGGGGGCTGATCTGCCCTGGCTCCAATTGCTGCTGTCCCAGATGTACGTGTAGATGCTGTGCACAGAAGCAGTGTGCTCTGGTTCAAACAGCTCCATAGTTTATTGTATTGCATTAATTGCACATATAAATGCAACCATGAGTCTGATTCTGATCTCCATCATGCTTATCAGTTTTCCAATGGCCTTAGCCGAGTAGGGGACAACCTGTATGACAGAAACGCCACAAATCAGCTCTGCACCCTCTCTGAGTGCCACTTCAATCCCCTTCCCCCTTCCCATCAGATCTGCTGCTCTGCTTTCTATTCCTTGTCCTATCTGCCCTGGTACTTTCTGTCCTCTCATTAGTCTGTCATGTGCCACACAGAAAGCCTGCCCATGCCACTTGTGGCATGCATGCTGCAGGTTGTCCCCTATTGCCTTACCTATTGATGTCCCTTGAAAAGATTTCTGATTCATACCTATGTGAAATCTGAACCAAGTTGTCAGCATGCCCTCCCATTCCAGAGAGTCTGTAGACACTTAATTTCATGTTATAAAGAGGGAGAGTTGATGCTCGGGTTTCAACTTCCTGTCACTTTGTTACTTAGATCCTCCAAATGTTTTGCTAACACCCTCTAGCAAGGGGAGGTTGGAAGGAAAACAAGATTCAACTAACTTTGCTAGTGTTAAAAACAGCAGGAAAAAAACCCTCTAAAAAAAGTCTCTGAGATCATCATGATTTACATCAAAAAAGAGCTGTAAAGGGCAAAAGCAAATTTTTTGCTTTTCATATTGTGCATTGCCTTAACTAGAAGGCTCTTAACAACTAAACAACATTGCAAATTTATGGAAAACAAGCTTAGATAATTTTGATGGCAACGTACAGCCTACTGCAACAATATTGATATCGTTGTGGTTTTCACTGAAAAAAATAAAAGCCTCTATTTTGCTTGCAAGTAAAATGTAAAGTCTAATTATTCAAACTGACATCCCACAGGAACTTCTATGAAAATGTGGATAGTTCTGCAGATGGGCAAAAGCACATCAGATAATCATTTGCAATAAAATGACCCAATCCTGTACTTCACAGTGAAATGCTCAGTCATGAGTGGCCCTATTAACTTCAGTGAACACTATTCACAGTAGTGAACATTACACTTGATAATGTTTTCCACTTAGGCTCATATCTGGAATGTTCATTTTTAACCTCACACTCTCCGCAATAATAGCTTGATCCAAAACTCGTTAAAGGCAACAGAAAGAAAACAACTGATGTTGTTGGGATCTGGATCAAGTCGTTGAATATTTTTCACTTCAAAATTCTGAAGTAATTAGGGCATGGTTTTTAGATCAACCTTATCTCAGCTTCCCTGTTTTCTTCTGCCCTTGTAATTATTCGAGTATAATTTTCAATCCACTATTATTTGCAGGTGCAATTGTTATAATGTAGCTACCTAATCATCTGATTGCATCTGCACATCAAACTCTGAAATAAGTAAATGATATAATTTGTCCTCTGAGATATCTGTTCACCTAAAATGTATGCCTACACCTATTTTACCTACAAACTGCATGTACAAAATGAGAGACTGGGCTCTAAAAATCTGTCTGTTCAGCTTCTCTGTTTCCCTCTTGTTTTCTCTTAGACTTTCAACTTCCAGCTTTCCATTTCCTTCTTTGACTTGAGTTGTTTTGTTCTTCTTGTTCTTGTTTTTTCTTTTGCTTTCATAATGGTCTGATTTTAATCTGCAAGGTCTGGATCACTCCTGAAAGCCTCAGTCATGCAAATAGCCTTTATATGCCATAAAGCTCATGTAACTAAGGATTACTAACAGAGAGAAGATCTTGCAGATTTGGGCTCTTTAACAACCAACAAAAACCTAGCCATCAGCTATAATCTGTCCCATGAACAAAGAGCATGACAGGATGCATGACATTTTAGAATAATGAAAACAAAACAAGAAAGACTCCATGAGACAGAAGTAAAGACTTCATGAGACAACAGTACATATATTCTCTGTAATCTGTTCTGTTAATTCTGGCAAATGCTTTACAAATTTAAAGAAGAGGTTCAAGCCCCCTTTCCCCTCCTCAACAAATTATGACACCTAGGCTAAGTACAGACATTCAAAAAGCCCAAGGCGGAATCATTTAAATTTATGTGGATTTCTGTAAGCAGAGGAGGTTAAGAGCAGGAACAGTGGCGACGCATAGGGAGTCCACAGGGGTGCACATGCACCCCCTGAGAGCACTGGTGCACCCCCTGACAGGCTGCACTTCCTGCTTAGGTGATGGGTGGGGGGGCAGGCAGGAACACAGGGGGACCCCCTGTCACCCGGTCAGCGAGATCGGTCATGCGGGGGACCCCCCTATCACTGACTGGCCACTGGGGGGCATGTGCCCCCCTGACTCAGGTGGCACCAGTTGCCTGTGATCAGGAACAAACAGAACATATATTCGCCCTTCGGGAGTGGCATGGGGACAAAGGCTGCCTGCACTGGCCGAGGCCAGTAGGTTGCGAGTGCTCCTGCATACTTCCCAGCTGATTGGTTGCCAGGAACATGCCCCCAGCTCCCTGCTGTCACTGCAGACCCTCCCCCATGCCCAGTGCTAGGCTTCCAAAAGAGCCCCAGAGCAGGTCAACATGGCATGCCCCTCTTCCCCCTGCCACCACCAGCCGGGCTGTCAGGGGTGCCATGGAGACCCCCTCTGGTGCTTTCCTGGAAACCTAGGGCTGGGTGCCAGGGAAGGCCCAAAGTGATGGCAGGTGGTTAGGGCATGTGCCCAGCAGCAAGTCAGGAGGGGCCCAGGCACTCTACTGAGGGAAGAATCAGGGCCCTTGGAGCTCTAGCATGAGTGGGAGCTGGTGGCAGGAGGCTGGGAAGACCACCTTCCCAGGCTGCCAGGCACATCCTGCTACTGGATGCCACTAGTGCCAGAGTTTTGAGGGGCCCAATCCTTCCTTCAGTGGAGCCCCCATCCCTGCTGCTCAGCGCAAGCATCCCAGGCTGCCAAATGCACCCTGCTGCTGGCTGCACAGACACATCTTTTCCTCCCTGCAACCAGGCTGCGGCTGACAACTGGCCAGAGGCAGGAGGCAGGGCAGAGGAGAGAATCTATCCTGGCTTGGCTCTGTGACAGCCTGGAGGCATGGCCTGCTGGCAAGTGCTAGCACATCTCCCTGTGAGGCAAGATTAGCGGGGGGGCAACAAAGGTGCCTAGGATGCTGATGCTGATTGACAGTGACCTACCATGAATCAATAGAGGATCTGGAACAAAAGTTAGATGGACTGGTCTAACTTAAATCCATTATGCTTGAATGTGCATCAATCCAGGTCCATCTTAGACTGGGTTCCACCATTTTAAAACTAATCTAAGAGTGCTGAACTTCTGTTCTGTTAGGAATATAGACAGGTTTTTGGTCACTTATACTGGTTTATGTGTAGTGTCTGTACCTGGCCTTAAAGAACTAAATGCCTCACACTGGCTTTTTATCAATGTAAGGTTCTTTCTGCAATACCAATATTAATACTAGGATTAGTCTACACTGATATTTTTTTCCAATAGTTAGACCATTTATTGTAAGCATTTCCCAGAACAGTTCTCTCTCTCTCTTACAAATACACACATGCACACACACATGCACTTGATATGAAGAAAAAATGGTGCTATTTTTGGTCTGAAACTAATATAAAATGATTCCTGTTAAAAAACAAAGCAGCTGAACTTCAAGGATTCCCCTCCCCAAACTTCCTTCATTTGCCTAGTGCTTACAATTTTTTCTTTTAAATCTTTCACCCTAGTGTTATCATAAGAGTTACCATCTCCTCTGTCTCTCTCTGACTAGTATACAACTAGTGCCTTTTACTAATAATGTAGTAGAAAGTAAATGTAACTCTTAGGGAGAAGATCAGCAACATGCAGGCTATAGATAATTTTATTTAATAAAGTTAGCCTGATTACCATATGTGAATAAATGTACTCTTAGCTTCAGTTACAGGTCCTGAAAACTCTAGGACCAATCCTGTAGTTCCTATTCTGGCAAAACTAATTTTAGCAATGGTTGAACTATTCAGTGCAAATGTTATTTGTTACAAGTAGCTAGCCTTATTTTAAATTAACAAAGTGCTTGCAAATACATTCTAATTCTTATAATGTATTTTTATTTGGAGGGGTTTGCTAGATAGCTTCAGTAAATACTTTCCAGGCTACAGATCACTTGAGAGCTGTTGTCTTCTATGACTCACTAGTTTTTACTATTTGGTCTGGCAAGTCAGGTAGTCCTTTCTCTAGGGCCTGATTTGATGATTGATGCAAATCCTGTTTCATATTATTGGACTAGCTCTGTAAATCTCTGGTGCTTTTCCAGTGGGCCAATGAGGGGGTGACTGAGCAGCTGGAACTAGGTGAGAAGCAGAGGCTAAATTAGTTTGGACAGAATTGCTTTCTGCTGAAGCCAGGCTGCTTCCACTATATAAACTAGTTTGGTATCCCTACACCAGCCTGTAGTCTGCAGTCTTGCCACACCCTCATATTGGCTGGGTTATTGGTGACAAAGTAACTAGAGAATTTGGTCCAAGATGCATTGTTTACATTTTACATGGGCACCTAAAGCAATGGATAATAACTGAGAAATAAATCTCCAGTTGCAATTGGCATGGTTGTAGGTATCCAAATAACTTTAAGTGACATGCTGTAGAAAAAACAAAACCCAATGAAATATTATTTTCAAATTCTGAGGCCATTCAATTCATCTGCTTTTCTCCAAGTACTGCAGATCATTTGGGTTGCGTTAAGCAGAATTGTTTTTATTAAGCTGATATTTTTCATTCTACAGCTTCCCCTTTCCTTAAAAATGATCTTAAAATCGATGTCAAAACCACCAAGCCACAAACACATGTTAAGTCTCTAACTACATCAGTGAGAAAAAGCAATTTAAAAGATGCAAAATCTTAGTCAAGAAAAGCCTGCTCACTTAAAATGTTTATTTCATTTTCAATTCCCAATGTCAAGAGGTAAATTACTTTGTCTGTTTGGTAAGCTTCTGAGTTTATGTCAGGAACAAAAGAATGCTTGCTAACAAGCATAAGCAAACTCATAAGCTTACCAAATGGGCAGAGTATTTTACCTCTTTTGTTCCTGACATAGACTCCCTACCCTACACTGAAAGATTTTTTACTGAAAAGTAGTTACCCTCTTTCCTCCCTCACACACTTGATTTAAGAATATTTATTGTCCTTGTTGTGCTTCAAATGCAGGAATGTAGTCCTTGCCTGTTGTGAACACACTTTCTTTACCTGTAGAGGTACCAACAAAAGGCTTCACTCCTTCACCTGAAATTCAAAAATATAAAGATTTTTTTTAAGTTTATCAATGAAAGACAAGCTCAGTGAAATAGGCAAGTGGTGGAGAGCTTTTTTTGTGCAAAAAGGTTTCCACATGGCAAAGTACTCCAGCACTCTGGGTAGGTGACCATATGTCTGCGTTTGGCCAGGACACTCCAGGATTCTGTAGCCCAGTCCCAGCCAGTGGGTCAAAATCCCAGCCTGGAGTCTGAGTGCACATAGCAGACAGCCAAGCAGACACCCCTGCTCCTGTGCAGGAGCAAGCACATGCCATGTGCAGGTAGGATGGCACCTGCTCCCATCTACCTGTCTTGCTCCCACACAGGAGCAGCAGTGCCTGCCTGGTGCACTATGCTGCTCCACAACCCCACTGGACACCAGCCCAGGACTCTTGCCCAGTTGGCCAGTACCAGGCTACAGAATCCTGGAGTGTCCTGGCCAAACCCTGCTGTATGGTCACCTTAACCCAGGGACCAAACGGTACCCTAGCATACAATAACTTATTTCAGCTCTAAGGTAGTTATGTGCAGAATTTAGCGTGGGTACACTGAGGATTGAAGTGAAGGGAGCAGTGTCAGGCTGTAGCCTCAAACCTGGAGCCTCAGCTTGATTAGGACAGCCACTCACCACAGCCTGCCACCCCACAGCCAATTCCCTTGCCTGATTAAGGCTGGCTTGAAGCCTTCAGCAGCCCCTGACCCCCCTCCCCCATATACTCACTGGCACCAGAGTGGCTGGCTGGAATCAACTGACTCCCCACTTCCTCCATATAAACCCTTGACCTGTAAGAAGTGTTTAGGCAAAAGGGCTCAACCTGGTCTCAGATGACCCTGCTGTTCTCCCTGGCTTATGTTCTGATTGTTCTGTTTGATATCCCTGGCTTCTCAACTGCGCCTGCTCTCATCCTCTGCTCTTTGCCTGAACCCCTGGCTTCCTAACTCATCTTGTTCCTAGACCAGTAGAGGCACAATATTCTTTTCTAGACTTGAGGCATCTCTGGATAGACTTATGGCACCCCTTGGAAAATTTCAGCCCTTCATGTTCACTCCTATGTTTTGACTACAGAAAACTAATAGAGCTGTTTTTCTGTTGTGAAGAATTCAAAAAGACCACAACTGTGAATTTGAAATCTCTGAGTACATCTTGTGAATCATATTTTCCCACCTAACAGTGCTAATATTATGTGACACCCTTGAAAGGACCTCAAGGAACCCCAGAGTGCTGTGAGATCCTGGCTGAAAATCACTGTCCTAGACTCAGCTCCCAGATTGACCTCCTGGTTTCCTGACTCAGCTTGTCCCTGGATTCCGTTTGCTCTTCCTGACTTTGGTCAGCACCTTGATTCTCTAAGTGGCACCAAACTAGGCCATCCATGCTCCAGTGCGACAGGAGGAAGTCCCTTGTGATATAAGAACTATTACAGGGACGGATTCCAATTTAACATATTCTGAGCATCTAGCAAGGGACCCAACCAATAGGCTAAGCTACAAGGAGCTATGTTCTGCTGCTCTGCTATTTTGAAAGTAAATTAGGCCTTTGATGTGATGTTTATTCTCTTTTCTGATATAGATTTGCTTTGGAGCCTCATGTTTCTTCTTTTTAAGAATAAGTAAAACTGCAAAGTGTATTCCCACCCCGCCTTCCAAACCAACAGAAGCTATGTCTTCACTGATAAAAAGGTGTGTTTTTGCTGTGTGATAACTATAAACCAACGCACGTTAGTTATCCTGATATAAAAGCATAGTGGAGAAAAAGCATTTGTAGTGTTTGCAATGAGATAAACTCAGCGAGGTTAACCACAGGCAGGGGTTAGAGTGCTGACTTCACCCAGCTACCTTGCAGCAAACACTGCAAATGCCTTTTCTTCACCTGGGATTTCACAATGAGATAAGTGCATTTATTATCCCACCGTAAAACAAAAAACCTTTGGGTCAGTGAAGACAAAGGTTGACACATTGGGTTCTATGTAGATAAAGTGACAAACCTGTTCTGTTCCCACCACTGTGCTCACCTCAATCTGCCATGATTAGACCTAGGCAAGTATCTGGATGCATTCTCCAAGATGGCTACCATAAAATCCCTCATTAATGACACTCAGATGAGAATACTAGCAGTCAGTTGATAAAAATGATATAAAGTATCAGTCATCCTGGTATGCTTCTGAGTAGAGGTGTGCAACATAAAAAAAAAGAAAAAATATTCTTTAAACTGGTGAAAAATCATGTTTTCAACCCGTACTTAGCACATGGGCCCTGCCTAGAGGGCAGAGAGGCACACAGCTTAAATATACAGTGATCACTAGTGTACAGAAGACAGTGTCAAGTGGCATTATAGACTATGCTCAGCATCTAGCAAAGCAGGCTGGAATGCTCATGCCTCTCCCAGTGATTTAGTCTGTAAAATGCTACCTTGCCTTGAAGTTTGCCTAACTTCAGACTAACTAAGCTAACCACCCCTTTCTACTAGTACAAAGGATATAGTACAGGGTTTGACATGTAAGGTTATCTATACCTGTTTTAGATTTGATATGCTTTGCAGCTGTGTCATAAACTGGTTAAAATATGACTGAACATGTTAGTTCAGCTACCACTGTCAGACGTCACTGGCCTAATCCCTGAAAGTCTGTTAGCAGTCCTCTACTTGTTATCTCAGTGCAAATCCCTAATGCAAACATACTGAATTGATACAAAACAGGGTTTGCATCAATAGTGTACACAACAATCACATCTATGCTGTGATCTTGCACCAGAAAGCTACAACAAAAAGGAAGCAAGCAAACAAACAAAAAATAGGCAAAGTCTATTACTGAAAGGGTAAGAATGACAATATGGCAAACTGAAGACCTCTTCCACACACATTCCTTAATCTGAACTATACAGAGGAATGCAATGTCATTACTTCATTCATGCTGCATGTCTGAAGCATCTGAAACCTGATCTACTGGCATATGGGTCACAGTATCCGCTGTCTTTGGTCTTGCTGCTGATACTCAGTTTTTATGGTTGATTATATTCACCAGGAACTATACTGTTACTAGCAATTTTATTTCACTAAAGCTATCAAATATGCATCGGATGGCAGTGACTTTAGTTTACCACCAAGCTGCATTGGAACCAAAGTTATGTTCAATGACTCATGCTTGTCAGTCTCCAGCAAAACTAGTTATTGTTGGCACATACTCTATGTTTGAAAAATCATTTCTGACTCCTGTTTGCATCCTGATTTTATTAATCTTGAATTTAAAGTCCTCATAGGGCTGGGAGTGAGATTCCTCAGACACCTCTCAATAATTATGCTCATCAGTAACATGGTTATGAATAGCACCCTGGTAGATAGTTGACATAGTATTTTCTGTGCAGGATTTTATACTTGGACCACTATTTTAGAGTAGTTCAGAGACTAAGTGGGGGAAAAAATCAAAGAAAAAGCATCTAAGAATCCTAGGTAAGAGGAGCAGAATCAATCTGAATGTTAAACTTCCTATCTTACTGTTATTTAGCTATCTTATAAACACCTGAGACACTCAAATTCATATCTAAGTATCCTTATCTTCTCTGTAATCATATTACTGCCCTTGACAGTTGCTTCATTAACACTTACGGAGGAGTTCAATAAAATGTTTTCCTTCCTTCTTTTTCCAATGTTTCCAGTATATTTTGCACTACAATTAAGATTGGCTTTCTAGATCACCTCCCTCCATCTTTGTCCTTTCAGTTTTCCTATGCTTACACATTTGGGTTGGATTCTGAACAGCCCTGCAACATGTTTAGTCATACAAACCAGTGCAGAGGAGTGTAACCATTATCCATCTCATCTAATGGTATTCTACCGCCTGGTGCACTGAACTTGGGTGATGTGAATGATTATACCAGGCACGAGTAACAATTTGTTATCCAATCCTCCCCCCTTGGATTTAATAGGAGTTTAGCTTTGACTTTATGGGTAGCAATGCCTTGATGTTTCTGACATCAGGTTTTGCTTCTCTTCCTTCCCCACTCCTTTCTCTCTCAATATTTAAACTTGTTTTGTTACAGCTTTGAATTTGAATTTTTCAGTCTGCTTGCATTTCAATCTCTACTTTCCTTACTACTGTTCTTAGTTCCATCACCTTTACTTTCTTTCAGTGCTTTGAACTGGTTCTGGATCTGTGTAATGTCATTTCCTCTGTAAAACTTATTCACTTGAAATGAACCTATCCATATTTTTCTGATTGAAGCTGTAATGGTCCAGGGATCTCAGAGAAGCAAAATTGGCAAGGAAATATAGTATCTCTTATTGGACTAACTTGCATAGTGTGGAGAAATAGGCATGATCAAATTTATTAACATAAGTGAGTTAAACTGGGCATGTCTACTACACATTCATTAATGTGCTTTTCCTAATGCTCATTCAATTTAGTAGCTCCAATGTACGGTACTAAATAAAGCACAGTAGACTGCCCTAATGCACAGTAGCAAAAGCGCATACTTTTTTGCCCTAATGCACAGTATCCTATTTTACGGTGAATTTGCATGTTTTTAATGCAATGCTGAGCATGTTTTTTAATGCAATGCTTTAATGCACAGTAAAATAGGCTACTGCACGCTAAAGCACATGTGGACACGTGCCCATTAAAACATTATTCTGATTTGTATTAAGTTCAGACTATGATTGCTTGTTTCCTAGACCTGATGAAAGCACTTGAAACGCAGCATCTTGGGTGCTTCTACATGATATACTTTACTGTGCAGTAGCGTAGCTTACTGCACAGTAAGCATGTGTATCTATACATGCACACACACGTATTGCATAGTAAAACCCACTAATCATGAGTAAATTTGCTACCTGCAAATGCAAGTAGCAAATTTACTTGTGATTAGTTACTTGCAGTAACGCTTATGTAGATGCCTAACAGGTAATGCTTACGTAGATGCCTGACTGGGAGAAAATCTGCTTCTGGTTAGCTAGCCCCCAGGGGGCAGGAGGTTGCTCCCTGACCCGGGAGCTACTTACTGCTGGGGCAGGCTCCACCGCTGGATCCTGGTTCAGGATTATGTCCCCCTGTCCTGGCAGCAAAGAGGTCCAAGCCCCCCACTCGGAGATTGTGATTGGAGAGCGGGAGCTGGGAAATCTTTATCTCCCAGCCCCCACTCCACCATCATGATTAAGAAGTGGGGGGCTGGGAACTGTCTGGGTCAGGGGCAGGTCCCAACCCCATGCCCCGATGGGGCAATTGAGGTGCAGGGCTTGGAAAGAGCTGCAGTGGTGGGGCAGGTTGGGATTCCCTGTGGATTGTGGCAGAGGGCTGGGACCTGCCCCACCCCTGCAGCTCTTTCTAAGTCCCCTGCCCTTATTGGGAAGCTGGGGCCAGGAGCTCCCTGCTGCCAGGGCAGGGGGACATTGCTCCTGCCCTGGCAGCAGGCAGACCCCCCTGCCAGCCCCAGAGCTAGCACCCAGAAGGAGCCTAGAGCTCCCTCCTGGTGGCAGTGGGGGCCCATTGTGGGGCCCCAGGAAGCAGGAGCAGTTTGTTCTCATAGCAGCAAATCTGCTCCCACTTCCCTGCACATGTAGACCCCTGCTCAGGAGTGTTTACTCACAAGTAAACTGCTCCCAGATCTAATGCATGTGAAGACACACCCCTTGTCTCCTATCTCTCCCAACTATACACATTGATCCAACAAAAGAAATTAAAATTTTGATTCCCCCAATTTTCTCTTGACACTAACTATGCCTGGCCTTCCTTGTTTTATGGCAACAGTGTGATCAAAACTTGGTGGCAGTTTGTCATAAAGTAGTGGAGTGTAACCCTAAAGCTTTCACATTAACTGGAACTAAGGACTTGATGTTCCCAGTAAGGTCCATTATTTTATATTGTGACAAGTATCTGTATTAATACATTAACAGGATTACAGATTGCATGAAGGGTAAGGGGAATGGTTTAACTCCCCAAACACTTTGTACAAAACTTAGAACATTGCTGCTTGGGTAAAAATTTTACTATCCAATGTACCTAATACTGACACATTGAATTTGATTGGCTTTGAATTAGGATCTATATATGTTATCTGTCTGTTAAGAATTTGTGAGAAATTTTCAGTGCCAAACAACTGTGCAAAAGCCACAGTTCATTTTGCAGTTGACATACAGGAATCAGGGAGACAAAATTATTTTTTAATGTAGAAGAATTGTTCAGCGATGGGAAAAGTTTGCTTAAACTGTTTTATAACAGAAGAAATAACAGAAGGTTTCTCCAACTTCAAATATTTATATGAACAGGAATACTGTGCTATATCAATCAAACACTTCACTAGACTGAAGACATGTGTAGAAATCTATGTATCTAATCTCTTAAAGGATTTGATGAGCCATAGTGGAGCAAGTTTACATGAAAAAATAGCTAACTAGAATGACAGTACCAGAACTTGTTAGTTTTGTGTTTACAGTGCATGACCTTAGGTTACCAAAACGACAGGAGAGGATGTATATTTTAGATAATGCAATCTGGTTTATATCTTTTATATTTTTAAATTTTAATCCTAATGCTCTCTTAGCCAAGCAAGGAAATGTCAAGTTTAACCATTGTTGTGAAAGGAGGAAAAATCCTGGCTTAGCCTGCAAAACGTGGATAAGTAAAAAAACCCTATAAAAATAAATCTAATAATTCCACCTAGAAACTGTAAACATATTACTCTAACTTCTAATTCATTAATGAAATGTAATTAACTGAAAAAAACTAACTGAATTGTTGCAAAGGTTTCTTTTCTGGTCCATGTTGTGTGTTCATGTGTAGAGCAGAACCAGCCTTTGAACACTGAGCTTCACTGGTATTAGTGCTCAGTGGCTGTGTCTACATGAGACGCTACTGCGCAGTGGTTACTGCACATTTATTTATCACTTGTATAAGCAAGTACTAAATGAATGTGCAGTAACCCTAGTTACTGTACAGTAATGCCAGGGAATGCCTTTTTTGTGATGCTATAGTCATGTCTTTCAGTGATAATTTGTATTAAAATATACACATGTAGAAGCAAAGAGAAGATAAAATAAAATACTGCAAAAATGACTGCCCTTTATATGAAGGGTTTCTTTTACAAATAATTAATAAATGATTAATGGATGATTCATTAATGGCTAATTTCTAGTCTCCAGAGGTTAATAAATTCCTTATAACTACAGTATATAAACATCGATATCCCCTTCTGCTGATGTGCTATATAAATCAGTATCAGACTATTCATTTCTATAGCAGGCTTTTGACATCTCTCAGTCTTATAACATTTTTAGTCATTTAGTAATCTTTTCTGAATTGGACTTATTACAAAAGGCAATCAAAATCTTTACATTTTGGTTATCTCCGTATCAAATTTCAGAGGAAGTACCTGCAAATATTGGCAAGTTTCTATACTAATTTCTTGTATCCATTCTTATTACTACCAATTTACATACACATTTTCTTTCATGTTACTTTACCATGAGATAGTCAAGTGAGTATAAAGTCCTAACAAAGCTAAAGGAAGACTTTTTAAATATTGCACTTTATTCTTTCTCCATAGCTTTCTGCTGCTTCATAATGAGAGCCATACCTTATGATCTCTGATGCTTGTGGTATATTCACTAGTGCCACTTGAAGAACTGATAAACAGCACAGGAAGCTTTGAAGGAGATTGAATTTATATTGGTCATAGGACTTCTGGCATTTCACATCATTTTTGTAATCTTACAGGAAGTCTGAACTGACCTTTTGGCAGTATTCTCATGTCCACATTGCTGTATAGTTTTCAACCTTGTTTTTTAATTTTTAGGGTGATTTATGAGGGCAGGGTTCTATTCAATCTGATGAGCTCAACTGATATAAATACCGAGGGGAAGGGTCTTTTAAAGAGATATGTTACAGTTGAAGACTTATGACAAATTATTTCTCCTGAGAACATTTTTTTTTTAAATGATACAAGTAGCACCTTTTATGTTCAAATATAGTGAACTTAGTTCAAATGAGGAACTTATACCCTTAATTACTTTACGCCATATTGGTGATGACATGACTGTACAGTAGAAATGAGAATTTCGTATTAGTTCTGTAAATGCTTCTTGTACATAGACAGATAGAACTTGAAACTGAAAATCCAGTTTCATTTATTCTTATTCTCCCACAGCAATAAACATTCAGGAATTCTAAACATGTAGGCAGTAAATATTTTCTGTCACTTACTTTTATTCAAAATCACCTATGTACATCTATGTCCATTAATATGCCTTAGTCCATAGATAGCATACTTGTCACCTCAGTTCTAGATCTGCAGTACACAGAGTATGAGCAGGTGGGCAAGGCTTAATTCTTGGCAGTAGTCTTGAGAATATCATGGAGCCAGGGTAGACATGCCCTCAAGCTGCTTAAGGGTGTATACAAAATGAGGGGCATGTGTGCACGACACTTTAAAGCAGATTAAATGCTTTTGCACTGCTTTGATGGTGTTGGTGTTTGCACGTGTTGGTGGCATATTGCACATCCACTTTAGCACATTCGGCAGCATAATGCACCTTAAATGACTTTGGGGCGCAGCAAACTAAAACAGTTTTTGTTTGCTGCCCTATAGGCACGGAGTGAAGTACCGGGCTCTGTGCAGCTCAGGTGTTGTGCAGGCAGCCCATGCAGGCAGCCTGGCAGCAGCCTGGAAAGGCAGGCTCCACTGAAATAAAAAAAAAGTGGTGAGCCTGATCTTTTTCTTTTTTTCCCCCCCTGGAACCTGCCTGCCTGCATGAGCTGCACAGGGACCCAGTCAGTGAAAAAGTTTGGGTGCCCAGAGATTGCAGAACAGGAGACCAGCCAATTGAAGTCAAAAGACTATATTTCTGTTGTCCACAAGGAGATAAATCTTGAACGTGGCTGAATACCTGTAAAACCCACTGACTTCAGAGCTCAGGAGAAGGTCATTTTCTCCAAGGGTTTAGCTTGTTAATTTCAGTAAGACCTGGTACAAACCTTTTCTTCTTCCTTATCAGCTCTAAACCCATATTCAAACCCTATCTATGCCTTGCATTACAATGAGAAACTAAAAGTCTCTGATTTAGTTAGTTTATAATGTGCAATTCTACCCTGCCGAACTACAAGTTTATCTATTGTACATCCAGCATGATATACAATATGTGATATTCAGAAAGCCCTCAAACAGGACATACACTTTCTCTTCTACCTTCTGTTACACTCATGAGAAATACCCGAACAACCAAGATAGACAAATCAGTCAGGAAACAAAGAAATAACAAGGGAAGGACAGAGAGAGAAAATAAGCCAGATGATTTTTAAAAAGCATCGCCACTGGGTCTCTCTTTTCAGATCCTATTTATACAAGGATGAGATCTTCTAATGAAAGATCATGGGATAGATGAGAGTTAAGCCAGCACCCAAATTACATAACAAACCTATACTACGGGATACAATGCCAAAACAGCATGTGACCCGGAAACTGGAAGAATAGTTTTAATAACACATCCCAAACTTCCTGAGGTTGTTTATCTTGGTTCAGACTGATGAAGAGCCTTTTCTCCATATACGTCTTTGTGTGGAATGCCTTTTAGTCAGTGCTTAATGTTTAAAGAATTGTGGGTAAAACACAACAGAAAACCTGCTGGCTAGAGCTAGAAGAATTACTTTAATAGCCTGATGGAAAAACACATATTTAGTAAGATAGAGATTCATGTTTTATCCAAGAATTACTTCCCTTATATAAATTAATATATTAATCAAAAGTCTTGCTGTAATGTTAGACTGATTTTATCATATTATATGACTGCAGAAATTGTCCTTTTTTTTTTTACAGTATCACATGGCTCAAGGGATTAGCAGTGAAATATGGAACCCTGCATTTGAAAGCCACTTGTATGAATACAAAACAGTGCCATATTCACAAATGCTTTATTCTAGTTTTATGCTAATAGAACTCTACTAACAATGGCACAAAACTGGGAATGAAATCCAAAGTCTTTAGTGCAGTGGTTCCCAACCTTTTTTTGCTGCAACCCTAAATTGGCCACCAACAGGACCTCCCTGTTGGCACCGTAGGGGCTGCTGGGGGCAGAGTGCAGTGGCAGAAGTGCCCTGATGGTGGGGGCAAGGGAGCTGCCAGTACCCCCTTGTGCATGGCAGCCCTGACCCACTCATCCTCCAATCCCAGGCTGCATGCCTGTGAGTGCATGTGCATGTGTGTGTGGGCTCTTCTTGACCCTGCTAAGGACCTCCCATGACCCTGGTTTGGGTCATGCCCCAAGGTTGGGAACCAATGCTTTAGTGACTAAACACTAGTTACTAAAGAACAGTATTTTTGATGAGCCAGATTAAATGAACCGGTGTTTTCAGTATAGATTCTAGAAGACAGGTGCCTATATTACAGAAATTGCTTCTGCAATTGACCCTACATGGCAGCCTCAGAAAAAGGAAAAGAATTTAAAGGAACACCAGCAATCTATAAGTCATGTGTCAGTTAGAAATACATTTCCCTACTATCATCTGTTTATTTTTGCTTGCATTATATGGCAGTAAGCACAATGCAGGGAAGCTAATCAGGGTCCCTGGGCCTCTGTGTTACAAACAATGATAGCAAACCCACCTAAGATTATTTAAATTGAAAGTGAGTACATGGAAAAACAAAACTTTTTTTTTCTGTATTATTCAGTAAGAAGGAGGCAATGCCCCTTTTTACTTAAATATCCTGCTGATATAGCACCTCCCCAGGATAAGGGAGACCCTGGACCATTGTCTTCCTTTTCGTTAGCAAATTTTAACCCAGCTGCTATTCTCACAGAAGATTTCCTGAACCACCAGACTATGAGGCCTTCTCACGTGGTCTGTCCTCCATCTCTCTGTTGATGTTGAGTCACTTTGCATGGAATACTTAAATATGAATTGTACAAGAAAGAGAACAATTCCATAGCCCAGTGGTTATGGTCAACCAAAGTAGCAGTTCCAGGGCTAACAAAGTACTTTCCGGAAAATGTTTGCCCAGACCTATTCACTAGTACGTCTACTGGAGAATCAGGGCCTTTGTACAGTCACAATTACTGTGACTAGGGTCAGGCTCTCTGCTCTCCTGTAGTTAGTTATATATCCTTCAGACAACAGCAGGGGGCTCAGCATTAAGAAGATAACACAAAATGGAGTTTGTTCAACTACATACACTGGCAAACAGATGAAACCCTAAGCTACTTTTATCTCATTTTAGGAAATAAACAACTTTCAAGTTGTTTATTAAATGGGTACAGCTTCCCACTAAGATATGATCCCATGAGAATAAAGTTGGGGTACATCAGTGGGGACATGTGAGGCACTTCTAATGCCCTGTTTTGTGAGTAATGAGAGAACTACCATTTCCACTATTACTAACGCAGCAGTTTCCAAGAAGGCCAAGTGTGTCTTAAAGTTAATTTTCAGTGCCGTTTACATTATATTAACTTATGATAAGGAATAGATCAGCTAATATCTGCCCTTGAGTTCATCTCTGCTCTTTAAACAAGTTTGGCTCCGCTGATGTTTGGTCTCTATCTGAGTCTGTTTCTGAACTGGAAAATTTAGGTCCATTTTGGCAGGAGAAACTATGGGTCCAGACTGGAGGTTGCACTCCTGTGAGATGCAGACATCGAACTTTTATTCAGTTTTGTTCAGACCACTGTTTGGATGAGACGAATGGCTATACTTGATCAATGGGCCACAGCTCCCAGGAGGCTTGTTTTTTAAACCTTGCCACCAAACTGAGGGGAGGCCTGGGATGATATTCTTTTCTCTCAGGATATTTAGCCCCAGCCTGAGGACAGCTAAATCATCTTGGTTGGCAATGACCTGTCCTGGAAGATGATATATGCTTCTGGAGACCCAGGTTATGAATTGGAAAGCAGAGGTTTGCACCAAACACCATCTTGCCAACACCTGTAATTTTTTGCCATGCCTATTATTTTTTTAAAATAAGGTTCTGACACTCATGCTTTCAGAGAAAGATAGGATAGCATGAAGTGAGTACAGCCCAAAGGGTTAGACAAGCAAAATAAAACAGCCCAACATGCAGTGTTTCTTTAAATCATGAGTTCTGGGGAGTTTGTCCAATGACTTCTGAAAGCTTATGGTTGGTATTAATGCAAGGACAGGCTCTTTCAACTATTCATCTGAGAGAGGACAACCTTCTGCCATTGTCAACAGTAAGTTACATATCCAACGGACTATCCATATTAATGAGTGGCATGAAATACACTGAGCCTGCCAGGAGCTAGGGACCTATCAGGACTGGGGAGTCACCAGGAGAGCAAATAAGATCTGGAAATGCTATGAGAGACCAGCTGGAAATTATCTGTTTGGTCTTTTAACTTTTTTCAGGCCCCAAGGCTTCCAAGCCTGGAAAACCTTGGCCTTGTACACTGATTAGGAGAAAAAAAAATGCCTAAAATTTCCTCCACACAACCATGTTTTCCTTTAAATGAAAAGTGATTAATTTAAAAAGAGAGAGAAAGAGAAAGGGCATGGAAATTTGCCACTAAATGCAATGGGGGTCAAACACAAGGGCAGACTGTGACTTAAAGAGCAGCAAGGAGGATACAGTAAATCAGCTGTATCCTCCACAGCAGTGTTTAAGAGGGTGAATCATAACACCTGCAGGGAGGGAAGGAGTCAGACTGATTTTCCATAGTCCTGACCACTGATAGAGATGTGGCCTGTAGGCAAGGGCAATGAGAAAGGAGGATGCAGCAGATTGTGCTGCTGCTGTTTGCATTTCAGAATGACAAACGTGTGCAAATTTTGGAAGAAATATGGGAAGGCCCATGTCCATCAGCTGTCACTTTCTGGGTCCTACATATCAAAGGGACCTTCTGCCAGACACTTTTAAAAGAGATATTGTTCCTGAATGTCAAAACGATTTCAGTTACTGCCCAGGAGTCAGTGCCAATGCAGAGAGCTTCTGTGTCAGTGGTTCTCAACCTTTTCAGACTCAAGTCACCCCTTGAGAGACTCGAGGGACCCCTCAGAAAATGTTAGCTCTTAGTTTTCACTAAGTTTTTGACTACAGAAAAATAATAGACCAATTCTTTTCTTGCAAGAACTCAGAAAGATCACAGCAGGTCCGAATGTTTTTAACACTGTGGATTCCAATTTGAAAACTCTGGGTTTATCTTGTGAATCATGTTTGCACACCTAACAGTGCTAACATTGCTTGGTACCTTGCAGCACCCTCTAAAGGATCTCAAGAAACCTCAGGGTGCCAGGGCACCCTGACTGAGAATCACTGCTTGAATAGTTCTTGCCTACTTCAGCTTCCCACATTCCCTACACAGATCAGGAAATACACCTTACAACTGGCATGCAGCATCCTTACTAACCTGAGCCTGAGTACCTGAAATAGAGACCATACTGGGACATGGGGAGATGTCCATTCAGGTGAGACCACTGCATTTATTTCACCTGTGCTCTAACCCATCTCAAAACAAAGCTTGTGCTGATAAAATCTTCTAAATCTTACTTTTTGTCCTTCCTTGTACATGGGATAGATCAGTATTAGATAAATACACATATTGTGGAAGATTTTTAAAATGCACTCTTATAAAAAAAAGAATTCTGCAGTAACTTAACATTATCAACAAAGAAAAATCTGTCACACTGTAATTGAGTGCCAAGTCCTGTATGTACTTAAACACATGCATTCCTATAGGCGTGTCTACATGTCGCCGTACAGTGACTTTGCTACAGCGCCATGCTTTAATACTTCCTTTTGTATGTACTAAAGGATGGGGCAATACAGGTTACTGCACCATGCATGCAGAGTGCTGCACTGTAGCGGTGCACTATAGCATGCTGCTAAAGTGACATAGCTGGCAATCACGTGTAGACCTGCGTAATTACTATATCTCCATAGTGCATTGTATGGTGATGTGGCACATTGCTATGTCACCATAGGGTGATGTGTAGATGCGCCCTGTGTGTGCATAAAGAGCCCCATTCACTTTAAGGATGTTATTTATGGTTAGGTATGGACTGTGTGTGCCAAGGTTCTGTTCTGTTATAGGTACAGATCAGTTTCCAATCACTTATACCGGTAAAAGTGTAATAACCTTGCCTATCTGTGCAAACTTATGTGTGTGTTCAAGTCTTTCCAGGATCATAACCTTAACTTTTAGGCTGCACTTCAAAAGAGCATTCTGATGCAATTATGCTCTGATGTGGTGACATTTGGAATATGTATATATTTTTAGTAAATTGGGTTCTTTCCCATTAATTGGAACATTTCCTACCTATGTCCAAGCTTAGACCTTTCATACACAGAATCTGTACAGATGGCAGTGGAGCTGTGTACTTGGATGAACTGTAAGTAGATATTGCTTCTAGATGCATCTGCTGTGTGTGAAGGATTTGATCTTCTCCGCAACCCTGAATAACAAGGGATGTGGGGTGGTTGACTTGTTTTTGTTGTTGCTAAAATACTATTAAAAAGTTCTTTTCAACTATTTGAGTAAAAAATTTCTGTGTTTTTGATGAGTGAAAAAGTCATTTTCAGCTTTCAAAAATCAACAAGAAAGAACTGCAAGTTTTTCTATTTTCCCCTCCTCACCTCAGGTTTTCCAGAGTGAGGAGAAAGGACAAAGAAGAGAGATCAAGACATTTTCAAAACATTGTTTTCTTGTTTCATTAAAAGAATAGAAATTTGAGGTACTTTTTATACTTCATTCAAAGTTGTTTAACAGCTCTACTCAGGTTGTGTGGGAATCAAAGACTGCAGCTATGGCTTGATAACCTTTATAAACATAACAATCTGATGCTGTTGATCCTGCACAAATATGCTCTGTTTCTTAGCTTAGCCCCTTTGTTTCGAGGAAAAGCAACCAATACTAGCACATGGCTTCTAATCTAGGTAACTTTCATGAACTCTTATCCTACCACATCACATTACTTTGAATAATGTAAAAAAAATCAAGAATTGTCATAATTTGTCATTATTTCCACTAATGCTAGGGTACAGTTGATCTCCAACAGTAACTAAATGGAGGGCTTTGGGTCTTGACAAGAGGATATACAGCATATCAGCTATTCAAATCCAGCCCAAATTGCCAATTGAAATAATAGTAGTGGAAAGTCTTTACCACCTGACAGCTGTTTGTCTATGGCAAACAAGCCAGTAGTTTACTCAGATATTTTTAGAGTACCCATCACTTGAGTTCCTAGATAAGGATATCAATCTCTGACCCCAGTTCCTGGTGCACAGGTGTCCATGCCATAAAATTTAGCAAACCACCATTAGTAACGATCTTAGTGGAAGCATCTAGAAATAAGTTCAGTATGGAAACTCTCCCTCACAGAGCTGGCTTCTTCAAGACAAGTTTCATAGATTCATAGATTCATAGATGTTAGGGTCGGAAGGGACCTCAATAGATCATCGAGTCCGACCCCCTGCATAAGCAGGAAAGAGTGCTGGGTCTAGATGACCCCAGCTAGATGCTCAGCTAACCTCCTCTTGAAGACCCCCAGGGTAGGGGAGAGCACCACCTCCCTTGGGAGCCCGTTCCAGACCTTGGCCACTCGAACTGTGAAGAAGTTCTTCCTAATGTCCAATCTAAATCTGCTCTCTGCTAGCTTGTGGCCATTATTTCTTGTAACCCCCGGGGGCGCCTTGGTGAATAAATACTCACCAATTCCCTTTTGTGCCCCCGTGATGAACTTATAGGCAGCCACAAGGTTGCCTCTCAACCTTCTCTTGAGGAGGCTGAAAAGATCCAGTTTCTCTAGTCTCTCCTCGTAGGGCTTGGTCTGCAGGCCCTTAACCATACAAGTGGCCCTTCTCTGGACCCTCTCCAGGTTATCCGCATCCCTCTTGATGCTGCGCCCAGAATTGCACGCAGTACTCCAACTGCGGTCTGACCAGCGCCCGATAGAAGGGAAGTATCACCTCCTTGGACCTATTCGTCATGCATCTGCTGATGCACGATAAAGTGCCAGTGGCTTTTTTGATGGCTTCGTCACACTGCCAACTCATGTTCATCTTGGAGTCCACTAGGACTCCAAGATCCCTTTCCACCTCTGTGCCACCCAGCAGGTCATTCCCTAGGCTGTAGGTGTGCTGGACATTTTTCCTCCCTAGATGCAGCACTTTGCATTTCTCCTTGTTGAACTGCATTCTGTTGTTTTCTGCCCACTTGTCCAACTTGTCCAGGTCTGCTTGCAGCTGTTCCCAGCCCTCCGGCATGTCCACATCTCCCCATAGCTTTGTGTCATCTGCAAACTTGGACAGAGTACATTTCACTCCCTCGTCCAAGTCACTGATGAAGACATTAAAGAGTATCGGTCCAAGAACCGAGCCCTGCGGGACCCCACTGCCCACACCCTTCCAGGTCGAAACCGACCCATCCACCACGACTCTCTGGGTGTGACCCTCCAGCCAATTCGCCACCCACCGGACTGTTTAGTCATCCAAGTCACAGCCTCTTAACTTGTTCACCAGTATGGGGTGGGATACAGTATCGAAGGCCTTCCTGAAGTCTAAGTATGCGACATCCACCCCTCCTCCTGTGTCCAGGCGTTTTGTAACCTGGTCATAAAAAGAAACTAGATTGGTCAGGCACGATCTGCCTGCCACGAACCCGTGCTGATTTCCCCTCAGCATAATTTGTCCTGCCGGGCTCTCACAAATGTGAGCCTTGATAATTTTTTCAAAGATTTTGCCAAGGATGGAGGTGAGACTGACAGGTCTATAGTTGCCCGGGTCCTCCTTCTTCCCCTTTTTGAAAATGGGGACCACGTTGGCCCATGGGGACCAAGTTTGGGATATGCTAGAAGTAGAAGACAGTAAAACCTTAACTGCCAGAAACATTTTTGTACTTTTGTACAGGGTTAAGAATATCATTCTTCAGGGTCTATATGAATTCAGCCTCAGACTCACTACCATAGTAGAGAAGAAAGGTATTTAGGTTGTGTCTACAGAATTCAATTTTTGGTCCTATAAAACCCCATACAAAAGATTTTGAATCATCCTCTGTTCTCAACACATTCTCCATATCAGGCTTCTCTCATGTTTTTCCCTATACAATATTGTCAGTAGCTATAACATACATACAATAATATGACAGCAGTAGTAATCAAATTCTTCCTTTATGTTATTCCTAGAGTCTAAAGCAGTGGTTTTCAACATTTTTTCGTTTGCAGACCCCTAAAAAAAAAATTAATGGAGGCATAGATGACACATAAGTGTAACCAGTGGAAGGACACAACTCTGCACCACCGCTGCCCCCATCACCCACACTGCTCCCAGGTGCTGGGCTGCAGCCCCACACTCCAAGCCCCACTGTTAGCACAAAAAATCTGAGGGGTCATGTACTCCCCCATACCCTCCCACACATTGCCTATGAATGGAGGTGTGGATCCCTTTAAATTGTAATTGTGGGTATTCACATACTTCTGATTGATCATAGTAATCTATCACAGACCCCTTAGACATACTCTTTGAATGCCCAGGGGTCCACAGACCACAGGTTGTAAACCACTGGCCTAAAACAAAGAGCCTCTGGGTACATGGTAGTGTGCATTTACACAGATGATATGTTCTTTGCACTCACACTTGTGATCGATTACTTCAGAGTTGCTCCCCTTGGATGTGTTGCATAAATCCCCTACAGATTCACACCACAGGGAAGAGCAAGAGAACTAAATGGATCTTTCATGGTCAGATGTACTGAATTTTCTCCTTCTCTCCTGTTTTTGTGCATGTCTCAGTTTAAAAACACAAAAATTTTTAGTAGACTTCAGATAGCTTCCCACAGGCAGGAAGGTATCTGAAGTCTGTCACAATTCCTTGGAGACTGCCAATATGTCAAACACAGAAACATTATGATAGGAGCAATAATACCACCTAGTAGTTAAAGTCAGTCTGAACCTGTTGTTTTCTCAAAAGGTCTGTCATGTGCTACATGCCTGTCTATTCTTATTCTGACATCATAGCATGAATTTTTTCATCTGTATCCTCAGCAGCCCCAGGCTAATGTAGATCAAAAATATTTTTGTATCTGGAGCTGGTGTTTTTTCCACCAGTAGAGGGACTCAGTAATCTAAAAATGCCACCAATGCGCCTCTAAATCCAGACACATCATTTATTCAAGCAATGTGAAAAAAATAGCCAGGCAATGAATCAGTCTGGATCTGCTGTTTTAAGGAGGGTAGCTGGCCTCTGCATACCTGCATGGGGGCTGAAAAAAAATGCTCTCAGGAGCCCATGATAGATGGAGAGGGGCAAAACTTGGTAAAGGAGTAGTGTAGCCAATTGATCAACCACCCAAATTCCTGAGATGGAGGAAAACATGGTTGATTTCAGTGTTGCTGCAGCTCAGTGAAGTGGATTCCTCTCCCTCCCCACCAGCTCTACACAAAATTATTTATTTATTCATTCATGTAGAAGACAAAATATTTGGTCCTGAACTAGTGGTTTGGGAGTGGCGGAATCTTTGGAACGACTTTGGTAATTAGCAATGCCATAGCAACGAAGTTTGGCACCCGAGGCAAAGTCCGCAATGGCAGCCTGCCCTCATCCCATGCACAAATCCAGGGGGCACACGGCCCCCCATGCTTGTCCGGGAGTGCACACAGTGGCGAGACCCACCCTCCCCCTGTCCCCACAACCCCCAAGATGAGCTGCTTGTGGCTTTGTCCTGTGTCCCACTCCGGCTGGGCAGCACCTGTTAGCACCCCTTCACTTAGGCACCCAAGGCAGTCACCCTGCTTGCCCCCCCCAGCCCCCTTACTACGGCACTGGTGATCAGAACACACTAGTGAAATGTGTGGCCATGTTAAAATCCTCATTCAAGCATGCTGCTCTGGACAGAGCACTGTTTGCAGAGCCTGACACAGAGCCACTTCTCAGCCAGGAGGAGTCAAGGGAAGGTTGCCATACAGCAAGAAGGAGGGAAAATAGGTTGAATGAACTTGACCTATCTTGCAAAGGCCTGTGGCAAGACAGCAGAAAGAGAAAGAAGGCAGTCAGCCCCTGCCAGTCAAACCTTGGCAATGCTGCTTGTAATCGTATGTTACTCCAAAAAATGAAAACAGTGCTCCTTGAACCATGTGCTTCACTGCTAGCTGAGGCCAGAGGCAGTGGCTTGAGTGATGGAAGGTCACTGATACCAGATTGGATGCACAGTGGTTGGGAATGGTACAAGGAGCTTTCTCTGCACCCCACCTGCTTCCCCCCACTCCTTTCTTCCAAGTCTTTTCTTACCTTTGCATGATTGCTCTAAGATCCTGGCATAATTGCATTGCCTGAATTCAAGGCAGCCCTGGAATTGTTGCAGAGTCCCCAAGAAATCTTTGGGGTCAAAGGGGAAGGGGCAGGAAGGACATAAGGCCATAACCCTACCCCCACTGTTCTCCCTCATGGATCAGGACAACAGGGAAAGCCTCACTGTATCACCAAAAGTTGCAGCACTCCTTCTAACATGGCAAGAAGTTGGAGGAGACATTCTGATACATCCATACTTCTGTGCTCCAACCCAACCAGAAGTTAGGAATTTGCAGTAAAAATTTCTGGGTGAAATTCTACAGCCTGTGTATGTCATGCCAGAGATCAGACTAGATGTGGATAAAGGTCCTTGAGTTCTTAAAAAAATCCATGAATCTCCTGGTGCTAAGCCTCTGTACCACCACCCCTCAACATAGTATAGTGCCTTAAAGACCTTGGAGCAGAAACGCCAGCTCAGGTAGGCCATAGAAAGAGGCAAAGCTGTGGCCCAGAAGAGATAAAGAAATCCTCTCAGGTGATGGAAGGAAATCAGGAATGTCAAATTCAATTCACTCATCTATTGTTGCAGACTATAAATAGCACTGGTGGCAGCTGAAAGGTACACTTCTGCCTCCAGGTCCTTCTTCTGATGATATCAGGTCCAAGATGAGCAACCTGCATAGACATAGCCCCAGGTGTTTTATACTGATTAATGGAAGTTTTTATGAACCAGTAGAAAAAGTTCTGCCCTAGCAAGATGCATTGATGAAAGCCAACTGCTGTCCCACTCATTTCTCCAGTTATACTAGTAATAATGGCTGTTGGGCCTTCATGTCCACCTAAGCAAACAATGCTGAGATGTGGCCTAGTACATGCCTAGTGTGTAGAGCTAATATTTACTTCATATATAAGCAGCTGCAAAAATTGGTATTTACACAAGGATTTGCAGAGTTAAGCCAATTTTTTTTAAAGATATGGTCTAGTACAAACAGGAATTAACTCAAGGAAGGCCTTTAGCTTATACATGCATCAGGTCAGACAAGATAATGACATAAGTCCCTTCTGCTCTCTCAACTATGAGTCTAGGAAGGAATCTAATGCTTTAATATCTTGGCATTGAAAAAATATGACACCACATTTTTACTGATCAAACTACTCTTCTTTATTTGAATAAGTTAGTGTAAGAATGAAGGGTTTTTTCCCCAAACATTTTTTCCAAATTAACAAAAAATTGGATACAAGTATATATACACACATGTACATTGCACATCTATATTGGTTAGTAAGTGAGGGTTTTCTATGGAGCTGGTATTACTATGTGTATTCTGAATAATATATACTAAGTTTATTTTTCACACGATAGATTACATTTCCAAGCCTATGGGATAATTCTTGAGTGGATAATTCCCTCACAGTGCTCAGTCATCGGAGCCAGGGTACAGCTGCTATCAACACAGTAGCTATTGTCTCAAAACATGAGTAAACTTGTAGTGCTAGTCTCTTTAGATAAGTGTTCCCAGAAATGCTGCAGGATGTGAATCTTGTCCAGGCAGGGCACAATAGCACTAATGACTAAGGGGACATTAAGGGGTATAGCATCTTAGTTAGATAAGAGCTTGACATAATACTGATCCTGGGCATGACCATAAACCGCAGCCAACTGGAAGGCCTGGTGGTAATGTGGTAAGGCTACTTGTAGTGGGGTTGCTCCTATAAAATATCACAATATTGCGACCTCCAAAGTAAGGCAAGTATAGGGAACCTCAAAAATCTACCCCCCCCCAGTGCCATGTGGTACTCCTTGGTTGAAGAAAGGCTGTGTGACATCAACCTTACAGAAATATACCTTTGCTGAGGTGTTAGGCAGTCAGCAGCAGTTTTTATTTGTTGCTTTCTGGAAAAAGCTACAGTCATTGAGGCACTAAATGTCTGGACTTGGTCTGGCCTTTGAATTCTGTTTTGGTGGCCTAAAATGGGGATGGTAGGTCTTAGGCAGCTTCCACTCCTCCATACCCTCGCCTAGGCAAACACCTCAAAGGTCTTGGTCTGACATTCACAGGACTCTGTACAAGCAGTTTCATCAGGCACCTGATTAGACCTCTCATGTATACACCATGATCCAGAGGATTGACAATTGCCTACTGACATAATATCAAAACTCACCAAAAGCGTATCATGGAAATTTTGGGCCAGCAGTGAATTTTGCATATGGATCAGAATTTCACCAGATTCAAGAATTATGTGAATAAGCTCCATCCCTAATACTAGAAACATATTAAAATGATGGTAAATATCTCACATTGGTAAATATACTCATTTTCTAGAAGTCAGTCTCAGTTGAATTAAGTCATTTCCAGTCCCAAAAAGGCTTAAAAACATGCCTTATTCTATATTCAGTTATTGACAGTGGAACTACTCATGTGCTTAACTTTAAGTCCTTGCAGGGGAAGAAAAGGTTGGGGAAAGAGAAGCGCTCTGGGGGGAGGGAGTGGGGGGGGCAGTAGTCATCAGTGGTTTAACTGACCTTGAGCTTCAATGCCTTATCAGACTACTGTAATTAGGAAACTCTGGTTCCTACAGCCAACACTAAACAAGAAAGTGCTGTGGCTAGTGTCACATCCAGCTGTCTTTGGCCCCTTGGTTGAATGATCAGGTGTCCATTTACAGTTGGGTCAGTGAGAACCAGCTTTCCCCACACATACAGAACAAGACTTGAATTTCCAGCTATGGAAATATACAGAAATATGTTATCTAATATGCTACCATACCTCCTACGCCAAAACAAACAATAACAACTAAATCTTGACTAAATTCTGGTGGAGACCCACAAGAACTTCACTGTCTTTACAGGCCTTATACCACTTTTCTCCAGTGTTTAGCAGCATTTGGCCATTTTATTTATTCAAACAAAACAGACTTGCTTGTAATTCTAAGTATAAGAAAAAATATGGCTATTGTGTGCAGATTCAAATATTTCTTAGCAAAGCATTTGGGCATGCATATATATATATATATATATATATATATATATATTCTACTTGCCTCCAAAAATCCATAAAGATTATCAGGTACTTCAGGAGAACTCTTATCTTGGCCTTATCCATGCTTCTGTGAAAAAAAATGAGTTACTTTACTGATTTTTGTGCAATGCTTCCATCTTGTGGTCAGCTAGGAAAGAGAGGAACTTCTCAGAACACAGAATAAGAAGCTCCTTAAAACTATATGGATTTTTGTAAATTCTTGCAGTATTAAGAATTAGCTATGCCACAATTCAAGAAACATGACATACTAAAATGACTGACTAAATCACTAATAAATGTATTACGACATTAGAACATTGCCGGCATGTATATAGAGTTGGTCACATTTTTCTCTGCTAAAAACATTATGGATGGAAAAGTGGGTATTTGCCCAAATGAAAACATCTGCTTTCGTTCAAGTTTTTTTTGATCTGTTGTAAAAATAAATGTTTCTATTTTTGGACAGTTTGTGGTATAATTCCCATTTTGTTTTAAAGGAAGTCAAAATCTCCTACTGAAAAGGACTCCTTTTTGCTCAAGTTTATGGGTGTGAGGAGTGAAGGATTTCTGAAGCCCTTTCAGACAGTAGCATAACTAAGGCAGGGCAACTGAGACATCACCCCAGGCACTGACTTGGGAACAGTGGAAAAATGACAGCTGCTCCTTCCTCCATGCAGCCACACTGGTAGCACAGCAGCAGCCAGAAATCCAGTCATCACCACTGCCCTGAGCACATGCCTTTTTATTCCTCAGCTTTTAGGTGGTGGGCCACATATAAATTGTAATAGCCATCTGTATCCCAAAATGATAGGGCTTGGGAGAACTGGGGTGGAAGGCTATAGTAGTTTGCAGATATATCATCCAGAGACTCCTACAGAGTGGCATACTTTGTAGGAGTATGGGTTAATGCAAATAGGTTAGCACACCATCCCGGTTATTGAGATAAAAGGCAAGTAAGGTCCCCTTTTCCTCCTTCTCTGTCATTTCAGCATCTTCCTCAGAGTGAAATGGGTAGCTGTATAATAGAGCTATGTGGGTGTGTCTACACGTGCATATTAATGCGACACAATAAACTCCAGTGCATAATGCACTAGAGTTTATTGCTCCTAATCACCATGTTTACATGTGCATCCTAGAGTGCAGCATGTTTAGCTAATTAGGCAACTCTACCAATAACTGTCTCATATAGACATGCCCTATAAGAATAGGTAGAAGCTATGTACTTTCCTGGATGTATTAGGAATAGAAAAAGCAGTCTTTATATGAATAGGAGAATCACTTGTCCATGCAGGTTGAATCGTGGGACTGGGCTAGGCTGCCCATTGTGAAACTAGGAGAGCTGTGTGTCTTCTTGGGCAGATTTGGACTGTGTTATTGATGCATGATTTTTTTGCCACAGAAAAGAGGAGGATTAGAATTTGGGATTCAATCCTTAGACACTTGGTGGAAGGAATAGGGTCTGGGCCTTACTTTTAATTCTCACCAGCTTTTACTGAAGATCAACATGGGGAAAATTCTGATTGTGACCAGAGACATTGAGCTGTGAGACTAATTGGTTTTTCAGGTCAGCTGCTGAATTTGGGGGTGGAGGGAAAGTGAAGTACTCATCACAAAGAATTTAAATTGTGCTTTCTCATTGAACTATTTAATTTTCTTCAATGTGAAATCACCAGCTCCAAGCAAGTTTTGGTACTTATCTGAAAATGAAAGTTCACAAGGCTACCTTTTATCCAGTAACTCAATGGAGCCCTCCAGGAGATACCTGCTCAAATACCTGCCTTTACTTAGGCAAACAGTTTCCTAAGCTGCAGGCTGTAATGTATCTAGAGATGCACGCAGAGTTTTCCCACTTAATATAAAACTATTTAAGCAGTCATTTTATGATTATGACAAGGAGTTTCTAACTTAACATCTTGACCACTCAAGTGGGAAGTTGGAACATGGGTTCCAGAGCCCACTCTAGAGAAAGTTTAGTTATCTATGCCGACTATAATAGCTCTTTCTTTAAGATTCTTTCTTGGGAGGTAGGAGATGTAAATTCAAATGGCCTAAGGCAAATATGCAAATTGAACTTGAGTCTTCAGGAGCCTGACTGTTCCAGCCACTGAACTACTGGATGTGTGTTATTTCCCACCCCTCCTTCCCTCGCCAAAAAAAATTAAAAATCACCCAATGCTAGTTTTCCATGTATTGACTGAATTTACAGAAGAATAACCATAGAACTCAAAGGGATATCAGCAAAGGCATATAAGCACCAAACCTCACCAACCACATCACCAGAAGCAAACTTTCTGTGGGCCAAAGCACACCAAATGTATCATAGTATCGTAGTACTAAGGGTCAGAAGAGACCTAAACAGATCATCAGGTCTGCCCCCCTGCCCCGGGCAGGAACGGGTGCTGGGGTCATATCACCCCAGCCAAATATCTGTCCAGCCTCCTCTTGAACAGCCTCAAGGTAGGAGAGAGTACCACCTCACTTGGGAGCCCATTCCAGAGCCTGGCATCCCTAACTGTAAAGTAATGCCTCCTGATGTCCAGCCTGAACCTTCTCTCTAACAATTTGTGGCCATTATTCCTAGTAACCCTGGGTGGTACCCGGGGGAACAGAACCTCCCCCAATTCCTGCTGGTCCCCCCTCGTGAGTTTGTAAATGGCCACCAGATCCCCTCTCAGCCTTCTCTTGTGGAGGCTGAATAGGGTCAGGTCCTTTAACCTCTCCTCGTAGGGCCTGCCCTGCTGCCCCCTGACCATGCAAGTGGCCATCCTCTGGACCCTCTCAATGCTAGCCACATCCCTCTTGAAGTGCGGTGCCCAGAACTGGATGCAGTACTCCAACTGTGGCCTGACCAATGCCGCATAGAGGGGGAGGATCACCTCACCTGCTTGTGATGCATCTGTACATGCACAACAAGGTGCAGTTAGCCTTCCTGACTGCTTCCTCGCATTGGCAGCTCATGTTCATCCTGGAGTCAACAATGACTCCAAGATCCCTTTCTGCCACCGTGTTGACAAGAAGGGTGTTCCCCAGCCTATAGGTGTGTTGCTGGTTCCTTCTCCCTAGATGCAGCACCTTGCACTTGTCTGCATTGAATTCCACCCTGTTCTCATCTGCCTACCTCTGTAACCTGTCTAGATCTAGCCGGATTTTGTCCCTTCCCTCCAGCGTGCCCACCTCGGCTCTATGAGCTCTGACCATGAATAGATCCAGACCATGCCAGGACAAGAAATGTAAAACCTGCCAACACATTTCCAACATTTCCACAATAACTACATCCCACAACAAAACCATCACCATTCCTGGATCTTACACCTGCACCTCCAGAAATGTAATACATCTCATCCAGTGCACTAAATACCCTGATGGAAAATATATAAGAGAAACCAAACAAGTGTGTACTAGAATGAACGTACATCAAAAATCGATCAAAGGCAAAAATACCCAATTACCTGTGGATGCACATTCTCACAAGGCAACCACTCTCTCTCCAATCTCTCAGTTCTAATCCTCAAAGGGAATTTGCAAAACACCTTTCATAGATGAGCCTACAAACTTCACTTCATAAATCTACTTGATACAAAAAAATCATGGACTAAATATAGGCATTGGATTTATGGCACATTATAACCTGCCTGCCATCTGATAACCCCAGGTAACCTGTCTGCATTTTACCAGCTACTTTCTATCAACAGGTCAACATCCCCCTTCCCCAATCTCTGTCCCCGCCACCCCCTCCCCCCCACACACACCTGTTTCACACGTATTGTCTCCCATTCCCTCCGATCCTCACTGCCACGCATTTGCATTTTTACAGACCTGCATTTTATACATTGGCTTCTATTCTACCATGGAGAACACATAACACCAGCAGACTTTTCCTATGCCTGAAGAAGGGTGTTTGTGCCTCAAAACTTGAAAAGGACAATTTTTCTAACTATTTAGTTGGTATAATAAAAGATACCACATTTATCCAAAGAACCTTGTCTGCCTAAAACAATAAATACATCCTCCTTAGCAATGAGACTGTATGAATTGTCACATGCCTTACCAGAACTGTTAAAGTGAAACCCTTTTAGAGAGAGAAGGGGAAATTAAGTCCATTTGTTGATGTCTTATTTCAAATTTAGGAGAAGGTCTAAACTCTTCAAAGGTGATTCTGTCTATAGCTAAATGAAGTGGAGCCTTGCTTTATGAGAAATTGATTTAATAGACAGGTGGACTCTGCATAGAACATCAGCTAAAGGCATCAGCTAAAAAAGAGTGAATGGACAGAAGCAACTGTTCTATCCAATAAAAAATGCTAATCTGAAAGCCTTTCTCTAATATTATTCCACAGCTGGGCTCCATCTAGCTCCCACTGAGATGGATGGCAAAGGACACTAAGAAAAGGAGCATACCTAACAATTGAAATTTAGTTTTCATGCTGGCACCTGGGGATTCTTCTCAGAACATGTGACTCTCTTATGTTCAGTTATATAGTGTGGGAAATTGGACCCATGGAGTGAATTAGCTTGGTTCTGGGAAAGAGTTTTCTCAGGACAAGTTTAAACACTCCCCTATCCCCCGCTGCCCCTTCCTCAGCTACCCCATCCAAAAAAAAGGGGGTGGGGAAATTCAGCCATAGCCAGAGAAAGGGAAACCATCAAGGATGGTACTTTTTCAGCCATCAAGAACATTAGGTTAAAGACTCAGCCTTGCAGGTGTCAGTACTTTTAAAATATAACTCTATGTAAATCATTTCCTGTGCTATGCAGCTTCAAGAGGAGAGGAAGAGAGTACAGGACACCTCTAGCCTTCCCCAGCATCTCACTCAAAGATAAGCAAGGGAGGATCCCAATTTAGCCCTCCAGACTGGACTAAACTAGCAACTACCATATCTGTCAGCATCCTGAGATAAGATAGTTTGCCACCCTGGAAGAGTAGCTAGGCCTCTTCCTTTTTGTATATAGTCTGTAGTTGACAGCAGGTTCTGGAGCAGAGCTCCTCCTACATTTTAAAGGAACAGCATGGTTTACTGCAGAGGACATGCCCACCCAAGGTTGCTTACTCTTGTGTTCTTCTGCAAGACCAGAATATGTTTTGTCCCTGCTTGTTCATGGCATTGCAGAAAAAATCAACAAAACATGTCTAGAAAATGAGAAGTCGGGCTGATTCCTTATGAAGTGATCTTCTTTAAATAAGTGAGTATAGACCCCTTGTATATCTTTAAATTATATATCATTTATTGAAATATAAAGATCTTCATTTACAAGTTTTTAGACAAAATCTGAACAGGGGCATTTTTAATACATTTTGTGCCTGTGGTCACTCATGCCAGTTTGCCCTTCTTCAAACATTTCACAACAAACCACCATTTTGGAAACACTTACTTTTTTATTATTCTAAAATATAATTTTTGGACATTCAAAAGTGCAACAGTTAACGTGCCTGTGGAGTATATCACAGTAAAAAAAAATATTTAAACAAAGGCAGTGGTACAGCTTGTATAAATGTTTTGGCAGTATTCTAGAAGTCTATATAAAAATACTTATATACATATTGATGTATAACATCACCATATCTTACGTCCTTCATCACATAATAGGACCATATTGTACAAGTTCCAGACCACATTATAAAGAATCAATTGGCCATTCAAAATCAAAAGGTGTGTTTCATAGGCAAAGTTTGATTGTCATTATACAGTTACTACACAGAAGGAATTGGGAGCATCTCTTCTAGTGGCTTCTCAAAATTAAGCCATAAAAAAAAATCAGTAATACTGAAAACAAAAAAAAACAAACCAACCCCCTATTAGATTAAAATCCAAGTGTTTTTCCCCCCAAGCTAAAAAGTATGGTCCCTATCCTGAAATGAGTTGTGCATGGTTGGATCCCTTGCAACTATACAGAGCTCTGATCATACAGTTGCTGTGATTGCATACCCAAATTAAGCTACCCGTGGTTTCAAATAGCCTGCAGTCTAAAGGCTGGAGAGGCCTGTTAGATCACCTAACTCAATATCCTGTCTATCACAAGCCCTGTTACACCATTGAGCCCAGTCACTTGTGCTTGACTAAAACATTTTCCAGAAAGGCTTCCAGTTATGATTTAGTAAGAGATGAAGAAAACACTGCCTCTTTTGGTAGCTTGTTCTAACTGCTAATCGCACCCAGTTTTGAAAATATGCACCTAACTTGCAGTCATAATTTTCTGTATGCAAACTTTTGCACACAGCCTTGATTTTATGACATTTCGAAATTCAGACCCATAACAAGTTACCTATAACACTCAGTGTTACATTTGCTCTTTGCTCACTATCACCAACTGAAGTCAACAGGAGTTGTGCTGCATGTCAAAGGGTCCAACTGGTCCTTCAAGTTTAGTTGTAGTTTGTTATTCAGAATCCAGCCAGTTTGTTCTTTTAGTTAGTATTTCCTGGTCCATACTTACTGGGCATGTCTACACATGCACATTTACTGCACAGAAATCGAAATTATTGCACAGTATGGGTGTATGTCTACAGGTGCATTCCCATACTGCACAGTAAATATGGTGACTTATGCCAACTTTAGCGTAAATTTAATACTTGCATTATGCAGATATCAAATTTATGCCCAATTAGTTACTGCGCAGTAACACGTGTGTAGATGCCTTACTGTGCAGTACCGCTGTGTGTATGGACTGATGTGGGACTAACTTTAGTTCCAAGTCAAACCACACACAGTGTAAATGTGCTTTAACATTTGCATGTGTAGACACTAGCCTATTCCCGCTTACCGTGCAGTAATTTACTGTGCAGTGAATTTAAGCCAGCATAAATGCAAGTGTAGACATGCCAACTAGGAAACAATTACAACACAAGCTTGATTTTGTATTGCATTTGCATTGTTTGTGTCATGTTAGGTGCTGAGCACTTTATGGCTAGTTATAGACATTCAAAAAGCTTGTGGAATCCATCTAATTCATGAGGTTTTCTGTAAGTGGCATAGTTTAGATCGGTAGCAAACACAACACACATTTGCCCTTTGGTGGGAGGGACAAATCTTAGACTGGGTTCTGCCATTTTTAAACCAGTTTGTCTGTGCTGAATTTCTGTTATCGCTATAGACTGTATTTTTTGTGCCAAACTTCTTTTCTGTTATGGTTATAGACTGTTTTCCAATCACTTATGCTGGTAAAAGTGTAATGTCTATACCTGGCCTATGTGATGTACTCAGTGCACTTAATTGTTAATGAGTTTAAAAGCCGAGCACCAGAGAAAGATGTGGCCTGTTGCAGGCACGTACCTTAATTTAATCTGTAAATCTTCCCAAGTATTCTATATCAATAATATATCATACAGTGATAGCAATAATCATAACACTTTCAAACATACTGTGTCAGCAAACAAACATTGCAGACCACAAGTGGATTAATTTTTGTGCTCCCTCCTTTGTAAGTGAGGGGGCAGATTAAAACTACCAATACACTTGGAAGCAATTACTTCTCTTAGTGCTGGCAAAGATAATACAGTCAGCCTTCTTTACTTTTACTTAAACCTGAGAACTAAAACAAGAACATTTGTTGAGAAATGATAGTCATATATTTCCTTGTTAACATCTTGTACAGTTGAAATAGTAAATCAGTTTTTCACATTTGACCTCAAAATAAATTCTTTTGAATAGATATGCAACGTTATTTAAACACTAACAATGCTGTTGCTGTTGATTGCTCATTCTTCTATTGAACAGTAACATGAGAAACATGGTATAAACGAGTACGTTTAAAAATAGCTCTACATTTTAAAAAGAATCAGTAAATCAAAGATTGATTGATTGCTTTTAGTATATCTTATTGGGAAAGCCACTCAGCAGATGGTAGAAAATCAAATCTGAACTTCTTCTAGAAGAAACATGTTCTTCCTAAGCTGGATTTAGCTCACCAGACATATCATGTGATCAGTTAAAAACCACTGCTCTTTCATACCAGCATTTGAATCTTAAACCTCTTTACTTATTTAATAATGGTTTTTTAAACATTGTGCTTTTGCTGAAGGACAATGAGTTATAAACTATATATTTAGTGTTACTGAAAACAGTAGTATTATTATGAAAACAGCTATCTTCTACAGTTAATAAAGACTTACTAGGCTTCTAACCCCTATTATAGAAGGTTTTTTTAATTATTATTATTCTCTTTTATTTTCATTAACTGTAAAAAGTATAATGTTATGTAGTGCCAGTCAGTACCTTTATGTTTCAAAAGTGGTTTTTGCATGTACTTCATGCACGTGGTAGTTTAACAGCAGCTGACATTGAGAAGGAAGTATACAAAAATCAAGAGTGATCTCTTCTATAGTCCATAAAGTATTGTCAATGTGCACCTCAAAAGTTCCTTGTGGAGATGCTTATTTACATAATTACAACAGTGAAGTTTTGCTGCAGTGGAAATTCTATCCATCGGAGTCATGAATGCCCTTGAAACACAAGCTGGTCTGTTTATGGTCTTTTCCTTTGTCCTTCTACCTATTCAGACTGCAAACCACACTGAAATGCTACTGAAGTACGCAAGAAGCAACACTAAAAAGTTGACTTCAACTTCTTTCTGTTTCAGGATGATGATCATTACTGGGAACTTCTCTTTACATATCCAAACTCTCCTCACATCCTTTGCATTGCAGTAAGGTGGTTCTCTCTGGAGTAATAGTCTGCAAGTTGTATGGCAGCTTCCCTTTTTACGTAGCTTGAAGATTTCTTTTTGATTTCATGAGAATTACAGGAAGCTGTCCTCAACCAGATCTGAGGAATCTATTCCAATGTCATCCATTATGTCAATGTCCTCAATGGTCTCATCCTCTCTCTTGATAAAGGTAGAGCTGCTGGAACCAGTCTCAATAGCACTTTCTTCAGATGTTTGGGAACTGTAAGAGACAAAACACTTAGGAACTATACACTGAGTAATAAATATAGTACAAGTCTCAGCACAGACTTTCTAACAACTTGGTAATCTTAGAAACCTGTCTCTCAAGATAGACATCTTGTATAAGAAAGTCACCAAAGGATAATTAATTGTCTTAGAATTTAAGCGAACAAGTTTATAACTCTTTCCTGAGGACACCTTCTGCAAACTCATCCAGTCAGTATGGAAGAAATAGCTGGCTTTAAAGAAGCCCCCAACAGAACAATGAGATGTTGATGACAACTGTCCAATTTAAAAAGGTGGGGGAAGTCAGGTACTGGAAAGCTTGGGGAAAGATGGCAAAATATAGAGAGACCATAAGTGCTTAAAGAGACTCCTTCCCTCAGTCAGTAGTGATGTCAGTCCTACGTCTCTTGCTAATAATCCAAAAGGTCCACAATTTTGCTTCCTATGATATTGGCTTTATTATAACTAAGTATAAATTAATGCTATTGAAAATGTTACTAGCCAGCTAAACCTAGATTTGGCCACACTAATTTACATCAAGCACGGTATTTATTTATTTAGATTGATCAGATTCCATGAAAAGGAGCCCACCTAAAGACTTCAGGCACTCTGCCATCCAAACCCCCACATAAGAACACCTGAAGCAGCCTGACCCCTTCTACGAGTATCAGAAGGCCTCACATATAGTAAATCACTCACATACCTTAAAATCCTGCTTCAAGCCATTTATCTTTTAAAAAAACAAATGGGCTTCCAAGTGTGTGCAGGTTAATCTATTTGTGCTATCCTGGATCTAACTGGAAAGTAAGTTCTAAAGAGTGTCAGAGGGAACATCTTAACACCTACCCCATTTCTTCAGCAGCACAGCTGAGGAACAGGGTGGTCCCTCACATAAATAGGTCCTAGTCCACAATGAAGGTCTGGCTTGATGGATTGCCCCATTGAAATCACTGGAACTAGTCTTATAGAGCCCACTCTTGTTCTGTTGGTTGTCTCAGTGATGCCAGTTGAGCTATTTTTGGAGTAAGGTATTGTTCAATAAAACTAAGGGTATCAGAAACTGGGCCAGAATTGGGTAGTACAAGAAAATGTGGTCAGTGAGATGGTCTCTGGCATATAACAAACTGAAAACAGCATCTACCTGTGCCTGTTTCTTTTGCCAAGCTCATCTTCAGATACAGGGTCAATGTCAGGCAGAGGGATGATGTATCCACTGTCAGCACTCAGCCTCTGCTCATCAAATCCGCTCTCCCTATCCTTGAGTTTGTCTTCATTCTTGTAGGTGACACCAATATAGGTGTTGTCACAGTCCCCTCTCATGCGTGTGACAGCTGGGTGGTCACTTTTCAGGAAGTCCAGATGAATCTTTTCATAGCTCTGAAAATTTTCATTTTAAAATGTTATATGATGCACTACAATGAGGCCTCAATTATTTAGTCACCTTCTGCAGCTAGCTATGCTTCATGAACTAAAAGAAAAAGAATGATACTACCCTGTAAGCAAGTACAGTGCTAGTGCCTGAGGTTGTGACGTCTGAGCACCTGGGTTACCAGGATCCTAGCATGAGATGTCCCAGGGACTGGCAACCTACATGCTACGGCTGGCTCTGTCCCACCAAGAGGCTGGATCCAGCCTGGCCTGGGTGGTATGGGAATCACACAACATGTGACTGCATCTAGCCACTGGTCTCCTCTGCAGTCCCCTTCTCCTAGACCTTCCCTTCTGCTCTCTCATGCCTGTGCTTAACTTCACTGCAGAGGAGCTAGGTATGTTTAGTGAGGTAAGTACAGGAAGCTTTAGCTCTCCAGGGGATGGAGATTTATAGCCCACAGTAGGAAGCTGGATCACAAGCTCCAGTCCATGGCAGCAAAAAGTTGCTGACCTCTAAAACAGATTATTACAGTAGCATAACTGAAGTAGGGCAACTGGGGCAGCAGCCCTGGGTGCTGCCATTGTTGGGGACGGGTGCAAAAGAAGGTATTGCCACAGCAGCAGCCAGCACATCAGGAACTGGTGTTGCCCCGGGTGCTGCATGGCTGCCCTGGGTGCAGGGCCACACTGCTAATATTAGAAAGAACACTATGTTTCTTTTCAAAGTAGTGCCTATATGCATTACATGTGTGTGTTTTGGTACACTAGCACCTGTGTGCAGGCAAATGATGGCATCTTTTGATTGGCACTTGTAAAGCATATAGGGGGATGTTAAATTCAGTGGGCACTTAGGCCGTGAGATTGATTACCACTTGAGTGTTAGGTCACACCTATACAATAAGCTTACTGCCTGGCAATGGTGCCCTCAAGCATGCTGTGCTATTCTACATGCACTGCATCCTAAAATGGAAGCAATGTTGCTGCAATTGTATGGTTCCTTGGGCAGGCTAATTAGAAAAGAAAAGAAAAGAAATAAAGGAGACTCAGTAAGAGGAGCCTTGGCATGAAGGATTAAAGCATGAACAGAGAGGGTTTGTGGATGCTGAGTGAGATTATGCATACAGGTCAACTGATATCTTTTCTTTTTAAATGATTCTTGCATTTCCTTTAAGAAAATCTATAAAATATGTAAAACCATCTCTTTGGTGATCAGAAGGATTCAGATGTATTGGTGCCTATTGAAAATGGATGCCATTCTTAAGTAATATTATAAAACTAGGCTCTACCAACAACATTCATGTCTTCATAACTGTTTACTCTATCTGAATCATTTAATTCACACACACACAAATTGCTCACTGCTCAGGTTGTCTGAATAGCAGTTACAGCCCTTCCTGTATGGACAAAATACAATGAAAATTCCAAAGGGCAAACCTTTTTGTACTCTCCAGGCAACAGACACTCAACAATTTCACTTAAATGGTAAAAAGAAGGTCTTTTTTCTGGTTCACTGTTCCAACACTTCACCATGATCTCATACCTGAAAACAAGATGGAAGCCAGTTTAACCAGCTGGAAATTGCAATAAATAGCCAACAAAAGTGATGAAAAATAAAATAAATTATTATTTTAGTCAGGATTAGAAGAGAGAAAAAAAGCATACATACACCTCATTGGTGGCATGGTCAGGCTTTGCCATTCGGTAGCCACTTTTTATCTTGTTATAGAAAGTAGAATCAACCATCATTCCAGGGTAAGGTGTGCCACCTAATAGTCAAAACAATGATACAAATGCACCAAAAGTGAGGAGTGACACTTACATTGTTTAGTTAAATACTTGTAGTGTTATAATCACAGAATCACTGGGTACCTTTACATGTGCTCCAATGTATTCTAATTAGATTAGATCTGATTAATCAAGTCTGTTCCAGATTTGTATTAGAACTCTCCAGCATCGCCACAGCATCACATGTATAAGCCCCCACAAGTTTAAAAATGGCTGCTGGAGTGCTTTAACTAAAATTTGTTGAATGAGCTTTAAAGTGTCCTGCAACCATTTTTAAACCTGTGGGAGCTTAATACACGTGATGCTGTAACATTTTAATTAGACTAGCTCTCCAAAAACCACTCTAATTAAAACACCCTCCCCTGCTTGAGTACATTTATAGGCACCCATAGAGAAGTAGGGCTGGAAGGAATGTCTGGAGGTCATCTAGTTCAAGCCCCTGCCTGAGGTAGAATCTTCCCTATCTAAACCATCCTATACAAATCCATTGTCTAACCCCCTAGCAAAACTACACACAACCCAAACATGGCACAAGACATAACACCCTAATCTGCCACAGGCAAAGCAGAGGGACCATGGCAGCCAACATCCTGCTGCTGCAAAAGTCATTAAAATATGGTCAAGAAATACCAGAAAGAGGGTCATACCCCTTCTACGGAGGAAGGCAAGAAAACCTACAGTCCATACCAATCAAAAATTGCTTTCTGACCCCTAGTGTGGCAATCAGTCTCAAGTTCCTCCAGCAAGAAACCTCCAGGTTTTAGTCCCAGCAAGAACATTGGCACACCCCAGTCAAAATCTTCAGCCTTGTCTACAGCCACTATTCAATGCTTCTGAGAAAGGTTTAAAAAAACCCTGACACATGTAGCAGCAGGAGGGGGAAAAAATTCCTCCAAGCCCCATGCATCCACCAGCAAAATCCAGAAGCATGGGAAATACCCCTAGTAGAACACTGGCATAACTATGCCTAAAACATCCCTGACCAGTGGTTGTTCAACCTTTTCTTGAATACCTTATGATGAAGAGTCCACAACTTCCCTAGGCAGTCAATTCCCTGGTCTCACTATTCTAACAGTGAAGAGGTTTTTCCTGATACTTGCCTTGCAAGCCCTTTATGATTTTTCTCACCTGCCTCTGAATTCTCTCTAACTTTTCCATATCCTGTTTAAAATATTGAGCTCAAAACTTCACACAATATTTTAGATGAGACCTAACAAGTGCTGAGTAGAGAGGCACTATCATCTCCTGTGCCTTGCATCTGTTGATGTATCCCACAACTGCATTTGCCTTTTGCATGGCTGCATTACACTGCAGACTTCTATATGAAAAAACATATATATAATTAAACCCCAAACAGACAGTTCTGCAACTGCATATGTTTTCTGGTGGGCATTTGAAAAGCTGGACATGAAAGTTGGATCAGGGAAGGCTTCCTAATTAAGGCATCTCGTTAATATTCTTGAGATGGATTTTTTTTATATTTTGGAGAGTGCTAAGAATGTCTTTTATATGAAGGATAGGGAGGCTAAACTAGATATCAGAAAACCATTAACAATGTTATGAATTTATTACTATTGTGCTGTATATTATTCATTTAAATTTTGTGATGCAACAAGAGCTAAGGATTAATTGCTGCTTTAAAACTGCAAATAAATATAAATATGTTATCATACATATACATATAGGCCATGTCCAGATGAGTGTGGCCATGTAGTATGCGATACCGCAGGCACGTCTGCAGCACCACATACCGCACGTTCAGTTGTTCTCCACACTGTAAGGGAGCAGCACGGAGGGTTTTTTGTACCCCTGGATATCCAGGGGTCAGAAAAACCTGTGGAGAAAAAAAGCGGAGTGGTGCACGCAGGGGCAGTGCTTGCTGCTCAAGAGTGGAGCTGAACCACCTGGAACCATGGTGCAGCTGCCAGTCAGTCTCTGCGTGGCAGAATTGCTGCTGCTGCAGCCCCAAGAGGCCCCTAGGACATCAGGTAGGGCTGCTGGGGCCAGCCCAGTGATGGCCCCAGCTTCCCATACTGCCCCCAGGGTAACACACCAGATGGCATGTGGCATGAGCGTTCCCCAGAGAGCATGCCAGGATGCTGGGGGTGTCTAGTGCACCACCACTAGTTTCCCCAGGGAACCAAATGTCTACATCACATGTAGACATGGTCATAATGAGCATTTTCTTCAACCCCCAACAAAGATTCATGGAAGACCACAATGGTTTGACTTAATTACTGGCAATATTATTTGTTACTTGTAAGGCACCAAAATGGCATCATATCTAGGTTCTAAAAATTGACAAGAGGATACTAGAAAGGATCTATTATTTATATAGCATATATAACACTATGTTTTTCAGTAGAGTGCTCATTCTTTTTAATGACTTTAGACTTGATTGATGCTTTGATACAATTTTTTTTTCTATATAGTTATGTCTATATGAATACTTGGAGTTGACCTTAAGTTGGCTCTAAGGCTAAGGACAGACATTCAAAAAGCCTGAGTCTGAATTGATTCAATCTTTGCAGGTTAGTCTAACCTGGCTAGGCTAAATCAGTTTGTAACTGCACAGACATCCCAGACATGCAGGCTAGAGCAGCCCTGCCTTCCCTTCAGCAACACTGAGCCGGGAGGGGGGGAGGGGGGGCATGGCAAGGGCAAGGCAGGATGCTCCGATTATCCCAGCAGGGAACTGATAACTGTGTTTATCACCCCTAACTCAGTGTTTATCACCCCATTAAGAAAACAACAGATTACCAGCTATCTGTTGATTCTGCCTTTGTTCCCATCTGCTACAGCAGAGACCATAGCCAGCATGTGGTCTGCTAGCTAATACACAGACACCTCTCACCAAGGCAGAGGGGAGAGGGGAATTCCTGCTTAGCAAGGAGTGGTGAGGGAGTTGCAAGGGAGTAGCCTGCAGTCTCTGCCGGAGGTCCAGGCAGGGAGCAGAGGGGAGGGGCCAGCTCTGCTGTGAAGCAGGGAGCTCCACCCAACCCAGAGAGCATGCCAGGATACTGGGGGTGTCTGGTGCTGGGACAGACATTGCATAAACTGGTTTGACCCAAATTAGTTATGCCTGACACTACATTCAACCAGGTTTATCTCAAACTGGTTTCAGCCATTTTCAAACTGGTTTATGTGCACTGAACATCTGTTCTGTTACAGGTTTAAACCAGTTTCTGATCACTTAAACTGGTTTATTTGTAATGTCTGACCCTAGCCTAAAGCTCATGTTAACTGACTGTCTGTACTATAAACTGTATTTCTTAACTCCCAGCAACAGTTCCTGCCAGTTGTGGAAGCCTCAAATACAGGAAGACCACAAGCAACAATCCCACAATTCTTTGTTCCTCACTTCCAGCCCTTTTGCACCTCACTTCTCTTTACTGGCTGTAAACAAAGATAAGCACAGATGGAGCATCTAGCTCAATGTGGACTTTGATCCCATTAATATATATAATATAAATAACTAACAATAATTAACCACAGGTATTTTATCAATACTGTAGGGTGTACAGTACTTTAAGGCATTACAAACTCAATAAGCTTAATTATTGCATGTAAGGAAGTCCTTATAGTACATACCAAGGGAAAATATTTCCCACAGTAGAATGCCATAAGACCAGACATCACTTAATGTTGTGTACAGATTGTCAAAAATGCTCTCAGGTGCCATCCATTTCACTGGAAGAAATGTCTGAAAAAAACCCCCATTAATCATTAAATGTTCCTCAGCACACTGGATGATCTGTTTGATAGCATGAACAAGGTTTTCTATAATAAGCAGACATTTGCTAAAATGGTTAGTAATTATTTTTCGTCAAATAAACATGAAATGATTATGAGATGAACTGCTTCCTCCTCATAAAATCTAATCCAAGGATATCTGAATTGCTAGTTTATTAGCAAATGAGCCAGTTGATTAAGGACATGATATAAGAAGTCACTGACTGATATGGTATGCTGTATGTATCACAGTGACAGTCCCTTAGTAATTTATCCAGTCACAGAGCTTGCCAATTAAAATTTCAGCCTGAAAAACTCTAGATGAGGCCAAGGACTTTTCATCATTCCAGCAGACTAAGTCATGTGAATTAATGAACTGAAGAAAAATCATTCCCAGAGTTTTCATCCAACTATCAATTAGTGTAACCAAATGTTGAGCAGAAGAATTATAAATGGCATTTTAAGCTGACACATCATCTCTAAACTAAAAAGATTAAGAAGTACATACACTGCCTTTGGAGACATAGTTGGAATCATGCATGATGTCCCTAGCCAGACCAAAGTCACAGATCTTCACAATTTTTCCTTGAGCTAGAAGGACATTACGAGCTGCCAAGTCACGGTGCACACACTGCGTGAAAAGAAAATAAATCATTTTAGAGATACAAATTCCCATGACATCCCTTTTCCTTAAGAATGCACAGCTTCCTCCCTGAAAAGGCCTAGATCTGTTAATCTACTGGGGCCAATATAAATTGGGCCTCTTATTGAGAAGGTATTTGCAAAGGACAACCGGTGGGGGAGGGTAGTTCTGGTTTGCCATATGCACCTGACTGGCAGTTGCTGTAGGACATAATGGGAGAAAAGTGCTGCTGCTTTTGTTTTGTATATCCCATTTATCCTGTTTTTCAAGTTAATGGCAAAAGTGCCTAGAACCCTAAAAAGGCCTTTCCTTTTAGCTGTGTTTCTCAATCCAAAAAAAAAATAAATGCATGCTTTGAGACTAGGCCAGTGCTACCCAACATTTTGGCCCTGTGGGCCAGATGAGAAGTGCAAGGTGGATTTGCAGACCAGATACAGTGTGTGGGCCCTATCTAAAGTAATAGCAGGTGAGGGCCCAACAACACATTGGGCCCACTGTGCCAGCCCCAGTCCCAGCCCCAGGCTGGTTTGTGGCAGATTGGGCCCCACTGCCCCAGTCCTACCTTCTCTGCAAGCTACATGGGAAGACGGCCATGTCATCTGACTCTCAAGGCTTAGAAATTTGGCAGTGGGAAAGTGGTGGCAGCCTTAATTGCCACTGACCCCTTGCCACCACATTTCTGGACCATTCAGGATCCCCACAGGCTGGATCACAAGGCTCTGAGTGTTGGAACTGGCCCTGAGGCCAGAGGTTGAAGACCCCTGAACTAGGCCATGCCAGTTGTATTCCTCAGGGACACTTACATTTTTAGAAGCCAAGAACTCCATTCCCCGTGCAACTTGATAGGTGAAGCTCAGTAAGTCCAATAGGCTGAGGCCTTCAGAACTGTCATCAGAAAGTAGGTTCTTGACTTCAGATTCTGTTAAAAAAAGGTAAAAATGTGTTTGCATTATAAACATTTCTTAAAGTTGTGAAAACAATGTCCAATTCTTTCTACTTTCTGTGAGGCTGAGTTGATGACTTTAACAGAGTATCATGGGCCAAGACTGTCTTCTCAGAGTAACTAACCCCTGTGTCTGTTTGTATTAGTTGCTGACACATACCACATTCTTTTTTAAAAAGAAATTTCCAGTACCAAATATAAGGTTTGTTTTTTTCTGTATATAATTTTTCCCAGAGGATTATAGCAAAATACTAAATTTAAAAAAAGCTGTCAGCATATTACATGGGTTGCTTTTTCCTATTCAATTTGTGGTTAAAAAATGAAATACTGATTTAGAGATGGTAACTTCATTACTTTTTTTTTGTACATGTATATACATTTTTTACCATTAACTTTTGCTGAGCACTGTTATGCTTCTCAGCAAGCATTCACTGGGACATGTCCAATACTATCAAAAAAAGGTCAGGAATTCTATGGCAAGAGTTCTTAATTTTTATGAAAAATGACAGCAAAATGCAGACTAAATCCAGTCATTCATTCAACCCTGCTAACCCAGATCAAAGCAACAGTGCATTAGTCTACCATCTAATTCTGGCTCTGGATATGATTTAAGTTCCAATGCCAGAAGTGATCAAGACTATTTCGGAAGCAATGCATTTAGCTGCTGAGAAAAGGGATAGGGAATGGGATGTTTTCATTGCCCTCATTACATAATGCAGGAAAGTATTTGTGAGTGTTCTCTATTTGGTAAGTGTCAGTTAACATGGAATGTAAATGGAAACAGAAAAAGATAGATTATTGTTATTATTACTTGGTCCTATTGCTCAAAAATTTGAAAAATACATAAAAGTAACAAAAAACTGTTGCCATGAAAGACTCTGTGAATGCCTTCATGCCATGCAACATACCCACTCATACTTCACAGCAACAACAAAAACAAAACTCTATCCATTCTGCACCTGATGGAGCACAAGCTCCTATCATTAAATTTAAACAGTATAAGGCTTACACGACACAGGTGAGAAATTCCAATGCCATGAGGACAGAGATAATTGGTGTGTTTCTGTAGGAATGTGTTTTTAATAACAATGAATACAAAAGAGAGAGTTCTCAGTTACCTGACATGGATTTCTTCTTGTATGAAGCAGGTCGATCATACATAGATCTCTGGATATCAGAATATTTAGAACCCTCCTTCCTTTCCAGCATGGGCACATACTGGGTCGTATCAGCTTGTTTCATGTCCATGTATTCTCCATTGTTTTCAAAGGATAAAATTACATAACTGAAATATAAACAAGTATTGCCCAGTAGATACATTAATATTTCACATGACATCTTCACAATCAATTTCTGGATGGTGGTTCACTCTAAACCCATAATTTCTCTTCTCTTCATTTTGCTCTGAAGTATAAAAGTATAAAAGCTCACATATGGTATTAAATATTACAGTTGATAAAAATATTCCAGCCAGCCAGCCAGGTTTCATAGAAACTATTCTGCTGTGTGAACCCATATTCTCCTAAATATTTCCTATTCACACAAGTCAATGGGGTATTTACATGGGTGACAATTCCTGGAATCTCTCTATGTAAGGTTAATGAATTCTGATTATTTTTATGAAATTGTGTAGAGACTCATATAATGTTTTCAGGTGGTAGGAGCTAAAGAACAAATAAAAGGAGGTATTAACTTTAGTGCTGGGACTCTGGCCAAAGAGTGTTCATGTAAAGGAAGGTGTCTGCCCTTGGAGAACCAGTGCTAGTAAGTGCTCTAAAAGGTTGGAAGGGTCAGAGAATGGAAAATCCCAAGAGAACAAAAAACAGTCAGAAATTGTTCATCTTTAAAAGATTAGAAGGACACACAGAAGCAAAAGATAAGTGCAGTGGGTGAGAGAAACACATGGATCGTTTTTTGTTATAGAAGGGTGCAGTGTTCACAGTAGGGGGTGCTACTATGAAAAGCCACCTGCCTCAGTGTGCCAGGCCCAAAACCACGCTTCGGGAGTCTCCCACAGGGAGCCTACAGCCAGCTGTCCCACTTCCTGAAGAACACCCACAAGCCTGGAGTAACGCTGCCACTACCCGGGCACTGGGCACTGGTAGGGCTCTGTGCAGCGCAGGGCACACAGACCCTGCAACCCTTGTGAGTGATTTGCCCACAGTAATATTTCTGGGTGGTTCTTTCAGTCCAAAGCATCCAAAGATAGCATCAGGTAACTGAGGGAAAATAAAAAGACAAACTGGCCAAGCTGGAAGTGAAAGGCCAGGAAGTGGAAAGGAAGTGGAAGTGAAAGGTCTCTCTCTCTCTCTACCCACAGTAGCACAACACGGCACATTGCAACTCAATACCTTTATTGATAAGGGGCAGGGGAGTAGAGGGGGGTTAGAACAAGGAAATTAGAATACAATTTGAGCAAACATAAGGAATGTAAGTCTTTTACAGGTATAGTAAAAGCTGTGTTATCCGGCACCTGACAAGCTGGCATGCTCTACTAACTGGCATGCCGGCTTGTAAGGTAAAATGAAACCGGAAATGCCCACCATGGCACTTCTGGTTTCTTTGAGCCCCCACAGCCCAGGGCAAAGCAGCCTGGGCTGCCAAGTCCCCACTGCCCAGGGGCATAACAGGCTGAATGGGGCACGCCTCCCTGTCTTGCGGGGCTCCCAGGCCCCGCGGGATGGTCGGTGATGCCATGGGAGGGGCGGCGATGCCTCGGATGCAGCGGGAGAAGCGGCGGCCCAAACAGGCAAAGACGCCTGTTCAGGCCTCTCGATTAACCGGCATATTTTGTTATCTGGCATCCCCCCTTCCCAGGGGATGCTGGATAACAGAGCTTTTACTGTAATTGGACCCACAATCCTTTTAAGACATGACTGGCCTAAACATAATTCCTAACTCCTGGCCACTGTCCAGAGTTTTACTTACAGCAAATCACAGGGGCATGTTGCTCATGGTGTTTCAAAATGCCTGCCACCAGGAAGAGGACACTCCCGCCTCCCCCTAGGAATTTATCTGACCAGGTCACCTGATTGACCAGCCTGTACTAAGAAGAAAACCAGGAGATAGAGGGGTCACCTGGGTTGGCCCAAGTGAGGGGCAGAGAGAGGGGGAGGGGATTTCTTCACAAAGGTTACTTCGTGAATTCAGAAACAGTTGAAGAAAAAGGAAGATGGCTGGAGGAGAGAAACAGCAAACTGCAGGCTACAGAAGAAAAATGATAAAGAGAGAGGTGCAAGGGAAGGGGGCTTGTAAACCTTGAAGGCCCAAATCCTCAAAAACGCTTGAAAGTTGTGAGGAAACTGAGATGGGAAATGGAGTACAGGTTTTATATGATTTTTTTCTAGGTCTCTATATCTCTTGCGTTACCGAATGTAAAGAGTGATTAGTTTTACAACCTTGCAAGGTCTCCGTGGTATGTTTCAACTATTATGTTTTCCTGAAAAAGTCAACTGTAACTCAAAGTGCCTACATAGTTGGGTTTGGGAAAGGGTATGCACAAGCAATTTGGTTATTTATGAGGGGCTTAGCACTGGTCCTGGGGCCTAAAGCAACTCTCTGAAGGGCTGACAGCAGAGAATCATTGTCCAAGAAGTGTATTGTGCTGGACCTTGCTAACACTGAAGGAAACCTGATGAGTATCCAGAAGAGGGAGCTTTATTGAGGGCTGTGACATCATGAATAAGGAAAGAAAAAAAGGAGAGTTTTCAACATCACACCCTTAATTTGCAAAATATAATAGTTTTTGTCTTTTCTCACCTTCTTGTGCTTTCATCAGCTGGGTTCATGCCAAAGATGTCCAAGTCCTTCTTCAGCTTTTCTGGGTGTCGGCTTAGAAAATTATCTCTATTCTTATGCAAGTAGTTTACCAAATCTCCATAAAAGCAGTATTCAGTAATGATGTAAATTGGACCTAATTAAATAAGGCAAAATAATACATTTCTGATTTAAAAAGTCATTGTAAAAATAATGAAATCCAACTACAAAGGTGTTAAGAGTTATAAGATTTTGGTTGTTGATCTGTGAAGGTAAATACTGATATCAGTTTATGAACCCATTCTGTCATATTTATTTTTAAAAGTTCTTGTTAAACACTGCTCAACTGTGTTTAACTTTAGCTCTTAAGTAACCAGTAACTTTGTGCTGAATAAAGCCTACCTGATTTGGTACAAGCTCCTAACAGATTCACAATGTTCAAATGTGGCCCAAGATGTGTCATTATCTTCAGTTCAGACATTAGTGCTTGTTTTTCGCTGGATCTCGCTGTGGCTATTGGAAAAAATAAACAAGCCTGTTAAGACAAATGTTCCATGTTATTGTAAATCCTATACAGTCAAGGCAATTTTTTCATTCAATATATATTGCTTTCTTGATGGAAACATTTATGTAGAGATCTCTTGAGGTGGCCTTTGTACTTCATATGATGAACGCATAACACTGAAGAATACTATTAATGACCAATAAAGAACTCACTTGACTTAATTTATTAAAGGGTCCTGCCTGCTTGCACATATCCCATGTTGCAAAGCAGCAGCCATACATCCCATTTTCACTGCCACTCTAAGAACTCCTATGTCATTTCTCCCCTTTGAGAAGAGCCTTGTTAGGAAAAGGGGCATAATTGAGAATTCCAGTTCCCTGGTGACACCAGAACCTAGAATGACGCTGGTAGTCACAAGCCGGTGGAACAAAGTAGAGCAGCCCTGGGGACTACTTGACTTCATTGTGGGAAGCAAACAGAGCCAGACAGACCCAAGATCAGTAGGTCACAAAAGTAGTTTAAAGACAATTATGTTCTATTATTCCACACTTGTATCACTGCTTTTTATATTATTTATAATGCAAGAGCTAGCCAACAGCTTGCTATTATCAAAGCTCAGTACCACTTATAGAAATAGAAATATTAGAATTCAACAATGTATAATTATGTATAATGTCACATCATGTAAGTTTTTCCTGTGTAATGGACATGAACACAATTATGTTGTAGACATTCATTTAAAATTTCTTTTAAAGTCCTTGAGTAATATCCTGAACTACTAGCTAGCTGTATTTCAATCTACATGCATTTATAGCAACTAAAAACCTGTCTGATTCACTTAGTTACACCATGATGTCATTCTAATATGCTCAAAAATTTAATGATTATTATATCATTTTCCAAGCTTACTGAAGTATTGTGACATTTTGGCTGATACTATTAAAATAGTACCTTCTAAAAAACTTCAGAAGCATAGCGAATAAAAACAATCACAAATAACACTAAACAATCCAAAGGATAATCTCAAAATCAAATAGTTCTCTAGTTTACTTTCCAATTTAACAGTAGGGAGAAATCACTTATACAAACTGAAACAAACAATCTGTTATGAACATGAGCTATCTAGTCTGAAAAGTGGAATCACAAAGATTACTTACGTTTCAGCATTTTCACAGCTACCTTCATCACTGGTTGAGAGCGACTTAACCCATATGCAGTTCCCTCAACAACTTTGCCAAATGCACCAGAACCAAGAATTCGACCTGCAGATAACAGAGTTTCACAATAGCTTATCTCAGTGTTTGTAACCATTGCTCTTTATGTTCACTCTTATACAGCATGAATATACTTGTTCATCCAAAACATCATCATAATCTTGTATTATGGTTGTTGTTGTTGTTCTTGTTATTCATAAAAGGAAAACAAATAAAAAATAGTAGTTTTAATCGAATAATATTTCTAAAAAAAATACAATAAGCAAACAGCAAAGAGCAACTATAACTGGCTTCTGTGGGGGTGTGCCTTCCTGCCTTACTTAAGGGTTGAACCCATTAAACCCTCCGTGTTTAACGTTAGGCCCTTAACCTAGTACTGGACAGAATTTCAGATTGGAACTAGCAATTAAAGCAACCTACAGCAACCTACAGCTTACAGGACAGATGCAGCTTGCAGAGCCATTGGATCCAGTCTGCAGAGCATGGGCTTCAGCAACATCTAGCAACAGGGGTTTCCACCTGTGCCACACCACATCAGGTCACATTGCACCACAGCTGTGCAGCCAGCCATTTCCCTTATGCTGCGTCATAGCTGGGCAGCAGAAAGAAGCAGCAGCAGGGAGAAGTCGTAGTGGAGGCTAGGTCCTAGTGCCAGCCCAGCCCATCTTTGACCAAGCTGGGTCATTCCAGCTCACTGCCAAAAAATGTTGCCAACCCCTGAATTAAAGGCTGGTTCCATAAAGTGTCTTGGACCATGAGAGCCATACTTTAAAGATACAATATAGTTGAGGGTGGTATCAGTTCAGTGTAAGACTACAAAAGCAAGTATTACAAACAATCTGAGAGATGTTAAAATACATGTTGATCTCATATGAGGGAAAAAAAACCTCTGAAGTTTAATACACAAGTGTGTTTCATATGAAAGAACAGTATTTTATTGTAATTTCCAAGTGCTATAATAAGACACCTGATGTTTATACCTACTTTTTCCTACCCGCAAATCAGGTCAAACAAAAATGTTGGATTATCATATCTTGTCTTCTGTTATGGATTCAGTGTGCAAAAGGACTAGGTATAGAGCTGATACAATGGCTTAGGCCAGATTTTTAAAGAAATATGCGATGGGCAAATATACATAAAAATAAATGTATTTCATAGATTTCATAGTCAAAGTCAAGTCAAGTCAAAGTCAAATTTATACTAAAACAGTGAAAATTTAGTGAACAAAGCCACATATAAATTCTAGAAGTTAGTATTTTATCATACTTGTCATCCACGTTACTTTTTACAACCAGTTCAAAAAATAGTGCTTGTTCTTAGCGCTGAAAAATACAGTATTGCATCTTTCAAAGTTTTTATGTAATTTAAGTACTTATTTTGCCATATACTGCACTTTTACCTCTCCCATGCTCCTAGTGGTGCTGTTTCTAGAGAACCTACTCTGTATTGTCACAACACACAGTACACAATTTTATTGTGTATATATATAACTAATAGGCTGAGTCCTCTGTGTTTTCAGCCAAAAAAATCATCTTTTATTTTACTAAAGTTGGACAGACACTTGGCAGGGATAGTTTAGTCAGGGATGAACCTGCCTTAAACAGAAGTCAGACTAGATGACCCTGTCCCTTCCAGCTCTACTTTCCTATGATCCTATGTGAAAGACAGTATTTTAAAAAATGATTACAGCTGGTGTAATTTAGTTCTCATGGAAAATCAGTCCCAAGATCACTGATTCTGATTTTTGTGTATTCCTGGTTTCTCTTATGATTCAGGATATGAGCAAGCTTCCTACTATACTGCAAACTGATTCAAACATATTGAGGTTGAAATGTATCCTCTGAATATGTTCAGATGAAAGGTCTGTGAACCACATGGCAGGATGCAGCTCTTAAAACACAATGGTATGTGCCGAAGCTGCTTGATCTCGTCATTTTCATATGCCAATTCCGCCCAAAACCATATTGTCAGTTGATCATGGAAAATGCTTCCTCTTCATCAGCACCTCAGATAACTTTAGCCCCATGCAGAGAAGGCCAGGAGCACTTCCTGGATTCCAGGAATTTGTTGTTATCATCTCTCCTTTTCATTCCTCTCTATACCTTTATTTTTTAGACCTACTCTGCATGTGTTTTCTGAAATTGGGTGGGAGCTGACTGAACAAATAACACACAGCAAAATTCTGCCTACTGATACTACACTGGATTTGAATTAGTAGCCCAAAATCAAACTATGACTTTTTCTTTCTAAGCTGTCACAGGGTACCATGGCAACTACCCTGGAAAGCAAATTACAGTTTTTCTGCAAAATGGGTATAGCCTGGACAGCAATGATACAAGATTCCTCACACTGATGAAGAAGCCATGTTAAGGATTGAAATTTTTCTTCAGTACAGCCTCCGTCCCTATCCTCATGGCTTTCTTGTTGACATGGCCAAAGAGAGTGTGATTTTTTTAGCAAATATAAACCAAATTCTGTGTCTGGTAAAATGCTGACGTCAATAGAGCTGTTCCATATTTAGACATATGAAGCAGATAAATCTGCACTTAAATAGAATTGTCTGTGTTGACAATGTCACCCAAGCCTTGAAATCTAGGGCCATCTTTGTCTCCTTGCTCTTCGTTACCTTTCCCATCTAAGCTTCTTCTTCTTCCATAATATTTTAAGTGCTCTCCAGCCAGAGAGCAGACCTCTGCCCTGTACTGACTATTGTAACCTCCTCTTCCCTGAGCTCCCCTCCCTCCACATGGCTTCACTCCAGTGGTGGGCTAAATAGCACAGGGATAGGTTAATGAATACTGTAATTTGGCTAAGTAGTTAGCCCACCCAAAGTAATACATTGCCTTAGCAACACTGATTCTGGTTTAGGAGGTAGCCTGCCTACTTGAGAGTGCTACTGCCAGCCACAGTCAATTTATCATGTAGACATGCCCTGAATAATTACCACACTAGGCTACACTGTACTAAAATGACTAAGAAGTGACAAGCTTTGTAACCTACATCCAAACTCTTGAAACAAGTAAATTAGTGGACCACTGATTTCAATGGTAGTTCCATACATTAAGTAGTTAGGTGCTTGGCTTGATTTCTATGTAATATTGGTAGTCTAAAGATGTGAATGGTATCTATAGTTTTATCTGTTAGACTAACATTGGGTTTTAATGAGTACATTGTGACAAATATATGATCAGGTCTGAAATCAGGGTGGTCACCCTGAATCAGGGTGGTGACATTCTAAGGCCATTCAGAAGTTCACAGCACTAGCAGGGAGAGAACTCAAATCCTGCTACTCTGAAAATAAAGTTTTCTGCCACTTCCCAGAACAGTATTCTAAGCACCAAGTGACAAGTTAGACATTCTCCAGCCCTCCTCTTGAAGCTAACCTTGTGGGCAGCCAAACAAGGGAGATGTATGAGCCAAGAAGGCCAAACAAGGTTCAGTGAGATGACTACTGTTCTGCTGTGTTATAGCCTGGGCCTTTGCTTCCAATGGGGCAAAAACTTTTCACTGCTCAGTTTCTATTTTATTCAATGAATATTAAATGCAAGGTTCAGTGGTTCAGCCTCAGAAGAGGGCTAGAAAGGAGTTTGGATAAGGACAAATCTATGCCTAAAGTGGTTAGCATACTGTCCTGGGGAGTTGGACAGATGCATATTCAAGCCCCCCCCCCAGGTGAGGGGGTGTCTAGAACATGGGTATCCCATTTCCCAGTGTCCTAACAACTAGGCTATTGGCCTAAATCATAAGAAGGTTCCCCACTCCTTCTGTCATATTCAGCTACAATTTAGGATTTATACATAGGTACGTGCATATGGAGCCATGTACCTGCCCAATTAGAGTGTAGTTTACAAGGCATACACAATAGTCATGCAGACACTTGTGCATCTACTCTGCATATGGAATAGACTCACAAACTGTGTGTAAATGTAAAAAATGTCAATTACACATTTGGGAAAGTGCCATGTGGGCATATAAAATTAAATAGAATTCTTCCCTGTATGTGCTATGTTGGAAAAATGAGAACAAAGTAAACATATTATTGTAAAACTTATTTATAGAACTCCAGACAGTTGAAGCTTTCACTTTAGGAATGCCAAAAATTAAATCATAATCCCTGGTTTTCCCAACTTATACATTTTCAAAGAGTATTGAGTATTCCTTGAAAGTCAGTGGATTTCTACTGGGCTAAACAAAGGCAGAATATAGCCTATCAAGTATAGTAAAAAGCTTAATATGTATCAGAAAAATAGTTGTGAAAACCATCGCTGATTGCTACAAGAACATACAGTATCATTTTTTATAGCTATTCATTATGAATTTACTCATAAACAAGAATGCAATAGAGTAAACTAATGGTAATGAGTCAGAGAAACAAAATTACTGTGATGGAATCCTAACAATTCAGCTCTGACAAAATCTTTTTATGTACATAATTAAATCCAGAAATGTAATAAAATAATTCCTTTAAATATCTAGCATGGTTTAGGCTCATATTAGCAGCATGAATTTAATTAAGTGATTATTTTTCTGAATAAAAGTGTGTGTGATACATTAATTGTGAAAATTAACACCAATCCTTTCTAAAACAAGAATTGCTTTTGTTTTTGTTGACTTGTGCAACAACAAGGAGCAGTAGAAAAAGTGAACATGTTTTAAAAATGTACTGGACAAAAATATCTTCCACTTTTGCTTCACCTGTAGTTTTTCATATAATTTGATGTGCATGCCTCCAAAAATAGAACATTAGAAATGTTTAATTCAATAGAAAATAGAGAGAGGGCATAATTACTTATTTTACATTTTTGGGGATTATGCTAGGATCTTACAGTTCACCTATAATGATATAAGGTACCTGTCCTTTCAATAAAATTCTATGTGAGACTCAACAAAGGGACAGCAAAACAGTAAAAAATGCATGACAAGAAAACACTGGTCACAGAAATAAAATTATGATCTTACTCAACAGTGATCAGGGCCAGGTTAACCCATTAGTGGCCCCTAGGCAAACAAACTCATGGGCCCTGGGTGGGTCAAGGCCCTCCACCACCGTGGCACTGCCCCGTGCAGGGAACGGGATTTAGAGCTGCTGCGAGGAAGCAGCTGCAGTGGCGGTGTGGCCAGCAGAGGGGAGGGAAGGGAAAGGAAGGGAGGCGGATGGGACCATTTGTGCTGCTGTCGTGGAAGGAAGGACAGAGCTATAGGAATGTTCCTAGTGTGCCTATGTGTTAATCCTACCCTGACAATGATGTGCATATCATGGCTTAATAATTTTTAAAATATTTTTTAATAAATAAGTAAAATTACTTCCATATTGCACTGGAGCTTTCTGCATTGAATAAACAAATGTCTTATAAGATAAACATGTTCCTGCTGACTCATTTCTTCTAGGCATCTCAGCTAAAGTGAGTCTTAAAGCTGGAATTTAACAAAAGGAGGTGAAAGTAATGGCCTGAAAAACATGAGGCTTGGAACCATTTTGAGTGACCATATGGAAGAAGGTTAAAACAGAGACATGGAAGATGCTAACATTTGAGGCCCAAGGCTGACATTATTGGCAGAGAAGTAGAAGTACAAGCAAAGCGTAATGCAAAAAAAGGTAAAGTCAAATAAGAAGGTGGACATAGAGTTACACAAAACCTTAAAAATTAAAAGAAGGGACTTGAACTTAATGCAGTGAAGCACAGAAATCCAATGGGGGTAGTGCAAGAGAGTATGACATGGCTGGACTGATGGGTGAGGAAGCTGATCATTACAGATACATTTTGTGGTGTTGATTATTATATTCTAACTTAAGAATCCTGTTAATACTGACTGGCACAGTGTGAAGATATTGTAATAGTTTTATAATACCCTTTCACAAAATAGGAAATTCTTTCTCTATCTAACTTTCTCTAAAATAGTATGTCTCTTCCCAGAGTTCACCACTGAGTACAGGTTCAGAGTTCTGACTCCCCATTAAATCAAAGGTTTATCTCTACAAAAGAAAAAGGCTATGAAGTATTTACCAAGGACTAATCCATCTCTAGGAAACTCCCATCTTGAGTCATATGGCAGTTGCATTGGGTCCACATAAATGTATTCATGGCCGTCAGGACTGATTGATTCAATGACTCTCCATCTTATCTCATATCGTGGCTTCTGCAATGCAGAAACAAATTATACATAAATAGGTCAGGTTCATGCCTGCTTTAAGACTAGATCAAATAACAATATGAAGTTAGCATAATTTTTTGTAAGTTACCTGTTTCCATATGACGACCAGGACAATCAGTGAGATAATCACAATTACTAACAACACTAGGACTGCAGCAGCCACAGTTAACTCTGATCGCAATGCTGTCAAAAAAAAGGCCACAGTTTAGCTTTGTCTCCTAAACCTGGAGGGACCTGACAGAGGTACAAGTTTGTATGGGACAATAAGACAGCTATCTCCTTTGCTGTCAAAGTTCATATGCTCTACAGATGTTGTAAGTGTGGTCCCTAAAGGCAAGGGATATTAAATCATTCTCCATCAAGAATAACTGTCCGCCTATCTAAAAAACAACCATAGGATTTGCTTGGAAGAAGCTTCCAAGGTCAATGGTAACTCAGATGAAAAGATGAATCATGGAACCACATAATACATGAAAGATGGTTCCAGAATTAAGACTATGAATAGCTCATATTCAGATGTCTCTATTTTCATATTTACTTACTAGGCTGTTGTTTTTTATCTAGAAGACATGCATGCTGCATAATTACTTCCAGATTTGACTGGTTTTACTTAAGGGGGATTTCAAAATGATTGCCCTAAACTCACAGGAGGGACAAATTTAACTCACTAGGAGCCACAAGCTTCAGCTCCCGAGTAACAGCACCAAGGTCGTTCCTTGCAATGCACCGAACTGCCAGGGTTTCTTCTACCTTCTGGAAGGTCACCTGGCTTTCCACCATGTTCTTCTCATCCAAATGAGCCTCCATGCTAATATCTGAGATGTTGCTAGTCAGAAGTATCCATGAGGTATCATTGCTGCATCTACAGAAAGAAGAAACAGAAATATATACATTTAATTTAAATATGGATGGATAAGTGTGAACAAAGAATCACCTCAAGCAGTTCCATATACCCTGTCTCCGACAAGTCATTTTAAAGGCCAAAAATATTTATGGAAGCAAGTATCCTTTTCCTAAGAATCTCCTGACCCCCCTCTTCTTGTTCCTCATGGATTTGTGGTCTCCACTAGCAAATACTGCTTTTGAGTCTCAAGCATTGGAGCCAAGCAGGTGTGGCAGGCTCTTTATTATGTTCCACTACAATTTAATCCACCCTTTGCATTCCTCTGGGGGTTTCTCTTTACACTCAAAATTCATGACTGAGGCCTCAGTGCTGCACAAATGTATTTGGGGAATTGGGGAATCCCATACAGTAGTGTGAAATGTAGGTATAAGGACAGCCAAAAGCAATTGTGATAGTTTTTGTGATTTCTGGCCTCTACTAGGGCTGTAGTTTCCCTGTGTTGCTGTCTTCAAAGGGGAGAGAGAGAACTGCATATCTGACTCATGAAGATCCATCCACCTGTGGTTGTCCAGAGGGTGACTCTCTTTCTAGCTCAGTAAATATGAACAGAATAATTAAACAGTGTGCCTGAAACTCTTTGAAAATGAAAAGTGCTACCATAATATACAGTGGGATCAGCTTCAAAAAGTTGGAGAATATGAAAAGGAGATGGGGTAAGAGGGCTGGTCTAAGACAGTGGTGGCCAAACTGCATCTCGCAAGCCACATATAGTTCACTGGCAAGGTACTGGGGGAGAGCCCCACCCACTCTCCCTGAGGGGGCTCCGGGGGACAGAGCAGCGTGGCACTGTGTTGACAGGGGCAGGGGCTGCAGCCATGACACTTACCCCAGAGTGGGCTCCCTATGGGGAAAGCCAGAGTGGCTTAGTGGTGCAGGGGATGGGATAGTCACTTCCACTCAGGGTTGCTCAGCACCCCCTCCACCCTCTGACTTCAGTTGTTACTGTGCAGTCATTTAGTACTTGCTTACCCAAGTACCAAATCACTGCTCTGTAATCGACGTTACTGTGCAGTAATGACTCCACAGTAACTGGTATTACCATAAAGTAGTGTCGACGCAAGGCTTCCTGGTGACGCTGACTGTGCAGTAACTTGTTACTACTGCACAGTAGCTTGCCACTACTGTGCAGTAGTGTCACATCACGGTTCATGCCCCGTGACACTACTGAGCAGTAGTAAGGAGCTACTGCATAGTAGTAATGAGCTACTGTGCAGTAAGCATCTTGTGTAGATGCAGCCACTGAGGAGATACGTTGTTTTAGAGAAAACCCTTAAATACATGCATTGAATCTCTTCTATGGGATTAAATCTGTAGACTTGATGTTAACCATTTCTACCCAAGCTCTACCTAACCATAAGGAACAGGCCATAGAAAGACAAATGTATTTATTGTTCATAGACATCTGACAAGTCAAGAAAAAAACAGTCACATTTGAGATGAAGAAGCATCTATTTTTTCTTACTTTTTAATGTCCTTGCAAATTAGCCATTCAACATCAGGAAGAGGTGTCCCTTCTGCCAAGCACCTTACTGTCTGTCCTCCGGCTGAGCCATGATGATTATCCACCAGGTCTAGAATTAAGGCTGGAACTAGAAAAATATGGGAAAAATAATAAGTCAGAAAAGCAGTAGATTTTTCTAAGGTTCCAGGCAGCATTTCAGATGGAACAGAACAGAAGACATTTGGCCAGCAGACTAGTAATAACCAGAACTAGTTTAAAGTCAGGATTTCCACTTAGTGGGAAATTTCAAAATTCTGCAAAAAATATGGTTTATTTGGAACAAACAGATTACACTTTGAAATATTCCATAAAAGGGAAAAGGCAAACAAAAATAATTTTGAAATAATCAAGAGATCACTTAGTCAGAAAAATTCCAGCCAGTACTCATAAAAGTCCAAAGTCCTGCCCCTAAGAGACTCTGAAACTGCATCCAGAGGTTTTTGGTTGCTCCCAAGAAACTGATTCTCTACTTCCCTGAAGGAAAAAAATAATTCAGATTGACTTCAATAGGAGGTATTCATATTTTGTAGGGTGGAATTGGGCCAAGACCTTCAGGTCCATTCAGTACCTATAGTCACAGCATGGAAGTGCTATGCTGGACTCAGGGATCAGAGAAAGAAAGAGAAAACAGAGAACTTATGAGAGAGAGTAGGTTGATAGCAATTTGGATGTCTATATCTGGATGCAACCAGTTGAGCTAAACTTTAATCTCAGCAATGCCATGTATCAAGTCTCATAATATCCTCTCAGGTTACTTGAATATTGGACCCTTTGCAAATTCTTCCTGATTGGGATAAAATGCCCTGCTAGATGTCTGTCATCCCCATTTATCTGATTCCTGAATAAAAGCTTCCTGTCAAGGCTGTTGCAGGAAGCTGCACATGATTTTCTCCTCTTAGGAGTGAAGAAGAATTTTCTTGGAACAGGAGCATCCATAAAAACACACATTTTACAGGATGGGATGTTAGGGCAGGGGGCTGGCATGCCGCCATTCTAATACACCTGTGTTTAAATTAACTACAGTTTTGCTGTCCACTAGTATTTCTACAGCCCCAAAAGGGCTTACCTTGTATTAGTAATGAGAAAGTATATCTTTTAGTCTCATCTTCATTTTCAGCAACCAAGGTGTAATATCCACTGTCTTCTTCCTTGGCTCTAATCAGTTTTAATGTACTTTGAAACCTGTGGAAGCAAAAGACTTTGTTCACACTTTTTGCAAAACTGCAGACTTAATTAATCCAAATCAGTAGAAACAAACAATTGAATGGTACAGTTAATATCTGTCTATGGACGCTGTAATGTAGAGATGTTTTGCATTTCTATAGTGCCTTGCCTCTGTTTGAAAGTGCTGTTCAAACATTAACTAACTACCATAAAGTCACTAAAAAGTGAGCTAGCATTATTATTCCTTATGGGAAATTGGAAAGGTGCCTAATATGACTGAAATTGTAGGCAAGAGATTATTTTGGAGATAGAGTTTGGAAAGAGGCCAGGTTAGTATCAAGACAGGACTACAGAGGATTGGAGGAGGTTACAGTAATTAATGTAACTGATGAGTACAGTTTGAGCAAGTGAATTAGCCAGTAGGATAAAGAATGGATATTGTTTTTTCAGTATTATTAAGGAAGATGTGGCAGGTTGTGGGGGAAAGAAGAAATAGGAGTCAAATATGCTGTCAGGTTGTGAACCTGTACAATTAGAAAGATGATCATGTTGTCAACAGCAATGAATAAATGAATAAAGGAGGGAATGTGTGAAGGAAATATTATGAATTTGATTTTGGCTTTTATGGGCTTGAGCTGGCTGCAACTACCCAAAACCAGATGCCAGGGAAAAAAATTAGATTTGTGAGACTAAGTCCCAGGAGATGCATATTTATGTGGAGAAGTGTATTTAAGAATTTACACCAGAAAGGAATTAGTTAAAAATATAAGGAAAAAGAAACTCAACTTTAGAGTGCAAAGGAAAAGTCCAACTAGAGAAACTTGGCACATTCCTTCGGTGAGGTGGTATGGACATCCCCAAAGGAGACATTTAAAGAACAGTGGAAGAAGCAGGAATAAAAACAGGGAGAAGTCAAGGAGCAGAGGGAATCAAGGAGGATAGAGTGATCAACAACTGGGAAAAGACAAGGAAGATGAATGTATATACATTTTTGCATACCTTATATATATATAGTTAATATATATATATTTGCATATTTAAACAATGTCCTTGTTCTTCATTAAATTCTAGTAATAGATGTCATTAAGTGTCAGTAAGTGAAATCAGAAGATGTCTGTAGAAGAAACTTTCAAATCAATATGGCAAAATGACTTCTAAGATGCTTATTGAAACCTTGACAAGAACTTTTTACCTTGTCTCATGGATCTTATTTGAACTAGTAACAATCTCGGTAAGATTCTCAATCAGGGTCACATTGTCCTTCAGCCAGAACATTTTTGGAGTTGGATATGCGTGCACATCAACTACAAAATTTTTGACCTCATGGAGATTGACAGCTTCCAAAGGACTAAACTGGGGCTCCAGATGAATGAATCCTTTGTCTATAAATGATGAAAGTTTGTATAAATAATTCTGCCCAGAGTAGATTGGCATCTGTCAGTATGCAAATATTTGAACACTAGAATCAGACTGTACCGTGAACTGTAATGACTACTCTCCTATTTTCCTTAACCTCCTTGGTTGCATGTCTGGCAGTGCATTCATAATCCCCAGTGTCTTTCACTGATGCCTCCGGAATGGTCAAGGTGTAAACCAGCTTCTGGTGTGGAACTTTTATGTCATCAAGTTTTATCACACCTTTTTCTTTCTGTATTTTGGAGAGGGGAAAAATCTTTCTTAAGCAACCAAGGAAAGTGTTAAAGAGCTGTGATATCACTTCAGTAAGAGCAATGAAAAAGTTGCTATTATACATTCCAAATTTCACATGCTAAAGAAACTGCATCATACAAGACAAGTTTTCAGCCATGAATGAAAGAAGGGTATCCATAAGAATACACAATTTTGGAGCTAACTACAGAAGAATGTGTAAGTTAAAAAGTTGTGTATTTTGTGCAGATGGAGTAAATTGCCATCTAAAAATTAGGTGAAGAGCCTGAAAGAGCGTTTTAGCGCTAACATAAGCTAAGAGATTGTCTCCTCTGCTCATGGGGTGGGGAGAGAAGCGTAAAGCTATTGATTATCATTCTGGTAGTCTTTATTCAATTTCACAAAGTGAGACAAATTCTTAATGCCTGCTCCTAGGGACCATGTTCTATGTACCCTGCTTTTGAGTATAGTACCTTAGCCAGGAGTTCTTACAAGAACAAGAGTGTTCCAAATGGAAGGCAGCACATTCATTATGACTGAGGAATTGGAATAAAATAATATTTTGGATATCATAGGAATTGACTCTTATTTTCTGAGGGGGCCTAGATGATGGACATGTGGAAAGGTTTACGCATTTCAGGTGACAGCTGTCTTCCTGAGGGGGGCCAGGGCCCTTGAGCCCCCATGTGACCACTGTTGGATACAGTATGAAATTAGAATCATTCATAGAAGAACAAGGTTGTGATATTCAAAACTGAAAGTAAAATAAACATTTCCTAAATGAAATATTTTATTCTTGGACGTTGGGCGAAATTATCAGATTTTTTACACAATGCTACAATCACACTATACTTTGCGGTGCTGTCTATCATGGGGTTCTACTAAACCTTTGCTTTAGAACAAATACTATGAAAATTGGGACTGGTTCACCTCTCACAATGGGGTTTGATTAGTGTAACTCCACTGATTTTAATAGTTCATACTGATTTATATCTGTTTAACTTAAAGAAAAATCAAAACCTCTGAGCCTGTGATTTTAAGAAAGTAATTTTTAGAGACTCACAAATGTATGTGAGCAGGAGGTTTAGGTTCAGGTACTACGCAAGTCATTTCCTGAATGTTCCATTTTGTTCCAAGAGACAGCCTTCCCTCATTACCAGACTCCATCTTTCTAAAACGTTTGCATACTCTTAGCTAGCCCTCTTCTTCCTCGAATATTCTGAATTCTTACTAACAGTGACTTCTAGCTTCTGATTCTTACTTTCAGTTGTGATAACCAAATAATATTAAAAAAATTCATTTTCATGTTCATCTGTCTCATTCAAACAGCGAAGAGTTGACCCTTTGAACCTCATATTTTCCTTCATTGATGATAACACAATTATTCAGAAAGAAAAAAAGGAATATTTACCACTTTCCCTGGATAATTCCAATCTAAATTAACAACCTCATTGTGAGAGACCACACATGTTACAACAATGGTTTCGCCTTTTTTATATACAGTTTTAAGGGCTTCAATCTTAACTGGCAGCTGTGAAGTAGCTGAGGGGAAAAATAGAGAGAAAGTGCACCGTGTTTAAAAACCTTATGCAGTACATGAAAAAACTTTACAATGCAATATCTTTTGTGCTATTGTAAAGCAGAGATAACTCCAGTGAATCGGTGGAAGCAAGTCTGATTAACATTGGTGTAACCACCAAGAGAATATAATCGTTCTTGGTTATTTTTAACAATTTCCAGAGTACTAAAGTACTAAAATGATATGAAATCTTATCACTTTCTAGCTGAATTGCAGCAAATACAATGGAAATGTCAAATATAGAACACATTCCTTGTAACAAATTCCCCCCAGAATTAAAAGTCTTTTACACTCATCAATTTCACCCAAGGAGAAACCTATAATAAAACTTTCAAAAGCACCTCACTAATTTAGGCCTAGTGTGCACAACAAGACTATGCTGCCATTACTCAAGTTCTGCCAACCACACTTTGAAGGCATTCACCCTCATAAACCCCTCTGTAATGGCAGAATCCTCCTCTTTGCTAGTAGAGTTATTCCACATCTGCTGAGTAGAGTAAGGCTTTTACCACCACACAGCACCACACACATCCTATGTGTGTCATGTGTTGCTACATGACACATGTAGGAACTCCCATTGCCCTCAGCCAGCACACATGCGTATTTACCAGCACAACTGTTGTGTGGAGCTGTGAGGAGCTATCAAAAACCCATGGCTGGGTTTGCACTCTGGCTGTTTGGTTGTGGTGGCTGGTGTTTCCTACCACAAGGCAGCCTTAATAATTTCATTTTCAAAAGTGACTTAGGGCATTGTCTACACTATAACTACTAGGGGTGCACCGATAGAGATGTTGGGGGCCAATACCAATACCTGATACCTAAGGAGGCATATTGGCCGATACTGATCTGATATCTGATACAGCTCCCTTCAGCTGGTAAGTCCGGTGTGGTGGAAGGGTAGGGGGGAGGGAAGGGGCATGGGTGGGGCAGATCAACACCCCCACGGTGAAGGAGGGGCCAGGGGCAGGCACTACCCAGCCGGGGTGGAGGGGGTCCATGGAACGGAGGTGCGGCTTGTGGTGTGGGGGCAGCTCCCAACACTGTTTGCACACCGGAGGGCAGGGGCAGGGGGGGCCTGTGCCCCTGGATCTGCGTGGCATGGGGTGGGTGGCAGCTGTCTTGAGGAGCTGGTACTGCACTGAGCTTTTCTCGCTGGGGCTGGGCTCGGAGCGAGCTCCAGCAGTGCTGGGAGAAGGCTGCAGCCACTCCAAATTTCACCGCAGCTCTGCTCCCAGCCCTGCGCCACTGCCTGGCACATGGGTGGAGGTGGGGTATTCAGCTGGGGCTGTGCCAGGCGGAAGGTGGTGACACAAGGCTGGGAGTGGAGTTGCAGTGAAATTGGAGTGGCTGCAGCCTCCTCGCAGTGCCACCAGAGCCCAGTGTGAGTCCAGCCCCCAGTGAGAAAAGCCCTGCATAGTGCCAACTCCAGCTCCAACCTGCAGCTGCCACCTGCCCCATGCTGTACCGTGCCACACAGATCTGGAGGCACATGCCTCCCAGCCCCCACGGGGTACAAACAGTGTCAGGAGCCATCCCCACCCCACAAGCCATGCCTCCATCCTGGGTCCCCCCTGCCTTGGTTGGGCAGTGCCTGCCCCTGCCACTGCCCTCTCCCTCACCACAGGGGGACGTTGATCTGCCCCCCCACACCCCTTTCTTTTCCCCTCCCCTTCTGACTTACCAGCTGGAGGCAGCTCTCCATGCTGCCGGCTCTGCTCCCTGCTGCACTGCAGCTACATGCAGCACAGGCATTTATTGGCCAAATTATCGGCCCCATAAGGCCGATATGGATAATTTTCTCCATATCGGTACTGATCCAATATCAGACCTATGTATCGGTGCACCTCTAGCAACTAACATTGTGACTGCTGATTAAGAAGACACATCCAAATCAGCTTTAAACTAGTTACCTCATCAAATACTAATAGCAGTGTAGCTGTGGTAGCCCAGAGCTCAATGCAGTTTAACTGCCTGAGTATTTACCGCACATTATATTGCAGCTGCACTGTGCTTCACACCACAAGCTACACTCCTATCAGTGCGTGAGCCACTTAGTTTAAAGCTCTCTCAAGTATAGCCACACGATCTGCAAACACTGAAGTAATGTCAGTGTAGTCATACTCTTTAACGCTTAGGGCTAGATTTGAAAAATATATAGGCACCTAAACATACACATATGTGACTCATATGATTTAAAAAGCATGCAAACAGGAGCCCCTAACTAACCCAGGAATTTCTGTGTACCTTATCCAGTACCTATCTACATCTTTAGGAACCAAAATGTCTTTGCAGATCCCTTAGTAGCCTAAGTTCCAAAAATTTTCAACAACACTTAGTCTCCCGTGGGTGTATCTACACGTGCACTTTACTGCAGAGTAGACTAATTAGGTCCACAGTAAAGTTTCACCATCTACACATCCATCAATATTGGGGCACAGTAAATTCATTAAGCCCACCATAAGATAGTACTGTTAGGTACAGTACTATCTTACAGCAGAGTAATTGACTATGACAAAATGCAGGTGTTGATGGTGACTGCAGGCAAAAATGACACCTGGTCAGCCCAGACAGCAGGGGGCCAGACTCCTGCCTGCCACCTAGCCATGCAGCTCCACACTTTCAGCACTCTTGTGTCCCAGCCAGCCCCTCCACCACCCAATACTGCCATCCAAAGCCCAGGGCTGACTCCCTGAGCCTGCAGCCAGCCTGTGCCTGCTCTTCCCCAGCTCAAATTGCTGCTGTCCCAGGCACATGTGTAGATGCTGTGCCTGGGAACAATGTACTCCAGCTCAAACAGCTCCAGAGTTTATCCCTTTGCATTAATGGCACATGTAGAGGCACCCCAAGTGTCTAAATTACCTTTGAAAATGGATCTTAGGTACATAAGTCACATAGGCATTATTAGAAAATTTACCACTATTCACTAGAACATAGGAATTGTTACATCAGAACGAACTGATACAACATCTAGTAAGTAGCATTTCTTAATCAACGGACAGAGCCAGATGTTTCAAATGCAATGTAATCTGTAGGGGAAGAAAAAAGCTCTTTCTAAACCCAGATAATGAACTGTTCATGTCCTGAATGAAAAAGAATTATGGATCTTATGACAGAAGTAAGAAAAGAATCAGGATCACCATTTTTTACTTCCCCTCCTATGAAAAATTAAAAGGGATTACCTCTCAAAATATATATAAAGAACTCATCGGACTTGAACTCCACTCCTTTAACAGTTGTTTTGCATGTGTATGTGCCTGCAGGAAAATTTCCTATGAAGCCCTGCTTGCTATCATAAAAGGCATATAAGGGCTTGGCTTCACTGTTAATTAAGGTTACTTGAGCATCAGGGTCAGTTGTACGACAAGGGATAACAGTGGAATCGCCTTCTTCTATTAGGATGAATTGATCCTCTTGTAGCGTAGGAACAAAAGGGATATCTGGATCTGTAAAAAAAAAATCACAAGTGTTTTTACATTGTATTGTTTTAATACTTCCATAGTACAGGAGTAGAGAGATCCGCAGCTATTAAGCATCTTGAATGAAATTGTTTTTCCTTGCTTTTCCAGAGGTAACTGTTAACAGATATTAAAGTAGCATGCTGTACCTGATACAAACTCACAATGATGACATTGCAAGCAGATGGGCCATGTAACCAGAGATCCCATTTGCCCACAAAGCACAAAGAATTATTTATAACAGAAAGTGTAAGGCCACCAGGAGAAAAGTAAGGGTTGCTATTTCTTTTCCATTTACATCTGGTGGAGGTTCTCCAAAGTGCTATTCACTGGCAAAATTAGATTAAATGACAAAAAACAAGATGGTCACTAATATTGACATGTAAAAATGGTCACACTTTTCAGTGGAATGAATTAAAAATAAAAGGCTAAGTTTGGATACTTCTATATAGACTCACTGAAATCAAATTATAGCAAAGCCTATTGGGCAGATTTTGAATCCAAAAGTCCAATTTTCAAGCTGAAAGGCATTAACTTGTACTTTGGACATATAATATATGCCACAAACAATAGGGAGAATAAGCAGAAGAGAATGAATGTCTTGGCATTTACTGCCATTTATTCTAATTCCTTTATAGTTGTGATATCAGAGTCCATATAACTAAACAACCCTAGGAATTTTTGTTTTAAAATGGCATTACAAACCAAAGACATTGAATAGTTTGGGTTTGGCTAAATTAGTTAAAGCCAGATTTCATCTGAAAATAGTTATAGCTACATCACTTTGTTTATATATTGCTAAAATGCCCATTACTGGGCCATTAACTCAGATTATCACGTCATCTCCAAAATTATAAACCACAACCATCAGAAAACATAAAAAGAAAAAAACCCCAAATATATAAAAAATGAAAACTACAGCTCTCAAATCATGAAAATCTGTCATTTTCAAAATAAACAACTGCTGTACAACTACAAGCTTATGAGCCAAGTGTTATAGTAAATTTTAACAATGGGAGTATAAACCCTCCAACACTAGAACATTGAACACTGGCAATCTTTATAAAAATAATCCAAACTGGCACTCTATGGCCGTATCCAGACACGTGTGGACATTTGGTTCTCTGGGAACAACTAGCAGCAGCACACCTTGCACCACTGCTAGTTGTCCCTGGGGAATGCCTGTGCCCCACACACTCTGGAGCACAGCAAGTTACCCCAGGTGGGCTAGGGGAGGGTGGGTCCAGTACTGGACTGGTCCCAGCAACCTTACCTGGGGCCTGGGGGGCCTCCCAGGTCTGTAGCTGTGTCACTCCTGCCACGCAGAGCCTGGCTGGCAGTGGAGTAAAGCTCCAGCCGGCCAGGCTCTGGCTTTGGGCAGTGTGTCCCAACATGTGCACTGCTCCAATTTTATTTTTGGTAGGGATATCCAGGGGTCAAAAGAGCCATCTAGGCTGCTCCCTTGCAGCACACAGAGCAACAGAACATGCGGTATGTGGCACCACAGATGTGTCTGCCGCACTACATACGGCACAACCGTGCTCATCTGGATGCAGCCTATAAGAATTTTCTGCCAATTCTATATATTTATTTTCCAAATACAATTTAATACAAAAAGGGAATTTACCTAGTTTTTTTTCTGCCTGCATTAAAATTGCAACATAAGGAGCGTGCACAGAAGTGCTCCATGCATGTTTTACAGAAATATCATTTAGAGCATTTTTAAGGCATTATGAAGTTACAGTGCTCTTAAACATGACAGAAGTGCAACATTTGGTTGGGGAGGCCCCTGAGCCTGATAAACACAAGGAGGCAGGGGGCGCTCTACAGCCTCCTGGGGCTTCTCCACTGGCCAGAAACTTGGCCTGCTTCCAGAAGTTATTTAAAGCACTATTGGTTGCTAAAGTGCTGTAAAATACAGCATTTCAAATTTAATACCTCATTTAACAAGGGTTATTTTAAGTGCTGTACCCATTTTTAAAGTACCTCAGAGCTATGCAATCTGGTAAGTCACAGCAATAAAGTGTTTTAAATAGAGAAAAAAGAAGCTTCTGCCATAAAACTGTATATACCCTATGTGAAACTTTGAAGTGGCTTTTTCTTGATAAAGAAAGTCTTATAATTTATTACAGGAAAAAGAATGGTTTTGTATCCAAAATCAAGAAGGTTTGCTGTGGAAAGGGAAATTTTACAATTCTAAAATTTGTAGAAAAAAGACTATACTGAAATTTCAATAACTGTTTTAAGAAGTGCTAATGTTTCAAGTTTGTTATGGTAAATATAGAGAAAAATAATGGAAAAATCATGGATGTCTTTACACACGCTCTGGGGTGGGGGAGTCGCTTTAATTAACGTGGCTTTAGGGAGCTGCTCTAATTAAAGCACTAGCAGTGTCTCGTGTATTCAGTATCCCACGCTTCAAAATGGCAGCCCTTTTGAAGCACAGGGACACTGAATATATGAAATGCTAAGGCTGCGGGAGCGTGCTATTTTGTTTACATTAATTGAGTCTGCTCTGACACATGCTAGTTAGAAACAGACATCAGGCACATGTGGGTACCCTGTGTTACCAATGTCACAAGCCATAATCTATGGATACTCAGCTACCTTTGCAAAATTAATCTTCAAGTTTTGGCTGTTCGGAAAACCTCTAGTACTTGCTGCATATTCCTCCTTATATAATCTTCTTTTTAGCCCCAGACATTTTTCCTTCTTTTACAATCATGTTCAAGTGTTGTGGGGTGAATTTCAACCTCTTCCCATTTTTCTGTACTGCCCTGATAGCCTACTTACCCACGAACAAACACAGTAATTCTACCAGTGTGGTCTTTTGTCCCTTTAATGCTGTCACAAAACCCCTGCATCCTAGTAGATCCCTGGGATCCTCTATAATACTCTACAAAGATTCCCAATGAAGTATGAAAAAGATGTATCCTTACATTTACTTATAGCCCCATGTTTCTTCCCACTGATTCCCTACCCAACCCCCATATAAAAATTCAAAGGTATCAAAAGTTTTGGATGTAAAGAACTTAGATTTCATGGGCTCTTGTATTAATCAATTATAGCTCAGTTTGTGAGCTATTATAACCATGAAAAATACAACAACAACAAAAAAGAGAGAGTGAGATTTTGACCCTAGCCTTAGAAGACTAGTGAATAGAAGACCTTCCTGGGACAACCCATCTTACCAGAGTATGTGGGTGGGGATAATGGTGGGCACTTTTAAAAGGGCGGGGGAAGTTAATAGGTGGAGTGATATTCCCTGAGATTTATAAGGGGGGTAGGAAGTGAGGGGCAGTGGATCCAGTAGATTTTCCACTGTGCAGGAAAGGCAGTTTAGAGACAGGGAAAGCAGTATACTGTAAAAAAGCTATAAAAATTGCAAAGCACTGTAGGAAATTATAAATGGAAACATAACATTGTTTGTCTCTCACAAGACCGTCCAGTGGTGCCATTTCTCTTTTTAAACTTTTCTCAAGCATGTGTTTCAATACAGCAAAATGTTCTTACTAATCAGGATACCTGGCCAGATGAACCTTTAGTCTGATCTAACATAATAAGTCTTGTGTTCTAATATACCTAGTCCAAGCAAAGAGGTTGCTTATAATTTAAATGTTAAAAATGGCCCCTGATAGTATTTCATGTCACCTTGCTGCCAAAGTACCAACAACAATCAACGTACTATCAATATCTTTCTCAATATACAAGTTACAGCAATCCAGGTGAATTTTTCAGTGGAAACATGGCATAATCCACTCACCAGGTACATAGATGTAAATATCCGTCCCCTCTACTTCACCATCCTCCACTTGGGTATGATTGTAATAACAAGTGTATAATCCAGTAAGAGCAGCTGAGGCATCTCCTACTTCAAGCACAGTCACAAAGAGGCCACTGTTGTTCTCTTCAAGTCTAATGTCTATTTTCTGGTTTTCTTCAGCCATAGGGTATTGCCAGCTCACTTCGCTGTCCCCAGAGCATTTCAGGGTGAAAGAGGAATTCAACTGCACAACCATTTCATTTTTATTTGGAAATATAGTTGGCAATGGAAGCTGGCAAAATGTTAGCCATGGTCCTGGGAAAGTAAAAAGCAACATGTTACTAGGCAGGACATTCTCACCACAGAGCTGTGGAAAAGAATGAACAATCTGTCTGTATTGTAATAATTTTCATGAATGATTCAGTTATGTGGCTTCCCCTGGAAATGAGCCCTTTTTGAAAAATCACAGCATTTCTCTACAGAAGGCAAAAAAACATCTCTTTGAAACTCTGAGGAGATTAAATACAATTTATTTTAGTTCAGTCCTACTTGTGTCAAGATGTTAAAGACAGAATTGAAATTAGAGACGGTGCTTCCAAAATCCCAGATCCAAACAGACCCAAATTTGGGGAGCATTTTATTTTAGATCCATAAACAAAACTTTACTACTAGTTTTTGTTTCTGCTAGGCAGAGACCCAAAACCAAGTGTTGTGGCTCAGACCCACTTCAAGTTAAAACGTGAGGAAGGTTTGTAGTCAAATATTGTAACTCGTTAAATAGGATATTGTAACTGAAGTGCTTTTTAATATGTAATCTGCATTTACAGCACCAGATTTTCTGATTCACAGACATTGTGCTTGGCCTGGCCAAAAGCCAATCTAATTCCCAGTATAAGTATGAGCAGTCACACCTACAATTCTAGAACACCTGGAGAAATCATCAAGGAGTGAGATACACTGTTTATGACTGCCAAGAGACAAGCACAAAGCAGACTTCATGCAACTGAAAACTGAGCCCAGAGTAAAATGGTAGGCTCTGTAAAATAAACCAGCTATGCATACTTGTTTGGTAACAAAACAAGCATGGACGCTTTTATATATATTATTTGGATCTACTGGCTATTTTGTTCTCAGAACCTGGCACCAAATATTGTCTCCCCCCCCCCCCATTCCTTTTGCAGATATGGAAGACCTGATAGACAGTGCAGCTGGTCTGGTTATGTGCTGCCGAGTGAAAAGAATCAAGAAGCCCACTCAGGGAGTCTGCACCATGCTGCTCGAGGAAATCTGTTGTGAAAAACATGGGATGGCTGGTGCATTGGCAATCACACAATCCACCTACTTGAGGGAGCTAGAGAGCACCACAGCCCTAAGGCTACAGCAGTAAGTGCATGGTAGATTTCATTTCTCTGACAACCCTAGAGCTTCTGGGAATCCCATCCATTTACTTGGCCTTGACACAAGACACCAGGCTATGGTTCTATGAATACTGTCCTGTCAACAGATTTTATTTCATTCTTGGGATTTGTTCTTGTCTAGTTTTACCATATTGAAAGTGAGAAAAAAATGGAACTTATAGCAGATTAACTGATCATTTGATGTTTATTGCCACAGATGACATTGAAAAGAATAGTTTGAGGAATCCACTATTGAATACTGATTTAAGCACAGATTTATAAAGAAATAATAATTAAGAAACCTCAGGGATTTGGGAATATTACCTGTTAGGATACATCCCAGGCCCAGGAGTAATCTTGGGAAAGTACCCATGATTGCAGAAAACTAAAAAAGAATAAAGGAAAAAATAAAGTTAGTAAACAGATTGAAATAAATTCAAAAATATTTACTTACAGAGATTCTGATTCCATTAAAACAAGAGTCCCTTCAGAGCCCTCCCATAAAAATGATCCAGACATTTTGGGCCAAATTCTACAGCCATGGTCCAATCCTGCAGGTCACTGAACTCTTCTTGCTAAATTCCAAGTGCCTGAAACTTCAACAAGTTTTCAGATTTGACATCATAAGAACATCACTGCACATATAGGAAAATGCCACAGAAGTCGACGGGGTAGCAGTGTATTTACACTAGTGTAACTGACAGCAAGATTTGGTCCTTTGATTGGATTTTTGAGAGGAAAAGTATATTGAATGTAATTTTAACAGTTAAAAGTACCATCATCCAGTTATCTTAATATTCCATATTTTTAATTGTTAATTAATGTGTTTGTTTCATCCAATCAGAATTACCTTGATCGAAAGACATTCTGTTTAAAACATATGTTGAGATTCTCCAGTAAAACGCAGGAGGGAGCTCAAGACTAGCATTCATAAAGTACTTCTTTTCCCAAGCCGTATGAAGGACAATGATTTATATCTTTGCTTCTTTCAGATATACAAAGCAAATTGCCATAAAACTGAAACAAATAGCCATCTAACTACATGCCATATTATAACATTTCAGTTTACAGTAATTGAACCATCAGCAGATTTTCAAAGGTAAATCCTGCAGTTACTACAAACAGAAATTTTATTATTAGCTTCAACAGGAATCCATTCTGGCCCAAAGTGGGTATAAGTTGAATAAGAGCTGTACCAATGGACTTCTACTGGAGAGCACAGGCCACTTAGACGTGAATAAAAGAATGATAATGCACTGTGCTTGGGATCAGTTCTTAAAGATTTGGGGTATCTTCAATTCATGCAATTAATACAGAACAGTTGGTTTTGGGAAAGGAAAGCATGTAAACACGTCCAGATATTAAGAATATGTCACCTACACCTTTTAATAAAATTATTACAGAATACCAGGAAAAATTTCTTTATGAAAGATGAGTTTGACCCTCCTTTCTCTTGCAACATGTGGAATAAAACATATAAGGCAGAGCAAAATGTGTTTGGTATCAAGTGAAGGATTTGAATGGTGTCATGGCAACACTAAGATTTACACACTACCAGCTACAAAAACATGTGCAGCAGCTTCAGAAATTCAGCAGACAGAATTCCAACAGAGACAAGCCATTTAGGCTGATTTTGCAATTAGTAATAATGGTCATGTGTTTATGTATCTGCCTCTCACTGATAACAGACTCTGGGACATCAAAGAAGTCCTCCGGTTTCAGCCTTCTTACTCATTTTTATCACATGTACGTCCTGTATTTCTTTAGATAGTGACCTACTGTACATCCTTAAAAAATCCCATAGTTTGCCCTACTGATTTGATTCCTAAGTGTTCAGGATTCTTGAGACAGTGATACTCACATTGCCTACCAGGTTTCCTTCTGCCTTTCAGATAGAAGGATCTCTTGCCTTCACTTTTATAGACTATTCAGTGCAACCAGTAATAATATGGACGTGATTCTCATCTCACATAAATGAGGTGTAATTTCAACTAAAATCAATGGAGTTTACAGATGTGAAACTGGTATAAGTTAATAGTGAATAAGGCCCTATAAATACCCATGTACATTTAGGTGACAACACAATATACTTCCAAAGTACTGCGTGAGCTTTAGCCAAAGAGCTCAACTACCACAAAAACCAATTGGAGCAGAGTGGCTTAATCTACTGTGAGGAATTTAAAATGTACAGATTTCCTAGATGTCCTTTGACAGACTGGTTGCTCTTTAAGACCTCATGACTGATCATTTCCATCAATGATATTAATTGGAGGACAAGGCCCAGAGCAACTGTCAGAGAGAGACTAGGGACAAATGGGTGATGCTACATCACATAAGTCTGATTCCATGTAGAATTTGACTTAATGTTCTGCATCTTGTGAAGGTGCACAGAGGACCAGAAAGCTGCACCCACATGTTCTGGCTTATGCTCATTTTGCCTGTTTACTTAATTCAGTGCCCATACTTTAGGCAGCATGTTGGTCAGAATCTAATGATTTAGTTTTTGCTAGATGCGCAACATTTTAAGCCTCACCCCAGGGCAACAGAAAAAATGAACCCATCACTGTCCTCCATGCTCTTCAACTATTTTTGTCTAGCAATCTTCAGTAAACATAGCAAGTCTAGTTCCTCCTAATACACCCCAGGGACCAGATCACCAGCTACTGTAAATTGGAGTAACACGTACCACTAAAGTCTCTAGAGCCAAAGAAGCTGAGGTTCTGACCCAACATCACTAACACATATGCATATCTGGTCTGATCCTTCATTCCTTAAGCATCTAACAGGAGTTTGGGAGCATGCAAGAAATACAAGACCTGGCCCAAATGTCAAAATAATAGTTTGCCAGCGTCTAGGTAAAAGCAAGAGGTGTTGAGTAAAGCAGAAATTTAACTTGTTCAGAAATTTTGATTTTGAAGTGGTCTGAATTAAATATTAGTGCTTATTTTTAATTAAAATAAATTATTACATGAACATAAGCAAAACATTTTGTTTGAAAGTACCTGACCTTCCAAAAACTTACAGCTAAGCACAGGCAGACCACCATTGACAGTGGTTTGTAAGGAAAAGCAAAATGTGCCAAAAAACTGTATAGAAAAAAATTGACAATCTTAGTCCACCCTTCTGCATATAATGAGGAAAATGTTACTATGATGGAAAGAAAAAGAGCTTTTTTTCTGCTGTCCTAAATCAAACACAGAAATTACCAGGATTGTAGAATTTCACATCCACCATTAAACCAATAGTAACAGCTCTTGCCCATTGACACTATTCACCTGCATTTAATTCAACTGGCCACATGATGGCAATGTTGATCCATCCTAATGTAATCAAATTTCTTTTCCTTGGCAGAAGGAAAAGGTTAGTCTCAAAGGCAGCAGATGGAATTTGAACTGGGTCTCCAGGGATCAAGCTAAAACCGTCATTTTTTTTTTATATTTTAATTTCATACGAGCTCTATTTTTTTGAAAAAAAAAACCCAACAAAATGGTCTTGCAATCATTTGTTTGCTCGTTTGGGTGAGCAGTACCTCTGAAGACTAGTGATATGAATAAAGGGTCAGAGGTTGGTACCCCAAATTCTGTTATCTCTTCAGGTCTTGGAAATATAATCCTAACTATGAAAAGGGTGGATACTTTAATATAGGTCTCCCCAGACTGTAAGTCTGGCCTCCCTCAGGAAGCTCTGATCTTTTCCAGGAAAAGTTCAGGCAAGCCCAACAAAAGGAAATCATTTAATGAAAATGGTATATTTTGTTAGGTTGATTTAAACATGAGGACAGGGCCACCTGAAACTTTTCTTGGTGGTTGGCTCCTTTCCTTATGAGAACATAAGGGAAAGCAGAGCCTTCCATACAATGAACAAAAGCAGGCTCTGGAGTTTTTGTTGAAAGCAGAGAGGAAAGGAATGAGCAAGAAAAAGTTATCCATCTATCCCCTTAAAATGCAGCCTTACAGAGTAAAGCATACATTGGGTTTCAATTTTTCCCCTAAAGGGAGGTTTGCTCCGATACATCTTTACAAAGAATTACCTCTAGGATGATTTAAATATTTCTTCTATACCAGAGAAGCATAATTAGCTATCAGATCTAACTGTACGACATTCTGACATTGTGCACAGCCCTGTACAAGCTACACAGTGGAGAGTCCCAAAGTGTTTACAAGTCAAATGCCTTGATTCTGTGATCTCACGCATGGAACAAGTCCCATGTGCCCAAGCAGGGCTCCAATGACTTCAAAGAGCTTGTTCAAGAATAAGGGTTTCCCCTCGTGGAATTGCTGCAGGATCGGGGTCCAAATGTTTAAAAAGATGGAGAAAACTCAACAAAATGGCTAAGCACGGAAATTTGGGGGAGAGGGAATGCTTTTGCTGGCTCTTTTAATTCTTGTGGGTACCAGTGAGGCAACTGTTGAAAAATCCTGCTATGATCTTTGAAAGAGCTGAAACAAATGTCTTCCCCTCAAAGTACTCAAAAGCATAAGACACATTCAAACCCTAGTCTTGGACTGCAGACCAAGAGACATAAAAAATACGATTTAAAATGTACTTAATTAATTCCTGCTTTCCTTGGTACCAAAACCTGTGCAAAGATCTCGTTAGAGCCTAGACAGGAGACCACAAATGATAGCAAACTTGCTCACAACCCCACAATCAAATAAGTGCCCACAGATTTTTGCACCCTCCTGTGCTGTTGTAATTTCAGCATCAGGAGCATGATTTTAAAGTAAACTGACTAGGGAGGGGGAGCCCAGTGTTGTTTGGGTTGCTAAATCCTAAATTTTTGTGTAGTTGTAATTTTTCTTAAAACTGTTTCCAAGTTTTGGAGAAAAATTCTCTTTGTTGAAGCCATTGTTTGTCTGGGGGCATGTCCAACATGCAGAGCAAGGAAACTCGTTGGAAAAGAATTTTCTGCTTCTAGATCAGATTTTGTTAGGTCTGTGTTGTGTCAGGGCTGACGGTCTTCTTAAGTAGTTTAGATTATGGAGGGTATAGGGTGGTTGGGATAGCGATGATCCGGCCTGAGGCAGGGGGGTTGCACTAGGTGACCTCTGGAGGGCCCTTCCAGCCCTAATGCTCTATGATTTTATGATCATTTTGAAAAACCCTATCATTGGGATTCAGACAAAATATGAACCTTGCAGGCTTTGATTTCTGACCTCCTGTCTGGTCAGGCTCTGTGCTTCTTCCCACTGGCTTGGTAGGAAACTCTGAGGGAATCTTCTTCTCCGGGATTCAGCACTGGTGCCCCGGGGGAGCTGTGCTGGCAGATGCTGTGGCAGGCTCGAAGCCCTAAGACTGGTTGCATATGCATGAGTTGGGACAAGAGCCACAGGCTTGATTCCTCGTCATCACTACGGCGCAGTGCTCCCGTCAGCTCCACTGAAATGAAGCCGGGGCCAGGTTCAGCCTCACCGCAGCAAGGGCACAGGATCCGGCCCGCGAGGAGCGAGCCGCGTGGGGCGAGCCCGGCAGAGCCCGCGGCGCAGCCGCCGAATGAAACCAGCTGCAGGCTCCGGGGAGCGGCTGGCGGCTCCCTCCTGCGGCGGCCAGGGGGCAGCACAGCCCGCGCTCCGGCCGGCCCGAGGGAGACTCCGCCGCTGCCTTGCCCTTGGGAAACCGCTGTCTGGCACCCGGCAGCCTCTCCTCTCCTCTCCTCTCCGCCCCGCCACATCACACGGGCAGCAGCCGCCTCGGCAGCTCTGCCCCCCGCCTGCCCTCGGGAGCCGCCTCAGCCGAGAGCCTGCTCCAGCCACCTCCAGCCCCTCGGCCTGCACCAGGGAGCCTGACTTTGCTCTTAGGACCCCCTGGGAAACGCACAGCCCGGGGGGGTGGCTCAGCCTCCCACCGCGGAGACAACCAGATGCGGGATCCCTTCGCTCACGGATCCTTCCGGGGGGTCCTTCTTTGAGATGAGATGACCCCCTGGGCGGGATCCGGGCGCTGGGCAGCGAGGTCACAAGTCAGGGGCCAAATAGTTTCTTCCCCGCCCAGAGCCACTCGCACATGTGGACCGGACCGGACCGGATCTGGGGGAGGAAATGGGACGAAACCAGCGGGGTCTCTCGATGTTGAATGGGGTGCGGCCGAAATCACGCAGAAAGCTTAGGCAGCTTAAAGAAAGAGCAGCGCCGGCCGTGAATGGGAAGCACCCGAGGGGCTGCTCTCCACCCTGGTCTGCCTGCAACAAGGACCCGAAGTGAGCAGCTGGGAGGTGGGGGTCTGCCCCGGGACGGCTCAGCTCGGGAAGGCACGGGCATGGGGGCTCCTCCACCTCTGGATGTTACGAAGCCGGGCAGCTGGGAGGGGGAGGAGGGTGTTGACATTCACCCCTTCAAAGCCCCTGTCCTGGGTTTTTGAATGTCTCCAGAGCACGGACTGGCCCTTGGGAAGTGAAGCCCTGGCAGGCGCTGGTGTCCCGAAGCGGGGAAAGCGTGGGGGGATGATCCGAGAGGGGGGGGGGGGGGGGCGTCCAGCAGCAATAGCAACATCCAGCCTCGGAGTTGTTTTCCTAGGAAACAATAGGGGAGCCCTTGCCAAATTGAAGCAACATTTTTTTATGCGGGTTAGCCAGAAAAAGAAAAGAAAGAAGGAGAGGAGAGGAGAGGAGAGGAGAGGAGAGGAGGACCCGCTATTATTTCCTCCCTGGGGACTGAAATGCTGTCCAGGCTCGGATTGCCCTCTTCCCCGGGCAGGGCTCGGCTGCCCCACGGAGCAGAGGGCAGGGGTCCGCCTCGTCTGTGCCCTGGGGGGAGCCCGGGCGGGGCCGGGGGGAGCGGGAAGGATCCCTCGGGGCGACGGCGCGGCCGGGAGCCGAGCGAGTGCCCGGAGCCGCCCGTGGCCGCCCCCGCCCCGGGGACGTGGCTCTGCCCGCTGGGCGCCGCGGCTGCTGCCCGCGCTGGCCGGGCGGGGACGAGCCCCAAGGGATCCCGGGCCGGCGGGAGGAGCCGCGCCGCGGGGGCCGGGGTCTGGCGCTGCCGGAGCCCCCCGGGGCTGAGCAACGCCGCCGCAACCCCAGGAGCCATTTCCTCGCTCTCCCCGGACCCTGCCGAGGGGTCCTGACCGCATCCGCGCCGACGCCGGCCCGGGAGGGACGAGGCTGCGGGGCCCCCGGAGCTGTGGGGGCAGGTCTGAGGGGCCGCCGTACCCAGAGATCGGGACCATTTGGTCCTGCTGCGGAGGGCACCGGGAGTAGCAGCCAGGCTATGCCCCGCGGTCGCTTGTCCCGGCCCCCCGAGCCCGACCCAGCTCCCCGGGAGCCGCGACGTGTGTCCGCCAGTCTCTGCCGCTCCACCGCGGCCGCCCGCAGCGCGGGGCAATCCCCGTCCCTGCGCAGATCCCCGCTCCCGCCCCGGTCTCCATCCTGCCGCCCGCCCCCTCCCAGCAGCTCCCCGGGAGCTGAGATGTGCCCTCGCCGCCTCCCCGGCGCTCCCAGGTGAGCCGCCCCAGGGACTGCACAACCGCTGGCTCTGTCCCCCACACCCCCCGCGACTTGATGGCCTGCATCGGAAGGGACTGCTGTGCTTCGCCTCCCCCTGCTCCCAAGCGGCCCCTGGAGAAGGCGAGGCGATGGGGGACCGTCCCACCCAGCCCGTACCTGCTCCTGGCTCCGCGGACCCGCGCCGCCAGCCCTACGCGCGGAGTCCCAAATCCTTCCACGTCCTTGGTGGCTTCTCCTCCTCCCCCTAGATCCGACTGGGACGGGCTCAGAAACCGCGCCTCGTCATTGATCCAGCGCTCGAGTCCATCCTTCCAAAACTAATCATTTGCTTTAAGTAAATAGCTGTCAGGAAACGAAGCCCCCCCTCCCCTCCCCTCCGGCCCCTTCAGAATAAGAGCCGCCCTCCCGCGCCCCGCGCCTGCGGCCCCGCCGCCTGCAGCCTGCGTGCGGGGGGGGGGCTCTTGTGCAAGCAGGGGAGCCACTCGCCGCCTGCAGACTCCACCAGCCCCGGACTGGGCCGGGGGGGCAAAGGGGGGGGAGTTTAGCCATATGGCAAGGGAGCGTGTATGGGGGGGGAGGGGGCGAGGAGAGCTGTGCACTGCAGGGAGGGGGAAACAAAGTTTCTTTAAAGCCCCAAGTGTTCCCCGTGTCATGAACGAGCTCTCCTCCTCGGCCACGCACTCGGGGAAGGTGTGCCAGATGCCCGGACGTGTGTCCATCCTCCCCATGTAAGTCTCGGGATGAAAAGCTGAGCTGGAAATGAATGTCACGCCGTCTTTTCGACCCGACTGGGCTCAGGGCTCAGCGCACAAAGCCGCATGGCAGCGTCTTAGCCAGAAGCAGCAGGCACTGAGCCGCAGCCGAGTGAGCAATAGTTATGAATGAAAGAAACCGCGAAAGGTAACGCTAGGGAAAAAAACCCAACAACAACAACAACAAAAAGCCCGCTGCTTTCCGACAACCGGGAGGCTTGGGATGGTCTCGGCACGAGATCGGGGAACCCTGTCTAGACGACGTCTCCACAATTTTGAATTGATCTTGTGAATCCGGCTTTCTGGACAGGGCTTTGATCACCCGGCGGGAGATAAAAGTATCTCTGCCTTGCTGATTGTTGCTGCGTGCTGGAGACAGGGAGGGGTGGTGAGCGCCGAGGGGTATCTGTGCTGGGGGAGTGAGACGGGCTCTTTTCCGTGCGGTGTCTTTGCAGCGGTCGTGGGAGAGGGGGCACTGCAGCCTCAGGAAAGGAGGCTGAGACGCGTCCGACTGGCCCCTCTCGGGACGCGTAGGGCACCGGGCCGGACGCGCCTGGGCGCTGGGAAGGGGGTTCTCGAAGAAGAGGAGGTTACAGTGGTTCCCCCTCTTCTTGTCTGCATCCTCTGCCTGCTTTCCCCTTCCCCCGCGTAGTGCCTGCGTGCATCCCCCTTCCCTTCCTTTCTAAGCAAAACTTTGTTCTCAAAGTCAAGCAGCAGGCTCCAGAGGCTCCATCTCTCCCAGACTAAGGAGAATTAGTCTCTGAAGCGAAAATGCCCCCGAAGGGAAATGAGGAAGGCTGTGAAAGGCAGGCAGCGAAAGCATGGGCCAGCCGAGTCCCCGTGGCTGGGCTGGCAGGGTCCCCCCTGCCTGGGCTCAGTTGATCACATTGCCTGCAGCCTTCTGCAGCCTTAATACATCTTCAGCTTGAGTGAGTGCACAACCTCACTATTGCTTCCACATGTTCCTTCAGGAAATCATTGGAAGCAGATATATGAACAGCCCCTTGTTCGGAATGCTAACAGGATACCGTAATGCTTGTAAATAAATAACAGGCTCCCATGGATTGGAAGTAAGGGTAAGGGGCAGTGGAGGGTACACTCATCTTGCAATTTTTTACCTGACAGGTAAATAAATACATAAGTTTGATCGTTTAAAGTGGTGGTGACGAGAGAGAGAATGAGGAGACAAGGCTCTCAGGAAATCGAAAGGTGCTTTAAGATGTTTGAAATGCAAATGGACTTCAAATTTTGAAACAAAGTTAGGGTATCAGTCAGGGGCTGCCAGGAGCTAGCGTGGAGTGGGTTTGCAGGCTGGCTTCACTTTCGTTGCCTTGATTTGTGCACGGATAGGCCGAGTGACGCTGTAAAGGGACCTTTGATGGAGTACTTTCGTGATCAGATGTGACGGGAGACCCATTCTAGGACAAACAAAAAAAATGAAGCAGAAGAGGAAAAAAAAAACAAAAAAGAAAACAAAAAAAAGCTCCTTCTGGTTGTAATTACCTGCCTAATTTGAATAATGCCTTTGTCATGATCATTAACAAACAATCGCTAAAGGCTTCCATGTGGGAGATCAGATCACAGGGCTGAACAACAAAGCGAACCTCCTTGGAGTGCAGGTCTGGGGAGGTGTAGGTTGTAGCCGTGTTGGTCTGGGGAGGTGGCTGCCTCGCAGGCCTCCATCCCCGGCGGGACGCACGCTCCGGGCATGGTCCCCAGCCCCGGGCCGGGACAGCAGCAGGGCTGCCCTCGTCTCGGCTGACCGGGCCCGGCGCGAACATGCTTGGGGAGCGGGAGCAATTGTTAATCACTCGACCTTTCCTGCCTCTGCTCCTGGCCCAGCGCAGGGATTGGTACCTGAAAAGTGATGACATTAGCAGCCCTTTATCTCCAGTCCCGAGTCACCTCATTAATTAACCGGGGGAGCTGTCTCCAGGCCCCTCTGTGTCAATCACCCTGCAGGGCTTCGCCGGGGGGGAGAGCCAGGAGCCCTCTCCATGCTGTTGTTGTAAGATCCGACGAGATTATTGCACGGAGAGAGGAGCAACGCTGTCCTGTGTGGTCCCGCGCTTGGAAACAGGGCGAGAAATCTCCGCGTTTACAAGGCTGCGTGTTTATTTTTGTACCTCCCGAGGTATCTGCCGGGCAGAGAGCAAAGGGAGATGCACACCAGATGTGCCTTCGGGTGGAGAGCCCCGCTCTCCCCAGTTCCCAGCACAGCTGACTCTTGGCCATTTGCTGGGAGAGAGACCCCACTGTGCTCACGTCCCAGCCCCCTCCAGCCTCCTCCTTCCTGAGTTCAGAAACAGGCTTTGCAAACGGATCCTGTCGCGGTGCTGGCGGTGGAGAAGGTGGCACTCCATACCACTGTCACATGCCAGCACCCCGGGGGTGGCCCGTGTGCGGGGGTCTGGCTTGGGGGAAGGGGTTGGAGGGGGGGCGGGGGGAACCTGGTGGGCTAAGAAGCCCTGCCTTACACGGCACCCCACATCTGGATAGTTTTACCACTTTTCTTCCAGAAAAGCTTGGTGGTTGTGGCTTTGCCAGAGCCAGCAGCTCTTAAGGATGATGTCTTAAAACAAACAGCTCTCTCCTAAGCTAGATGCTTCAGCAAGATGTATTCCTGTGTGCGCTGTTTCCCAGATGGCTTCCGTGACCAGTTGTCTTCTCCCAACCCCAGCGAAGGGCAGCTAGGCAAGGCAGGAGGCACCTGAGCTGCTTGTGTTTGCGTGGGACAAACCCGAGTGCCTGGGCTCTGGGTGCAAAAGCAAGCACTTCAGTGGGATGGTTTAGGAACATCTGGGAAGGGGGTGGGGCTGGGCAACCCTTGAGGTCCCTGCCAACCCTGAGACTGTATGTGACAGTGGGGCCAAGCGGGTCTCTTCTATCCCAAGCTGTTACAGGGCTCCCTTTTCAGGCTCTTCCAGAACAGGCAGCCTGAAGCATACGGCGCTGTGCTGGGGGGAGGGAGGGCTGTTTATGTGGCACGCAGATGCGAGCTCCACATCTCCAACCAGTCCCAGCTGAAACAAGACAGAGCCTGGTGTTGACACCTCAGCCCTTCCCCGCGCGCTGACTGCAAGGCCCAGCTGGGAGGGAGGCTCCAGGGCTGCTGTGGGGAGCGGGCCTGGCTCCCTGGGGAGAAGGGGGGAGCTCTGCTGGGAGGAACCGCGCTTCCGCCTCTCTGGGGCTGCTCATTACAGTCTGCAACGCGCGGCTGTTTATTGGGCCGGGCCGGGAGCCTCAACCTGCCCCCCTCGCCCCTGCAGCGCTATTGGCCTCGGGAGAAGAAACAATTTGCTGGAAGTAATGACCCCTTTCCTGCCTCTCCCGAGGGTGCGATGGACTCGGGTTAAGTAGCTGAGGACACAAGGCGGGCGAAGAGTCCGTTCCTTCGGGCTTCTCCAGATGCCGTCGCAGGGAGGGAGCCTTTGTCTTGCTTGGCGGAGGCCTGCTTTTAATTATGGCAACCCCTGCTCAGGCATTTGCAGCACACAGGCCCTGGGAGCACGGGGCACCCGGTTCCCTGCGCACCCGCCCGTCTTCGTGCCTCTGCTCGCCACACACCGCGATCTCTCGCGTGGGCCCTGCGGGGTGGCGGGGGCAGGCGGGAAAGGGGCAGGGGGGGGCTCCCCTGCTTCTGTCTTGCACCGGGGGACACACAGCCACTCCATCTGGATCCATGCAGCCGTGAATGCCCCGCGAGGCCAGGAGCGGCAGCCCAGTTCGGGGCAAGGGACGCCTGGCTCAGGCCATGCTCGGGAGGCGCGGCACCCTTCCCCGCCGTTGCCAGTCTCAAAGAAACGCCTCCCTGCCCCGATGCAGCTGAGCAGCATGTGCAGGAGCGGCGGCAGGAAGTGGCTTCTGGGAATTTCTCTTTGATCCGCAGTCAGATGCGCACTCCGAGCGGGAAACGAGCTGCGGAGGCGCGGACCTCCCCTCGCGCCTGGGCTCATCCGCACCGCGGCTGGGGGACGAGGTCGGTTCCCCCCACGCTTATCTTGCTCGCTGGAAAGGAGGAGGGGAAGGAATGAGGGTGCGGATCTAGTCTTAATGAGACTCGCAACTCGGGGTTTCAGCAGCAGATACTGGGGCAGACGCTGATTTCAACAGTGTCAGAGGGAAGAGGCTGGAAGGGGCCTCGGGACACCACGTAGCCCAGCCGGATCGGACCTGCAGCCCGGGCCATGCCTGGGCGGGGAATCTCCCGGCCCGCTCCGCGCTCTGCAGGGCGCCGTGTCCCGGAGGGCCTCCCCTGACAGGACAGGACCAGCCCCTGGGACAGCGAGCCGTAAACTCTCCTCTCCCGCGAGTGCCCGCTGCGGAGACAAGAGGAGGCGAGGGAGGAGGAGGAGGAAGCCAGCCGTCATGTCCATCGGGGCTGACAGGGGCAGACAGCCCCTCTGCTGACGTGCACACATTTCCCCGTTTCCCTGGGATGTTTTCTTTTCCACAACACCAGTTCCACTCACTCTGTTTGCTCAACACAATTTGGCTTTGAATGAGCTCCAGTGACACTGGCGGGGAGCTCAGCCAGACAAAAGAAGTTAACGCCGAGCTCCCTCCCACCTTTATTTGGATTCCCGGTGCTGCTGAAGGCAGGCGATTGTGCCCACAGGTTCTCTGGGGCGTCTTCTGCAGCGCGGAGATGTTTTGTTTCCATTGCTGGCGTTGCCTTTTAACATTAAAAAGGAGGAGGGGTGGGAGGTGAAAGCGTTTTATTCTCTGAAAACAAGCTGTGTTTTCCTGCTGCTCCCGCCCTGGGTCTGGACTGCGGTAGTGTACGCAGGCGGCTCGGGTCCTGGCGGTCCTCACCCAGCGCAGAGGTGAGGTAATGCAGCCTGGGGAGGCGAGGAAACCGTGACTCCTCCGCCCTGCACCAGGCCTGGGGCCCGGGGCCAGGGGGCAGGCAGACCATCCCGCTCTTCACCGCTCATGCCACGGAGCTGAGGGTGAAGCTGCTTCCCCATCCCGCACATCCAGAGAGGCAGAGACAGACGCGCTGTACTTTAATTAGTAATACTAGTATTACTCGCAATGCTCCACTGTGACAATCTGTGTGAAAGACAGTCCCTGCTTGGGAAGAGCTTGCCATGTCAGCAGGCAAGAGAGAGGAGAGAAGGAAGGAAGCCTTGTTATCCCTTTGCAAAGATGAGGGGCAGAGGAAGTTAAGCCTAAATGCTTCCAGACTTTGGAGGGCAGCCTGGCTTTTCTCTGGTTCAAGGGGACTTGGATGTCTCGTACTTTTGGGTGTCGAGGCCCGAGGCAAGCCAGGAAAGCTGCAGCACTCCTGGACTCAGTGCAGAGGTAGCTGACTGATCCCAGGAAAAAGCAGATGGGATGGAGGGGACACACATAGGGACTAGGGTGGCCATCATAGAGGACAGTCCGGTTGTCCTCTGTCCTCTATTGCTATGAAACCCGATGACTTTATGTCCTCTATTTTTCTCTTTCAAGAAAAATAAAGGACATAAAGGTGTCCTGTTTCTTAGCAATAGAGGACAGAGGACAACTGGACTGTCCTCTATGATGGCCACCCTAGAAGGGACTGAGTCAAACACTGTCCAGGAATCCCTGAGCATAAAAACCTCCAGGTGGTCCGAGGTTAGTCACCTAAGAGATTAGCAACATCCTTTGTGTATGAGAATTTCACAACATCACTTCACAAACATCTGTCAGCATCTGTGGAAGGGAAAACAACATCTTTCCTGTGCAGACTGCTGCTGGCAATAGCATTGCACAAGTGGGCTGGGTTTTGTTGTCGTCGAAACGGCCTGGCTTGCGCTGGCCTGGCGCCAGGGACGTTTTCGAGCGACATGGGGGAGAGGTGTCTGCACGGATCCTAAAACCAGTCCCGCCCGGAGTCGGAGACAGCTAACGGCAAGGAAATCTTGGAGATACTTAAATCTCGAAAAGCTGCGAAACATCCCCCAATGGCCACCGCTGAGAGCACTGGGGGGCGCTCGAGTCCAACACAGGACTCAACCTGCTCCGAGGCGGCCTGGGCAAAACTTGAGCCCGGCGCACGTGGGAGAGTTGGACCACTGCCTGCGCCGATCGCAAGTCCGTGCGCAGCTCCGCATCCGCCTCGCCGCGGCCGGCGGGTGTGCATGCACGCGTGTGTGCTCGCGCGCTGCATCCGCTGACTTTGCAACGAAGTAAAAAGCCTGTTTAAGCCTGTTTAAAAAGCCTCGCATTTGCCACCGATTTCCTTTTCTGAAGATTTTGCCTGTCACAACGTGCTAATGGCTTCTGGTCCGTGGTGGGCCTGGTAGGTACGGTGAATGGGAACTCGGCCAGATGAACCCGCAGGGCCGCTCTCCGAGTGTGCTGGTCTTCACCTCCCAGAGTGCTAAAAACACCCGGCCGTTACCCATAGTCATGGTCACATTGGCCCAAGGTAAATTCAGTCGGAACCGATCCAGCACAGTGACTCGATCAGCGCAGCGACCGGCCCGTTCCCTGTAAAATGCCCACTTGAAGCTGGCGGTCCTCTGCATTTTGCACGCAGGCTGCGAGGGAAGGTCTGCAGGCAGGGAGGGCGCCTCCCCCAGGGTACTGGAGCCAGTGCAGTTGCAGCTGCACGAGGGACGAATTTGGCTCAGAGTAGCGACAGATTAGAGGCCAGCTGCTCGACGGGTAAATCTCTGCTGGTCCACCCAGCTGGGCGGGGCTGTCGAGTGTCGCCCAGGTAATGATGATCAGCCACACCTGAGATAATTATTTTAGAAATGTTTTCAGCCGACAGCGAGTGAACAGAGTGCTGCCGGGCTCGGGATGCTTTGTGCATGGGCTCGTTGTCTCCCAGCACGACCCGACATCATGCAGAAGTGCTCCTGGAAGACCCTGCCAGTGCGCTGGAAGCGGCGCTGTGGTGGCGGAAGGTCGGGCCGGTCCAGGAGAGGGCAGTGTCCGCCCGGAGTTAGCGCGGCGCAGCGCTCCGGCCAAGGCAGGCAGGGAGCGGGGGCAGCAGCACGCTTGCCCGGGAGGTCGTGGGCATTAAGGAGCCCGGCTGCCTTTGGTATCACGCTGTGCTCCAAATCTCTTCCCTGACTTCTGCAGCTCAGAGCTGAATTTCTCAAGTTCTAGGCCCCCGAGATATTAATTTCCAACACGCCTTGGGTTGTGATATGTTTAATTTGTCTGCTTTATCCCTGCGTATTTTCTTGCTATTCTGCCTATTGGTTTTGAGTTATATCAAGGTGAACTTCTGTTCAACCCTCTAGCTATGCCCAAGGTTTCCTAATTCCGAGCCATGTTTAACAAAGCTTCCTATTTGTCACTGACTAGGCTCCAATATATCTAGCCACAACCCCCCATCTCTCTCTCTAGGGAGTTCTGATTCAGGTCCCATTCATGGCAATACTAATGAAAAGACCTCTGCAGAAGGGTAAGGGAGGAAGGGTGACATCATGGCATTCTTCCACTTCTGAGTCTCCTTCAGGTTTGGGATCTAAAAGGCTAAGGCTAAGGCTGTGTGGAACGGGAGCAAAAACAAATGTCTCCATATGGGACCAGAGGCCTTTTTTACATATAGCTCCAGAGAACATCACTGAGGGATCAGGTTACCTGTTTTGAGGAGTCCCTTGCTATGAAAGTTTGAGGCTTACATGGCTATGAAGGATCTGTGGTAAACTGCAGAAGGGAAATATGGAGAGCTGATGTAAGGGCCCAGAGCAACCTGCAGATGTGGTTCACAGGGAACAATCAGGAAGAGATTCTGAAAGGATGTCTAGAGATGAGGATTGTCTAGAGATGTCCTCCTCCTTCACACATACTCCTACTCTCTTTGATTTCATCATGAAAGAACCAGATCTAGCCTTAGATCATTCTGGTAAATTGCATTAACTGGTATCTTTGCTGGCAGTCTAAGCCCAAGGAGTGAATGGACATGCAGACAGCTTTTCCCTCTATGCAGGTTATGGCTGGGGCATATTCATCAGAAAACACAAAGAACTTTATCCTTCTCAGGGTCCTGTATGCTTCTGTGAATAAATAGAAGATTTCCAGTTCTGGAACTATGCATATGACCCTGAATAAAAAATGATAACTATTGTTTTAGGGGGGAAAGATTTGTCAACAAGGAAAAAAATCAAGCACAAATCTCAATGGATAGTTCCTGGAACCACCCTAAAGAGCCACAGATGTCAGTCTGAAGATCTGCATTTTTCAACAAGGAAACAGGCAGGGTTGATAGACAGGAAAACCAGTGGAGACTGCCCCTCTCTCCTCTGCCACCTAATGGCCCAGCTGCAGGTGGGACCATTCTTGGCCCAAGAGATGTTTTCCTTCAGTCTTGTGTTGTCAGTTTTCTCTATAATTTATTCAAACCCAGCCATTTTCTTTCCCCATTGGAAGTGCATACTGTCTTGTTAACAAGTTCCTTTGCTCCCCTATTGTTGAACAGTCTTTAGAACGTTCGGCTTTTTGTCTGTCATTTAAGCAAGGCAGGCACAGTGGGTGAAGCTCAGTGCAAAAGTAACGAGTGGGGGAGAGAAAATTCAGGCAGTTTGCTGTGCAGAGCAGCTGTGCAGAGCAGTGACTGTGAGCTGTGGATAGTGAATTTAAATTGAACAGGAAGCCACTGGTGAGACTCAGGAAAAACAGTGGGTGTTCGCCTCTGAAAATCTGAACTGTTGGCTCTCTCAGTCAGGTACCCCCATTTTTAAGTTGAAAAGTAGGTACTTATAGAAATTGAGGTGAGATTCAGCACTTTCCTATAAATCTGGTGCAACATCATTAACTTTCCTGGAAAGAGTCCAGATTTAATCTAATGTATAATTGAGATAAGAAATTGGCCCTGAATATCTTTTCTTTGGCAATAAATCTAGAGAAGTTCTGGGAAGAAAAATAATTTGAACCAGATCATTTGTGAATGCTTTTATTTAAAATATGCTATAGGCACTTTAAAGACATTTATTCTCCATGGCAGCAGCATTTTTAAATGTTCAGTTTGGTTCCAGTATCCAAGTTAACTGTGGAGTGCACAGTTCTACTTCAAATACAGTGTATATGTAAACATATCATTCAACATGAGGGTTACTGATTGGCTGGGACTGTCATGAGATGAACAATGCTGTTCACTGTTCTAGCTAGGAGTTATATGCAAATCTTAGCGAACCAGAGTTTATGACCTGTATTATCAGAAGTAGCTAGTGATACAGGGTGCTTAAGTGTTTGTGTGCCTACCGTGACACACTTGGAAGAAGCCCAATTTTCAGAGAGCAGTTGTTTAATGCCTTTCCAAAGCAAACTCCTCTGTGGTCTCCTTGTTTGGGTACTCAAAACCTGAAGCACCATCATTCATTTTTGTGTGAACAAATATAATTCCATATGCATCATGAAGGCAATATCCTTTAATGCTCGCCCTTATGTCCTTTGTTTACTTAGCTTACATCACTGTTACAGTATCAATTTATCATAAATTGTTGCAACCCATAATGTCTCTACATAGCTGCATGAGTCAATGGCAATGTGCTGAAGGCAATAGGAAGTTTGCCATTAATTTTCCTGTGGCCAGGTTAGTAGGAATTTCTTTAAAAGGACTGCAAAAGTAAAGGAGGGATATATAGGTTTGTGCTCTGATTTATTTCTTTTCTCATTATTTTGAGAGTGGAAGGATGAGGTGGGCTACAGGCAGCCTGTTCATTTTTTCTTTGGAAATGACAGAAATTTTAGGTCTTGTCATTCCTGTGTGCATTGGAGGACTCACTGAACCAAGCAAATGACACAGGTGTGTTCTCAGCAACCCATTCAATCTGGATCTTTCACAAAATAGTCTCTGCTCTCAGATGCTTGCTGGACACTTGAGTTAAATAGAGTTTAATAAAAAGCGTCAACAATCAAAGAGGTTCAAATAATCTATTTTACGTCTTTTGCTCAGGGTTCACTTTCTTGTTACTCATGACAGCAAAATAGCAGTAGTTATTCAGATACCTATAGTCTTCTGAAAACAACAGGGTAAATAAGATCCAAATGTCTAAGAAGAAAGCTGAAGAAAAGCAGGATTTGAAGGGAGATAGCCAGTCTCAGTGAGAGGTTACAATTGCAGATAGCATGCACTCCCTTTTTTAGAAATAGCTCCAGATGCCAGATTAATTTTTACTTTTTCTATAGGAAAAGTAAGGCATAGGTATTTCCTTACTGAAAGGAACTGGAAATTGGGCCTACTGTGGTATAAACACACAAAATTTCTTTTAATAAAAGTAATTATAGGACTAAATGCTGACCTTTCCAGTTGCAGGGTTGTTGACTGTAGCCGTGTTGGTCTAAGGGCCTAGGCAGGCAAGGTTCTTTGGATAGATGTGATATCTTTTATTAGACCAACTAAATACAGTTAAAGCTCTATAACTGGCATTCAACTTCTGAAATACTCTATTAACCAGAATTTATGGCCAGCCAGCCAGCCAGACACGTGGAGTGGGGGAGGGAAGCTCACATGTGGCAGCTGCCACTGCCACCCACCACCCTGCATTGCCCCCACTCTGCATGTGACCGCCATTCCCCCACCCCCGCTCCAGGTGCAGCTACCACCACCTCCCCCAACCCCCTGCTCCAAAGGGATTTTCAAAAAGGTTGAAAAACCCCTGCCTCAGATAACTGGAATTTTTAGATACCTGGCACCCCACTTACACCACTCATGCTGGTTAACACAGCTTTTAATGTAGTTGGAAAAAAGTTCTTTGCAAGTTTTTTCCCAGCTATTTAGTTGGTCTAATAAAAAAATATCACATCTACCCAAAGAACCTTGCCAACCTTTCCAGTTGCCATTCTGATCCAACAGTATTTTATACTTTGCAAAGTGATGAAGGTGTAAATTATGTACAAAGCATTTAACATTGGCAAATCAGAATGGTAGCATGTGCCCTGATGTGAGTGACTCCAGAGGGTGTAGAGTAATGATGAACTGAACCCACTCTTTTTTTATCTCAGGGGCCAAAGGGAGTAAGATCCAATTTAAGCATTTTAGTGCACTAAAGCTCCCTTTCATAAAAGGTAGAACTTTTGCCAAGCCTGTTTCAATCCACATACATTCTTGCAATTCCTACCAATTTCACAGCCTTTATTTTCTATATTTGTAATGATTTATTTTGGTTCCAAGTTGCTACTACCTCCAATTCAAACAGAATACTATTATAAAATTCACAACATAGGCTGTGAAAAGTTTTAGAAATGCACAGATACTGTATTTGATAGTTTATGTCTAAGCATACCTCATACCTAAGTTAGCATACTAGATTGTGTATGTAGAATTTGTTTTATAATAAAGCTACAATGAGACGTAGGTTCTTGTGCTATGGACAAGTTTATAATAATGCCTAAGATTGTATGACTTACAAAATGGGGCAGGACTTAGTCAACCTAACAAAATGAAAAAAATAAATAAATCAGGAAATTGCTTTACTGCACATAAAAGACACTACTAAGTGATTGTCTGGGGCGTGATCCAAATCCTACTCACCAATAGTCATGAAGGATGAGACTTAAGTTTTTATTAATGTCACCAATGTAAACAGTGAAGTTGGAGTCATGGAATTTTGCTTATGGGTGGTTAAAATAAATAGGTTGTTAGACAGCTTCGTTGACTGCAGGTATTGTAAATATATAAGGGGCTGAGTGCCTTCTTTTCCAGGGAGACAAATGGTTCCACAGCAGACTTGCACCTGTCACTACCCTTCAATTGCCCTTTGCCCTGTATAGCTGCTTACTCTGAGTGCTTCCAAAGCATGGAACAGTTCTAACTTATTTTCCGTATGTTGTTTTTTTTTTTCATTGCAGCTTATCCCAATATTGACTTAGGAAGAAAGAAAGTTAAAAATAACTTGCTCTGTTATGGTCTACAGACCCACTGCATAGCTTTGCTTTAGGATCTTCATTGGCAAACATTGACTTAAGCTATCATTAGCATCTGAATAGAGATAAAGGTCATAGGAGAAAACTGGGTTAGGCAGTCACCTTGTGTAAATACCACCCCATCAATTATTTCAAAACAGAGAGTAGAAGCAGGAGCAGCAGATGCCATTTGAGCAACTCAGCAGCATAGATTAATCTGAATTAAGGTAGTGACAAACTCACTTTTAACCTATGTATCAGATCCAGCCTTACCCTAAATATATCCACTAGATACCAGATTCAGATGTTGATAGTATGGATAACCCAGTTCTTTTCAGAGATCTCTTCCTTTCTTTTCCTAGCCTCTCTGCCATCTGCATTTCCCTCCAAACTGTTAGCAGCCTTTTGTAGCCAACAGACTGTAAGCAGAGCAGGCTAAAAAGCACTCCCTGGGTTTTGGGATAGTAGTGGGAAACAGCAACTGTGGGTGAGAGTGGGATGCCAGGGGTCTGACTACAGTGGGTGGCACAATTTTATGAAGGTCAGTAAACTTTGACTCAGTCAGACCACCAGAGAAAGTGAATTTCACAGCTGGAAGCACTCAGACAAGTGACCATGTACTAAAAACACTCTACCTCTAGTCTCCAAAGAGCTTGCAGCTGGAACTGTTAGCAAAAGCATCTCAGATGATCTCAATATTGTAATGTTGCATCAGGCTAGAGCCAGGCTCTGAAAATGACATGGTCTGAGTCATGTAAGGCTATAAAGATTAAAATCAACTTCTTGATTTGCACCTAGAAGCAGGAAGGAAATTAATAACATAACACAGGGTATAGCTACAATACATTCACTCTCTCCCACTCATTCAACAGGCAGTTCACCATAATCTGTACTCTTTGGAGCATCGGAGTGGTCTTCAGGATTAGCATAAAAGAGACCACATTGGAACAATCAAAACCAAAGGTGATAGGCATGAAAAATTATGGAAAGGCCTCCTTCAACAAGAAAAAAACACCTTGGGCATTAGACAATAGGAGTTACTGTTTTGACAGATTGGTAACTTGATGAACTAAGTCAGAGATGCACAGCATAAGCGTTTCTAACCAGAGAGCTTAGATGCTTTGAAAGGGCTGAAGGAAGCAGAGCTGCTAAGTAGAAAGCAGTGATTAGAGTATAAAGGGTAGGAAAGTTGGGAGGAAAAAAGAGGGGGAAACTGCTGAGAGGCAAGGTGTATAACAGAGAGAACAAGCAGTTAACCCACTGAGGGACACCAAGGATGATCTTTATTCTGGAAGATGTAAGTGTGAACTATATCCTGTGTGCATATCCTCCCCAGAGCAGGGTGGGAATGCTATTTGTTTATATGTGATGCAAGAGTGGGCCTGAGTAGTATCACTTGCACAAACGAGGAACATGGAAGCAACCCTGAACCAGGTCATGACTTGGAATAAGCAACTGCTGCAGGTTGTGATACAATTTCTGAAGGCATAGGCAATGCATAGGAAGGGCATGGGATGAGAGCACTTGTCCCCTCTGAGATTGGCCGCTGCCACCGGTGTCTGAGGGTGCTCACCACTCCCCCCACCTCCCAGCTACTGACACAGCCGCAGCTGCCTGCGGACAGTCCCTGCTCGACTCACCTTCACCACCTATGTTCCCACTAGCCGCCACCATGCCTCCACTGCAGCTGCCACTTGCAGGCGATCACCGTGCACCCCCAGCCTCAGGAGGCATGAATCATTCATGTCTGAAGGGGTAGCAGCATCACGAACAAGCCCAGGCTGTAGCCCCACGGCCATGGTTTACAGAAGTGGCAACAAATCCAGGGTACAGTTCAACAGCAACAGCAGCAGGAATTCCAGGAAAGGCAAGAAATCAAGATTAGCAAGAGCATCAGCAACATGCCCAAAAAGAGCCATTTCCAAGAATCTGTAAAAGAACCTGAGACTGATTCTCCAGAGAAATCACCACAGCTACAATTCAGAACTCAGTAATGCTCATCTGTACAGATGAGTCACGTTATGCAGAAGAAGAGTGCCCTCCCAGGCTCTAGAGAGAAGCTCCTTTAGGTCAAGTTTTGTCTTGTGGTTAGTGAGGCTGTAAATAAACATCTCCTCTGAGGTAGTCCTGAGTATCCTGGGTTTTAACCTGGATCAAAACAGGAGTGACACAGCTCGTTACACACGTCGCTCTTCCAAGCTGCATTGCTGCCCATCTGCAGTTGGTGGACAGGAAGACCACAGACCCTGATATGCTTGTCCCTGGAATGACTAGCAATTGCCTTGAATGACCTCCAATTAATTTACAGACATACACAGGCAGCATTGTCCTTGTGGGGGGAAGGGTTAGCAAATTTGGCTAAAAACAGATGATAGGTTTAATCCAGAGATGATTAGTCCAAGATTTGATTCCTAGCAGAAGGGGCATAGGACAGTCATTTACACATGAAGCTTAAATGGCAATTAATTTGAATTAGCTGCAATTGTTCAGAGGCAAAGTGTTAATTTGGATGCTTTACAGGTACTTAATGTGGGACAATTGGCTTTTCCATCTGTTAAGTCAGGGGTTTGCTGCCAGACAAAATGCTCAAATCTGAATCAAACCAGTCATCTGTTTTTAGCTAAAGGGACTTAAGTGGGGTCCCAGGACAAAAGGCTTTCTCCCAGGAGAAAAGCAACATTTGTTTACAACTGAAGAGCATATACAAGGATTCTGCCTTTTAATGAGCTGTGGCTGCGAAAGCCATGAAGTCTTGCTTGCATCATAGTGTCCAAAGGGTCCAGGGGCTTGTGGGTGTGAGAGTGTATCTAAAAAAAACCTGGAATGGCATCTAAACAACCAGAGTTGGGGTTCATCCAGGCAGAGGGGTAGCAAAAAAGGTTGGTATCTTGGGCAAGAGTGAGGGGAGAGTGCTGTGGGAGTGGGGGAAGGGTGATTCTGGTGCCCCTCCTAAGTTAGTGGCTGGTGCCCCGCTTGCCCACCCCTAGTTATGTTGCTGAAAAAGAATAAGAGTGGAACACATTGAAGAAGCAAACAAAATTTTACACTTTGAAAAATCTAAAATTCATAAAGTTAACAAATCATGTAAAAGCTCCCAAGTTTTCCTCTGAACCATTTAAAAGGGGAAACAATTTTGAAATTTCAAAATAGTCTGAAGTTGTTTCCCATCGCTATTTTTAACACCATTGCTGGAGGCAGTAATGTCATTAGAGGCGGGTGAGAGGGGCACCAGCCCTGAGCACCATCTTATGAGGGGTACCAGAAAAGCCCCTTACTCTCATAGAGTGCATGCCCTGGCACCAAAAAGTAATCTACAGTGTTGCTCTCTACCAGCAGTTGAATGCTGGGACATTGTGGTGCCGCTACAGTAAGAGCAGCAGTTGGGGAAGACAGATCATGCAGCAGGGAACTGTTTTGAGTCCCTGGCATAGGTAAGATTTCTGCATGCTTCCCTGCCCTGGTCTCAGAATCTGCACCCCTTCAAAACTCAACAACACCTCTGGCCTCTACTCTTGGTACCTGCACCCCTCTAGCATTCTCCTTGGGCCCTACCCCACTTTTTATGCAAGGTTTGCCCAGGGTGCCAACACTGCTTGTTATGCCTCAGAATTTTGCTGGCACTTTATGATCAGGTTCAACAACTCCAAGCTAGGAGTGTGAAGGGGACTGGAGTGTCTCTCTGAAGCAAAGGGAACTAGCGCCAGAGGAAGTGGTAAAGCCTGGGAAGAAGGCATGGGCAGATACTTATGTTTTGTTTTGGAAGTTATGTTGGCTACAAAGGACCAACTCACAGGATCATCATAAAATTCTAGTTTATTAGATGGATGCAAAAGTCAGATCATAAACCTTGGGGCTGATCCCCTCAAACACACACACATTCACGCACAAACACACTCACAGTAGCTAGCTATGAACACTAAACACCGGTGTCAAGATATACGTATCCCCAAACGCTGGAGTCTGCTGTCGCTGGCCAGTTGAGGCTTCTTTCAATGCAATGTTGCTTCATAAGGGGGTTGCCAGCAGGTCCTTCTGACTGGACAGGCAGGGTGCTGGTCAGGTCAAAGAGGGTGCTATTGGGGGTCATTCTTCACTGCCTTTTATCCCTCTCTGGCAGACTTTGGTGACTCCCCAATTTTCAGGTTTACCCAATCCAGGGGTTGTTGAGCTCATGGGACATCCCCCTTAGTGGTTGCTGGATGGCAGCTGTCAGCCCCAGGGGTCATGTCCACAGGTACATGCAGTCTTGGGAGTCCATTGATGAAGTTTGATTAATTCACTGCCATGAATTAATCAAACCTCAACAATGGGAGCAGTTGACTGGGGGGGTAGGGGTGGGGGGGGATATTCAGTCCAGGGCTCTGGGAGCAGTTGACTGGGGGGGAGGATATTCAGTCCCAAGAGTTGGTCTTCGGCATTGATTAGTTCAACCCGGGGCTTCTGTACCTTTAACAGTGAAGTTTCAGGGAGTTCCAGGCTCAGTATTGATTCTTTCCTTTCATTAGTCTGTGGTTTCCAGGTGTTAATTGCTGCTCATTAACTTGTTATCCTGGCTAGCTACTGTGTTATGCAATCAATCATGATTCATTCAGGGACCTGCTCAATACGGAGAACCAGCAGTTCGATTCCCACCCTTGCTAACATTGTTACATGGTACTTTTAAACTTAAAGTACATTTGTTACAAAGTTAAAAAGCATAGAATATAAAACATAAAGGGTGAAATGCCATGGCACAAACAACAAATAGACCAAATAAAATGGGGGGGGGGGCATACGGATGCAGAATACTATTTTATACCCATAAAAGCATCTACAAATTATATTTTTATTACAAGTACACCGTATATTCTATTAAAAATAATAACATAATAAAAGAAGAGGAGGGAGGAAGGAAGAAAAGGTAGAAAAGAGAAAGCATCCCCAAAAGGGGGCAAATACTGCAAAAGGGGCTTTTGCCATATGTTATATATAAGCCAGTTTAAGTGATCAGAACCCAGTTTAAACCTGTAACAGAATAGAAGTTGAGTGTACATAAACCACTTTCGAAATGACCAAAATTAGTTTACAGTAAACCTGGATGGATGTAGTATCAGACTTAACTGTTTTAGGTCAAAGCAGTTTATGGAATTTCTGTCCCAGATCCCTAAGAGAATAATAAAAGCAGGATCCAAAGGTGGGAGTGGGGGGCAGGAGGAGTTTATACATAACTGTCTGAAAGATATGGTCAAGGCTGGATTTTACCTAACAAGTGAAATTCATCAACCAATGCTCATTGCTAATTGTGAATTGAAAAAGACTTCAAGAGCTTCTCAGGGCTTGGGCAAATGATGAACATACAGTGGTATAAGGGCCTTACACTCAGTGCCATAGCAACCAAGTTTGGAACCTGGGGCAAAGTCCACAGCAGCAGCCTGCCCTCATCCTGCATACAGATCTGTGGGGCGCACACCCTCCCATGCTTGCCAGGGAGTGCATACAGAGGTGGGAGCTGCCCTTCCCCCATCCCTGCACCTCCCACAAATGAGCCACTCAGGGCTCTGCCCCACACCCCACTCCCTGCCCCAGCTGGGCAGTGCCTTTTGGGGCCCCTTTGGTTCGACTCCTGGGGTGGTTGCCCCACTTGCTCCCTCCCTCCCCTGCTTTTGCTACAGCACTACTCACACTGATGTAAAAAAGTAGCAGACAAATAAAGCAAGCTCTAAAATTGGGTTGACTTCACCCAATCTGGTGGAGAATTGGCTCCTGAAAGAGGCAGGGATAGAAGTCTACAGCTGAAAGTTACACCAGCACAGGAGACTGGTGCCACCTTCGTCGGGGGGACACTTGCCTCCCCTGTGACTAGTCTCGCTGCCCGGGTGGGGGGGATGTCCCCCCATGGGAGATCTCACTGCCTGGAGAGAGTTCCCCCACGGCCAATTGCTTCCAGGAGTGGCTGCGGCTGCTTCCGGGAGCAGCTGTAGCGATCGGCTGGTGCTTTCAGGGAGGACACCAGTGCTTCCACCTGCCCATCACCTAAGCAGTAAGCATAGCCAATCAGGGGGTGCACTGGCACTCTCAGTGGGTGCACATTCACCCCCGTGCACCCCCTACATGTCGCCACTGTACACCAGTTTAGATGTTATCTGTAATTGGGTTTGCTGCTCCAAGCTTGTTATTTGCCAAAGGCAGATAAGACTATTATTGGCTCCCCAGTTGCTTCATTGTAAAAAAAAGTGTAGTAATACCTATCTGCTACACATGACCAACCCAGGGATAGCTGTCTATTTGTCCATGCCTGATCCTGGTGTATCAGGATACAAAAGAGAGGCAAATTACACCAGGTTATCATCTCTTCATGCCTTCAGTTACACCATGGTGTAAGGAAGAGGAGAATCAAAACCTGAAGCTTAGCGTCTTTTCTGTCAGACTATGGTAATCACGTTTTCTTTTTAGTGGTAAAACAGGGACTGAAAACCTTCAAGGACGCATGAAGTAATAACAAATTTTATGCACCAAGAACTTTGGACACATAGCTGAGCAAATGTGTCCAAAGGCAGAGCTCAAAGAAAGTTGCTAATATGTTTATTGCACTTTTTCAAACTCATATGTTAGGAAAATCACAAAGAGAGAATTTTGTTTTTGGAAACATACAAGAAATGGAGCCAACTTTCCATTTCAAGTACCGCCCATTTAGAAAAAAAAATATGCAGAAAATTTTGATTTGATATGAATAAAAAGGTTTATGTTTTGCCAGCCCCAAATTTTAGGAAGAGAAATTCACCATTCTCATCTCACATCAGAGAGAATATTCATTTTTTTTCACTCTATCCTGAATACCAGACTATTTCCTAAACCTCAAAGAGCTGACCATTAGCTTAGATTTTTTCCAAACTCTTGGCAGGACCACAACATAGCATCTTGTTTTAAAAATGCATTAGAATGACCTTGAATTTAATCCACAATCAGGCTCTGGCTCCCTAGGTTTAGAGGCTTTCTGAAAATTAAAACAGGATCACACCACTCTACCAGGGTTGTCTACACTGTCAAAGGACACAGTATGCCCACCTCATGTACACCATGTCCTGAATCACACAAAAGGGAGCCACCTTACTGTGGAGCTGAATGCATGCTGACAAACTTGCTCTGTCAGGAGTGCTTACTGGAGCACCCAGCACCACACAAAGGCAGATACTTTACATTTATCTATGGTTCAGCATATGTAGAATGGGAGCAACATGCTTCACTGAAGCATTCCAACATGTTCTTTTGATAGTTTAGACTTGTCCAAGAACTGAAGAGGTACCCTACAAGGCAATGCCAGGATATTGTCTTGGCAATACCAGGGTAGGAATCCGTTGCTGGTTGAATCCTCCTTTCTTGCCACCTGAAGGTTTTTCCAGATGACTACAGGCATTGCAAGGAAGTAGACTTTATGAAAAATCTCTACTGCTGCTCCAGAGCTTGGGGTGCAGGGTTGTTTTATGTTATAGATTCATTCATTGCTTTGCAAGAATGAATCATTATGCTACTTACTCTGCAAACAAAGCAGATTTTCAGGAAGTCCTGCCCTCACCATGTATCAAAAGTATTTTACATGCTTATAAAGATATATAAAATACCATGACTCTGTGCAACCATAAATGGATTCCATTAGGACTGAGGTAATTAGATCTTTATTATGAATACTGTTTGCAGTCATAGATTCATAGATGTTAGGATCGGAAGGGACCTCAATAGATCATCGAGTCCGACCCCCTGCATAAGCAGGAAAGAATGCTGGGTCTAGATGATCCCAGCTAGATGCTCATCTAACCTCCTCTTGAAGACCCCCAGGGTAAGAGAGAGCACCACCTCCCTTGGGAGCCCGTTCCAGACCCTGGCCACTCGAACTGTGAAGAAGTTCTTCCTAATGTCCAATCTAAATCTGCTCTCTGCTAACTTGTGGCCATTATTTCTTGTAACCCCCGGGGGCGTCTTGGTGAATAAATACTCACCAATTCCCTTCTGTGCCCCTGTGATGAACTTATAGGCGGCCACAAGGTTGCCTCTCAACCTTCTCTTGTGGAGGCTGAAAAGGTCCAGTTTCTCTAGTCTCTCCTCGTAGGGCTTGGTCTGCAGGCCCTTAACCATACGAGTGGCCCTTCTCTGGACCCTCTCCAGGTTATCCGCATCCCTCTTGAATTGCGGCGCCCAGAATTGCACGCAGTACTCCAACTGCGGTCTGACCAGCGCCCGATAGAGGGGAAGTATCACCTCCTTGGACCTATTCGTCATGCATCTGCTGATGCACGATAAAGTGCCATTGGCTTTTTTGATGGCTTCGTCACACTGCCAACTCATGTTCATCTTGGAGTCCACTAGGACTCCAAGATCCCTTTCCACTTCCGTGCCACCCAGCAGGTCATTCCCTAGACTGTAGGTGTGTTGGACATTTTTCTTCCTCATGTTGTGCACTTCTGCTCAGCGCTACTGTTCCCTGTCCAAACACATGGAGCTTCTTGGAATCTCCTAGTGTCACCCTTCAAATTGTCTCTTCTACAATTCCTGTTCCAAACTGCTACAAACGCCTGGATTAAATGATCTCTGCATGGATTGTTGCCCTCCCATGTTGATAGATAGGTTTACCCACTCTGTGCCACTGTTAGTCCTCTTCCTACAGATCCTACAGAAAATGTTTTCTAGCCCACAGTCCACACAGGGAAAAGAACAGGTAATGGATGGATTGGGGGGAAAGAGTAAAGTGCTTGGGGCAAATCTGAGGACATATATTTTTAGCTGAATCCCCACAGCTAGTGAGTAAAGATAATACAGTTTGGGATTATATTGATCTTTCTAGCAGAAGCCTGCTCCACCTTTGAAAGCCAGAGGCAGCAAAAGGATTCTCCAATAGGGTGGCCCTCAGTGCAGCCAAGATCCCAGGGATGTAAGAAAGGGGGCTGCTGAGAATCAGTGGTGGTGCAGGGACATGATTTGCATATAACTGCCCCTGTGGACCCTCTGAGACCTGTCAGGTTTGGGAATGTGTCCTACAGCGTTTTCTAGTGGAAGGATACAAAACTCTCCCTCAGTGGAATAATGTATGGAGATAATCTCAATGCAGTAATCCTTACTGAAATCTCCTGAACAGACCTTCTCCCAAGATACTAAACTGGTCTGCTGTTTCCTAACTAGTACTTGCACTTAAGTGACTAGAAGGTCATATTCCCAAAAGGATTATACAGAAGATCTGGTGAAAATGTTGACCTTACTGTTATCATGAACAGGAAGGAGAAAGGAAGCAGAGAAGAAAGTTATGCAGTCTGCAGGCAGACAATAAAACCAGAAGGTCTGATCCTGAGGCACAATGTAGTTGGTGAAAAGACTTCAGATTACTTCAGTGGGTTTTGGATTGTTTGTCCCTACATATTTTACACTGCTCTATATCCATTTCACTTGCTTCTTCACCTTTTTGTCTTCAATGGAAACACACCACATAAAACTGGTGTGATAAATTAGAGAATCACATGCCTTACTAGTGCTGGGGGGAAGGCAACAAGAGTACTCATAATTTACACTGATTTAAGAAATTAAAAAATCAGGTGCAATATGCTTCTGGAACAGATAACTTGTACTCACAGGCCAGGTGAAGACATTACACTTTTTCCAATTTAGGTGGTCAGAAACCAGCCTAAACCTGTAATGAAATAGAAGTTCAGTGTACATAGTCCAGTTTAAAAATGGCAGGACCCAATCTAAGATAGACCTGGATGGATTTAATCGATTTAAGCTACAGCAGTCTATTGAACTTCTGTCCTAGATCCCCTTCCAACTCAAGTTAGTTCTCAGACCCCTAGCATCCCAGGAGATTTTGCAGCTCCCCCACCAAGCCCCCTTGATAGGGCAGGTGCACTAGTCTCAGCCCACACTCATCTGCTCCAGCTGAGTTCTGGGCCAGCCCTGCCCCACATCTGTCATGGAACTGAGGCAGCAAAGCCTCTGCTCCCCAGCCCTGTGTCCTACCTGTCAGCTGGGTGGGCAGGGTGGGAGCAGGGAGCCACATGGCAGGGGCTTCCCCCTTCCCCACTGCCTGGCTTGCCTTGTCAGTGTGGTTTCTCTCCACAGCCTTAACACCCCCCTCCTCCCCCCCCCCTCCAACTATCAGTGGCGGAGGCAGAGAAGGGGAAAGCAGATACCCCTGCCCCAGCCACCTCATGAGCCAGCATAGTGTGGGGGGGGGCATGGTGGGAGGCTCTGTTCCCCCCTCACCTCCCTGCCCAAACAACTGGCAGCTGCAGCTAGGAGCTGTGCAGCTCTCTGCCATGCTCTCCTCTACCCTGGGGGTCTTCAAGAGGAGGTTAGATAAGCATCTAGCTGGGGTCATCTGAACCCAGCACTCTTTCCTGCCTATGCAGGGGGTCGGACTCGATGATCTATTGAGGTCCCTTCTGACCCTAGCATCTATGAATCTATGCTGGGAACAGCAGGTGAGAGGGGAAGTGGATCCCCCTGCTACATGCCCCCCATCCAGATTGCTGGATCAGGTCTGGGGGTGGTGGGGCAAGCTGGGTCCACACAGCAAGGGCTCCACTCTTGCCTTCACCCTCAGTTCCCAGCTCAGCAGAGAGCTGCATGGCTCCAAACCACGGCTGCTGGCTGCAGCTGTTAGCTGGGTCAGGAACTGGGAGTAGGAGAACAGAGCCCTCCACCACATGGCTCTGACTCTGAGCCAGCACAGTGGGGTGGGAGGCCATGTGGTGGGGGCTCCTTCCACCACCCCTTTCCCTCGCCTGACAGCTCCATCCAGGAACTACGGCTCCTGCCTGCAGCTGTCAGGTAGTTGGGTAGCGGGGCTGGTGCAATGGAGGAACCCAGGCACAGCCCTGCAGGAAGGGCAGGGCACAGCTGTAGCTGGGTTGTCATCCCAACTAGATAATGAGATTAACTAGGAAACACCTAGGGCTTCCTAGGCAACCCAGGAGGGTCACCTGACTGGAAGGAAGCAGGGCCAGGGAGCCCCAGAGGCTGATCAGGCCATCTGGCCATGAAAACCAAGCAAGGAAGTGCTTAGCAGGGGGGCTTGTGGCTAAGAAGCATGTTGGAAGCAAGCTAGGCCTGGTGACAGCAAGAAAAGAAACTGAGGTTAGCCAGACATACAGACTAGGGCTGTGTGAAGCTTTGGTCGCTGATTTAATTTGGCAGAGATTCAGGCTGATTCAGTGGCCAAATCTCCAAATCCACATTGAATCAGGAGACTCTTTAATCTCTCCCAATCAATTTGAAGCCTCCAAATCGATTCAGAGAGATTCGATGATTCAGCCATAGACACAGCTTTATATGTTTTTTCTACATACCTCAAGGTACCAGGCAGCTCATGAATGCTGAGATGGTGGGGTGGATGGAGTGTCCCATGAGAGCATGGGGGGGGGTCCCCAGTGCGCTTGGCGGTGGACCAGGAAGTGGACCAGAAGCACTTCCAGTCCACTTCTGGGTCCACCCTGGAGCATGCAGGGGACTGCCCTGCCTGGCCCCCAGCTCAGTGACTGGTGCCTCTTGGGTCTGGAGGGCACCTGGGTTCTCCCTGCAGCTGATTACTGAGCCAGAGGGGCACAGGGGAAGTTCCCCGTGCTCTTGGCATCAGATCTGGAAGTGAACCAGAAGTACTTCTGGTCCACTTTCAGGTCCACTGCTAAGCACATGGGGGTGCCCCCGCACACTCCTGTGGGATGCTCCATCTGCCCCACCATCTCAGCATTCACGTGCCACACCTGGTACCTTGAGGTATGTAGAAAAAAACATAGAAAGCTGTGTCTATGGCTGAATTGCCGATTCTCCAAATCAGAATCAAATATTCAGATTCGGATTCGGCTGAATTGAATTGGGACAGTGATCCAAATCAATTAATCAAATCACTGTCCCCGAATCAGGCCAAGTCTAAATCTGAATCAAATACAGCCTGCTTCGCACATCCCTAATACAGACCCAGGATTGGAGTAGGAATTTATTTGTAGTCATAAGATCTTGTGTTTATGGCTGAGGTCAGTTTCATCTGATGCCTGGGAGGGGAAGCACCGGAGAAGAGACCAGAGTCATGCCAGAAAGCCACCTCACCAGATGGGAGACACGGCAGATGGTAGGCAGCAAGCAGCTTGGCCCAAGGAATGTAAATGGCCTGGCTGATTCTAGGTGGACAGCAACCAGGAGGGGAATAGCCAAAGCCAAAGAGTAGGGGACCCCTCAGACTTCCAAAAAGCTACTACATAGGTGGCCTGGGCAGGCAAGCCCCTGATTTTGTTTATTGCTTTGGATTAATGACCCTTAAAGTAGCAATATTTGGGAAGGGAAGCCACTGTTCCAAAAGGGGTAACACTGGTAGAAAAGGAGAAACCTGAGTTTGGGAAAGAGAAACTAATTTAGGAAAAACAAGCTGTTGACATCTGCTGCAGAATACCTCTTTGGGAGAAGCGTAGGAGAGGTGTAAGGGAGGAAGAGCCCTGTGAGAACATGAGGCAGAACTCTGATTCACCCACACAACAGTCTACCTTGAGGACCAGATACATTAAACCCATTCTATCACTCAAGATCAAGGTGTGGTGGGTGAACTCAGGGTGATTGGGATGGAAAGTGGGACAATCAGCTATTAACTCTGCCACTGGAAGGTCTTAGCCCTTGCCCCACTACAATATGTTTCATTAACCCCCGATCCAATCTACACAGCTTAGAGAAACCCACATAGATTGGATCAATTCTGCCTCAGGACTTTTGAATGTCTGTACTTAGCCACAGAGAATTTACAAATGGGCAAGAGAAGACATTACTCAGAGCTAATCCAGCAGCTTTTCCTCTTGAAAAACAATTAATTAGAGCCAGCAGTAGCATTTCTTGGCAACTGCTCTTTCCTAACATAAAAAATACATTAGTAAAATGGAACTAACTGTGTAGGCACTAATCAGGGAACTTAAGAAACATTTTGTTATAAATAAACCAGACCACTTTATATTTACTACTAATACTCAAACAGACGTTATTTTCCCTTAAGCAAGAAGTGGAAGCAGGCCTATTACATACAGTAATATCAGTGTTTCCAACAGGGGTGATGTGTAGGGGGTGCATGCAGGTGCACGTGCACCTGCTGAGCAAGGCGGTGCACCCCCTACAAAAAGGCGCCACCAACACTGTTGTGGTTGCCAGGTGGTCGCCACCCCCTGGTCAATGCTTGCCACCCTGCCCCCCACCACCAACACCATCGGTGGCATCTGCAGGAGATCTGCACTTACCGCCGCCAGATGCCGCTGCCACCAGCACAGCCGTGCCCGCCCAGCCGCCGGGGACACACCCCATTCATGGCTTCCAACATTCATATACCAAACAATTAGAGAACCTCAACATGTAGAACATATACACACACCACTTCAAATCATCGCTGCCATTAAAAGTAGGGACTGTTTTGATGTCGTGCTCTATGGAAATGAACTAGAAATAGCTGACATTTGGGGAGAGAGCATCACATCTCATTTACTAACTATTGGGAAATATTCACATCTCACAAAATACTGATTTCCTTACCTCAAAAATTCTAATGTGTTAGAACTGCATAACAACTTATTGCTATATCAGGCCTTGATTCTACTCCTATTTAAATAATTGGAAAAAATGCCATTGACTTGAATGGTGCAGGATCACATCTGGAAATGGGTTTACGATTGCAGTTCTTACTACAAATATGAGAACTAGACAGAAGGCAGGTCCAGGTAGCATGTTGTAGATTCATTCATTCAGAGAGGCATAAACTTTTATAAGCTACAGCCTACTTTATCAGATGCTAAAAATGGACTTGAAAGCCAGAGTTGGTCAAAACATATTTGTTGGTTTTGGGGAAATCTTGGAATATTTTTCATTTGTTTTAATTTTTTTTCTTTTTTTTTCTTTCTTTTTTTTTCTTGTTTAGGAAAAAAATCCAAGCCCAAGTCCAAAAAAAAAAAAGAAAGAAAGAAAGAAAAAGCTGAACAAATGCCAGAATTTGGTTTTTCATTGTCTCTCAGAAAACTGTGAAAAATCACTCTAAGTGGTGATGGTCCCCCAAAAGACTGACAGACTATATCTCATGGTTGGTTCATTCTTAGCTATACATCTTGATTGTATTTTATGGAGAGCAACATTAAAGCAGTCCTGGTTTGCTTTCAAGTTGTGGCTACAAATGGCTACATCCTGAGAGACTTACTATATTTTTACTCAGTTTTACTAAAGGGAACCTCATTTGATAGAGTAAGGATTAAGTACCTCTGAGTAACAACCACAGAACTTTCATATTAGACTTAGTAAATTTGGCCTTAGTTCTTTTGCCTCTTAGCACCAAAAGCAGCACTCAGAGACAGATTCTGGTCTGTAAAAAAGACTCCTTTGCAATTCTCTAGTAGCATAAGTTGACCAGACAATGAGGATTCCTCTGATGTAAGGGGATCCTTGATTGACATAAAGCCAAAATAGCTCTATGCAGCTGCCTTGTTGGATGAGAGGCAGCATGAGTAGAACATGCTGTACTCCTGTGATGTTTCATCAGCAAATTGTCCTCAAGGCTGCTCTGAACTATGCTGGGGATAGAAACGTTGAAAACCAGCTCCAGAACTGAAGGCCTGCAAACAGTTCGTTCAGTTCTCTCCTTCTATTGCACCCAGCATTTACTGAGCACAGCTGCACATTCAGCCCTCATTTTGATGGGGAAATTAGAAGCAGGAAACAGCATGCTGCCAAATATTTCTAGATTACATCAAGGAAAGGAAAGATAGTTTCGATGGATGGTAAAGTATGTGTTTTCAAAGAAAATATTAGATTTGGGGTATACTATCTCAGGGAAAATGAGACATAGTATTTTCAATACACTGTATTTTACAAGCAAACCAATAAATGCACATCATTATAGTTCAGCAAGAAAACTTCACTAGATATTTAGATGATGTTTGTCCTTAATTGTACGACTACATTGACCTGGAGATACCACCTTAGAAAAGTTTTTCCATGCACTCTAATTAAACGGACGTTTATGGACTCATATCAAATTCACCATTATTTTTTCTAAATGTATAATCAAGTTTTACTTCAAAGTAAAGTTTTATTGAATTTATTTCAGTTTAACTTTTGATTGGGTTCAAGTTGCAGTGATTCTGAATTGATAGCATTTCTTTTAAAAATACTTGGGGTTTTGTTTGCTAGTTAGTTTTTCTTCTCCAGTGGTGATTTTTAATAAGGGTCTTTTCAGCAAAGAAAAAAATGAGTGAAAGATAAAAGGTATGCTAACTCCTGCCATTATATTACAGGGGTGAGCAATTATTTTGGCTAGAGGGCCACTGAATGAGCTTTGGTGCACTGTCGAGGGCTGCAAAAGTAGTCCTGCCCCTTGACAGGTGCCCCAACCCCTGGTCACCATCTTGGGACCGGAAGTCCCACCCCTAGCCCCTGACCTTTGCTACTGGAAGTCCCTCCCCTTGCCCCCAGAAGTACTCCTTTTGGGAAGGGGGGTTGCCATCTTGGAACCAGAAAAAAAACCAAATCATCATATACTAAAAGTCAAACATCTATTATACAGTATTTTAATTTTATTTAAAAAATATTGTTGTCCTCATTTATTTGTGTTTATGTAGTATATATAGACATGATTGCATAATAGCTCAAAAATAGTCTTACTCTTATATATTGTGTGTGGGGAAGTATGTGGGGTATGGGTGTATGTATATGGTGGGGTGTGGGGTGTGTATGTGGGGTTTGTGAGTTAGTGTGTCTGTGTGTGGGGGGGTATAAGGTATGTTGCAGGGTGTGGATGTGAGGGAGGGTTGTGGGAGCAAGGTGTAGGTTTGTGGGGTTTGTGAGGTGTGAGAGAGGGTGGGGGATGTGGGGACCTCCCCACACATTCCCCCATGGCACACAGCCCCCACCACTGGTGGTAGCAGCAGCAGGCACCAGGCCTTTGGGGTGGTCTTGGCCTACATGGGCACAGCCACCCAACAGTGTGCAGCTCCAGCTAGTTCTAGGAGGTGGCAAGGAACAGAGCTAGGCCAGCCAGCCTGTATTGCATGGTGCTCCTTGAGGCTCATGTGCATCTCCCTGTACTTCCACACCACGAGGGGGAAGCACCACACAATGGAGTTGGATGCCTTCCCCGCTCCCTGCCACCATGTGCTGTCCCCTAGACCATGAATGCCGCATGCCCCCGGAGGCTGGGTGGGCACGGTGAGCTCCCACAGGTGGCAGCAGTAGTGTTGGTGGTGGGAGTGTCGCACTGGCAAGTGGTGAGGGGGGGTGGCGTGTGCTGACCAGCAGTTGGCAGCTGCTTGCAGGTGCTGCTGGCAGTGTTGGTGGTGCTTTTTGCAGGGGGTGCACTGCCAAGCTCAGCAGGTGCACATACACCCACGTGCACCCCCTATGCATCACCAATGCCCTGGATTCTGCTGGAAGTGGTGAGGAGCCCTGCCCCCTGCTTCCTGGTGGAGTCCTGGCAGCTGCATGTTGGGGCAGGAAGCAAGGAAGGCAGCCAGCTCCATTGCACGGGGTTTCCCCCTGGTGGTACATGAGTGCTGGGAGCTGTACATGAGCCCCACATAATAGAGCTGGGCTGGCCTGGCTCCACTCCTTGCCACCATATGCAGCTTCCAGAATTTGTTGGAGCTGAACACTGACAGATGGCTGCACCTGAGTGGGCCACAAGCAGCCCGAGGGCCCACTGCCTAGTACTGCTGCTGCTGCTGCCATAAGGGGGACTTGTGGCAGGGTCTCCACACACCCCCACCCTCCCCCACACCAGACAAACCCCACACATTCACACCCTGCCTACTCAAGTTCTGTGCTCCCACTGCCCCCCTGGGTGTGGGCCACAGGCTTCACCCTCCCACCAGCCCCAGCCCCACACTCTGCACTCCCACCCAGCTATAACTTCCCCCTTTCCCCCTGCTGCTTCCCCACCTGGCCTGCAGGCCATATTTTGCCCACCCTTGTTATATTAGATACTGCTAACTCTTACATAGGTATATATTTTAAAATTACAGTTTTTTAAATTGGCAGTGTAAACCGTCAATATTTTAAATAGAGTCCACAGATGAATTTATATTAAGCTGGGCAGGAAACTAATTAAAATACTGAAGTGAAAGAAGTGGTGAAGGGCCATAAGGTTTAACCAGGTAACCTATGAGATAAAGCTTAAGCTGGATATCTGCTGGGCTTTATCTGAGAGTTTGTGTAAAAGAGCACAAAATAAGCACACACACAGGAATATAGTAAATTAAATGTAAGTATATTGTTAGATGTTATAGAATATAAATTATAAAACAGGACAGAACATTTAAAAAAAGTTATATTAACATATACCAGAGTCACACTTCAAGCTGGGAACACTGAGAGGTAACAAGTTGGCATTGCTTCACAACTATCGACCTGGAAAGATGTGGGCAGTGGAATCCCACAAGGCTCGGTCCTGTTCAATGTCTTCATCAGTGCTGTTCAATGTCTTCATCAGTGACTTAGATGAAGGCATGGAAAACACTCTGTCCAGATTCACAAATGACACCAAATTATGGAGAAAAGTTAACATATTAGAGGGTAGGGAATGAATCCAGGTAGATCTGAACAGGTTGGGAAAGTGGGAGGAACAGAATAGGATGCAGTTCAATAAGGACAAGTGCAAGGTGCTGCACTTAGGGAGAAGAAATCACCAGCATGCTTACAGGCTGGGGGGGGACGACACCTTCTCAGCAGCACAACGGCAGAAAAGGGATCTCAGAGCCATTGTTGACACCAAGATGAACATGAGTCGTCAATGTGATGAAGCAATCAGTAAAGCTAACCGCACTTTATTGTGCATTAGCAGGTGCATGACAAACAGGTCCAGGGAGGTGATACTTCCCCTTTATGTGGCATTGGTCAGGCCGCAGTTGGAGTACTGTGGGCACCACACTTCAGGAGGGATGCAGACAACTTCGAGAGGGTTCAGAGGAGGGCCATTCGTATGGTTAGGGGCCTGCAGGCAAAGCCCTATGAGGAGAGATTGAGGGACCTGAACCTGGATCCCTTCAGCCTCCACAAGAGAAGGTTGAGAGGTGATCTTGTGGTTGCCTACAAATTCACCAGGGGGCGGGGAAGCAGAAAGGAATAGGAGATGCTCTGTTTACTAGGGCACCCCTTGGAGTAACTAGGAACAATGGCCACAAACTGATGGTGTGCAGATTTAGGTTAGACATCAGGAAGAACTTTACAGTAAGGGCTGCCAGAATTTGGAATGGGCTTCTGAAGGAGGTGGTGCTTTCCCCTACCTTGGGGGTCTTTAAGAGGAGGCTAGACATGCACATGGCGGGGGTCATCTGACCCTAGTGCTCTTTCCTGCAGGGTGGGGGGGACGGACTCAATGATCTGCTAAGGTCCCTTCCGACCCAAACATCTATGAAAACCAAGGTCACAGGGCTGTGCAAAGCTTCGGTCACTGATTTGATTCAGAGGAGATTTGGGCCGATTCAGTGGCTGAATCTCTGAATCCAAATCAAATCAGGAGACCCCTTAATCTCTCCAAATTGAATCGGAAGCCTCCAAATCAATTCAGAGAGATTTGTAGACTTTTGATGATTTGGCCATAGACACAGCTTTATATCTTTTTTCTATGTACCTCAATGTACCAGATATGCCTCATGAACACTAGATAGTGGGGTGGATGGAGCATCCTACAGGAGCACGGGGGCGGGGATCCCCCGCACACTCAGTGGCAGACCCAGAAGTGGACCAGAAATACTTCCGGTCCACTTCTGAGTTCACTGTGGAGTACACAGTGGACCTCCGCACCCCGCAACCCAGTGACTGGTGCCTCCTGGGTCTTGTGGGGGAAACTTGGGTTCCCCCTTAGCCATTCGCTGATCCAGGGAGCATGGGGCAGGGTCTCTCTCTCTGGAGCAGAACCCCTCCCCCCCCCCCACACACACAAGTTAAACTCAGATGCTTATACCCCAAAATTACTCCATCTTACTCATCCAACACTTCACACTCTAACCTGTTCATCATCAAGTTTTGTATCAAGCTCACACTAGGACCATATACTGTCCAGTCAAATTCTCACTTATCTCATGCAGTCTGCAACCATTTCCCTCATCAAACTTTGTTTCAAACACTCGCTTGGACCGTATCCTGTCCAATCAAATGTCTATGCACGTGCTACTACACTATTGCACACAGCACCACACCTAGCACTCAGCACTCAACAGGTAGATACTAGCCACTTATGCATGCTTCACAGCAAAATTATGTCACTTGTGTCAGCAAAGGGCAAAAGTTCACTCTTGCTAGAATAATCTTAATGGAACTATAACATTTGCACAACATAAGATAAACAGTGTGACACTGAAACAGCAACTATAACAACTTAGGCAGGGGAGTTGTCCAGTGAACTAAAAATTCCTCTCATCATTAGTGTTTCTTTAAACTCTGATTTCAGGACTACTGTGTCTGCAACACAATCTGGGAGGTTCCCATAAACTAACAACTAGAAAGTTGGTCTTAAACTCCTAAATTTAAACCCAGCCCTTGCTGTTCAGGGCCTGACAGTGCATCTATATTATGTAAAATATAAGTTAGTAAAAAATGTGTGTGTCAGTAGAAACAGATGTCATGGGTTAGCATCGTATAACAAATGTCATGGTAGCTAAGAAAGGAAGATATGTAGAAGCAGAAGGAATTCAAGTTGGAGAGGGTATGGCTCAGTGAGATAGTCACTGCCATGGAAAAGACAAGACCTGGCATCTGGCCTTTTCTATTGCCCCTAATATGGTTTCTGCATATCATACCTAATAGTCAAGGAATAAAATGGATAAACAGCAATGGGAATAACTGCTCTATCATTGGGGGTGGGGGCCAGAGCCCAGGGTCCTCTCTCTTTAGGTTAGTTTCCATCTCACTGAGCCATACTCCTCCTGCCTTGCTCTCTTTCTGGCATAGGATCACAGTAAAACAGAGGTGGCTAAAACCGATCTTTCTAAGCATGCCCAGAAGTACCTGACTAGTTACACAAAGAGAGAGTAAGATCCAAAAATCTGCATAAAATCTGAAAAAGCTACTTACACAGTTAAAGTTAGTCATATAAGTGCTAGTTATCCACCAAAAAGTTAGTTGGGTTTAGGTCATGTTTCTTTTCCCACAGCTTCTTTATTTCCTCTACAATAAATTATCACACTGTTTGTTTATGAACTGTAAGGGCTACATCACCAACCTAGGCCAGAACCCTGGTGTGTTAGGTGTATAGGCTACTGACGGACATGGGAAATTAAAAAACCAAAAATGACGCTTTACTTTCAGCTCAGCATGCCCCCACACTGAGAGCACTGCATGCCCAGAAGAGGACCCATGTCAGTTTGACCCATCCTGCCCAACGTCTGTATAGATAGATCATGCACTTCAGCGGGGCTTTTTGGTGCTTTTATTTAATAGCTGATTGATTGAATAGCAGATAAAGGGCAAGTGAAGTCAATGAAGCAATGCAAACTTACACCAGCTGAGGATTTGTCCCAAGTGACTTGCCCTGTGGAAGTCTGTGATGTGACTTAGCTTGGAACTAAGTCTTAAATAACACGTACTTTGGGAAGAGATTGTGGAGGAGTTACTGATTAATAAGCTACCACAATATAATTGGGTTTAGCATCAAATGGGGAGATAAGGTTCCAGAACTGACACTAAACTTTACAAAGGGAGATATTAGTTAAATGAGTTGTTTAGTCAAGAAAGCCCTTTAGTTAAACAAGGTTTGTTGGATGGACATTCCTTAAAAAAACAATACATTAACCTCTAAACAAAATATGACTAAATGGTAGGGTAAAATAGGCTATCTGAAGCAAATTAATAAATCTTCAAATTTGGAAATCAGTCTTTAATTAATCCAATAAACGGGAGATAAGTTATGGCAGGCAATAAGTCAGAAAGAAGTTAATTAACATAAAAATGGATTTTATAGAGAAAAGACATAAGCATATTATCAAAGTTAGTTGTAACAAACATTTTGGAAGGAATATAAAATCTTATGCTTCTGTGTTAAGCCATTCTAATCATTAGACACCAGGACAGAACCTAATTTGGGGGCATGTTATCAAACATCTGTCTGTTACAATGTACTAACATCTTCCTCAGCAGCAGCAGGGACCAGCCGTTACTAGGGACAAGGTAGTGAAATAGATGAACTGTGGATGCGTAATTCCTAGATTCTTATGTACCTAACTAAATATGAATCTCCTCAAAACCTTAGCTATTAGACCAGCTTTCTACCCAGTTATTGATTTGAGTTCTTCTGTTATCTCATTTCTGCTGCTGATTTCTAGCACATACATATGCTACAACATTATGAATGTTTGGGATGGTTTTAATGTGTATTCCACTACTGAAATACAGAGTTATACTGAAAAACAGAGTTATAGATGTAAAGGCCAGAATGATCTATTAACATCAGCTAGTTTGACCTCTTGCATAACACATTGCAGGAAATGGAATAAGTCCATAACACACTTGTGTGTGTAAAATATTTGTTGGTTAAATGGGAGGTTGGTAACATATGGCCCACAGAGTTACTAGATCTGGCCCACAGAACTGGAGGGCTTTGCTTCTGTTCACTCCTGCCCTGCGGCTGGGCAGCAAGAAGTTGTGTGAAGGCTGGGCATCTGGAAGCTGTGCCCACATAACTGCTGGAGGCATGGCTTCCAAGTGGTGGGGAACTGAGCTGGGGCTGACCACCCAAGCTGCAGCGGAGTAGGGGAAAATCAGCAGCAGCTGTTCCCAGCTGCCCAGCCTTAGCACAGCTCCCCTCCAGTTAAAAGTTACATTTACACCCCAGCTGGGGAATAAGGGCTAGGAAAAGCAGTGCCAGCACTAGTATAGCTCCCAGCTGCCTGGACTGAAGTGGGCGCAGGCAAAATCCCCTTGCACCACCAAACCACCCAGCTTATGCTACACTGGAGCCAGATTGTTCTGACCCATGGCATGAAAAAGTTGCTGGCCCCTGGGTTAAATGCATTTATAAAAAAATATCAGAGGTATAATTTTTTTAACATGGATTTATTTAAAGGAATTTTTTTCCAAAAGAAAGAAAACAAAGATGAGGAAGTATGTATCATTTTATTCAAAGCAAAAGAGGTATAATAAAGTCTTCAACTTGTATTTAGCCTACATGCTCACTCAAAGTACCTTCTTAAATCAAAGTACAAATATGAAAGGTCTGATAATAAATCCCACCAGCCTACTTCCCCATCAATATAGTGCCAAACAATAAGACCAGGTTTCCTTAAAATTCTCATATTTCTCTCTTCTTTTCCCAGATAACCTTTCCTTCCCCACAAGATTTACTGAGTCCCTCAGGCTTTAAAAATAGGGATTTAGTGATCATAACAACCTTCAGTAGGTGCATGGTGGATGATTCAGAAAAAATCATTCAAATAATTCCCAGCCCAATTCTACCCACATTTTCTGCCAATAGCAATTTACTCAGAATATTGTCAGAACAATTTCACACAAAGTACTTTGCTCCATAAATAATCTAATTGATTTCATGGCATAAAGCCATTTTTTTAGAATCTTGTGTAGACATGGCCACTCTTGCAGATGCTACTGGTAGCAGGATCAGGTCCCAAGTAATACTGGGCACATCTATATAAGACATTTACTGTGGAGCTAACTAATTAATTCCGCAGTAAACATCTCAGTGTCTACACATGCGCCCTATTAGGGCACTGAAAAGTAATAAACTCCTTAGCAAGATAGTGCTTGTAAATACAAGTACTACCTTGCTGTGGAGTTATTTCATGCACAGCAGTGCACATGTAGACACTGCCAGGCTGGCTTAGGCATGAGGGTGCTTCAGTGCAGGGGCTGCCTGCCAGCTAGCCCTACGTTGAAGCTCCCTCATGCCCCAGCCAGCCTCTGCACAACACACTGAGCCAGGGGAACAGCCCTGTGCTGGCAGGCTGACCCCTGGGGCCCTCTGCCAGCCAGGGCTTCTTCACTCAGGCTCCACATGCTACATCTGAATAAACCACAGAGTTTATTTTTCCAGAATTATTTGCTCCCAGGTGCTGTTCAAATGCTGCACCCAGGAGCAATTAACTTCAGAGCAATAAGCTCCACAGTTTATTCAGGCACATATAGATGCGTCCACTGAAGGCCTGATTTCTTTCCACTATACTCTTCCCCTGGCTGCATCTGCAATATTTTTATAGAAATACTTCTAATACACAATGATTTTGAGAAATGAATCAAATGCCATCATTCTGAATACCATTACAGAACATGCAACTGATACATTTTGCATTCCGTTTCAAAGGTCCTAAATAAAAAAGAAAGAATCATTTTGACGTTTTTCCTAGCACTTTATATTCATTAATCTGCAAAAATTGGCCCTCAGGAAAAAATGAGTATTTAAAAGCAGGTACGTTTGCATCATTATTATTTATTAGTTTGATAGAGGTTCTCAGTTATTGTGCTTTGTGTTTTCTAGTATTGATCAGTTGTTCATTAACATTTTTACTCATATTTGAAGCCTGCAGCAATAGCTGGTAACTACAGTTTGTTCTACATATAGACTTGCAGTGGTAGAGGAAGGCACAGAAAAGGAAAATAACACTGAAACCAAGACTGTAACCTGCAAACTTCACTGCAGACTCTAAAAGATGGTAATATTTTAACTGCCAGTCTTCTCCAGGACCAACACAACATATTGATTTACTATTTCACTTTCTCAGCATCCAGGCTTTTTTATCAGTAACAGTTCCCACTTCACTTGAGGAAAGCATATAAAAAATCCTTTGTTTTGCTTAGGTGTTAATCACCTTATTGCACTAATGACTTGGAGTAGCTTCTTCAAAGAGAGATATTGGGAGTGGCTTTTTAAAAATCTGATTTTCAGTCATTTGAACTCAAGATTTTTGTACCTGTAAAGCAATTAACCGCTGCTCCCACTTTTCAACATATCATCTCTATTTTCCTTTAAAAAAATGATCAAATAAACTGAGTTTCTGGTGGTATTTATTAAGTAACTCTATATGTAGATGCCATTGTTGCTTGCTCTTAGGGAGTGTGCTGTCCTGAGCAGTTATGTCTCTGTTTCTTCAAATAACTGCATGTGGGGGCCTGGTGTTTGCCAGTCTCCTCTTAGTTGTATATACTACTAGCCTCTTGGCTGCTGAGAGATGGAGAACTGTGGGTTTCCCCAAGGTACAAGAAAATATTTCCTTCTGCTTACTCAGACTCACAGGGCAAATGACACCCTTGCTTTGTAAGTTTCCCTCATCATCTCTTTCCCTGCCTTTTCTGGGGAGACATAAAACATTTTGCCCTGGGTATACCTTCCTGTTTTTGTGATTATCTTTTTGAAAAACTAAGTGAAATACCTGCATGGTAGGGGGTGGAGGTTTGGGGGGGGGGGATGTTGGGTTTGGTGTTTTGGGATTTTTGTTTTGTTTTGTGGGGTTTTTTTGGAGGGGAAACTTAAGTGGGTAGATTCTAGTAATCAGTCAAGTGGTTTTTGCTAATGTCTTAGCTCTTCAAATGTATATGTGAGCAAGTATCACATCTTGCTCTGTACATCTGTGTATAGGTTATCAGCCTTTAATGATTGTTCCCCAGTGGACACATCTACACAAGATGTTTACTGCAGAGTTGCCTAATTAGTGTGTAGATGCTGACCCAGATAGCCCCCTCATGCCCCAGCCAGCCTCTCCACATCACATTGAGCTGGGCAGGAGCAGCCCTGGGCTGACAGGCTGACCTCTGAGGAATAGTTTACTCTAGCTCAAATTGCTCTAGAGTTTATTGCTTCATATTAATTGCATGTGTAGATGCACCCACAGAGGACAACAGGATAAAAAAAAAATACTTCCCAGGTTGGAATTTTTTTCTTTTTAATGAAAGACCTATTGATGATTGATCATATTTTCAAACTAAAAGGAAGTTTATAGTTACAGATATTTTGCTGCTATTGTGCATTCTAAGCCATCAGTGGTGATTTCATTGTAAGTAGCTTTGGTATGTAATGTTTTCCCAATTGCATAATAAGCTCCTTCTTAAATGAGCGGAGTCAGTCCTATTTAGCAATTTATGCCAAAAGGAACTATAACTCTTAGGAACAGTGGAAGAATGGAAATAACAGTTGGTCATTTGTTCTGTAAAAAAGCAGTATAACTCTAATGATGAATTCTTTTAAATTGATTGTGCACCCTATTATATAAATATTTTAAATGACATTGTAAGGGAATGAAGTCTATACATCTGAAAATAAGCTAAATCATATGGGAACAACATAATTTTTGGTAGGCTAGATGCTGCACCAGTAAAATGTTTTTCCCCGTGGCTTCAGTGGTAGAGGAGACTTATGGGGAACTGGAAAGAGATTCCATTTCTACTCATGCAGATCAGGAGGTAGTCCACTGAAATCAATAGAATAATATTTTTGAAAAAAAACCCCAATATAACAGAGAAGCGCAGCACCTTTCAGGGAAAGGAACAGGTGTATGTTACCTGCTCTACCTACAAATGACTCAGTAGGTTTTTGTTCACTTGAGATACTCCAAAGGATTCATGTGTTCACATTACTTATATTCAACTGTATTATATTTTCTTTTCTTTTTTTTTTTGTTGGTATTTTCAATGATAGGCTACTTTTAAAAAAATTAAGGAAATAATCTTGCTCATTATAAGAAAGATTCTCTCTTCAGCTAGGCCCTGATTTCTACAATAAGATATGCATTTCCAAGCTCTTCTATACTACAGAAGAATTACATGAAAAAAATTAAGAAAAGGAAGCAGAGATTGCCCAGAAATCCTCTTGATTTGGAAAATGTGCTCATAAAGTACAGCTCAAGGGCTCCATGTGCAGCTCTTGCTTATATGAAATTGGCCTTAAGGGAAAGTCATTAGGTCAAAGTCACTGTCCATTTAACGATAGAGAAAGGTACATATCAGCTCTGGATGCAGGGTACTTTCAGCTTCGTTTATAACCGCTCTCCCCAAGACTTCGGAGAAAATGTTTCTGAGTAAAAGCTCACAAAAATGAACAAGTGATTAAAAGTATCACAACTAATATCCCAACAGTATCTGCTTTTCCAGATAGCATTCATAGGAGCTAGCAAGATTTAAAATTGGAAGAAAATGAACATTGGATTACTCTTGCCACAGGCCCATCCAAAGCACCATACACTGCACATGAACAGCAGAGACTCCTAGTCTCAGAACAGTAGAAACTCCCAATGCCTGAAGAAGGGTGACTGCTCCCAAAAACTTGCTAAGAACTTTTTCCCAGCTATTCAGTTGGTCTAATAAAAGATATCACATCTACTCAAAGAACCTTGCCTGCTTATGTCCTTAGATCAACACAGCTACAACCAAAAACCCAGGGATCTAGCCTGGTTTTCCAGTTTTTAGGCTGGAAGTATAAGACTTCTTCCTCTGGTCCACTCTGGTACAAAGTAATGTCTTTGGAATAGACCCTTTACATTGTATTTGGCCCTATGTAAGGAAAACCCAAAAGGGTATCCTAATCTCCCACACTAGGGTTCACAGGAGGACTGTCTCACAAGGGGGTTCAGGAGATTTTGCAAAGTTTGCATCAGAGAGGTTGTTCTGAATGCTACCCTCAAAAGAAGGAGTGGGTGGAACTATAAGAGAAGCAAGAACAGCTCTCCTCCGCTGCAGGTCAGTTTTCCATACTGGGATAATTGGCCAGTTCCAGGAAGGGCCCTAGTGAATGGGCTCTGAAGCTATAGCAAATAATCTTTGATGACTATACGATGTATAAAATCCCTTCTAGATCTAATAGCAGGAAGGAATGAGAGAGGATGAGGTTCAAGGTAACTAATTATAGGCCCTCGTCTTGATCTACTTAGCAGCTCAACTAACACCTGACCATGGTCAAAACTGAAGTCAATGTCTCTATTCATGGCAATGTTCGCAGAATCAAGCCCTAACTGCAAAGAAGGCTAATTAAGGACTTTATCCTGTTCCTGTGACAAAATTCCCATTAAAATCAATGGAAAGAGGTTGCAATCTAGGTAGACACTTGTTGGTTCAAACAAGCTTTGCAAAGGGAATCGGAGAACTTTGAGGAATGTATAAGCTCTTCATCCAAAACCAGCAGAACTTTAAAATGCATTAAACAGTTCCTCCAGACTTTTATTTTTCTTCTGTATTTTGCCCCGTCTTGCTTTTCTTTCATTAAAAGAAATCACCCCAGAAATGAAATCCCAAAATAGTGTCTAGGTGAAGGCCAATAGTGATTTTAGATGTCTATTTTATTTATTTCTCTTATATTAAAAACCTTTGGGAATTATTTCAGATCTACCTCCACCCCTCTTTCCCTCCTGGAGTCTTAAAACGTTATGAATAAGAAAATAAATCTGAGAACATTTTTAAAAGTTGGTGTGAGACCCTACTTGTGAAGGTCAGATCTGTAATCTGAAGAAGGATCCAAAGCTGGATTTTTAATTTTTAATGCTACGCACATGGTAATAACTGGCTAAAACTGGAAAATATGAAGACAGGCAATATTAACTACTCAGCCCAATCACAGTCATATTACATCTTTAGTTTGAAGAATGGAAATATGTTGACAGGAAGCTGCTGAAATAGGAGGTGCAGAGCTTCTGCCAGTTTCACATTTAGGCAGATTTCCAAAAGCATAGGATTTGTTGCAGGTGAAAGGAGACACCCAGCATTCATCATAAAGGGTTACAAGTATGCTTAGACATTCATATGTACTCTATTTAGTTAAGAAATAGAGAGTATTGTGATACCTTTTTTTTAATGTGAGCAAAATATCCAACTGTACTCAAACTGTGCTCAAAGCATTGAGAAACATAATCATTACACTACACAAAGATTTCAGTTTGAAGGACTCCGTGAAAAAATACACTCAAACTATCAACAAACACTTCTCTTGCATGTAACACAAAGAACCATCTTGTTTATAGTGTTGGAAGTGAACCCTTTTTAGAGGTACTGTAGTGCATTTGTCAGAACAGTTGACAGTGTTATTGTTAATCCCATTAATCAGTCTGTAAGGATTTTTACTTGGAAGCCATGTCCAACAATACCTCAAATCAGAAGAATTCTTATTTGACTTATTCTTGAAAAATACAATCCTGCTTCCACTGAAGTAAAAGGTGCAATTCCCATTGATTTCAGGAGCTCTCATGAACACCTAGTCAAATAAACAGATGACATTTTGTTCAAAAAGAAAAACCTTGCAAAAGTAGCACATAACATCTGTTAAATTTAGATTAATCTGTCTAATTTTTAAGCTAGAAGTATTTTTTTGCCTCTAATTGCATCATGTGCTTAACTTCAATAGAATTCAATGCTACTCAAAAGCATGTTTAAGCACGTTCAAGAACTTTGCTTGACAGTGAAGCTATAAAAATAGTACACAAAATACAGAACAGGATGGGGTTCAATGTAGACAAATGCAGGGTGCTGCACTTTGGGAGAAGGAATCCACAGCATACATACAGGCTGGGGAGTTCCCTTCTTGAAAGCACAGAGGCGAAAAGGGATCTTGGGGTCATTACTGACTCCAAGATGAACATGAGCTGCCAATGCCAGACTGCAGCCAGCAAGGCCAGCCATACCTTGTCATGCATCCAAAGGTGCATCTCAAGCCGGTCCAGAGAGGTGATACTCCCCCTCTATGCGACTTTGGTCAGGCCGCAGTTGGAGTACTGTGTCCAGTACTGGATGCCACACTTCAAAAGGGATGTGGGCAGCCTGGAGAGGGTTCAGAGGAGGGCCACCCGCTTGGCGAGAGGGCACCAGGACAGGCCCTACGAGGAGAGACTGAAGGACCTGAACCTGTTCAGCTTCAGCAAGAGGAGGCTGAGGGGGGACCTGGTGGCTGCCTACAAGCTCATCAGGGGAGATCAACAGCAAATAGGCAGAGCCCTTTTCTCCCCAGCACCACCTGGGGTGACAAGGAACAATGGTAATAAACTGATGGAGAATAGGTTTAGGTTAGAGATCAGAAGGCAATATTTTACAGTTAGGGTGGCCAAAATCTGGAACCAGCTTCCCAGGGAAGTGGTCCTCACCCCTACCTTGGGCAAATTCAAGAGGAGGTTGGATGATCACCTGTCTGGGGTCTTGTGAACCCAGCATTCATTCCTGCCTGTGGCAGGGGGTCAGGCTAGATGATCTGTTCAGGTCCCTCCTGACCCTAGCTACTATGAAACTATGTAAAATAGTTTATGTAAAATAGTTTGTCCTTGCTAATCATATTATTATTGACACGTTTTAAAATGTATTGTGTAGTGCAGTAGAACTAATATGTAATATTGAATGATAAGAGATTTATGGATGCATATCATTCTTTCCAAACATGAAAAAGGCATGAAAAAATGAGGACAAGACAAGGCCAAAAAAAACCCAGCAACAAAAAACTAAGCAGCAGACACTTGCTGTTTTAGACAGAGATGATGCTGCCTTGAGCAAGGGATTAGACTAGATGACCTCAGCAGGTCCCTAAATGTTGCCAGAATGTATATTTTCAGGACTGGTAATGAAACGGTGATAACTTTCTTGGATCTCAAAGTTTAAAAGCCAGCTTTGTAATATTATAGTACTATGGTAATATACACTGTACATAATAATCTGCTGTAACAGTTCTCCTGTTGTCTCCAGTTTTCAAGTGTCTTTCAATTTCCAAGTGTCCCCTGCACTTCACAGGCAATAATGACCCAACACTTAAGCTTTTGTTCCATCTACTGTGATAGTTAAGTTGTGTCTGCTTCCTTCTCAGAAGCCTGAAGGAAGGTACTGCGATACCTGAAAGCTTGCCTATGTTTATATCAACCATGCTGTTGGTCCAATAAAACGTATTGCACACAAGAATTCTTGCCTCCAACATCATCTCAACATTACTGTGTCCAGTTGTAAACATTTTTATTCCTGAAGTTTGAAGAAAAGCAAGTCTTGGGTAAAAATTATATTGTAGGAAGGCATGGAAGTGTCATATGAACTGCTGGTTTTTATACGATTACAAGCCAACATTTGGGTTTTTAAAAGGCTTATTTTAGGAACTATGAAAAAAATCTAACCCTGTGCCTACAGATTTCTGAGCGTTTTGTCACTGATTTCTCTGGAACAGTTCTGCAAACAAACATGACTGAGTCAAGCATAGTGCTTTCTACCTTGTATAACTCTATTGTAGTAATAAATATTATGAATATTAGCAATTATTTGCAAGACCTGGGGGCTGCACATAGTGCAGGGTGCTGGCCCAGCCCACTGGTGCACACCATCAACCAGGACTAGGCCAGCTCTATCACCTGGCACTGCACGCAGAAGCTGTGCACCATCAGGCCAGGCTGGATCTTGCCTCCATGGAGCTGGCCCAGCCTGACAGCATGAAGGACACATGGAGGCAGGACCCAGCTTAGCCCAATAGTGTGCGGCTTCTGCATGTGCTGCTGGGAGCCAGGGTGACAGCAAGAGCCGGCCTGGTCCTGATTGAAGGCTTGTGCCCTGTGCCATGTGAAGCCACCAGGTCTGAGGCAGAACTGCACCAGCGGGGGTCTCTGCCAGCAGCAAGCCATGAGTGCCTCAATAGCCACTGCTGCTGCTGGTGCTGCTGCTGCTGCAGTTGCGGGGATGGAGGGGGGGGCGTGCACCATTCGGGGGGCTGTGCACTGTGCGGAGGAGCAGGTAGGAGACCCACCCCTCCCAAGCAGTCCCCCTCCGACAGTCCCCTCACCCTCACAGTCCCCCCACACCTACAAACTCCCTCACAATCCAGCCCAGTCAAGGGCTTCCCAGGAACAACATGGGGATTGCTGGGGCCTGGGTACAGGTGCAGGGATCAGAACAATAAGGGCTGGCACTGCTCAGAGCCACAAAGCAGTAAGTGGGACAGCTGCAGCTGGGCTCATATCCTGGTGCTGGGATAGAGCTGCTGCCAGGAGTGAGCTAGTGCAGGGAGGTAGGGGCTGAGGGTCAGGAGTGAGGGGCACTAGCGGGGCTGCTGGTTGGGAGTGAGGGGCAGGGCACTGGCATATCAGTGTTGCTCAGTGCCCCACATCCAGGTGAGCAAAGGGGGAAGGATAAGAAAACCAAAAGCAAACACCAAAATATATAGATATTTAGAATTCATTTTATTATGATGATAGAGGCACTGGTAGGCTTTCAAACTGCTTTAAATTGCTTTAAAATTATAAATATATCAATAAAACATTGACCAATTGATCTCTCTATATATAGTGGTGTTTAATTTTAATTGCAGAAGAACATAGATTTGGGGTGTTTTATGAGATAATTTGGGTTTTTATCAGAGAATTTGCAATTTTTAAACAGGGAACCCCAGGAACTCTGCTAGTGAAGCAAGTGGCGGGACCCAGGCAGAGAAGTCTGCTCAGGGCCAACACTGGGGACCCAGCTGGAGGGCAGATGAGGTGGCTGACCTCCTGGCCACTTGGGGCCAGGAGAACATGCTTCAAAGTGGGCCACCACAATGAGCACATCTTCTGGGCAATAGGTACCCAGATGGCAGAGTGGGGACAGCAGAAGACATGACAGCAGTGCTGCCTGAAGGCCAACTGTGCAGCCACGGCCCACTGGCAGCTGGCCCAGAGTTGCAGGCAGCTCTGGTGCAGTGCTTGTACCACAGCCCAGGTGGCCATACAGTCCCCAACTGAGTCTGGCAAGCATGCAGCCGTGCAGCCACAGGTCCAAGGGGCCAGATACAGCCAGGCAGCAGCCCCCGCTGCCAGAGTTATGCGTACCCCTGGGGGTATGTGAGACATGGGCAGTGGGTATGCAGGTGCTGCATTTTGAGTTTGCCCCACGCGCCTGCCCAGCAGGTTGGAGGGGTCGTTCCCTTTTCAGGACAGCAATTCTAGCTGCTGCCCCTCCCACTGCATCCTGTGCGCCGGGGCTTTCAGTCCTCAGTGTCAGTTTGCCAAGGGACTGGGGGAGGCGGGGCACACAGGCTGTTTTGCCCCAGGCCATGGTGCACGAGGAAAAAGTGGGACTCAGCTCACGACAGCAAAACCAGAAGTGCCATGGTGGGACTTCAGGTTTCGCTTTTGCCACATTGATCGGCAGGTGGTACACAAGGTACCAAAGGTTGAGAACCACTTCTGCACTGGATAGTGGGTGCAGAGGCCACTCTAGGTTAGGGTTGCTTCATCAGTCCAGGTGGCACAAGGGGCTAATGTCCCTAGATACCAACTGGCTGAGCCTCAGAAGCTCCTGTCTATTTGTATCTTCTGGAGATTGTGGGCCTTAAGGCCCACCTAGTTACCTAATAGTCACACTACTCTGTGGGGCCAAAGTTTGAAAGATACAACTAATTTTTTTTTTTTGTGGGACAACTAAGGAAGAAAAGGGTAGGAATGACGTGGGGGTCCTCAGAAGCTCCTGAGAACAAGTAGCCCTGAGCTGCTCACCAGGGTGACTTTTTATACTGCTGTGCCTTCAGGTTCAGCGATTGGCTGTGGGGGGACCCCAGGTGCCCCCCCAGACCCAGAAGGCACCAGTTGCCAAGCTGGGGAGCAAGGGGGGGTCCCTCGCATGCTCCACAGCAGACCCAGAAGTGGACCTGAAGTGTGAGCGTCCCCCTCCTGTGGGATGCTCCATCTGCCCCACCATCTCAGCATTCACAAGCTGCGCCTGGTATCTTGAGGTATGTACAATGACTCTTTACTGCATATTAAATTAGTCTACTGCATAGTAAAGTGCACTTGTAGATACACAGGACACATCTACATGTTCTTTAATACGCATTAAATCTAGTACCTCCATTGTGAGGTACTAGGAAGATGCACATTAGACTATCTTAATGTGCATTAACTAAAGAGCATCGTTTTTAGTGATGGTTTAATGCACATTAGCCTATTTTAATGTGCAATAACTGGTTTAACGACGCTTTAATGTGCATTAAAATAGGGTAATGCACATTAAAATGCATGTGTAGTTGCACCCACTGTCTCCTGAGATGTAGTCCCATCTATCTTATAATTGGGTGTAGTAACAAGCCAACCACACCTGTGAATCAGCCAAGCCCTCTTAGCACTTTCCCAGGAGGGTGGAAAATAGGTAAGTGCATGAGGTGTTTCAGGCCAACTTAATCATCCAAAACAAATAAATAGCATTCTCATGATAAACTGCACATGACATTGTGTGTGAGCCGATCACTCTGGACACATTCTAACCCTGATTTCTGTGTACCAGTATATGCCCATACAGATAAATCAGGGTTTGTGTGTACAATTGTACTTAGACATGCCCAAGTCAGGCGCACATTTTGGAATGTTTGCTTCCCCCCCCCATCCCCTTCCTTTTTCTGAGAAAAAGCATGACACATTTCAAACAAAAGTCTACTTTATGGAGCTCTTAAGTGCCTGGAACAGGCCTATATTTCAAATACCTCCTTAGTCACTCTAACATCACTTTCATGATGCTATAGAAGAGTTGAAAGAAGTTTGCTGATCAACGTCAATGTAATTAAAGTGGACGCTTATGCTCTTTAAAGATGAATAAGTCTTTGCTGATGCACTGTTCCAGAGCTATGAGCATGCAGTCATTCTAGCAAAGAAACTATAAGATTCCACAAATAAAGAGCCAAGGGTGTTAGGGCATCCAAGGAAGACCACACAGGATTACTTTATTAAAACTGTAATGGGTTACCTTTGTGCCATTCCCATTCTCATTTACAATCATTGCCACTAGAATGGATTCATGTTGTGCCATTTTCTGCTCTGGTTACAAAAGAATGAAGTTTTTAAATCCACATACATTCATTGATTTGATGGTCATTCCTGTTCTCCCTTTCATACAGTTTGGCAGCTTGGAATAGAGAAATTGTCAGTGGATCAAAATATCCACTTTGTACGAAAAACTTTTGTTCTCCACTTTCTCTTTTTAGTTTTCACCTTTTGCCTCTGCCATACCTCCCAAAAAGGGCCAGGATGGAACCAACACCCAGCTACCCGGGCCTGGCCCTACAATACAATACCCTTTTTGTCAGCTAACCTCAACTCTTTTAAGTTATCCCTTCTGTCCATTAGATGGCACCAGTTCAAGAGTGGAAGTTTTCACTTCCAGCACAAACTGTTCCACTGAAATTGCTCGTCAATAGACACTCCCAGTTGACCAGCTCATCTTTTCTGTATTCACTCATTGTCTCAACCTTGTGTCTCACCTTCTCTTGGTTGTTATTTCTCCATGCCTTCTAATAACCAACACCAAAAACATGTAAATAATATATTAATATATTTTTCATCAATTTGCATAAAGCTAGGCCTAAATCCTTTGAAGTACATGACTAATTATTTTAAAATAATAGTAATACAATCCACAACATGTAGAGAATTGCATTTAGTTGTTGGGAGTTTAAAATATTAGATGAAGAGCACAGGTTTATATCCAAGCCAACAAGCAGATCACAAATAAATTCACAATTATTCAAATCCTGTGGATGTTCTTTTAAAGGGTAAATTTGTTAGTCAGTAGAAGCAAGTGGAGCCTGTGAGCACCTCCCTTACTTAATTCCTAAAATAGCAAAAGGAAACTAAGCCAGTTAAACTAATTCTGGACTAGCGTTGTGAGGAAATCTAAAAATGACACCTTAATCTTGTTTCCTGAAAAGTCATGGATTCAAACTTTGCATCCCACTTCTCCCCTGCAAGCCAAAGTACTACTTGAAAAATTCCAAAGTTCTTCCAAGAAGTTCTCATGGAACATTTAAAATCTGAATAAAATTAAATCAGTCTGAGCTATGTGGATATTGAATGAAAGAGACAAATATTTACTTACAATTGTGTCTTGTATCAGTTTCTGGAAAATTTGGATTTGAATAATCTAAATTATGAGAAAAGTCAGGGGAATTGAGATCATTTTAAAATGTCTTCATTGCATGGTTTTTTTCCCTTAACACTTCTCACTCTCGTCTTGCCTCAGGAGAAAAAACAATGCATTACATTAATTTCTCTGCATAAAGAAACTCAACAGGAAAACCTGGTAGGCTTAGCAAATCAGTGATCTTCTCTTCTGTAAAGATGCACTAATACCTACCTTCTCATCTTGCTGTAAAATCCCATTTTTACAAGTGGGATCCTCTGGTTATCTCTTGAACAAAGTCTATTATTATAAAGGATCAGTGCCCTAGCTTCTGACACTGCATCGTTCTGTTACCTGTGTCTATTTCACAGGCAAGTCTATAGCTTCTCTCCATGGCACATCAGACAAGTTACAAAGATTACATCTGCTCTTCAGATAAACTGAAATTATCTCACCTTTCTTTTAGCTATCATGGAAGTACTAGTTTCTATTGGCCACTGAAATGTTTACCAATATGCAATATAATCCTATTTAAAGCAGTTCTAAACTATATAGTAGTAACAATGGAAGTGGCCAGTGTAAACTGGTAACACCACCAAGGTATCGTGACATGGATCAGTGCTATAACCTCAATGGGAAAAGAAGTAGGACTACTGGGCCATGTCCAGACAAGCGTGAACATGCGCTATGTGGTGCTGCAGATGGCTCTGTGGCACCACATACCACACATGCAGGTGTTCCCCATGCTGCTACTCGGGGGTCAAAAAAACCCACACTAAAAAAAGTGGAGCAAAGCACATGGCAGCAACATGTGCTGCCCAAAGCCAGAGCCTGGCTGGCTGAAGCCATGATCCAGCTGCTGTCCAGGCTCCCAGCTGCAGGAGCACCATAGCTGCAGCTCCCCAAGACCCCCATGGCCCCAGGTAAGGCTGCTGAGGCCAGCACAGTTGCTGGCCCAACTTCCCCCACCCCACTCAGGGTAACCTTCTGCGTGCCAGAGGGCATGTGGCACGGGCATTCCCTGGGGACAACTAGCAGTGGCACAAGGTGTGCCACTGCTAGTTGTCTCTGGAAAAACAAACATCCATGATTATATGGATGTGGCCCTAAGCAGTATCTTTTGCTTCCTGAAAGGGCCCAAGTTTCATAGTTAATCCCAGATGGTCTGTTTTTTTTCAAAGATTCATTCACTAGGCACTTCCACTATCTTCACATACCAAGTAAAATAAAATAAAATAAGTTGTTTTTTCTATCTCTCACTTTACATTTGCACAGGGCACAGCTTAAAGTTCCTTCAGCAAGTACCAAAAATAAATGACCAGGGTCAGGTATTTATGATGCTATTAGCCATCAGTCTTCTCTATTCCTCGGCTACCAAAACTTCCGTAGACTTCAGCAGCAAGGGTAGGGAGATGGATCCAGTAAGGGCAGAATTCTGTCTGTTCTTGCAAACAACCTAAGTGCAGTTTGTGACCAGGTCTGGACTAACTGACTAAAGTATAGTGGTGATTCTGTTACACCTCTGTGAATGTAAGTGGCTCCATTTTGGCAATAGGCTTGTGTTTGCCTGTCTCCAGAGATTTATTCTATTCCTGTAATAACGGGGGCATTTATATGCTGAGAAGGAGTAATAGAATTACACCTTCACTTTAGTTGGTTAACTCAGAGTTGGTCAGGAGCTGCACTTTGGCCAACCAATAGGTGAAATAAAATTCTGCCCTAAGTGTTCCTAGACCATAAACTCCTAGCCCTTATTTCATATGCAAATAGCCCTCTCTATACACACCAGGAAGACCATCATACTTTTTCCATTTTCCTTCTCAGTGAACCTTACTAAATATTGTTAATCAATTATTCTTAAGAAATTCAGGTCACAAATCAAGGCAAGAGTCAGTGTTTCTGTATTGTTCCAAGGTTTCAACCAATGTTGACTTCCTTCCTTTTAGTGGCCACCTCTAGCTATGTGTTTTCTCTCAAAGTCTGAATTGTTTCTGTAAGTATAAGCTTTCTGAGCTAAACTATTGAACAGGTTGCTATATTTTAATGTTGGCATTTTATCATAAACTGAGTGTCTGGCAAGATAATGTAGACATGACTGATTTTGCTTAAGGAATCCATTGAATTTCATATTAGCCTTAGAAAAGTTTGAAACTTGAGAGCTACTTTGCACACTAATAATTTGGTACCAGTGATCACTTGTTTACACTTTAACTGAGTAGCACGTTGAAAAAAAAACTTGACAACTTAATTGCAATTTGACAGATATAACTAAAAACCCAATGGACTAAACTGCCAAAATCTATTAAACTGACTCATTGTACATTGTCTAAGCCCACTCAAGTCTTGGAGCAATTATAAAAGACAAATCAGTTAAAAAGTGAGAGAGAGAGAAAGAGAGAGAGAGAGATTTTGTAAGGAGAGAACAAAGCAACATAAAAAAATTATCTGTCTTGTGATCTTTCCATAATGACAGAAGCATTTTAATAGAACTACTTTAGGGCTGATACCTGTTTTCCTCTGGAATATTGTCAGGTCCCACTACCTGGAAAAAATAGAAACTGATGCTTTGCTATCCATTAACTCATTGAAATCAGTCCCTTGAGTGAATGAAGAGAGTTAGAGGCACAACATAACTCTCCTTGATAGAGTCTTCATCATGCAGAAAAGTTGTTCCTATGTGAGCAACTCTTACTCAAGCAAATAGTTTCAATGAATCCAGTAGAATTCCTAAAGACCACTTGTGTCAATGGACTCATCAAAAATACAAGTACTAAATGACTGCACAATAATGACTGCACAGTCAGTGTCTCGTGTAGACGCAGGCAGTGGGTACATCTCCATGTGTGCTTTATTGCGGAGTTAACTAATTAGCTCCACAGTAAAGTGTCACCATCTACATGTGTACTATGGGGTGGATTAATGCAAGGGCCTGCAGGGCCTGGGCCCAGGGGCCCCTGCCAATCAGGAGCTCCCTGGCAGGCCAGGGGAAGCACAGCCCAAGCAGGTATCCTGGCTGTGGGCAACCAGGGCATGCAGCATGTGTTTCCTCCCTTCTGGCCAGGCCAGGGATAGGGGCTATGGCAGGTGAGGGGCTCCCTGTGGGCAGTGGTGGCTTCCCAGGGCTGCCTTCTGCCAGGAGGCCCCATGGGTGGTCCCACTGCCTGCTCTCTAGGTGCAGTCACAGGTATCAGCACCACTGGGACAGGACAGGATGAGACACCCTGCCCTGCCATGGCCAACAGAGAGGCAGGCAGGCAGCTGGGGGCAGTCCAGAGTCCATGACCCCCACCCAGACCAGGCCTGTTCCCAGCACCTCCCACAGTGCTGAGGGATTGCAGCCCTAGCAGTGCGACACCCGCTGGGCTGAGGGGCCAGGCCAGGGCCAGGGTTGCCTTCATCTCAGCAGTGCTTGCTTGCATCCCCTGGCTCATGCCGAGGAGCAGGGGAGGGATTGGGGGAGGGGGGCAGCTGCAGCCCCCTTGCAGGTGCAGAGGAAGTCTACCCTCACCTGGTGGGGGGCCTCTAATTTTCTGTTATTGGGCCCAGGGCCCCAATAAAGTCACTGCATATGCCCCTATTAAGGCACAGTAAATTAATTAACTCTGCTGTAGGATAGTACTGTCTGGGACAAGTGGAGTAGTTATGTGCACCAAAACACACGTGTAGACAGTGACTGGGACTGGTTGTGGCACTAGGTTGTTACAACATGAGGGCTGCCTGCCAGCTACCCTTGTGCCCCAGCCAGCCCCTTTGCAGCCGGTTGAGCTGGGGTGGAGCAGCCCCAGGCTGGCAGGTTGACACCTGCCCCTGCCCCTTCACCCCCTCCCTGTCCCTTGCCAGCCAGGGCTGCTCTACCCTGGCTCAAAATGCTGTGGTCTCAGGCACATGTGTAAATGCTGCATCCAGGAGCAATAAACTCAGATACAAATTACACTGGAGTTTATTGCTACATGCTAATTGCAGATGTAGATGCACCCATTAATCCATTTTCTTTTCTTTTGTACTGCATAAATGTGGAGGCTTTAACGTATTAGTTTTTCCTGCCTGTTTTTGTTTTGTAATATCAATAATGTGAAATCTTAACTTCTCCATTCTTGATGGAAGACTCATTAGTGAAGTAGAGACTGGTGGTGGGGTAGTGACATACCAATAGACTGAAACCTGAGTTGAAAGTTTTTCAGCCATCCAGAACAGGAACAGTGTTGTCAGACTGAGAGCATTTGTTTGTTTTAATTGCATTGTACATCCCTTATCTACAGCATGTGTTCTTGGCTCACATTGAATATGCCCCAGTGTCATTTGCCTCCTTTATGTGCATATTTGTCTACATCTGTGTCTTAGATTCTTCCAGTTTGCTTTTTTGGGCTGTAGTTTCACAGAAAAGTCCTGAACCAATCCCATGGAGGGTAATGGAACGATTGCTCTCAACTTCACTATGCTTGGGGTGAGACCTGAGAGTAAAATGGTCTAAAGGCTTGGGCTTAATTCTTTGTACAGTTATATGTAGCTTTGATGTAAACTTCATTTGCCATGTAGAGAACCTGAATATTTAAATATAAAAGGATTCGGTCATCTGTAAACTTTGAATTGGACACTGAGGTTGTTTTGTATGTGAATTTTGTGTGTGTGTATATATATATATATATATATATCATTAAGGTAAAGACAGATGCAAATAAAACAGTTTGGCATTTTAAATGTTACTTTTGTAGTTTTCTATCCTCTCTTTCTTTTAAGGAGCTATAGCTGTCATTTAATTTAGTGGGTACGTAGAAGGCAAGAGATATAATCCAGTGCTTTTTTGATTAACAAGCTCCAACAAGCCCTAGTAGGGAGCAGAAACTCTGAAAGAAATGGAGTGTTCAATCAGTTTTAAAATTATAACTTGCCCACTTCTGAACTTTTCATACATGGCAGTTTTTAAACCAGCCTGGTCCTGAATAGGAGGATGAACTAGGTGTCCTCTTCAGGTCCCTTATGGCCCTATATTTCTGTAATACTCTGACTGGCTTCCTTAAGGGCTTGTCAGTGGTAGACTGCCTCTTTCCACGAGCCATACAGCAACCAAGGAGGGGGCTGCCCCTACACATCCCCTGCACATCCAATGCATTCCTGTATGAGAATGCCATGCTTCCTCATTCATGGAAATTATTTTGATATGCTTGCAGTATCCCTAACCTCCACTGCTTCCTTTTTCAGCACTTTTAAGCAGTGTGAGAAAACTATCAGTCTCATTTTAATTTTTTTTTTTCAAAGATGGATTTGTTTCCCCCCAGGCACTTTTTCTCTCTTTTTTTTCCTTGGAAACAAATATATTAGGAGAGACAGGGGGACTTGCAGCCAAGCTGTTCCTGTTACAAAATGAATGCCAGAAAACACTTTCCCTTGTTGTGAGACTGCAGTTTTACTCGTGTTGGCAAGGCTCTTTGGGTAAATCTGATGTCTTTTATTAAACCAACTCAAATAGCTGGGAAAAATTCTTCTTTGCAAGCTTTCAGGTAATTGACACCTGGATGTACTAGATGGTAGTACACTGAAGTGCAAATGCCTTCATCTTTTCATAACACAGGAGCATTAATTCAGGTGGGAAGTTAGTCTATGTCAGAATCTGCAAGCCTCTTACTTCGATTTTGGCCTGAGTCTCCCATCCAGGGAAGAACTTGGTCCTGGTTGGAGGGCCTAACTGGTGGTTTGGCCTTGGTGGTGTTTTTGGTTGGAGAGATGATCTTTTGGCTTTTTATTTGGTTTCGGGACACAAAATCTTTCCTGCCTGGGGCAGGGGGTTGCACTGCTGGATGACCTCTTGAGGTCCCTTCCAGCCCCACTTCTGCATGATTTCTATGATGTTTGTTTCCCTTCCCTAGCTGCACCGAGGCAGGATGTCACTGAAACCAAGCTCAGGCCTTAAGCCCAAGTCCCTCTCAGGGCCCCCTCTCTGCCCCGAGCTGATTCCGAGTCCCTGATCACATTTCGCCCTGCCCGGCCGGCCGGCCGGCCTGCCTCAGTTTCCCCGCAGGGGTCTCCTCACCTGCGGGCCTGGCACAGGGCACCCTCCGGGCTCAAGCCTGCGGGGAGGCGGCCGCAGCCGCAGTGCCGGGCGCGGGCCGGCCGAGGGCAGCCCCCCCGCACGCCTGGGGGAGGCGCGGGGCTGCCTCCAAATGCTCTTGATCCGTGACAAGGGGGAAGAGAGGCAGGCGCGATCGCCAGCCAGCAGCTCCCCAAAATAAATAAATACATACATTTCCAAAAAAAAAAAAAGAAAGGGGGAGGGGGAGGCAGGAACAAAACAACTTTTTTCCACACAATCTCTCCCCGTTTCCTCCCACTTTCCCAATGGGCTACCAGCTGCACAAGCCCTGAATAGCCAGCTTAATTGTGCTTTGTCATGCAGAATGCCTCCCTTTTCTATAAGAGGTGACAAAGGGCCATTGGGAGTAGCTCTCTGGGGGCTAAGACGGGCTCATTTGCATGGAGCACCTCTCCGCCTGCCAGACCCAGGTAGCGGGGCCGGAGGCTCGTCCCCTGCCCGCCCCGGCCCGAGGGCTGGCCCCGGGGCCCCGCGCCCGCGCCCGCGCCCGCTCCCCGCCGGCTCCTCCAGCGCCGCCCTCACAAAGCGCCTAGTTTCACAGTGATTAGGCGCTGGGGTTAATTGGCAAACCAGGGCTTTGCCATTAGACGCTAATCAGCCCCCCTCCATATGATATAAATAGCATATACCGCGCGGGGCAGATATTCACTGGGAATTACACCTAATTATTATTTAGCTCCCAAGCTGTTACTGCTCCCTCTTGATTGACACCGCTGCCTTCGGAGGATCTCCCCCCCTCCCCCTTCCCCCCTTGTTTCTTGTTTTGACAGTTTAAATCCAGGTCTGTGTGACACACAAAGCTAATAAAATTCTCATTTCATTGTTAATCTGATTTCATTGCAGTATAGGTTTTTCCGCCTCACACCTGCGTGGCAGGGTGTAATTCCATTAATAATAATAAAAAAAAAAATCAACATATTCATTGCATGTCTTTTCCCTGATGATATATTGTGAGCCGTGTGAGTTGAAAAAGAGCCATTTATTCCCACCGTGAATGAGTCTGCCTGGAACTGAGACTTCACCTGCCTCCTCAGTCAATTAGGAATGTATCGAAAATTCTACCAGAAAACGAGTTAAATTAACCGTTCGCTAATTTCCTTGTGTCCCTCCTACATAATCCCCCCTTTTCAGCTTGCCCCAGAAATTACCACATGTTGCAAGGTTCAAATAGTGCCTAATGAAACAGTGACTAAATGGTTCTCTCAAGCCTACAGTGGAGCCCTTTCGCTGTGCCTTCAAAGCATGTGGGGCTGCAACAGTCGGGGGTCCCCATCTTAAAAAATACTTGTCTTTGGCAGAAAAATCTAACCTGTCAACGGCTTTGCCCGGAAATGTAGCTCCCCCCACCACACACACACACTCTCTTTCTCTCTCTCTCTTTCTCGGGGGCTTGTAACATCTTCAAACTGCTGCATTGGCTCCAAAGAGATGTCCCTGCTGGGGGCAGACTTTAGAACTTTCCAACAGACCTAATAGTGGGAGGAGTAACAAAATACATCATCAAAGTATAACTTCAGGACAATAAATCTATATTAATATCTACATTAAAATCCATAGAAAATGTAATCTCAATACAATTCAATTAAAATTTCTAATGTCTTGGATGCTGTTTACTAGAAATCCTCCAAAAATCAGCATTGGCGGTGTTTCACCTAAGCATTTAACAATTAGATTTTAAAAAGAAGGCAAGCTCTTGCTGAATGCCTTTTCATTTACACACATAAACCTTTTGAGATGCAACATTTCCCCACTGGCTGTAAAGAGCCCTTACAATAAGCCTTCAGCATGTTCAGTTCTGTGTTTTCCTTCCATCTACAAGAATCTCCAGTTTATTCTTTTATTGCTTGGTGTAACTAAATTATTTTACTTCTTTTATATTCTGTTTTCATCCGAGTGTTATACAAGTTCTCAGCACTACCACTTTGCGGAAGTTATTTGTTTAAGGATGAAACAATTAAACCTTCCTATGAAGTCCTAATCCATGTTCTTTCTTTCCTAAACGTGCTAAAGAAGCTGCTTTTCCCCCTGGAATTATAGACTCCTGGTACTGTCTAAAGTAGTTTCACTGAAGTGTCATCCACTAAATTTGGTTGAGTTCTGCAAAGGGAGGAGAGTCACTTATTTGAAATGGTGAGGCTAATACAAAGTCATCAAAGCACTATGGTTCTTGTCTTAAAGTGACAACCCTCTTTATTGGACTGTTTGAAATACGCCTCCTGCTTTTCAATGTCTCTCTATCCATCTTTGTCTACTCTTCAGAAAAGTAGACAATATAAAGCAAAGCCTGGCGAGCTCCCCACGCTCTGGCTTGGGCAGTGCCAACCTCAGCCTTTAAACAGATTGAAATTGTCACTGCTTCATTAATCTGAAACTAGTTATTTTCCAGAGCACACAGTATACACTTCCGATCTATTTTGATACACTTGCAATAGCTTAAATCCCCTGGATATGTTTGATATGTATGAGGCCTTGAAAGAAGCATGGAACCAGTTCAAAGCACTTTAAAACAGTCAGAGAAGAGCAAACTTAGCTTGAAAATCAGATTTCTCCAAAGCTGTATAGCATCAGTGCCAGAAAGAATAGTGGGGATTTGGTTTAGATCAGATATTGTGTGAAATTAGTACTTTTTTTTTTCAAGGATGTATAGTGGTCTTTATCAAAACAGGCATGTGAGAAAGATTTTAGTGAGTTTTTTTTATAATTCTTTAGTAACACTGATGTAGGATTTGTATTATTTCACAATAATTAGGACATTTCATTCATAAACAGTAACAGTGCAAACAATATACTTACACATCAAAATGATAGAGCTGGTTACCCTGAAGCATGGTGGACTACAACTGCAAACCACAAATAAGCCCATTACATTCTTAACCAGAATAGTGAGGTGTATAGTACAGCATGTTTAAAACTGTTATTTTTGACAGAAGATACGGTGTCCATTTTTAAGCTTTATGGGAGACACTAGTGTGTATGATGCTGTTTTGAACCATGGGTGGAGCTTCTCCTGAAGCTTCGATAACACTACCAAAGTGCATAGTAGTTTTCCACTGGTTCTGTGCAGACAGTGCCATTACATGTAAAAAAAACAAAAACAAAACAACAACCCCTCCCCACACAAAAAAAAAACAGAAATAGGAATACATTTTAAATATCCTACACACAATCTTTTTTTCCTTAATCATACATACAAAAAAAAAAAAAATGCCCACACCTTTTGCTTAAAATTTTTTCTTCAATTTTTAAAAAAACATAAGTGAAGATTCTGGGAAATAATCTTTCCAGAACATACTCAGTAACTTATTTTCCCCAGGGTGGCTAGTGGTGCAGGATTCCCAGTCCTTGGAGAATTATAGATTTTCTGCCCTTATTATATGTGTAGCTTACCAAATAGAGGACAGGGAGGCACTGTCTCATGGGCCTGCAGTTCCTTGTTCCAACTCAGGTTTGTTCCACACAGTTGTGTCTCTGCCTCCTGTATTCTGGAGTTGTCCAGTGATTGACCCAATTCCTAGCTGTAGCAGAGCATTTGGAGGCTTGCATTATCCTGGTTCAGAATAGCCAGCTCAGAAAGATATTCTAGCTGGTTCTGTCTCTTCCACTTCTGCTTTCAACACTCCTTCTACCAGAAGTTCATGGAACAGGATTATTTTAGCTGCTGTTCATCACCTGGACATTCCCGGTACTCAAAGGGAATTCCTACATGGCTAAGTCAGGTGGTTTAACATCAGTTAAGGGCTGAACTGAGATATAGATTGAGGTCCCTGTGATCCTATGATTCTATAAATTGTTATTTCTGCCCAAGAGATGGGTCTACATACATTTTGTGTATCTGTGTGTCCTTGTTAGCATGTAGATTTTTGTCCCATCCTATGAGCCACGTTTGAGGCTTGGTAAGTAGAAAGCTTTAGTTTCTGAGCCTTTCTGTCTAATTGCAGCCAATTTGGGAGAAATCTGGTAGCTCATCTCCCATCCTCCTCCCTTTCTTTAAATGCATCAACAAAGCACTTTGAGATCCTCAGATGGAAGTGCACAGTATTGGATAATGGTGTACTTTTCTTGTCACAGCTGTGGCCTTCTCTCAAGGCAGAACTAATATCACACATCCAGCTTCAGCCCTGGGGAAAGTCGCCCTAAGCTAAGGGAAGGGTTACAGCTTGCTGTCATGGGCTCTTACCATCATCATAATAGATCTTCCTTCCAGGGTGGAGATGCCATTTACAGCACTAGATTTTTCTTCTCTCAGTGCTGCACCTTGTTTCTGTCCAAAACTACTTCTGGATGGTTGGTAATTCTACTGATACAGCCACCAGTAGAAATAGATATTTTTGTATCCTTCAACAGCCTACCTTCAGGAACTTTTCAAGTGTTACAGTTCACATCTATATACTTGCTTTAATGAAAATCTTGGAAACCACTGTTAAATTGCAGGGGTAGGCAACCCCTGACACAGGTGCCAGAGCATGGCACACAAAGGGATTTTTCTGGGCATGCACACCTCAGGGTGGATGGCAGGGTAGAGGCTGGGGCTGCACTGCCACAAGAAGGATCAGGCCCCTCTCAGTTTCCCTGCTGTCTGACCTTGGCACGCCAACATCTTACAAGTCAAGGTTGTGGGTGTTTTTTGGCACTCTGCCCAAAAATGTTGTCAACCCTTTGTTATATTGTATTGTGCCATTGTTCCTAATTGTTATATGTTCCTGAGGAAGTGCTTCCAGCATAATTCCACTTTGGATATTGGGTGTTTTTAGGCATCAGGAAGGCTATCCGTCATGAAAAAGAAAGAGAAGAACGATTTCTCTCTTGTTCTTGAAATGTTGGGGGAGGATTTTGTGTGCTATCTTAACACATGGGCAATAGAAGTGGCTGCAACAATTAAGGACCAAAAATAGACAACAGAGGAGCACACACGATATGAGTTTTCAGGGGGAAAAGCATCTGCTTTTATTGTCATGTGACTCAGAAGTGTTGATCTATATGTAACATATTATATGCAACTCAGAATTATAGAATCATAGACAATTAGGGTTGGAAGGGACCTCAGGAGGTCATCTAGTCAAGCCCCCTGCTCAAACCACGACCATCCCCAACTAGATCACATGAACTCTAATCACATGAACACTAAGGTCTGTGCAGTCTTGCATGTAGCTGAGTTTTGCCTGTGCCTTTACGGTTTTTTTGCTGAGATGGAATTAACTTAAAAATCATTGGCATGTTCTCTCCACAAGACAAATAAATAGAGGATTAAACTATCAGGAGGAATTTCACTGCCATGCCGGTTTTCTTCTTATATGAGCAGAGACAACATACACAGAGCTGACAGTAAAGCCTATAGTTAAGGTTGCTTAACATTTGTCATTATAAGGCTCTAGTTTTAGTTGCTTACAACTTTCCCAAACTTTAACTGTTCACACTGAAAATTTCCAGCCTTTTCTGCGAATGAGTTTAGGACAAATATATTGTTTTGCCGAGATTAAAGCATTTATGCAACCGCTGTGTTGAGAAGTTCTAGAGCTTTCAGGTGGTCTGCAGTTAGGACTGTGCCTTTTGTCATTCTTTTGAAAATCCACCAAATCTTGCTAAGTTATAAGCCTCTGACTATTGCTTTTTGCACATGTTCACTAGTCACTGATGGCTACATTCAAGTCCATTTAGGCTACTATTGGGATCAGTGGTAGGGAGACACACCAGAAAGGTTTATAATCACAAAAGGAGGATTCTTGATTCCCAGCATCTCCTGTCTAGTAAATAGCTGTGAAATCTATGGGCTGCTCAAAGTAGTTTATCCATATAGGGGATAACAGCCTGCCACTGCTGCTACAGTTTTTCAAGTAATTCAAGTGAGAGAAATCTACTCTCTGGATCTAACCATTGAGACCCTGCTGATAGCATGCATAGATATCTACACAGCACTTAATTTTTGTCTGTTCATTTGCATTTTTTTAAAATCTGTTAACGTTGAAGCTGCAAATGACTCCTCAAAATATAGGAATAGTCATTATTAAGGTTATTCGAACTTAATTCACCCTGTTCTGTGTATGCATCCTGACACAGCTTTAAGGATATGATTTTACCCTATTTTTTTTCAAAATTTCTGCATTGTTCAGTAGACAAGAGCTCGAAGAAAGAATCAGAGCTGTACAGTAAAGGAATATGTAATCCGTAGGACCCCTGGTTTATGTGCTGCAGAAACTAGAAGGTGTGGAATGAATGACATGGGGAACTGCAAGAAAATAAAGGACAGTTTTATGGCCAAGCAAGCTGAAAAAGCTGCTATGGAGACGTGGAGTCTGCTTTTGCCACAAAAGTCCACAACTTTTGTGACAAGACAAGTTTATATGAGATGCTGGGCAAAAAGGGGGCCACTTTGCACCCTTTCTTTCCTGTGTGTTCAGTTGGAGTTACCTGTGGTATGAATTGTAGAAGTGCTGAGCATTGCAAGAGCTGAAGTAACAAACTATGCATTGAACATATAAAGTGCTAAAAATGTTAACTACACCAAAAATGTGGTCCCTTGTTTGTGCCTCATAATGAACACCCCAACGGGACAATTAGGGCCATAATTTCTTCAGGCTTTAGTTCTATATTTGTAAAAAGAGCTAATAAAACCAACTGATCTCAGAAGGAAGTGACAAAGATAAAGTCAATAAAGTTCTGAAGCAGTCATGCAGCAATGATGAGCATGACAGCAAAGCTGATGAGGAAAGTAGCAATTCTGTATTGACTGTGGTTTTTGGAGATTTATAGTAAGGAAGGTCTGGGATCACACATGGAATGAGATAGAAATACTGAAGAGTTATACACTCAGGAAGCTCCAACCATTCCATGCCCTGGATCCTCTGGAAAAAAATAATTTGTGATCATGTGATTAAAGGCCATATCATGGCACCTATGCACAAAGCAGCTGAACTAAAACTACATGGGGAATCTTAATTTGGGGGGAGGCTAATTTCTGAGCACTTGCTTTTGCCATATTAATGTGCTTTAAATGTAGGCTGGGAAAGGGTGTAATTTTACATATCCCTTGTTTAAAGGTATGTCTGAGGCATTGGGTTAGGGTTCTGGAGAGCTGACTTCATTCCTAGTTTTTCCACAAACTGCATTGTATAAGACATCTTCCTGGGTCTCAATTCCTCTTTCACTGAAAAATGGAAATAAGAAAATCTCCCTATTTCCCAGGCATATTCTGAAGAAAAAATCATTTATGAGGTGCTTACTTATTGTTGTGGTGGATACCATATAAAAAGCTATTTTATATTACATTACATATATAGCTATTATAGCATATATTACATTATATTATAGTTTCAAAGCAGTATACAAGCATTGACTAATGAAACATGACTAACTTTTTTACCATTTTCTTTCCTTTTAAAGAAATTATGAAAAACTATAATGAAGATATCACTTCACACACATCTCTGGAGCTCGTAAGTACCAGAAAGGGAGTGAGATATTTAATCTCTGCATTGAGTCACATCTTCCCACTCAATTATATAAAAACAGGTAAACTCTGTCCAAGGAAGTATGTTACAGTTAAAAGAAAATGGATTCTGAAATTTCAGCTCTGAAGTAGAATGTATGTAGCATATTGCTATTCTCTCATGCAGTATTCTTCAGCTGTACTTTCACTTCTCATGTCTGAGAAATGTGAAGGTTTTTTTCTCCATAAAAGTTTCTCTCATGGTTACTTTCAGAAAGTATTAATATCCTGCTTGATTCTCCTTATGTGTACGGAGGGACCCTAGGGGATTTGCATGCAACTTTCCTAGTGGGTGCTAAAGAAGAATCCTACTCTGTGGTATGATTTCTTTCCACAGTACTGCAGGAAAACTTCCATTGAGGAAACCCTTCTGGAGTTTTGGAATTTAAATTCGGAGAGGCAGATAGGGCGAATCAGGGTCTACTTGGACTTTGGTGCCCTGTCCTGCCATTCCTCTGATTTCTCAGATGTAAATAAATATTTCTTGAATCAGTAATAATTCTAGGAGGGTGCTCTCTGCTGCTATGCTATTCTGCCTGAAGTAAAGGAAGCAGGCCAAGTCATGGTAAGGAGGTGTCAACTAGAGGCCTCAACCCCCAAAACTAGAATTTCCTTGCCTCTCAAACTCCTCTGCTTTCCCCCATATCCCTTCTGCCTGGCCGGGTCTACACAAGACATTGACTGCACAGTAGCCCATTACTGCTTTGCAGTAGCATTGCATGGCAGAAAGTGTGACACAATGCTACTACATAGTAGTAACAAGCTACTGTGCAGTCAGCATCACCTAAAAGCCGTTCAGCAATGCTACTACACAGTAATTCCAGTTACTGCATGGTCATTTAGTACTTGTGTATAACAATACTAAATTACTGCACAGTAATGACTACACAGTCAGCGTTTTGTGTAGATGTGGCCCCTGAGGAGACAACTGGCTGGATATCCCCTGAGAACTACTTTAGTGAAACTTCCAGCCTCTGCTTCTCCATCTGAGAGGCTCCTCTGTAGAAGAAGACAATCTAGCCCCAGGTATTTACACTAAGAGTGGCCATTTTTTGACAGCAGCCCCCCCACCCCCCCCCCTCCCAACTCATTCACTTTAACTGAAGCAGGATTGGGGTAACAGGTTAAAATCTCTGAACATACCCACTTACTTGAGCTGAAGAAATGTAATGTTTTCAGGAATGAAAACATGAGGATCATTTTTCTTTGGTTCTATACTGTGATTAATATCTGTATGACAGGCACAGTTCCATACAGGCTGAAACCATTGCTTCCACTGGTTATTTTATCTCCCAATATATATGTGCCATGTAAAGCATGTACCTCTGGGCTTCAATTTGAAAAATGTTGAAGTATATCATTGATATATGGGATCAGTTATACTATACCAAGATGGTGCCAGTAGCTCCATTTCAGTGGCCCCCTCTCTCAGTCCTCTTCTCATATAGCTAGGAACTAGCTAGGACACTCTCCCATTTAGAAATACAAGATGGGCAGGATGGTCCCAATCTGCTACCCCCTGCCTATTACCTTTACCTTGCAACCTCACTATAGTCCCTGCTTTGAGTCCACATACAGATCAAACACTTACCAACAAAGCCAGGTAAGTATGTGATTTTAATAAGCAGATAATTGGTACTGCCTAGTACCACATTCCACCCCCTGTACCAGTCATACCACCATCCCTGGTCTGTTTAATTTTCTTTTTCCTCCTTCTATAGTGGTGAATTTTTCATATTGTGTGTGGATTGACAGCCCAGGTCAGGTTTGCAAAACTGCCACCCTCTGACCGTTCCAGTTACACTTCATAGATTTTCCATGCAAAGCCCATAAGAAGTGAATTTATTGTATCTCTGGAGTGCAAGAGTAAAACCAAATCAGCCAGACAAAGCACTCTAAGCAGTCTTCAGCTTTGATTATTTGGGACACACTATCCAAGCATGCAACTGTTTTCATAACTGTTTAGGGCAGGGGCTATCTTAGCTCTTGTGTATTACATGGTCTTAACATTTTACCAACACTCCAGACCCGATTCAGCACATTAGCAAAAAACAGGAGTTAAGTAGCAGAATCAAGCTCCTTGCATCTGATCTGATGAATCACTTAGCCCTCTGATCTGATCTAATTCTTCTCTCACCTCACACTGACTTCCTCAACTGCAATGGAGCTATTCTTAATTCAAGATTAAGTAAATAATAGGGAAGTCAACTCACTGACTTCAGAGGCAGTTGAGAGTGCTAAACACATTGCAAAAATCAGGCTCTAAACAAATAACAAATGAAAATATTAATATCTACATACTTACGCAATATAGAAATAGTGCCTAACTAATTACCCCTTTATCACAGGTGTCTTTTGAGGCTACAAACCGTTTTGATTTGTTCTTTTTCTAGAAGACAGTTCATAATGCCATTGTTAGGAAGTTCATCTGAACAATGCACCAGTTATGTATTATTCACTGCTAATGTACAGTGCATTTATGTTATTCACTTTTGCACACAGTAAGGAACTTTATTATCTAGCTTGAGATTAAAAGTGGAGCAGACAATTGGGATGAGATCTATATCTGACCCAGACTCCAGGGTTTTATTAAACATAAAACATGTGAAATAAAATGTAAGAGACACAAATATTGTTTTTAAAGGCTTTTTCAGTACAACTTAAGTCATAGTTAAAATCTATCCTCAAAAGAGATATACATAAGGGGAAAAGGCTGCAAAATGTTTAGGGAAAAATTGCAACAGGGAAAAATACTGTTAAAAAAGAAGTCAGTATAAAATGGATAAATCTGATCTGATGCATTGTGCAAGGATATCAGTAATGGCTTCGGTATGAATCTTGATCTCAGAGGTGTTCCGGCTCTTACAGGGAGTCTGTGATAAAGTTAGGATAGTCTTGGACTCTTTGCCAAGAACTAATGTACAGGGCTTCATCCTGCTCCATTGAAACCGGTGACAAGCACTAATAAGCAGCACTCTAGACTTTACCTCTGCAGTCAGGAAGTGGAACTGGACTATAAATAAAACTCAGAGGCCTTACCCCTTTATCCCTTCCTCCCCTGAGAGACACTTCAATGCAAGTAAGGGTCACTTGCCTAACTAAGGCTCTCAGAATGGAGCCTATTTCTAGGCAGCATCCACAGTCAACATAAGACACAGCTAGAAAATTCACATTCTGCATTTATTATCTTCCCTAAACCTATTCTTACAAGACCAGTTCCTACTGACTCTGCCTAGAAGCAGCCTGAATTCAGCAGGACTAGCCTGCCTGAGCCAAACCAGTCAGGGTCAGCTCACTGAACACAGAAGACTGAATGTTACATCAGGGGGTTGCAATCAAGTGTAAACATTTGGTTCCTCCCTTCTGAGGATCTTTAGAATTATTTAAATCCTCTAAGTAAAACTGTCCACCCCAGATCAGGTAAAATAATATGCCTCAAAGTACTATTTAGGATTTGTATACAATATGCCCGTTCAAAAGTCCAGTTCAGCCAGCTACTGAAGTTAGGGGGAGCTTCACTGCACAAGGAATGCAAGCTCCAGCTCTTGCCCTCTGGAGCAGTGGTTCTGAAACTTTTTGAATCCTGTGTCCTTAGCTGGTTGCAGTACTGTGCACCCCATGAGTCCTGGCTGTGAATTACCAAAAAAGCAACATTTTATGACAAGGCAGCATATTAGAACACTCCCAGCAACCTAAGAGATATTATAGAGTTGTTGTTTTTCCTCCCATTACTTCCATAAATAATTCTCCTTTCCTTCCTTCTGCTTTCCCATTTCTTCCTTTCAGGCAGCCCCCTACAAGTCCCCAAGGATATGCACATCCCATTTGGAGAAGCTATAGGGAAAGCTGTACCATTGACCCAGTGGGAGAAGAATCATTTGCTTACTGGGATCTATTGCCCCATTGGTAGTTTCAAGGGATGCTTCCTCATGCTGTCCAGCTATTCCCATTTTCCTACTTTCTGGAACCTAACAGCCACCAAATTCAAAACTGCTCGGATGCTGAATGACGCATATCATCAGACAAATAAAAGCTGTCAGAAAGTCAAAGAACACTCCTTGTCCAGCGCTATTAAATGAGACAAACCTAATTACAATGCCATGCTTAGAAAAGTTGCTGCTTTTGCATTCTGCTCACCTAAAGCCAGCTTGCATTTATTTTCATGCCAGAAGTCAGGGTGCAACAAAAAACATAATTATTCAGGTTAGTAGCCAATGGCATTTATTGGCATCGTTTATATATTTCTGAAACATACTAATTCATTTATAGTACAAAGGGGATTAGAAATAAGAGAGAGAGAAACATTTTGCCCGAGTATGAACACCATCATTCTTTGAACTAGGCTGGCTCTTGAAGAAGAAAAACAATCAAAATTCTTGCCTGACCTCATTTATTTAAATAAATATAAATATAAATTTGATATAAAACTATTCACATACAAAGGGAGGACTGTCATTTTTTAAAACTCTGTACAGATGATTGGCAGATAGACCTAAACGTTTTTCTTGTCTTCCTTTTATGTCTAAATCCTCAACGTCAGAACATTCAGTAAACAAACAAACAAACAAACAAACAAACAAACAAACCATGAAATGAGATTTTCTTAAACTGTACTGGGGAAGGGGGTGGTGGGGAGAGAAACCTGTCATGCACATAGGAAAATCCAGTCCCGGGTTCGCTCATAGTTAAAGTCGCGTTTTCGCTGAAACTCTCACGACTGAAACATGTACATTCAAAAATATAGATCTAGGGCTGGGGCTGGGGTAAAGGTAACCTCACGGGAGAATGGAGCCGGAAAAGAACTGCGTCCTTGTGTGTGTTTGCTCCTAGCAGGATGGCAGCTCGCGGCAGGTGAATGAAGCGACCTCAGCCCCGGCTCCCGCGTCCGGCTCCGGCTTGCCCCCATATGGCCGAGCAGCGAGTTCAGAGAGCGGCGACGCCAGGTTCAAGGGAAGCCGCGAGTGCTCTACAAGGGGGAGATCTCTTTGTCCTCGGGGGCCGACGAGGGGGATAAAGACTCCTCGTCCTCCGAGCGGGGGTAATGCCCCTGGCTGCTGGCGCACTTGCAGCCCCCGTGCCCGTTCCTCGGGGTGCCCTTGCCCTCCTTCTTGTGCTTCACCCGGCGGTTCTGGAACCAGATCTTCACCTGCTTCTCGGACAGGTTGAGGTAGGTAGCGATCTCGATGCGCCGGAGCCGCGACAGATACATGTTGGAGGAGAACTCCCGCTCCAGCTCCAGCAGCTGAGTGCTGGTGAACGCCGTCCGCATCCTCTTGCCGTTCGGGATCTGGCTGGTGTCAGAGCCGCCTGGACGGGGAGGGAGAACAGGGAAGAAAGTCACACTCCTCTCCCTTGGGGCCCGTGCCCCATCACTCCCTCCCTCCCTCCCTCCCGCCCCGCTCCGGGTTGCATCCCCGCCTGCCGGGTGCTGACAGGCAGCAGGGCAGGGCCGCGCTCCTACCCATGCCGAGGCAGTGGAAGCGGCGCGGGTCGCTGACGCTGTAGGTGGCGGCGGTGCAGGCAGGGGCGTGATGCGCGGGGTGGCCCAGCGCCGCGGCGGCCGCCGAGCCCTGCTGCTGCGGGTGCGGGTGCGGGGCATGGCCGAGGCGGGGGCAGTACTGGGCGTCGCCGCCGGCGGGGAACTGGCTCTTGAGCAGCGGGAGGGCGCCGCCGCCGCCGGCGCCGCGGGCCGAGTGCAGGTGCGAGGTGACACAGAGCGGGCAGACGCAGAAGGCGCCGCTCTTGCGCGCGGAGCAGCCGGGCCCGGGCACCGACATGACCAGCGGCGAGGGCACGCCGAGGGGCAGCAGGAAGTCCTGGGCCGGGCCCGGCTCGGGCAGCGCGGGCGCCGGCCTCGACGAGTCCTTGATGATCAAGGAGTCCACATAGAAGGAGCGGGACATGGCGCGGCCGGGCCGGGCCAGGCCGGGCCGGGCTGGGCTCCCGGCGGAGGAAGGTGCTGATGTCGGCGAGCCCGAACAAAAGGGTCCCCGGAGAGGGCTGGGCTTCAAGTCCCCCGCCTGGCTCCCCGGCGCCAGCGTTTTATAGCCACTATTTAACACGTGATTCCCGCGGGCCGCGCCGCTCCGCGGCTGCCCCCGGCTCCGGGATAGGCTGCCCGAGGGGGGCAGGGCAAACCCCGGGGGGCGCGGGGTGCGGCCGGGCCGGGCCGGGCCGGGCCGGGACAGGACAGGACAGGACAGCGCAGCGCCGCGCCGCCGGCCCCGCCACGTGTTGCGCTTTGCGACGGGCCCTGCCCCGCCCCGCCCCGCCCCGGGGACCCGCTGGGGAGGGGGCACCCGCCAGCCCGGCTCGGCACGGCTGCCCGCGTAACGTGCGGTGGCAGCAACGCGTGGTGGGGCTCAGCCCTCCCTCCCCGCAGCGCATCCCGCCCGCGGGCACAGCCCGGGCCCCTCGCTCTCCGCCGCCACCCAGGTGCCCGCGGGCCGCGCCGGAGGAGGCAGCAGGCTCCCCGGCGGGTTGCAAACCGAGCGAGGGGCGCCGCGGGCACGTTCAACCCCGCCGCGCCTGGAGACTCAGCGCATCGCGGCTGCTCGGGCTCTGCCAAAGGGCCGCAGTCCTCTGCTCCCCATCCCCAGGTGACCACAGGCAAGGAGCCGCAGGACAGAGGGGCTTGCCCCTGCCCCACTGGGGCCCTCCCGCACCCGGGCAGCTGAGGATTTATGGATGGCAATTAAAGTTTTATGAATTGCGGCGGAGGCTGGCCACGGAGCTATTTTAATGTGATTAGAATTCAATTAGAAAGTGTTTACCGGCCTGCAGCCCCGGGAGGGTAAACAGGCAGCTATTCCAGCAATGCGCTAATCCCGCGTCTTGTGACAATTAGGGAGCTGCGGCTTAGGGCCTGTCGGCCCCGACTCGGCCCGTTGCGGCGGGCTGCTGCGGGGGCAGCGGAGGGACTCCCGGAGTCGCAGGCACGGGCTATGGGGACAGAGGGCAAATGCGAGACTGCCCCACCTGCTCCCTGCTCAAAAGAAAAGCCAGGCTAGGTAGCCAGCCAGTTGTGCACGGGGTTTGAAGTGCGCCGGCGTTTCCAGCTGCTGTTCCCATCCCCAGCCCAGCCGCGGGAAAGACAAACACGACTTTAATCATCACGATCTCGAGTCTGCCCGGTCCTTCCTTCCTACTGCAGATCCACCGCCCAACTCTGCTCTCCTACCATCCTGGAAGAGCTGGGGAGGGGGGGGACAAGCTCTCTGCTGCGCCAATACCGATCTTGCGAGGGAAATGGCCTTGTGTCAAGGGAAGTCAGACCGAGTAAGGATCAGATCGGGCTTTTAAGCCGTAATTGTTATAATAAACTGAGCTCAGCGATGGGGAGAGACAGAAAGCAGCGCTTTGCGGGCACAGCTACCCCAGCCCAGGCGGAATGATGCTCGGCGCGCGCCCACATCACAGCGACCTCCTCACTATTTTATTTTTCAATAATTCTGTCCGATAAAATTTCATTGCCCATTAAGTAATCCCCAAAATGAGCGCTCTTATGAGCCTATAATGAGCTCTAATTGCCACGACTAGTCGAGCCACGTGGAAGGATTTAGAAGGTATTAAGCAGTCGGGTACAGAGCACAGGCTGTTACCTAGCCATTACTTTCATAATTCAAGGAGAAAATTAGTCCTTTTAAGGGAAAATCCTTTGATTCCCTCCATTCTGCTCGGGGTGACAGGGTATAGCTTTGTCTGCCTTTAGTTCAAGACGCTGGAACAAATGAGAATGTAACGAAATTGCCCCCTTTTCAAAGTGGAGCAGTTCAAAAAGAACAGCAGAGCTGCTCCCCTCCGCAGGGCCAGCGACGCTCACGTCTCCCCTTTCTCCCAGATGTCCCTAGCACCTTTATTCCTAGGAGATTCACGGCTTCGGTGACAAAAGCCACCCCCCCTCCCCAAATGCCTGCGAAGGGAATGGATCTGCCTGTCGGGGGGGGAGGGGGGGCTGGGCAGGGATCTGGCTAGCACTGCGGGCACACGGCTCCGAGTTAAACTTCGCAAACCCCGGCCGATCAACCCCCCCCCCCGCGCATCTGCTGCTCTGGAGCAGTTTAGCAGCCGAGCGGAATATTGCCCCGCGTTTGCTGCTCAAATGTATTCCTTAAATCTAACCCCGATATCAGATTCGCTTCCAAAGCATTCCGCGATCTCGAATCGGGTTTTTGTTCCGGGGGACACAAACAGGAGCTAGGACTTGCCCCCAGCTCCCATTAATGAGGTCATTAGAAAAGCGTGAACAAGTCTATTAATGTTTTATTGAAAGCGCATCGTTAACTTGTATCCATCCTTCTCTGAAAGTGGCATTGTGATATTGCTGTCTGTGGCACATCTTACCCAATATAGCCCGAGATTTCTCCATTATCTGTAACCAAGCAACACTTTCTGAATACCAAAAATTGAAAAGAACCGCTTAGTCTTCAAGAAAGTCCTCAATAATAGTGGAAAAGAACAAAGATCCAGGAGACAACAAAATGCCACAGGGGTGACTTTTCATGAGCAATTATCTCTCATTAATCAGAAGAACAGCTGCAATATTAATTTTCTCTCTTTCTTCCTCTCTTTTCACAGTCACTAACATTTGAATAATCATAAATTTTTATTTAATGAAGGAGCAACGTTTCCAGTGACTGGAAGAGACGAGCTACCTATACAAGGCGGACTTTTTTAGCCAACAGCTCTTATTTGCAGGCTGCCAAAGAGTAAAGCGGGGGGGGGGGGGGGCACGAATAAGGCGGGGGGGGAATGTTTTTTCCTCCTCCTTGAGTGCGGATTGAAACAAGGGACACTCCCTCCCCCAGCCGCCTTCACTCCACCCTGCCTGTTTCCCTTCTGCGAGCGAGCAGGGCAGTGTAGCGAGCTGCGGCAGTGGCTACAGCGTGGGAGTTTCAACATCCCCGCTGTCCATTTAACTTCCAAACATCAAGCCAAGCGTTGTAGATCTGTCCAAAGAGACAATCTTTGGGCGTAACACGCATTGTAGCACATCAAAAGGCCCTAGCATTATATGAACTCAGAAGTGCATTCAGCAGAACCGGGGCAAGAGTTCCCTTTTCAGGGTCTTAGACTCCGATTGTTCTCAGGAGATGTAGTGGCAAAAAACTAGGATCCTCCCAAGATAAGGATGTAAAGTTAAAACGCCGCTTTCGGGTTTCAAAGGCAGAGCCTGGCGATCACAAAAAAAAAAAAAAAAAAAGAGAGAGAGAGAAAGGAAAGGCTGCGCGTCTGGCTGAAAAGGGGAATTTCAACCCCAGCCCCCCTCTGCCCGGGGAGAAAGCATGGGGTGAACTGTACAGCTGGGCAGCTAGCGGGTTTATTTAGAGATCGCGCCTCTCGCCTGATTGCCTGTGGTGTTTATTGGCTCAGCACTTAGCAAACTTTATCTTTCCTAAAAGCAGCCGAGCTTTTCTGCTGCGAATGGGAGCGCTCATCAAGTGCCGGCTGAAGTGACAGCCTGGGCTTTTATTTTTCAAGGCGGTTATAATCTGACATTTGTCCTCCCTTATAAAATGAACAACACCAATAATGATGGTGATAATTCACCAGTTCTGAATGACCAGAAACTCCAGCTGTAGGACTTCCTGGCTTTATTCTTGGGGCAGACCAGGTTCTTTGAGTAAATCTGATATCTTTTATTAAACCAACTCAAATAGTTGGGAAAAAAAATCTTCTTTGAGAGCTTTGGTTTATTCCTATGATCTCAGGAGTCCCTTTATCGCATGATTGGAACAGCAGCCGCGATGGGCTCTGTCCAAATACAGTCCCAGCCGCGAAGGGAAGGTTGCCTCAAAGTTTAGCTAACAGGCTAGGACGCGTTAGCTTGCCCGTGTTGCTAAGCCACTCTCGGGAAGGGTTTGCCCGAAAAGAGCTGCTCTTTGGGGAAAGTCTCTCTGCTGCTAGTTAATAATCAATCCGCGACCTGCTTTCAGCACATGAGCTGGTAACCAGCTGACCGAAAGGATCTCGCACCTTGGGAAGCAAGTGTCTCCAGATGCAAGTGGATGCATCTCCACTTCCCTGCATCGTGCCTGCCTGGGAAAGGGTTACCAGCCCGGCTTCAGCGCCAAATCTCTCCTTAAAGGAAAAGAGATGAGTTGCTCTGCTCGACTTTTGCTCCGTGCGATCAGCTGTAGACAATCGAGCCACTGGGCGAAAAATGTTTTTACAACGCTCCCCTAGTTTCCCCTCCCCAATTCCCCCGTTAAAGCAGAGCAGAATGCCAAAAAGTCAGTGCATCGAGGGCAGCATCCCCACCCCAGTGAGTCACTCAGTCTCCTCTGCTGAACAAACAAGACCGTAACTTATCTGCAGGTATCCTGGTTTTCTCTGGTTTAAAGACAATCCCCAATTTTCGGTTAAAACGAGTAAATCCACATTTTCTCGTGATTTAAATGAAACATCACTCATCTGAGTGGTGTTCCATTTTAGTTATGGACAAATGTGGATTTAACCGAAAATTGGGGATGTTTTTACTTCGGAGAAATCCAGGATCCCTACATTACGGCACCGGGGGCCAAAGGGCCGAGCCCAGATACCTCCACTCCAGACTCGGGTCGATCTCAGTCTCCAGGCTTGGCGAGTTTGCGAAGCCAAGCTGTGCCGGAGGCAGACAGTCTCCAGAGCAAGGCGTGCGTGCGGAGACCTGGGACACGGGCAAGCTTTGGAAGCTGCCGGTTGATTGCCCAGGATCTGCAGTGGAAGAAACCCGTGGGTGCTACTAAACCTGCCCGGCTTCATAGTCACTCAACACCTTCTGCTTTAAACAGTGTGAAGTATTTGAATTGAGAATCTCTCTCCCTTCCCTTCGTCTCTGCAACACATCGGGGATCTTTGTTTTGGTCCAGTCTGCATCCGTCTTGGATGCTTGTCTAGGCGGACCTGAGTGACTGCTTGAAAGCTGCGGCCCGGAGACCTTCCTCCCGCGGGGCCGGACCGCTGTTCTCCCCGCCCAGCAATCGCACCGGTGGCCCCTGAGCAGGACGCAAGACGGATCCTTCCCTCCAGCACTTTAAAAGCAGATATCTCCTCCTGGCTGATTTCAGCGCTTCTCAAGTCCTGAAGTTCCTCGACATCCTCTGAAGGGTGCGGGATTAGCGCTGGTTAGATGGACAAACACCTGCACCTGGTCTAGATGATGAACCCGGAGATTTCAAAAGGGAATTCCCAGTCTGGCCCGTTGTGGGTTTTGGGAGATCTTTGCAACACAAGAACGGTTCTGGATTTTTTCCGGAGTCAAGAAAGGAGTGGGAGCTAAAAGGCGGAGTGCAGTGCTCCTTAACCTTTTCAGTCTATTTGATGTCCATGTTTTCCTGATCCATGTTTCCGAGTTTCTTACTCGCAGTCACATCGGGCTTTCATCCCGACAGGCGGTATGCGCCTCCCCTGTCTGGTGGACTAACAAGCCCAAGTCACTCCAAAACTGCCTCCGAAGTCTTTTTAGTCGCTGTCAAAGGACCTGGCAGCTCTAAGCCACTCTGAGCTCCCCCCGCCCCAAAAAGAGAGCTGTAGCCCAAAAAGCTGTGGGGCGAGGCAGGGCAGAGGCAATGGTGCAGTGAAGGCTCACAGTATAGGAGCTGCAATATTTCTATGTGCCTCTCCTTGCCAGGTCCCTTGAATATTTCAGACAATGAGCAATTTCTTGCTATTCCTTTGAGGCAGGACTGGCCATTGCTTAAAAGCAAAGCAAGCTGACCCCCTCCAAGTGACACGTCAGAAACTAATGGCAAATCTTTACCTCGGGAATTGTCTACAGGGAAACTTGCAACGGTACAACTCGAACGGGCTTAAACTGATCCAATTAAAGCGCTGCCCTGGGCTGTGGGATACTTATTTTAATGTAAGTGGCTGATTTGGCAGTAGCACCAGTACTGACAGTCTGATCCAAAGCTTAATCGAGTCACAGAACGATTCCAATTGATACTAATGGGCTCTTGAATATGCCCACGGCCAATAAGAGTGCCTTTGCACTTCATTAGATTGTTCTTTCTACAAAACAGTCTCTCTGATAATTAGTTTTAGCGGGATCTCTGATATAGATCCTGATCCAGCAGATAGCGCAAGCACCTGCGTAGCCTCTTCAAAGTGGAACTACCCTTTAAATGCTAAAGTTTTACTAGATTGGGACCAGACTACAGAGTTTGAATCTGATGCCACCAGAAGCACAGCTCTCTCAGCCAGATGAGCGTGCTGATGTCACAACATACAGCAAGAGCGTCTTTCATTCAAGTAAGAAAACCATTGGCTATTTCTGTTATTTAAAGTAATAAGGTAGCATTTTCATAACCAGATTATTGTAGGAACTTTCCTACAATAGTGTCAATCTCCACTAATCTAATCAAACAAACCAATTATACTTATTTTCCTCCTTCATAAAGTGAGTAGGTGCATGGAGTTGATAAAAGAACTGTAAGGTTAGGGAAGGAGGATTAGAGGGGTGATGACAAAGCCTTGTCCTGGAAGTGGAACTAGCAAGCTGGCAAGAAATGAACAAGGGAAGTTCCTCAAGGATCAATCATGGGTCCAATCTTATTTGCTAGTTTTATTAAAAGCCTCAGCACAAAGGATGTGTATAAAATTTGACAATGACACACAGCTGGGAGAAGGAAGAATCGATTTGCACCTTGATAAACTAAATCAGACATGCATAGTATCTGATGAAGTAAGCTGTCTACTTGTGACAACTTATGCTATACATGTCTGATTCAGATAGTCTATAAAGAGGTGCGAATATATTCGGTCTTCTGCTGACATCAAATTAACTTGACAAGTCTCCCTTTACAAAGCTGGACAAGTCTCCCTCTACAGAGAGGACAACTGGAATATCACAGGAAGATGTGGGTAATTGTGAAGACTCAAATAATAAACCTAGATTGAAATTCAATATCCCAACATGCAAAGCCACACCAAGAGACTAAGAAAAACATGTTTCATAAGCAGATTCTCATCAATTGGAACGAAACACAGGAGTAAAGTCCCAAGTGTATTTAGTTAATCACAGGATAACTCTAATGTGATTAAGCCACAGGAAAGGCAAGTGTGAACATTGGATGCATCAGGCAAAGTATTTTCATAAGAGACAGGCCATTATTTATGCCACTGTACAAGAGGAGTGACTAAGACCTCATTTGTGTACAATTGTGGTCACCCCTGTTCAAGAGAGATGAATTTAAATTGGCACAGGTGCAAAGAAGGGCTATTGCATGATCAGAGGAGTGGAGAACCTTTTTAAAAAGGAAAAGAAAGGAGCATAGCTTGTTTAGCTTAACAAAAGAAAGGCTGAGAAGGAATATGACTTGGAAAAGACATCAGAAGGGTAGACACAAAGGGTAGATAAAGGATATTTAAGCTAAAAGACAGTGCAGACACAAGAATAAATTAGTATAAAATCACCAAAAGTACAGGGTATTGAGGCTTGAAATTAGAGGACAGTTTCTAACTACCCTGTACTAGAAAATCATTACAGGGTGCAAGATGACTGGCCACTTTTCTTCTATGTTTACCTTCCCTCTTAGCTTAAATGACCTTAGCTCCTCTGCTGAAATTACCAAGAAAGGTGACAACCCTGGTGTGGATGTGTGATAGTGAAGCAGAAGGCAGGAGCTGCATACATTTTTATAAGTAACAACTTATTTCATCAGATGCTGAGCAGGGATAAGGTGATGGGGATTTTTGTTTGTCAAGAACTAGATTTGGACTATTAACTTATTTCAATGTAGATATTAGGGCATTGAAACATAACCCTCCTACAACCTAGTCCAGGGGTGGGCAAAATGCAGCCCAGGCGCTGGATATGGCCTGCCAGGCCATTCTATCTGGCCCGAGAGGCCCCTAAAAATTTAGAAAATTAATATTTATCTGATCTGCCCCTGGCTGCCTATCATGTGGCCCTCAATCACTTGCCAGAACTCAATAAGCGGCCCTCCGCTCAAAATAATTGCCCGCCCCTGACCTAGTCAGTGGGGTTTTCACATACGATGTTGAGTTTCTTAGACTGAAATGACTTGGTTTGGAAGTCTTTCACTGAAATTTGGAAAGCCACAAGGTCATTTTTACTGCCACCTTCTTGCAGTATAGTCATACTGTAAGGCAGCTTTGTCCAAACTCCTGGCATCCAAACCAGAGCCCTTTGTGCATTTGACTGAAATTATTCTTTATATAGTTTTCCTGCTTAAATGCATATTTATGCCCTAAATTCCAAACAAGGGAGCTTACAAATACTAGCAACTCCAGTCCCAAGATGGTACAAGTCAATAACATTACAGTGTCAAAAAGATAATGTTTTATGAGGGGAAATATGATGATTTAAAAACCACAAGTTATCAGCATTTTGAAAATTAAACACTGAAACACATATTAATGATGTCAATGTTGATTTGTGTGGTTTACCACTCTTCATTTACAGTTAATACTGTTTCCAAACTCAAACTAGGCTCCTGTCACAAGTGATTTGAAGAAACACAGACGCTAGTACATTTGCATAATTTTGAATATTTTGAAGTTATGCAGGTAAGCATATTAATTCAAAGTTTATTTAATGTGCTACAGTTCTGAATTTAATACCAAGGTCTAATGGGAACAGTATGAAAAAGGCCTAGCAGCATTTACAATGATCAGAGTGCTCTGTGAACAGACAGGAGAACCAAATGGAAAAAATAAAATGTGTAGTTGTAGGTAAGAAACATCATATCAGAATCTGAAGAATTCTGAGACATTCTGGGAAAGTAGCACTCAAGGGTTTCTTATAGAATAATGAAGTATGGTATCATTATAAACTGGCAAGCTGACAGGGAGGAGCTACAGAAAGATCTCACCAAGTTAAGTGAATGGCAGGTGAACTTCAGTGTCAACAAGTGGAAGGTAACGCACATGGGGAAAAATAACCCCAGTTATACAAACACAATACTGGATTCTTAACTAGCTGTTATGACTCAGGAAAGAGACCATGGAGTCATTGTAGATAGTTCTCTACAAAGACCAGCTCATGTGCCATGACAAACAAAAAAGCCTACAAATACCGGGGGTATCCCACGGTATCCCACCCCATATTGGTGAACAAGTTAAGAGGCTGTGACTTGGATGACTACACAGTCCGGTGGGTGGCGAATTGGCTGGAAGGTCGCACCCAGAGAGTCGTGGTGGATGGGTTGGCTTCGACCTGGAAGGGTGTGGGCAGTGGGGTCCCGCAGGGCTCGGTCCTTGGACTGATATTCTTTAATGTCTCCATCAGCGACTTGGATGAGGGAGTGAAATGTACTCTGTCCAAGTTTGCAGATGACACAAAGTTATGGGGAGAGGCGGACACACCGGAGGGCAGGGAACAGCTGCAAGCAGACCTGGACAGGTTAGACAAGTGGGCAGAAAACAACAGAATGCAGTTCAACAAGGAGAAATGCAAAGTGCTGCACCTAGGGAGGAAAAATGTCCAGCACATCTACTGCCTAGGAAATGACCTGCTGGGTGGCACAGAAGTGGAAAGGGATCTTGGAGTCCTAGTGGACTCCAAGATGAACATGAGTCGGCAGTGTGATGAAGCCATCAGAAAAGCCAATGGCACTTTATCGTGCATCAGCAGATGCATGACGAATAGATCCAAGGTGATACTTCCCCTCTATCAGGCGCTGGTCAGACCGCAGTTGGAGTACTGCGTGCAATTCTGGGCGCCGCACTTCAAGAGGGATGCGGATAACCTGGAGAGGGTCCAGAGAAGGGCCACTCGTATGGTTAAGGGCCTGCAGACCAAGCCCTACAAGGAGAGACTAGAGAAACTGGACCTTTTCAGCCTCCGCAAGAGAAGGTTGAGAGACGACCTTGTGGCTGCCTATAAGTTCATCACAGGGGCACAGAAGGGAATTGGTGAGTATTTATTCACCAAGGTGCCCCCGGGGGTTACAAGAAATAATGGCCACAAGCTAGCAGAGAGCAGATTTAGATTGGACATTAGGAAGAACTTCTTCACAGTTCGAGTGGCCAAGGTCTGGAACGTGCTCCCAAGGGAGGTGGTGCTCTCCCCTACCCTGGGGTTCTTCAAGAGGAGGTTAGATAACCATCTAGCTGGGGTCATCTAGACCCAGCACTCTTTCCTGCCTATGCAGGGGGTCGGACTCGACGATCTATTGAGGTCCCTTCTGACCCTAACATCTATGAATCTATGAAAATTTTGGACGTAGTCAAGATGAGAATCGGAAAAAAAAAAATGGAAATTATCATCATGCCACTACCTGAATACACGGTGCATCCTCATCTTGAATATTGTGTGCAGTTCTGGTCTCCACATTTCAAAAATGATGTAGTAGAATTAGAAAAGGGTGTGAACAAAGTGAATAGGGAACTATTATTCACCAAGTCCCAGAATATTAGAACTAGGGGCACCCACTGAAATTAGCAGGAGGCAGGTTTTAAACTAAGAAGATAAAGTATTTTTTTATGCAGTGCATAGTTAACTTGTAGAACTCATTACCACAGGAGTTTGTAGAAGTAGGTATCATAGCCAGGTTAAAAAAGGAACTAGACAAATTCATAAAAAATACATCTCTTAATAGGTATTAAATGGAAGTCAAAGGTGCATCCTGTGCTAGCTCTAATACTGGTGGATTCCAGGCAGGGTAATAAACAGGGAATAGGTCACTCTAGGTGTACCCAGTCCAGTGATCTTCCACTAAAGCATCAGCTCCTGCCACTATCAGGGACAGGGTACTGGGATGCATGTACCATTGGTTCAACCCTGTATGGCATAATTTATGTTCTTTTCAGACTAGTTTACTCCCATCTCTCATATCTGCCCAGATATACTGTAGATCATTAACCATTTCTTATTCCCCAGAATTACCTCATTCTCCCAAAACAGCATCTTGTTTATTGTAGGTAGCTCCATATTAATTATATTCATCATATTCTAATGACACATTCATTATAGCATCAAACTCTATTTTATACAGCTTCCAGCATAGGTACACAGGATTTCTCATATTATAATTTCAATGGTCTATCAAGTCTGATATCCTGTTTCAGTACTGGTCAATCCATTATATTACAAAAGATAGAAAACTCAGGAATTCAGCTTGCCAGTTTTGCAATACTGCATGCAAGTACTAATGTTGAAAGAACATCCTCCCAGGTCTCTGTGGGTGTCAGTTGATACCATGAAGCAATGAGACCAATTAGCCCTTTCTTAGCAGATATAGATATTTGGGCTGGAAGGGACCTCAGGAGGTCATCTGGTCCAAAACATGCTCAAAGCAGGGCCACTCCCAACTAGATCATCCCAGTCAAGGCTTTGTCTACCCAGGTCTTTAAAACCTCTAAGGATGCAGATTTGACCACCACTCTGAGTAGCCTATTCCAGTGCTTTACTACCCTCCTAGTGGGAGAGTTTTTCCTACTATCTAACCTAAATTTCCCTTGCTGCAACTTCATAGTTGGTAGGGTTGGAAGGGACCTAAGCAGATCATCTAGTCTGACCCCCTGCCATGGCAAGAAAGGATGCTGGGGTCAAATGACCCCAGCTAGGTGGCTGTCTAGCCTCCTTTTGAAGATCCCCAGGGTAGGGGCAAGCACCACTTCCCTTGGAAGTTGGTTCCAGCTTTTAGCTGCCCTGACGGTGAAGTAGTGCCTCCTGATGTCTAGCCTGAATCTACTCTCAGTCAACTTATGGTCATTGTTCCTTGTTACCCCCTAGTAGTGCTCAGGGGAACAGGGACTCTCCCATTGCCTGCTGGCCCCCTTGGCAAGTTTATAGGCAGCCACCAGATCCCCTCTCAGCCTTCTTTTGTGGAGGCTGAACAGGTTCAGGTCCCTTAGCCTCTCCTCGTAGGGCCTGCCCTGCTGCCCCCTGACCACGCGAGTGGCCCTCCTCTGGACTCTCTCCATGTTGTCCACATCCCTCCTGAAGTGCGGCGCCCAGAACTGGATGCAGTACTCCAACTGAGGCCTGACCAATGTTGCGTAGAGGGGGAGGATCACCTCCTTGGACCTGCTTGTGATGTATCTATGGATGCATGACAAGGTGCGGTTGGCCTTCCTGACCACATCCCCACATTGGCGGCCCATGTTCATCTTGGAATCAATAGTGATTCCAAGATCCTTCTCTGCCTCTGTGCTGACAAGAAGGGAGTTCCCCAGCCATTAGGTATGCTGCTGGTTCTTCCTCCCCAGGTGCAACACCTTGCACTTGTCCGTATTGAAACCCATCCTATTTTCATCCGCCCACCTCTGTAACCTGTTGAGATCTAGTTGTAGCCTGTCCCTCTCTTCTAGCATGCTCACTTCTCCCCACATCTTAGCGCCATCTGCGAACTTGAACAAGGTGCTTTTCACCCCCTCATTCAAATTGCCGATGAAGATATTGAATAGTGCGGGCCTGAGGACCGAGCCCTGGGGAACCACACTGCCCATAACTCTCCAGGTCAAAAATGACCCGTCCACCACCACTCTCTGGATGTGGCCCTCCAGCCAATTTGCAACCCATCTGACTGTGTAGGTGTTGACACCACAGTCGCCTATTTTTTTAATGAGGATGGGGTGAGAGTGTCGAAGGCCTTCCTAAAGTCCAGGAAGACTACATCCACTGTGACACCTGTGTCCAAGGTTTTTGTGACCTGGTCATAGAAGGCCACCAGGTTGGTCTGATAGGACCTGCCTCTAACAAACTCGTGTTGATTGCCCCTAAGCATAAACTCCCCTGCTGGCCCCTCGCAGATGTGCTCCTGGATAATTTGCTCAAAAGGTAAGACTAACAAGCCTATAGTTTCCTGGGTCCTCTTTCCTCCCTTTTTTGAAAATGGGGACCACATTGGCCCTTTTCCAGTCATCAGGCACCTCACCAGAGCACCATGAGTGCTCGTAAAGCTGTGCCAGGAGTCCTGCAATGACCTCTGCCAGTTCCCTAAGCACTCTGGGGTGAAGGTAGTCAGGACCTGCTGATTTGAACACATCTAGTTCCTCCAGAAGTTCCCTGACTAGGTCCTCACTGACCCTGGGCCTGGATGCACCTCCCCTGGGTCCATCCAGAATCCCAGTTTGCGGGGGGGGGGGGGGGGGGGGGGGGGAGAGATGTCCCTGCTCAGAAAAATGGAAGCAAAGAATCTGCTAAAGAGATTACCTTTGTCATCTGCTTTGTCAAGCGGTTCCTTCAGGTATTACAGCAGTAACCTTCAGTGGTACCGGCCTCAGATCCCCTGCTGGGTGTATAGGATGTTAGTTTCTGGATTCCTCGTTGTTCAGTCAACTTGAGAATGTTGATCCTTGTTCTGTTCTCTGCCACCACTGAGAACAGCCTAGTTCCATCCTCTTTGGAATGACCCTTCAGGTACTTGAAGGCTGTCATTACATTCCCATTTAGCCTTCTTTTCGCCACATAAATAAGCCTAGTTCCTTCAGCCTCCCCATATATGTCATGTTTCTCAGCCCTTTAACCATTTTCATTGTCCTCCACTAGACTCTCTCCAATTTGTTCACATCCTTTCTCTGTCCAAACTGGACGCAAGATTCTAGATGTGGCCTCACCAGTGCTGAATAGAGGGGAATAATCATTTTCCTTGCTCTGTTGGCAACACTCCTACTAATGCAGCCCAGTATGATGTTAGCCACATTTGCAACAAGGGCACACTGTTGGTTCATATGTCCTTATAAATAACACCACCTGTAACAAAGTGCTTGTCCCAAGGGGTAGCTGCAATGTCTTCTGGTGGCCACTCGGCCCTAGCTTGGTCCACCCTTCTGCTCGCCAGCTTGTTCGCCTACCATGTATTGATGTTCTAATCCTGAAAGAAGGGAGGCTATCCCAGGACTTTCCAAGCCTAGTCTCACCCACTGGCTTGTGGTTTAATTATGTGTCTTGGGGGTACCCATATGTTTGTCAGTGTTGCTCCTAGGATTCCTTTTACCAGAGACCCCCAAGGATTGACACGGCCCCTCGTCCGATTTGGTATCAAATGAACTTTTAATAGTAATCCCAAGTATTCTTCCTTGCAATATGACCTGGCAAGCAGTTCCTTCAGGTGTTACAGCAGTGACCTCCAGTGGTACTGGCCTCCGATCCTCTGCTAGGTGTATGGGAAGTTAGTTTCTGGATTCCTCATTCTTCAAACAAGAAGTCCAAGGCTGCTCTTGTCTCCCCAGGGTGGCAACACAGAACACACACATGTTCCTTTGTTTGTCCATCACTTTTGTAAATTCTCTCATCCCAAATTGTCCAATCCCCTGGTACTGTGCCAGTCACATTCCTTATAGGAAAACTGCTGTCCCTTGCTCGCCTACTGCCCAATCACAGCACACACATCTCCCAGTGCCACAGAAGGTGCTCTGTTCAATTTTGTTGCTTAGTTCTGGGAAGGCCTGGACTATGGCTAAAAGCCTTAGAATAACTCAGTTTGCCTGCTACAGTCAGGGCTCAGCTTTCCTAGCCTCAGCCCTTTTTTCTTACCTGGTTCCTGTAGCCTATGCCTACTGCACCAGACCTGGTTTCTGGGTCCCAGCCTTGTCTTGGCCCTCCGTGGGCCTTGTCTACCCTGCTCTGGGCTCCAGACTCACTGGCCCCACACACTGCCCTGCTCTGGGCTTGCTGCTTCCTCAGAACACTTTGAGCCTGCCCCCAGGAGTGTACGTGCCCCCCAGGGCACTGATGGGACCTCCAAAGACCACCCTTCACAGTCCCAAGCCCTAGCCACCAGTATGAACTATAACCAAAAGAGAAGCCCCTTAGCTATAACACAAATTCTCCCTTCTGGACCCACCAACATCAACAAAAGGGAAAACAGGACATTGCTACTTTAAAAAGGAAAACCTTTCCCCCCTTGGGGTAGGCAAACAAACCCTCAGGGCCCAGAGGTTGTCCAAACTGGACACAAGACTTTAGATGTGGCTTCACCAGCATTGACCTCGGTCTTTCCCTTAGGTAGGTCTCTGCTCATTGTACTTGCTTTATGGGTCCAATTCCTATATGACTAAGGGCCAAGTCGCACATTATACTTAGAATGTATTCACTGCACTTAAAATGAGATTGCCCATATGGTCTATCAGTAAAACGCATGCTAGCGTGATCATATCATAGCAAAATTATTCTTCCCGTGGAAAGTTGTATCTTCAGATCATTTTAAGTAGAAAGTTCTGCTATCATTAGACGGCTGCCTGGAGATGATATGAGTTAAGGCATAATCATTTCCTTTGCTCTGCTGGCAGCACTCCTCCTAATGCAGCCCAGTATGATGTTAGCCACATTTGCAACAAGGGCACACTGTTGGCTTATGTGGTGGCGGTGAGTGCGGAGCTCCTGCAGGAGGCCACGGCAGTGTCAGCGGTGGGGGGAGTGCTGACTGGTTCATATGTCCTTATAAATAACACCACCTGTAACAAAGTGTTTGTCCCAGGGGGTAGCTGCAATGTCATCAGCTGCAGACACCGCTGGCGGTGTTAGCAGCAGGGCGGGGAGGACAAGCGGCACCTGCCTGCAGGCACTGCTGGCAGCGTTGGCAGCACTTCTCAGCACCCACATGCACCCCTTCCGTGTCATCAATGATCAGGGTAGCCCTGAATAGTTGGTCCTAAGGCAGCTTAGCAATATATCACACTCTCCCTTGTAGCTTTTCAAGCTAGGGGGTCCTTCTTCTCTAGTCTTTTCCATCCTTAAGTGTGTTCTTGAGGCCTTGTCTGGCCAGTAGGCCCTGGAGTTTGCTCCCCCTCTTCGGTAATGGGGTAGGGGCCCTATTATACCATCCTTTTAAATCCAGTTATTTGAACAAAATTATGCTATTACTTATGTTGCTGCAAATCCAAACTAACATCACTGATCTCAAGATTTATATAGGTGTGAAGGAGATTAGCATTTATCCTTTTGGCTCTTTGACAACCTGTACAGGGAATTCTCTAAGTCAACTACAAGTTGTGTAAAGATGCAGCTTCAGAGGCATACCAGAATTTTATATATATCCAACTGTATGTTATATTGTATCTGTATTATAGTAAACTCTCCATATACATCAGGCTTAATGAGGCTTTAACTGTGAGCCTCACCCCTTGGGGCTCCTTATTAAACACCCAAATATCTTATCAATTTGCTAATATCGCACAGGATCAAGTACTATTTAAATCAGACAGAAAAAGTGTTTCCTTAAAGGTATATACGCAGAAAGTTCTAGATTTGGAGGTGTTCAGAAGAAAATGAGCTGTCATTTATGAAAGAGACATGAATTAAAGATGTAAAATTGCTTGCAAATAACTGGTATAAATATGCTGGTATATCTAACTATTAATGAACATAAAAGAAGTCCAGGGGAAAACTTACTTGTGCATGTTTTGACAATTTTGAATAAAGTCATTTCTTGCCATTCCCTCTAGATCAAAATTTGTCATAGTAATTAATTGGGGAAGTAATTATAATGTAATTTGTCACAGTAATCTGACAGGCAAAGAATTATGCTCTCAATCCTAAAGGAATATGTAGTTCTAGTTTTCCAACAGATTGGACAGATGTGGGTGGTACAGCATAATGTATTTGTCTCTAGGAAAAGTGGAGACTGGATTTAGAATAAAAAAAAGTGACAACATGGAATTAAAAAAGTGATGCTTTATATTTCCAAAAAAAGATGGACACATGCATCTAATTTTGCTGGAATATTTTACATTAAAGGGTGTTACAGCATGAAAGTAGCTAACACAAGTTGTATTCGCCCTTTGAAGCCCTATAGTTTTATATAAGATTTATACATTTACTTTCTAACTTTTTTTTTTCCATATACATGCAACCTTTCTGTGTTATCAACTTTAAGAAACCATCAACTTGCAGTCCAGAGTTTAAGTAGCTGTCAATCTTTATTCCAGTTTCCTGCCATCTATGGAAGACAGACTTAGGGATTCAATCACATTTGCCCAGATAAAACCTGTGTCATCTGGAAAACTATGAGCTATCATGTGAAACATCAAAGGGTGTAAAAAGGATGAGGGAAAAAAATGAATGAGATGAAATCCTGACCTTATTAGGGTCAATAGGAATTAAACCACTGACTTCAATGGCACTAAGACTTCACCCCACAGCTCTCCCCCCACCCCTGCCAGTGCCCCTCACTCCCCAGCCCTGTCAGAGGAGGTTCCTAGCTGCCAGGGCTATGGGGCCAGGGACCCAGATCTGCAGCCCCCTGGCCCTGCAGCAGCACCCAGGCCCCAACTGCTGCCCGAGGGAGGCAGCAGCTGCTGCAGCGGAGCAGAGCATAAAGCCCAGCTCCCCCTCCCCTACAGTTGGCATGGCCAGAGTGCAGTCCATGGTGGGGGGTGCGTGCAGGCTGTTTGCTGCAGGCCCAGGCTCCCCACTTTGCTGCCCTCCTGTGAAGGCCTCTGCAGCCTAGTGGGTGGGACCCAGTATAGCAGGGCAGAGTTGGGCAGGGAAGCTCAGTGCTGCCACCACAAGCCCTGCACTGCCATGGTGAGGCATCCCCAGCTGCCCAGCAGCAGCAGGGGTGGTGGCGCAGAGTTGTGCCTCCCACTGCAGCTGGGCAGGCAAGGGGTGCCTCACCATGGTGGCGCAGGGTTCACAGCAGCAGCAATGAGCTTCCCTGCCCAGTTTCACTCTGCTCAGATGCACTGGGTCCTGTCGGCTGAGCAGCAGAGGCCCCAGGGGAGGGCAGCAGGGTGGGGAGCCCATGAGGAGATTCTTGTCTGTTCCCATATCCCCTTGCTCTGTGGACCCAATTTTGTACTATAAAGTCAATGACAAAACTCCCTTTGATCTCTGTTATGCAGGATTAAGCCTCAGAGAACATCCTTCCCCCTTTTGTTTAGATAGAGCTTTTCTGTTAGTATAACTCGGACTAATTATGCCATGGCTTCTTTCCACTGTGCTGATAATGAACTGGATCTGTCTGTCTTTTCCTGACTTTGCTCTCCATTACTCTTCTAAAACCATAAACTCAATCTTTTTTACTCTTCAGGATGCTGATCTTTTTAATGTTGTAACCTTAAACTGTGTTAACACATCACACCTCTTCCTGATGTCCCTTTGTTTCAAATTGATTTCCTGGTTCATGGAGCCTAAAGTGTCTGATGTTTATATCTCTGCCCTCTGAAACAAAATGGTTTTCATAGTTTGAGACAGACTGCAGGATTTGAATGTTGCTGGCATGTAGAGAGGTAGTGACCGTCACTTCCAATATTGTTAACACGTTCTGGGGAATGGGTACCGTTCATCCCTCTCCCTGGCTACCTCTTGGACTTTGCCAACATCTTTTTTTCTGATTTGTTGTTTTTTATAGCTGATCCTCTGGATGACTCCTCTTCCATTCTTAGCTACTTAATCTAGGCACTTGGTATATATTTACTTATACAATGACAGTTCTCTTCTTTCCTCTGCTATTAGTCATCCTGGGTGCATCTACATGTGCCCCTATGGCGCCATTGTTACTGCACTGTCATTTAGTACTTCCATTTAGTACCACACGGTGCACAGTTATGTTTAGAAGCTACGTTATATATCGAGGGAGCATGTCACTATGGCAATGTAGTTAGAAAACATCAGAATTAAAGTTGCCTCTGCAATCTGAATTCAATTCTGTTGTGTGTATGCACTTTGAAGTCTTTACCCATGTACAACAGGACTCTTTATTTAACGAGCAGGCTGGGCTTAGGTTTGAATGAGGCTGTGTACACAGTGGGAAATACTGTAATGGCTATATATAGGTGCCAGCAACACAGCTAGATGTCTTTGAGTCTGCCCCCATATATGGACTCATTGTGAGGTGTGGCATGCTCACCACAGCAGGTCAGATGGGGTAGCCACTCTGCCATGGAGGAGCATACCTTGCAAAGGTCACAAAAATCTGGCCATTTGTCATCCCCCCCCAAAGAAAGGGGCAATATCCCCTTCTACCCACCCTATATTAATGCCCCTATATAGGCCCACCAAAACTAATAGCCCACCATGCTGGCAGTGGCACAAAACTTGATCCCCCCACATAATTTTAGGAACAAGTACCATACGAATATGAACAGGAATGAGATTACAGATGCCAAATGAGGACTGCAGGTTGAGATACTGAACAGGGAGCAGACACTACTTATCACTGCTCCAAGGGTCCAAAGAGCTGGCAGATACCAACCAGGGGCATTTTTCCCAAAGACATGAAGTAACAATGGAACAGAAATAGGCCTCATAGTCACAAAGCACCCCATCAACTTTCCTCCCCCAGTCTGATAGAAAGCCATCTTGGACAAGGTTGAAAGGAAGTTTCACAGCTGTGTGGGGATCTAGATAATACGCACAAACTTGAGAATATACCAGGAGGAGCGGGGAAATGCAGCCAGAAACACAACATGGGGTCCTGGAGGATTCAGAACAGGGCCTGCATCTTAGCAGACTCCACAGAGATTACAGCAGGGTCTCTCTTACTACAAAAGGGACAAGCATCAGGAGGATCGGTGTAGCATGCCATTAGCATTCCCAGCTGCATGCAGAAGCTGCCAACTAGTGCCCCTGGTACAGCTGGAGTAGTGGCTGGCTCCCTGAAGTTTTTGCCCTCTTCAAGTGGCAAGAGGTCCTTCATTTTGTATCAGGGCAGCGAAATAAGTGGTGCAGAGCACAAACACATACAGAGGGTTGTGGGGTGTGGTTCAGATTTGACTGCATAGCATATAAACTAGTGGTTCTCAACCTTTTTTTGTACAAGGACCATTTGTCTCAGTCTCAACCCAGTGCCTCTCCCTCCTGACCCACTGCCCCCCACCTGCCCCTAGGTCCCCAGTGTGTGGGACAGAGGGTGGGTATGTGGGGCAGGAGGGGTGAGTATGTGGCATGGGGGCCCCAGCAGCCCTTTGCAAGCTGGAACTCTGCCAGTCTGCAAAGGACAAGCCACAGTTTCCCATGTTTTTTTCCTTTTAAGGACAATCCGTTTTTAAATGTTGTCGATCCATTTTTAAAGTTTGTTCACAACCCTTTCATATATTCTTGTGTCCCACTTTTGGGTTGTGACTCACAAGTTGAGAAATGCTGGTGTAAACAACATGTATGGTACAAAAGAGGTGGCCTGAGGGACATAGAGGGCAGGGGCACGATAACACACTCTAAAGAATGAGTGGATCAGAGTTGCCAACCCAAGGTTGTTTTGTTTTTTTTACTGACAATCTGCAAGCTCTTTACTGACAACTGCACTTTGTTACTGACATGTTTTTACAGATATATGTTTTACATAATGTAAATATAATGCTTTGGTCAGGTTCTGTACTACTGCCAGGGCTCAGTTAGAAGGGCTGGGTTCAAATTAGGAGTTTAACAGCAACCATGGAGTGGGGGAGGAAGCCCTGGTAAGAGGTCCTTGCAGGGTACTGCACTCCTGCTTAGATATCAGGCTGCACTCCTGTGCTTCAGCACTGTACTCTTTCTTCTTAGAGACTTTACAGACTGCTCAGGTTATTTACAGATTTTATGGACAGGCATTTTTAGCTTGACTTTTTTACTGACTGTCCATAAATGTATGGACAATAGGCAACCCAGCAGAGAATAATTGGGGGTGGGGGGGGTAGGGAGCACCCTTACTCAGGACTTGATCAAGACAGGAGAAAGGAGTAGGGGGTAAGGCAGCCATCATCTCCTAGAGCACATGATGGAAAATTGCCAGATAGGTCATGGAATCTATTCCCAATGTAGTTCAGGAGATCTCTGATTCAGTGCATAACAACTGTGCAGGTATTCAGGCACTGAGACAGATATCACAGGAACCAAAAGAATAATCTCATGATTGAGGCAGCTGAATGCTGCCTGGAAAACTGGATTATAACCCTGCCTGTCATAGAGTATGATGCTTAGGATAGCCATATGTCCTGGTTTGTCTGGGAGAGTCCTGGATTTTGTAGGCCATCCTGATGTCCCAGCTAGTTAGTGAAAAATGAACCAAGTCATAGATTTATAGAAAATGAGGGTTGGAAGGGACCTTAAAAGGTCATTTAGTTCAACCCCCTGCTCAAAGCAGGACCATCCCCAACTAGATCATTCCAGACAGGGCTTTGTCAAGCCAGACCTTAAAAGCCTCTAAGGATGGAGAGTCCACCACCTCTCTGGGTAGCCTGTTGCAGTGTTTTGCTATCCTCCTAGTGAGATTATTTTCTAATATCCAACTTAAACTTCCCTTGCTGCAACTTGAGACAACTGTTTCTTGTTCTGTCATCTACTGCCATTGAGAACAGTCTAGATCTATCTTCTTTGGAACCACCCTTCAGGTAGTTAAAAGCTGCTACCAAATCCCTCCTCAGTCTTCTCTTCTGCAACTAAATAAGCCCAGTTCCCTCAGCCTCTCTTCAGAAGTCACATGTTCCAACTCCCTAACCATTTTCGTTGCCCTCTGTTGGACACTCTTGAACTTTCATAGATTCATAGATGTTAGGGTCGGAAGGGACCTCAATAGATCATCGAGTCCGACCCCCTACATAAGCAGGAAAGAGTGCTGGGTCTAGATGACCCCAGCTAGATACTCATCTAACCTCCTCTTGAAGACCCCCAGGGTAGGGGAGAGCATCACCTCCCTTGGGAGCCCATTCCAGACCTTGGCCACTCGAACTGTGAAGAAGTTCTTCCTAATGTCCAATCTAAATCTGCTCTCTGCTAGCTTGTGGCCATTGTTTCTTGTAACCCCCGGGGGCGCCTTGGTGAATAAATACTCACCAATTCCCTTCTGTGCCCCTGTGATGAACTTATAGGCAGCCACAAGGTCGCCTCTCAACCTTCTCTTGTGGAGGCTGAAAAGGTCCAGTTTCTCTAGTCTCTCCTCGTAGGGCTTGGTCTGCAGGCCCTTGACCATACGAGTTGCCCTTCTCTGGACCCTCTCCAGGTTATCCGCATCCTTCTTGAAGTGTGGCGCCCAGAATTGCACGCAGTACTCCAACTGCAGTCTGACCAGTGCCCGATAGAGGAGAAATATCACCTCCTTGGACCTATTCGTCATGCATCTGCTGATGCACGATAAAGTGCCATTGGCTTTTTTGATGGCTTCGTCACACTGCCGACTCATGTTCATCTTGGAGTCCACTAGGACTCCAAGATCCCTTTCCACCTCTGTGCCACCCAGCAGGTCATTCCCTAGGCTGTAGGTGTGCTGGACATTTTTCCTCCCTAGGTGCAGCACTTTGCATTTCTCCTTGTTGAACTGCATCCTGTTGTTTTCTGCCCGCTTGTCCAACCTATCCAGGTCTGCCTGCAGCTGTTCCCTGCCCTCCGGTGTGTCCACATCTCCCCATAGCTTTGTGTCATCTGCAAACTTGGACAGAGTACATTTCACTCCCTCGTCCAAGTCACTGATGAAGACATTAAAGAGTATCGGTCCAAGGACCGAGCCCTGCGGGACTCCACTGCCCACACCCTTCCAGGTCGAGACCGACCCATCCACCACGACTCTTTGGGTGCGACCCTCTAGCCAATTCGCCACCCACCGGACTGTGTAGTCATCCACGTCACAGCCTCTTAACTTGTTCACCAGTATGGGGTGGGATACCGTATCCAAGGCCTTCCTGAAGTCTAAGTATATGACATCCACCCCTCCTCCTGTGTCCAGGCGTTTCGTAACCTGGTCATAGAAAGAGACTAGATTGGTCAGGCACGATCTGCCCGCCACAAACCCGCGCTGGTTTCCCCTCAGCATAATTTGCCCTGCTGGGCTCTCACAAATGTGAGCCTTGATAATTTTTTCAAAGACTTTACCAAGGATGGAGGTGAGACTGACTGGCCTATAGTTGCCCGGGTCCTCCTTCCTCCCCTTTTTGAAAATGGGTACCACGTTAGCCCTTTTCCAGTCCTCCGGGACTTGGCCCGTGAGCCACGAGCGTTCGAATATTCCCACCAGTGGCTCTGCAATGATGTCGGCCAGTGCCTTCAGCACCCTCGGATGGTGCTCATCCGGGCCTGCCGACTTAAAGGCATCCAGTTCTTCCAAGTGACTCTGCACCATCTCAGGATCTACGCATGGAAGTCTGGCGCCTTGCTGCTGCCTCTCTACAACCCCAGTGAGAGACTTGTCTTGCCCCTCGCTTAGGAACACTGAGGCAAAGAACTCGTTGAGGAGTTCAGCCTTGTCCCCCCTGTCTGTCACCAATTATTTCTGCCCATTTAGCAGGGGTCCTATTCCTCCCTGGGCCTTCCTTTTACTCCCTATATATCTAAAAAACAATTTCTTATTGTCTTTTACTTGGGTTGCCATCCTCATCTCCATGGTAGCTTTGGCCCGTCTAACTGCCTCCCTACAAGCACGAGCAGAGGAGGTATATTCATCTTTAGTGATCTCACCTTGTTTCCACTTTTTATGTGCCCCCCTTTTGGCCCTTAGGCTGCCCTGGATTTCTCTGGTCAGCCATGGAAGCCTCCTGGCTCCTTTCCCTCTTTTGCCTCGCTTGGGGATCATCTTGCTTTGTGCCCGAAGGATTGTTTCCTTAAGGCACAGCCACCCTTCTTGGGCTCCCATCCCTTCAAAACTCCTACTCTGCAGTGCGTCTTTGACTAATCGCCTGAGTTCATTGAGATCAGCTTTCCTAAAGTCTAGCACTTTCACCCTACTAGTTACCTTACCCACTCGCCGTCTTATGTTGAATTCTATTATTAGGTGATCACCGTCCCCCAAATGGCTACCGATCTGGAGGTCCCCTACCATGTCATCCCCTGTTGCCAATACCAGATCCAGTATGGCATTCCCCCTAGTGGGACCATGTACCTCCTGTGTCAGGTGGAGGTCCTGTACACAGGTTAGAAACCTGCGTGAGCGGTGAGACTTTGCTGTCTGCGTCTCCCAGCAGATGTCCGGGTAGTTTAGGTCCCCCATGACTACCGTCTGTTTAGCTTTTATGGTCTCCGAGAGTTGCCTCAGGAGCCCCGCATCTATTTCTTCCCCTTGATGCTGGGGTCTGTAGCAGACCCCTACCACTAAATCCCTTTCTCCTTTCCCCTCATGTAGCCTAACCCACAATCCTTCTACTTCTTCAAACTTGGATTCTGTCTTGATGAGGGTTGATGTATATTGCTCACTGACAAAGTGCAACCCCCCCCCCCCTTTCTTCCCCACCCTGTCCTTTCTGTACAATCTATAGCCCTCAATATGTACCGCCCAGTCGTGGGATGAATTCTACCAGGTTTCTGTTAGGCCCACTAAGTCATAGGTGTTTAGTGCAAGCAGGAGCGCTAGTTCATCCTGCTTGTTCCCCATGCTCCTAGCATTAGTATATAGGCACTTGAGCCCTGCGACTGGTGCCTTTGCCGCCCCCCCGCTCCGAGTCCCAAGGGGCCCATTGTTTCTTACCTTCTTGTTTCTTACCTGTGCTGTAGTGCTGGTCTCCCCATGGCTTTCAGGTTCCCAATGCTCCCTTTCTTCAGGCTGGGCTGTCCTTGTGGGTGCCACATGGTTTGGTGGTCCACAGTTTCCCCTGCCCTCGTACTCCCCTCCCCCCGACGAGCCTAGTTTAAAGCCCACCGGAGGAGATCTGCCAACCTAGAAGAAAACACGCGCTTACCTTTGGGGGACAGGTGAAGCCCATCCCAGCTGAGCATGTCCCTCGTAGTGATGTGCGGGTCATTGTCCAGGAAGCCGAAGCCTGCCTCGAGACACCACTGCCGAAGCCGCCAGTTGGTTTCTCGGATGCAGTTCTCATGCTGTCTTCCTCGTCTGCTCACTGGTAGGATGGAAGAGAATACCACCTGTGCACCGAACTCCTTCAGCACGCCGCCCAAAGCACTGTAGTCCGCCATCAGGTGATCGGGGGTTCTCCTGGCTGCATCATTAGTACCCACATGGACTAGGACCATGGGGTAGTAATCGGTGGGCTTGATCCTGGCCTGGATTACCTCTGTCACATCCCAAATCTTTGCTCCAGGGAGGCAGTATACCTCTCGTGCTGAGGGGTCCTGGTGACAGATGGGCCCTTCCGTACCTCTCAGGATGGAGTCGCCTATGATGAGCACTCGTCGCCGCCTCCTCTGGGTCCTCGTGGATCTCTTGACCTGTTCGGAGTGTGAAGAATGTGGTGTTTCTTCTTGCCCAAGGGTTTCCTCCTCCCCTTCCATCTCCTGCAGGGTCGCCAGGGCCTTGTACCTGTTCACCAGTCAGACTGGAGAAGCTGGTACCGGTTCGCTGCGAGCTGCTCCGGTCCTGGCTGTGACCGTCTGCCACTCTGTTGTGGAGGGCACTCCCCGGGCTGCTTCTTCCTTCGGTGCCTGGGCCTGCAGGGAAAGGAAATCTCTGTCAATTTCGTCCTCCGCCTCCCTGATCCCCCTCAGCCTGCTAACCTCCTCCCGGAGCTCCCTCACCTGCGCCTCCAGAGCCTTAAGACGGGCTCCTGCTGGACAGGTGTGGGGACCCCCAATCTCTGCCCCCCCCGGCCCTGCTGGGGATCCCCCGCAGGCCAGGAGGTAGGGGGACATCAGCTCCCCCATGGGCTCGGTCTGGGTGGAGGCCTCAGACCAGCCCCGGATAGCCTTGTCCTCCTGGGCAGAGGCCCTAGCAGCACTCCTCGTAGACACCATTCCAAGCTGCTGTTTGTAGATCTGTGTGGTGTCTACGCCCTACCCCTACAGGAGTCTCTCTCCTGGCCCTTCCTGCCCGCCCGCCAGCACGAACGCCTGCGCAAATGCCGGCGTGCTCTCACAGAGAGCGCCTGTTTGCGCGCTCTGTTCGCGCCGCGCGGCTCGGGAGCGCAGCTTCCTACCGGCTCAGCTATATGGGACCCAGGGGGCTTCCCCTCCAGATCCGGCTCAGCTGCGCCGGGTCCCTCCACCCCGCTTACCTTCGGGGGATCAGCTGCTGCTGCCCCCGCTGCCGATTCCTCTGCTGCTGCCGCCGCCACTGCCGCCTCCAGTCAGTCAGTTGGTAAAGGGGCACACGTGCGTGCGGGACACACATGTGTCTGACTCCTCTCCTTCCCGCTGCTGGTTCCCGAGTGCTTGTCTACATCTTTTCTGTAGTAGGGGGTCCAAAACTAGACACAGTACTCCAGATGTGGCCTCACCAGAGCAGAATAGGGGGGAATAATTACTTCCCTTGATCTGCTGGCAACGCTTCAACTAATGCAGCCTAGTATGCTTTTAGCCTTCTTGGCAAGTCCTGGATTGGTGCCACCCCACCTGCATGCTTCTGGCCCAGCTGCACCACTGAGCAGTGGCTGGAAGTGGGGGGTGCGCTGCTCCTCCTGCTTGGGGTGGGGATTGGCCAGGGTGAGGAGGGGTAAGGGGGCAGGTGCCCGGGGCTGGGGCATCCATGTGGAGCGAGTCAGGATGCCCCCCTGCCCCCACTGCTGGTAGCCTTCTGCTCTGCTGCTGTGGATGCTGCTGAAGCCTGGGCAGTGTGTGGGAGCCCCAGGCAGTTGCTGGTGACAAGGGAGACGGCATCGCATAGAGGATGCTCCCAGCTGGGTCCAGGTTTTTCACACAAGGGATGGAGCCTGGCCACAGATCTCTGTGCTATTCTATCCCACTCCGTTCTGCCGTAAGGGCTGTTGAGAGCCGCAGGGTCAGGGCTGGACAAATTCAGTGTTTTCATGTGCAAATATGTTGGATGGGGCCCTCACTGCCATCCTCTGCAAGTGTGTGCACATATGTGCATCTGTGTGGGGAAGGGGATGCAGAGGCACAGGGGTATGTGCACGTGTGTGTATGAATGTGTGTGTGTGTACATGTGTAGTCGCCCCTGTCCTAGATTTCCTTACTCCCCATCCCAAACTTCCATAAAAATAGTATGGTTGCCCTAATGATGCTAGACAAGTTGCTTGAACCAAACTCTTTGCACTAACGATGGTGACTAAGGGCATTTTTATATGTACTCTGTAGGTGGGGGGAGGTGGCACTTTAATTAGAGTGGCTCCAAGAGCCACTCTAGTTAAAGTGTCGCAGTGTCTCATGTATCAGCATCCCCAAGCTTCAAAATGGCAGTGGGGGCCATTATTATTATTAAGGATTCTGGCTAAATGCCATGCTCCCAAAGATGATATAACACACATACAACCGTAACATAAATACATTTAAGCAAAGTAACTAAGCTACAAATATTATACTAAAACTAGTGCCCACCAACATAAAACATTATTCATATAAACATAATAGTAAATCAAGACCTGAATCTATAATATTGTTGTACATAGATCCAAAATCAAGATGAAATCAAATCTAATGTTAAAATGTATCATGCATATCAGTAATAAAAGATATTTAACTCTAATCGCCTCAGCCTTGAAAGCAAAAATTGTGAGATGCTTTACTACATTTGGATCTATTTGCTGTAGAAGCCAGATTAATTTCTCTCTATTTGAGAAATGTATCAATTTCTGCAAGTATGGTAATAAATAGGTTCTCCTTATGTCATTACATAAAGAACATTCTAATACATAGTCGATAGTATCTTCCAAAACTCCTAGACAGACTGGGCAACATCTTTTAGCCCTTGGAATGGAAAAATCTACAGCTGTGGGCATCTGTTCGATTCTGAGTCTAGTCAAAGAGGATCGCCATTTATTATTGATCCAACTGTAAATTCCTTTCTTCTCGCCCAATCAAATTTCCAAAGAGTATATAAAGGGGCAATGCGACTAGCCCTAGCCACTGTAAAATCATTCTGCCTGGCAATATCTCATATCCTCTAGAAAACCCAAGCCTTTTCTATGAAGGAGAAATATCTTTATCTTTGAGATAGTATCCCATCCCAGAAAATGCAAAAGTGAGGGAAAGAAAAGCTAACCAGGATGATTGGAGAGGAGGGGGATTATTAATATCTTCTATGTAGCATAATTTAAGCAGGCGAGATGGTAAAAGGGGCAGGATTTTAAACCAAAATCCCGCTGTTCTAATATTAATATTAGTTAAAATAGAATCCATTCCCATCTCTAATCTCAGAAAAGATGTAGGAGTTGAGGGAGGAAGAGTCAGAAGAGCCCCAAGAAATTTGTTTGGAGGTATGTCTACATCATTACTAACAGTATAACCCCATACTTCAGTGCCATATAAGTTCTGAGAGGTAACTTTGGCTCTGTATGCTGATATAGGAGCTTGGACAGATCGTCCTGCTGTGGTTTCATAAAGTTTCTTTATAGTCACAGCTGATTGGGCTGCCTTAGTTTTAACTGAGTAAATATGATGGATGCACTGTGATGGAGAAGCTGTGAATAAGACACCTAAATATCTATAGGTTTTGACAACTTCAAGTTTGGTTCTCCCCATATTCCATGGATATTTTATCAAACGACTTCCCCAATACATTATTTTGGATTTAACACAATTTTCTTTGAGTTATTTTATCTGCAAAGATGCTCAAAAGTTGTGATTGCCCTCTGTAATCCAATAGGAGTTCTTGACAGTAAGTGTCATTTGCATACATTAAAATAGAAATTGGGGTTGCTAATAGTTTTGGGCGATGAAAATGTGCATCCTGCATATTTCCAATAATGTCATTCATGTAAAGATTAAATAACAAAAGGGCCAAAATACAACTTTGTCTAACCCCTTTTTATGTGATTTTTTTTTTTTTTGAGTAAGTTCACCCTTCAAGCCCCACCTAACTTGGGCCCACGTATCTTTTTAATATTTTATCAACAAATGCAAAAGGGAAGGGTCCATCCCATCATTTATCATTTTCTCCTAAAGTTTGCTTCTATCTATACTGTCAAAAAATACGTGCTAGAATAGACTCACAGCTGCAAATAAAGTCAATGAGAGCTGTGCTTTTAATACATAAAGCGCATGTGCTACCAACCATTCAAAAAATCAAATTTCAGACATTTCAAATTGAGTGCTTAAAATTACCAGATGCTTAACCTTAACTTGTTCCTCAGCTCCCCATCTTTATAATTATGTTGTGTCTACCCCTTACCAACAGGGAAGTTGTAAAGGTTATTGTCATGAAAAAAATCAGATACTGTATTGATGTGCATCAGAGGAGTTCCTGAGGAAATGGGAAGGTTTTTCTTCAGAGCAGCGTTTGAAGAGTACAATAAAGAATGGGACCATGCAGTAAAAAAAATGGAGAAAACAAAAACCTGAAGAAATGCTTGAGTGAGCAACATCCACCCTGTGCATTGAATGAGGCAAGGGTCTTGCTATATTCCTCCCCCCACCACACACAGGAGGACAAACGATAACCATCCTCCTACTTTTGTAATCGCACCCCCTGCCAGTCAGTCCTTCCCACCACACAGCTCTGATTCCTGAACAGCTTTGCATGTAACCTGAATTTTGGGTGGTAGTTCCTGTTATTCTGGATGTCCTCTCATTAAAGTAGCTTAATTATTTTTTATACTTATCCTGAATGAAGGACAACTGTAATATGAACTAGAATCAATTTTTTTACCAAGCCTCCAGCTTAACAACATGATCAAGTATCAAAACAGAACTTGCATCATACCAAGTTTATCCTTTGGGTAGCAGTCATCTATAAACATTCATGTCAGTGAATGTTATAAATGCATGTTGAAATAGCAGGGGAAATTCATTTCTACAGGTGGCAGCCAACTCTCTCAAATAGGCCCTCCAAGGGCTGCTGCCTATTATACAAAAACTAGAAAACATCATAATTAGTTTACTGATATACGAGTGAGTAAGAACTCTTTTCTTTTGTAATTGCTCAACTTTGATCATTTTAATCTCTGAACTCTGATATCATAATTCCAGTAGCTCTCTGGTTGTCCATAGCATCAAGACCTGCATTTCTAATGGAAAAGACACACACAACTTTTTCATACTTCCTCCAGAAATTAGCTGCTTTCTGTGTGGGTCACCATTAAGATGAGCTATTATAGAAGAGCTTTAGTACAGTTGTCCTAGATACTTAGCACACAGTTTTGCATTTAGCTATGAACTGAGCTGTATGATTATTTTTATTATTCTATGTATTATAATGTAATATGCGGTTTTGTGGAAACTGTGAAATCCGAGACTGTCCGCAAACTTCACAAAATCAACAACAACAACATAAATAAATAAATAAATAAATAAATAAATAAAATAAATTAGTGGCTCCCTAGTGGGAATCAGCAGTCCTTACTCCCAGGAAGGGAAGGTGCCAGCTGGAGGGGCAGCACAAAGGGTAGCAGACAAGATGGCGGCTGCCTTCTTGTCCTTCCTACCTTTGTGAAGCAGCACTGTGACCACAGGACTCTCTCAAGGCAGCTGGGGCCTCTCTCCCAATTGGTACCAAGGGGCAACATGAAGGGCAGCCAGCAATGAAGATGGTGGCAACCCCCTCATCCCTCTTCCCCTCTGGGGCCTCTCTGTCAATTGGTGCTGAAGGGCAGGGCCACAGCAAAATGCCTGCAAAATCGGTTCTGCGAGCCATGAGTGGGCCACTGTAACAAGCGCTCTTCCCAGGGGTGGCCACAATGACCCCAGATCACTCATCCCAGGGATGGCCACTCAGCCCTTGCCTAGCCTGGGTCTCTTTGGCCACTCTCCCCTTCACTTTCCCACCATACCTTGATGTTATCCTTTTGGGAAAAAAGGGGAGGCTGCCCTACAGGCTTCCTAAGCCTGATCTCACACTCCTGAGGTTAGATGTCTCTGCTCTTGGCCTTAAGAGCTAATTAGGCTCCAACCATCCCTTATACCACATCCATGTCTTGCAGGTATTATCAATCAATCAATCATCTCAATCAACAGCCTTCTAGGGCTATGGCCTCAATCCCTGTGACTGGGACTCCCTGCCCAGACACTTCACCTACTTTGGCTACTCCTGGGTATAATTTCCAACTATGTCTTCTCCACCCAGGCACTTCGCCTCTCATGGCTGCTTCTGAGTACAGCACCTCGGCCTGTACTCCCCATCCGGGCACTTAGCCTATGCAAATACTCCCGGGCATTTTGTCCTGCCTTATCAGGCTCTTATCTCTGCCTCTTCCTGGGCTCGGCCCCCTGGCTCTGATTTCTGGGCTTCTTTGCCTGGCCTCTGCCCCTCTTTGGGCTTCAGGGTGCTTACCGTGATCTCTGGGCTTCTGTACCCTCCCTCTGTCCTTCTCTGGGCCTCAGGTCCCAAGTCCCAATCTCTGCTGTCTTCCTGGGCTCTGGCCTTGCTCCCAGACCTCTGACCCTCTCTGCTATGTTCCTGGGCTCTAGCCTTGCTCTAGGGCCTACTGGGACCTCCTCTACCCCTAAGTCCTGTCTACAAACCTCCACTGCTGCTTACTCCAGCTTAGCTCAGCTCAGCTGTTAGCCAAGAGCCTTGCTGCAGCCCTGCTGCCCAGATGCACATCTCTCTGTGGCTCTCAGGGCTAGACTGCCTGACCAACTCAGGCCTAGAGTTTATATGCTGACAGCCCAGCCCCTTGCAGGTGGCTCCCCTGATTGCCACTGCAGCCCTTAGGCAGCCTCATCTCCTCTTAAATGGAGGGAGATGATCCCAATGCAGGGGAAAAGCGGGAAAGGGGCCAAGAGGCTTCCTTGGCTGAACAGAGAAATCCAGAGCAGCCTAAGGGAAAAAAGGGGGGCATATAAGCATTGGAAACAGGGAGAGATTACTAAAGAGGAGTATGTCTCCTCAGCTCACAGTTGTAGGGAGGCAGTTAGAAAGGCCAAAGCTACCATGGAGCTGAGGATGGCATCCCAAGTTAAGGATAACAAAAAATTGTTTTTCAGATATATAGGGAGTAAAAGGAAGGCCCAGGGCGGAATAGGATCACTATTGAATGGGTAAAAGCAAATGGTGACAGACAGGGGAGACAAGGCTGAACTCCTCAATGAGTTCTTTGCCTCAGTGTTCCTAAACGAGGGGCAAGACAAGTCTCACAATGGTATTGTAGAGAGACAACAGCAGGTCACCAGACTACCAAGAGTTGACCCTGAGATGTTGCAGAGTCACTTGGAAGGACTGGATGCATTTAAGTTGGCAGGCTCGGATAAGCTCCAGCTGAGGGTACTGAAGGTACTGGCTGATGTCATTGCACAGCCACTGGTAAGAATATTTGAGCACTTGTGGTGCACGGGCCAGGTCCCGGAGGACTGGAAAAGGGCCAATGTGGTCCCTTGTTTTCAAGAAGGGGAGGAAGGAGAATTCAGGCAACTATAGGCCAGTCAGTCTCACCTCCATCCTTGGCAAAGTTTTTGAAAAGATTATTAAGGCTCATATATGTGACAGCCCAGCAGGAAAAATTATGCTGAGGGGAAACCAGCACGGGTTTGTAGCAGGTAGATCATGCCTGACTAATTTAGTCTCTTTTTATGACCAGGTTATAAAACACCTGGACGCAGGAGTAGGGGTTGACATTGTTTGACTTCAGGAAGGCCTTCGATACGGTATCCCACCCCATACTGGTGAACAAGTTAAAAGGCTGTGACTTGGATGATTACACAGTCCGGTGGGTGGCAAATTGGCTAGAAGGTTGTACCCAGAGAGTGGTAGTGGATGGATTGGTATCAACCTGGAAGGACATGGGATGTGGGGTCCCGCAGGGCTCGGTCCTTGAACCAATACTCTTCAATGTTTTCATCAGTGCCTTGGACAAGGGAGTGAAGTGTACTCTGTCCAAGTTTGTGGATGATACAAAACTGTGGGGAGAGGTGGACACACTGGAGGGCAGGGAACAACTACAGGCAGACCTGGACAGGTTGGACAAATGGGCAGAAAACAATAGAATGCAATTTAACAAGGAGAAATGCAAAGTGCTGCACCTAGGGCGGAAGAATGTCCAGCACACATGCTGCCTAGGAAATGACCTGTTCGGTAGCATGGAAGCGGAAAGGGATCAAAATGAACATGAGTCGTCAGTGTGACCAAGTCATCAGAAAAGCGAACTGCACTTTATCATATATCAGCAGATGCATGACAGACAAAACCAAGGAGGTTATAATTCCCCTCTATCGGGCGCTGGTCAGACCACAGTTGGAATACTGCATGCAGTTTTGGGCGCCACACTTCAAGAGGGATGTGGAAAACCTAGAGAGGGTCCACAGAAGGGCCACTCGTATGGTTAAGGGCTTGCAGGCCAAGCCCTACAAGGAGAGACTAGGGCACCTGGACCTCTTCAGCCTCCGCAAGAGAAGGTTGAGAGGCGACCTTGTGGCTGCCTATAAATTCATCATGGGGGCACAGAAGGGAATTGGTGAGGCTCTACTCACCAAGGTGCCCCTGGGGGTCACAAGGAATAAAGGCCATAAGCTATCAGAGAGCAGATTTAGACTTGACATTAGGAGGAACTAAAGTGACCAAAATCTGGAATGGGTTCCCAAGGGAGGTGGTACTCTACCCTACCCTGGGGGTCTTCAAGAAGAGGTTAGATGGGCATCTGGCTGGGGTTATCTGAACCCAGCACTCTTTCCTGCCTATGCAGGGGGTTGGACTCAATGATTTATTGAGGTCCCTTCTGATCCTAACATCTATGAATCTATAAACTGACACATATGCATTATGTGCCCTGTCACAGGCACAAAAAATCTTTTGTCTCACCACAATTTAAGTAGGTTCCTAATTAAAACAAAAACTAGAGACCGAATGAGACAAAGTTTCCATTGTGCTAGACAAAGACCAAATTTCTTGTCCTGATTATTTGCCATCTTTTAAATTTGATACTGTGAAATATGAATTTCTCAGTTCCCTTGTAGCTGCTTATTATTCAGCAATTACATTTAACTTGAGTTCACCAAAACCCTACATACACAAAAAAAATAAACAAGCAACAAAGAGCAACAGATTCCAAGATTAGGACTGTCAAAACAAAGGGCAGTTTCTTAAAATTATAGTGTAAACTCCACACCTGCTATTACAAAATGGACAGTTGAAAACAGACCATATATAACATGTTATTAAAATCACCTACACAGTGAGTAAGACTTAGTTTTGGGTAAGCAGGCATGGCTTTACTGAAGTCAATGGATTTCTACTTGCTTACACTAGTATTACAGTTGCTGCATTTTCTCAACTTCAAGGCCACTGGGGTAACACAATGAGTCATCAGCAGAGATCTGGGTTTTCTGTTTCCCATGGAAAAATGGAGAAACCACAGATTTCCTGGTTTTACCAGACAAAATGTGGATTTTCTCTTTTAGCAGAGAAACCCACGCATTTGTCCTTTTGCAAAGAGCTCTGCAGGCTGGCTGAGTTCCAGCCTGCAAGAGCTGATGGCAAAAAAGGCGGGAAAGCCCCAGCCCTCCCCAAGAGGGGCAGGGGCAGGGGGAGTGAGAGGGGGAAGAGCAGAGCCTGCAGCTTTTAGTCAGTCACAAGGCTTAGGTCAGGCTCACCTTCCTCCTGGAGCCTGTGAGGTGGTAAGTGGGGTTTGCAGGGGGCTGGGGGGGTTGCAGGGCAGGGCTGGGGTGGAAGCTGGCTGGGGACTGAGGAGCGGGGAGGTGCTGGGGAAATACATGGAGTCCCTGGCCAGTGCCTCCATGTGCGTCTTCCCTTAAGGGCTGCTAGAACCACTTTGGTTTCACATGCCCCCGGCCAGGTACTCTGGCGACAAGCGGGGAGATATGGAACCAGCCGGGCACTCTGGCCATGAGCGGGGAGGTGCTGGGGAAATACACAGAGTGCCTGGCCAGCTCCACATCTCTCTGCTCACAGCCGGAGTGCCTGGCTGAGTGCACGTGAAACTAAAGTGGCTCTAGCAGCCCTTAAGGGAAGCTGCACATGGAGGTGCCAGCCAGGAGCAGGGAGATGTGGAGCCAGCTGGGCACTCCGTGTTGTTCACTCTCAGGGGGCAGGGGGGACCCACGCCTCCAGATCTGTATGGGGTGGGGCAGGCTGTGGGCTCAAGCTCCTGCCCTGCTTCCTTCGCACAGGGCCACTGTAGCCCCACAGGCTCAACTCAGCACAGCTGGAAACAGCGGGCCATGCCAGGATCTCCTCGCCCTCCCACCACGCCTCCTGCACCTGCTGCTGCTTTGACTAGTGGAGACCCACACCACTTCCCTCAGTGCAACCCCACATGCAGGAGATGCATCATTGGGGCAATGCAGAGCAGGGTGGCAGACCTGGCGTGGCTGGGGACAAAGAAGCCGTGCAGGGATCTCCTAGCAGCTGCTCACTCCGTGCTGCCCCAGTGATGCGCCTCCTACACTCAGGGCTGCACTAAGGGAAGCGGTATGTGGCTCCACCATTCAAAGGAGCAGAAGGCATGGGAGGCACGGTGGGGGGGCAAGGAGAGTTTGGTGTGGCCCTGTTGTTCCCAGCCATGCTGGGTCTTTGCCTGTGGGGCTACAGTGGCCCCACAGGAGAGAAGCAGGGTGGGAGCTTGAACCCACAGCCTACCCCCCACACAGATCTGGGGGTGTGGGTCCCCCCAGGCCTCCCAGGAGTGCGTGCGGTCACCGAGGGCCAGCCCCACCCCCGCCAGAGCCGGTAGCAAGCAGGCAGCAGTGGGGGAGCCAGCTCTGTGCTCCTGCTGCAGCTGCCTTCTGTTGGGGGCAGGGACCTGTGGACCTGGGTCCCTGGTCCCATAGCCCTGGCAGCTGAGGCCTCTTCTGGCAGGATAAGTGTGTAGGGGCTGTGGGTGGGGGGCAAGGTGCATAAGCAGGGCTGGAGGGCTGTTGTGGGGGTGAAGAGAGGCACCAGCAGGGCTGGGGAGGCTGTGGGGGGAAGTGAGGGGCACCAGCAGAGTCGGGGGGGCTTTAATTTTAATAATGGATTTGGGGGGTTTTATCAGAGAATTTGCAATTCTTTATCACAGAAAACCAGGATCCCTGGTCATCAGTCTTACAGTGTCAAATGGTTGAAGGCTGATGACAGGGAGGGTGTGATAAGGGATGGATTAGTTTGAACACTGTTCATATATTCTCCCTCTAAAGCAGGTGTGGCCAGCTTAAGGCATGGATGTCACAAGTGGCACAGGCAGCCCCTGCATGGGCACACTGCAGATCCAGGAATGGGCAGGCAGTACAGCGGCAGATAAGACAGCAAGCAGAAAGCAAAACAGCAAATTGGAGCAGAGGGAAAGAAGCAGAAAGTAATGAAAATAAAGGAATTCAAGGCTATTCTATGGAGTTCGATTACCTGGAAAAGGAAGATTCCGACAGGCAGAGCCTGACATAAAATTACTTCATATTCTAGTGTGGCAGCACTAAGCAAAGGAATTGTAGGTTTCACGTGTAAAAAGCTTTTAAGTCTCTTAAGCCTCCATCTATTTGGGCCTTCAGTTAACAGTTGATGGAGCCGGTAATTTTTGTCATTGTTTGCTTCTATTGCCAGTAATGATGTTAGGGTCTGTGTAACAGAAAGCCTGAGACTCTGGGTGCATCTACATGTGCAAATGCTGCTGGATGGGTTTACTTCAGAGTAATTTGCTTTGGAGTAAACCCACCCTGGGCAGGTGTCTACATGTGCACCCATTTGGGAGAAGATTTGCTGCTCCTGGCGGCAGTCTGCTCCCACCCCCTCCAGCCCTGCACCAGTCCCCTGCTGGGAGAGGGAGGGGTGGGGGGCAGGGTGTAGGGGGCCAAGGTCCCCAGGCGCTGGCCTGGTGGGGCACACTGGCTGGAGAGGCCAGAGCGCCTCCTGTGTTTTGGTGTGTAGCCCACCTGCCCACCTGGCAGGTTGTGGGCTTCTTTTGTCATTCTGGCTGTAAATTCCAACCGCTGCCTCCCGCCCGCCCCCCCCCCCAAACTTGTGTGCTGTATTGCTAATTCTCCCACAGAAGTGCTTTGGGGCTGGAGGCAGGGCTCTGCACAGGCTGATTTGCCTTGGGGCCTGCACCCTGCTCAGATCATCGGGGACGGGGGGGGGTGCAAATCTAGGCATTTGTCCCTGGATGCCGGAGACCCACGGGACGCTACTGCCCCCTGCAGCAGCCAGAGAGCTCCCCGTGGGTGCTAGCATAGGAGCTGGGCAGGAGCACAGATCCAGAAGACAACTGTCTCCTGGTGGAGGTTGGGAGATTGCTTCTTGCCCCTGGGAGCTGCTTGTTGCTGGGGCAGGCTCTAGTGGTGAAGCCTGGGCAGGGACAATGTCCCACTGCCCCAGCAGCAGGGAACTTCCAGCTCCAGCTCCCTGATTGGAGTCAGGGGGCTTGGAAAGAGCTGTGGGGGAGGGGCAGGGGGAGACATTTATATGCGGGGGGGAAGAAGGGGAAGAGCTGTGGGGGGAGGAGCAGATCCCAGCCCCCTTCCCCAATCGGCTGGTGGGGCAGCTAGTAGCAAGCCCCCAACTATCTCCCAGCCCCCTGTCCACGACCACAATTGCAGAGCAGGAGCTGGGAGCTCCCTGCTGCCAGGGCAGGGAAACATTATCCCCACCTGGGCTCCAGAGGCAGAGCCTGCCCCAGCACTAGGCAGCTCCCGGGGCCAGGGAGCAATCTCCTGCTTCCTGCTGTCTGACTGGCTGGGAGCAAATTTGCATTTGCAGGTAGCAAATTAACTGCCGATTACAGCAAATTACTGTGCTGTACGGGTCTGTATGTGTAGACATGGATGCTTACTATGCAGTAATTTGCTCTACTGCACAGTAAAGTGTCCCATATGTAGATGCGTCCTCTGTCACTTTAAGAGAGGATGAACCCAGGGAGAATGCTGCAGGGAAGACAGGGCACAGCTGCAGCCTGGCTGCCATGGAGCCCAGGTAATGAACCTGCAGATAACCCTGGGGAATCACCTGACTGGAAAGGGGCAGGGTCTGGGAGAGGTATAAGCCAGGGCCAGAGCCAGGACAGGCAGTTTGGCCCTTGAGGTTGAAGAGGGAAGAGCTTGGTTGTGAGGTGGACTGTGAACATGCTATACCTGGAGACAGCAGGTGAAGTGGTGGAGGGCTAGTAGCAAACTAAGGCCCAGATTGGGTAGGAGTTGTGATATATAGCCACAAGGCTAGAAGTTTAGTTATAGACAAAAGGGCTTATGTTTTGTTTTCAGTTTTTTCTGGTGGTTTGGGTGGGACTGTGAAGGATGTTTTTTTTGAAGCCCCATTAGCGCCTGAGAGGGACACAACTGCCTTGAGCCCTGCCCAAGGCAGACTTAAGGTGCAGACTGGAAGCCAGAGGGTCTGGAGCCTGAGAAGGGCAAAGCTTGGGGCCAGGGGCCCTGTGCCCAAGCGGGGGCAGAGACAAGGGACCCAGAGGGCAAGATATGAAGCAGGGATCCAGAAGCTTGGTTTGGTACAGTGAACGGGAGCTAGAGGCCCCAGCAAGTGAAGAAGGGAGAAGGCTGAGGCCCAACACGGGAAACGATTGCACATAGGCTAACTCTAGGATCCTTAGGTAGCCTCCCCCCCGCCAATAAAACAATACAGGATTACAACATTTCGCACTAACAACATTTATAAATTGACACCGTTTCAACTTTGACATCAGTTTCAACTTTACAATGCTTGATCCGATGCTACACCATGCCAGTGAACAATTTTGCTGCATCGTCCATTTCCCTGGAGTACATCTGTCCAAACTTCCTTGGACACTTTCTTTAAGAAAGCAGGCCAGACTCCAGAAAAACCTGCATCCAAGACTCCTGAGAAGATTCCAGCCAAGAACCAGTCAAAAAATCCAACCAAGAGCCCTTCAAAAAGTCCAGGAAAGTTACCTCAAAGAAGTCCTTCCAAATCAATATGATTGCTATTTATAATATAAATACATTAAGATAGCTATATTACTCACCTATAATTGATTGAGTACAAAATTCTGGGTTATTTTTTTATGAAAATAGGGTATCGGGCCTTGATTCAGGAACCAATTCCCCATTTATAACATTGTTTCCTATGGCAAAATCGGTTCCGAGTTGCAAAGTTTCAGGAACCAATTGTGTCATAAGTCCGAGGACTGCCTGTAACGTCAAAGGTATGACAGGGAAGTGAGGAGGGGAGGGCACCCTAGAGCTAGATCTAGGGGTAGGGATTGCATGGCCACCAGAGTATGTCACAGCCTCCCCTGGAGCCTGAATTAGCTACAATTTGTAGCAAATCACTTGATTTGATGTCCAGGAGTACAGGGAGTACATCTCTGTATGTATAGGTTGTATAGCCTGTTATGAGTCCTAGCACACTGTTAAGTACAATGTCAAGCTTTTTAGTGTGACAGCTTCTGGACCATTCAGAAGCACAATGTGGCCTCACCAGTGCTGAATGTAGGGGAATAATCACTTCCTTTGACCTACTGGCAACACACCTACCAATTCAGCCCAGTATGCCATTAGCCTTTGGCAAGTAGGGCACACTGCTGGCTCATATTCAGTTTATTGTCAACTGTAACCCCCAGATGCTTTTCTGCAGCACTGCTGCCCAGCCACTTAGCCCCCTGCCTGTACTGGTGCATGGGATTGTTCCATCCTAAGTGCAGGACTTTGCCTTTGTCCTTGTTGAACCTCATGAAATTTCTTCTGGCCCAATCCTCCAATTTGTCTAGATCTCTCTGAATCCTAGCCCTACCTTCCAGCATATCTACTACTTCCCCCAGCTTGGTGCCATCTGCAAATGTGCTGATGGTGCACTCTATGCCATCTTCCAGGTCATTGATGAAGATATTGAACAAAACCAGCCCCAGGATTGACCCCTGGGACACTCCACTTGATACTGGCTACCAACTAGACATCAAGCTATTGATTACTACCCTCTGAGCCCAATGCTCCAGCCCATTTTCTATGCACCTTACTGTCCATTCATCCAACCCATACTTCCTTAGCTTACCCACCTTGCTAAAAGCAAGGTACACCACATTCACCAGTCTCTCTGAATCCACAGAGCCAGTCATCTCATACAAGGCAATCAGGTTGGTCAGGGATGACTTGCCCTTGGTGAATCCATGTTGACTGTTCCTAATCACCTTCTTCTCCAAGTGCTTAGAAATGGATTCCTTGAGGATCTGCTGCATGATTTTTCCAGGGACTGAGGTAAAGCTGACTGGTCTGTAGTTCCCTGGATCCTCCTTTTTCCCTTTCATAAATATGGGTATTTTGTTTGCCCTTTTCCAATCATCTGGGACCTCTCCTGATTGCCATGACTTTTCAAAGATGATGGTCAGTGGCTCTGCAATCACATCAGCCAACTCCCTCAGCACCCTTGGCTGCATCTCATCCGGCCCCATGGACTTGTACACATCCAGCTTTTCTAAGTAGTCTCTAACCTGTTCTTTCACCACTGAGGGCTACTCACTTCCTCCCCAAACTGTGCTGCCCAGTGCAGTAGTTTGGGAGCTGACTCTACCTGTGAAGATGGAGGCAAAAAGTTATTGAGCACTTCAGCCTTTTCTGAATCCTGTCACAAGATTGCCTCCCCCATTCAGTAAGGGACCCACACTTTTCCTGATCCTCCTCTTGCTACTTCTCTCTATCCTTCATGCAAAAAGCCAATGTGCCAGGGTAACCCAGGACTTTTATTTTCTAGTTCTCATTGTGCAGCAGCTCCAAGACATCACCTTGGCTGCAATACCATATTGACTCAAATTCAACATGACTCTGAATGCAACATGACCCCCACCCAATAATAAGGTTCTGTACATGGAAAATTTATAAATCTGTTCTAATTTTCCATGTATGGAGCCTAATTATTGGAGAGTCATTTTAAATTCATTCTTATGGCTACATTGGGGAAGGCAGTGGCAGGCAGGAGGTGGTAGGGGAAGTGGTACAGGGGCCAGGCAGTCAGGGGGAGTGAAGTGGGGGAGGTCAAGCAGATTGACCCTTTGCCTCTCCACACCTTGCCCCTTGCAGTTTGTGCCCCCCCACCAGCTTGCCCCTCCCATTCCTGTCTCCCCCATCACCTCTGCATCACTGCTGCTTACCCTGGCTCTAACTGGCAAGCTCTGGCTCTGCTCCAGCCCAGGGCATAAAGCAGTGGTTCTCAACCTTTTTTGTACCAGGACCCACTTGTAAACTTTGATGGATGGTCCCAACCCAGTACAGTCCCAACCCACAGCCCTCCACCCCTCTCCCTGCCACCAGCCCTGCTGATGCCCCACACTCCTGACCTGCTGCCTCTCCCCCCCTAGTCCCACAGTGTATGGGGCAAAGGGTGGGTGTGGGGGGCATGGGGATGTGGGGCATAGGGGAGGGCACATAACCCCCCAGATTTGTGCACCCACGGTGGGTACAGGGCTGCAGCCTGGCTGCACTGGCACAGGTGGGAGCTGCCTCTGTGGCCCAGTGGGCAGGACTTGGTACAGGAGGACAGAGTGGGGTGGTGAGACTCATTGCTGCCACTGTCACCAGAACTCCTCCACCAGTCACACTGCCAGCAATGTGAGGAGTAACAGATCGGGGGGAGGGCTGTGCTGCCCTCACCTTTTTTCCTGGCGTGTGCTGGGCTGTGGCTCTACCCCACCACCATGGCCTGGCCACTGCTGCCGCTCCCCATAGGCCACAGCTCTACTCAGGAGAGAAGGTGGGGTGGCAGGCAGTGTTGCCTGTGCCCCACCCCCTTGACATGTCGTTTATGCCCCCCTCTCCCTGCCTGCCCCATAGACTTACTTGCGGGGAGCTGCTTTCCATGCTGCCTGGCTGCCATGTCCATGCATGTGGCCCACCCTGTCTGACTGCCCTCAACCCACTTCCCCCAGCCTCAAGCAGCTCCTTGCAGGCTGGAACTCTGCCAGCAAGGGGAAACTCGCTAGTTGTGGCTCCAGCCCGTCCCCCCATAGCCTCATACTCCAATCCAAATGAGGGGCTTCTTTTCTCCATGTTAAATGAGGGGGGCAACTCATCTTGGATTTGAGAAAATACAGTACAGAAGATCCTCGCCATTTGTGGGGATATGTTCTTGTATCCCATGCGAATGGGGAAATCCGCGAATAAGGTACTGTGTTTATGAACGCCGTCTACGTTCATGAATGCAGTGTCCCTGGTGGCTGGTGTGGGGGTGGGGGCATGGCTACGCCGGCAGTGGTGAGAGCTCGGCAGTGGCGGTGGGAGCATGGTGGCGGCAGCAAGTGCAGAGCTCCCAAGGAGCTCCTTTAAATGTTTTTAAAATGTGGGTTCGGCTTTCACGAATATTTGAAACTGCGAAGGCCGAACCCACAGATAGCGAGGGTTTCCTGTATAAAATCACTCTCACGCAAGTCTTAGTCCTTGATATGTATGCAATGAAAATCTGCTTAAATAATGAAACCCAAAATACCTGGACTTTTAGAAAATCATTTACTATACTCATAATGTATAGCAAGTGAAAAAAAAAGGTGTTGTAACTTGTATAATAATACACTTAACTGTAACAAGTAATGTTTTTAAACAAAAAGCATCTGTAGTAATTAACAATAAACAAACAGAAGTAGATTCATAGATGTTAGGGTCAGAAGGGACCTCAATAGATCATCGAGTCCAACCCCCAAGTATGAGCAACCCCCACCCCCAAATTAAAGACAATATATGTCTTACCACAGTGGAATTATAGCACTAAAGTAACTCACACAAGCAACAATGCCTTCACATAATGCAGATTTGAAAAATATCAAAGTAAGCATCTTAGCATCTAAGACTTAGCATCTAAGAGATGCATGCTTGATCATCTGCCAGTTTAGTCTGCCTAAACCAAAGATAAATTCTCCTTTATGTAATGTCACCCTGCTGTCACTAAATCCCGCATGTTAGCAGTCTACAACAGTGATTCTCAGCTTGGGTGCCTTGAGATTCTTTCAAAGGTGTCACAGGATGTCATGCAATGTTAGCAGTGTTGTTAGGTGTATAAACATGATTCACAAGATAAACTCAGATTTCACATAGGAATCCATATTGTTCAAAACATTCTGTACAAAACACGTGGTGTTTCTGAGTGTTCTGCTACAGAAGAATTGGTCTATTATTTTTCTGTAGTCAAATAAAGTGAAAACTAAGAGCCAGCATTTTCCAAGGGGTGTCTTGGGTCTAAACAAGGGGCACTTCCAGGCTAAAAGGACCGAGAACCACTGGTGCATTGTCCCAACAGCCAGCATAATATATATTCATTAACCATCACTGGTATTTTGCCCCCTTTTAACTTCCAGTTCTGACAAGACTACAAAGACACAAATTGCAAAGAGAAAACAGAAACCTTTGCTGGTTGTTTTTACCTATAAAGTCCTGGCAGTTGGGGGTGGAAGCACAAGTTTCTGCGTGACTTTTTGTGTGTATGTTCATTTTATTAAAAAATTTGATAACTAGGGATTTTGTCACGTAGGAGATACTATAGGTTACTGTTTGGATTATGACAGTGCCCAAGACCAAGGGAAACTTGGGGGAGGCATTCTTTTAAACAGCAGGTGGGCGGCTTTCCTAGCACCTACTTTATTCAAACTCTTGAGAACCAGTACAGGAAAACAACCCTCCTTGTGGAAGAGCACAGGAGCCCCAAACCTCCAGCACTGCCCTTGGCTCCTCCTCGACCCAAACCCCAAAGACAAAGCATACTACTGAGATGTTATCTGTATTAGTCTGAAATCAAGTAGAAGGCAAGGTAAACTTGCACCTTATAGACCAGGGGTGCTCAACCCCCAGCCTGCAAATCCAGCTCAGGGGTCTGGAAATTTAGAGGCAGTGAGGAGCGGCAATTAATACTACCATCCTTCTCCTGCTGCCAAATTACCAAGGTCCCTTTCACCCCATCAGGTAGAGGCAGTGCCACATCCCCTTCCCACACCCCAGAACAGCCAGAAGGGGCAGTACTAAGGCTGCGCAAAATTTCACTGGCTGTTTTGTTTCGACGCTGTTTTGAGCTCGAAACAACGAAATCAAAATGAAATGAAGGGCTTCAAAACAGCCTTGAAATAAGACGAGGGCAGTCAAAACATTTTTATAGTTTTGAAACGTTTTGAGTTTCAAAGCTGAAGTTGGGTTTGCTTGCAGGGAAACAGAAAGCAAGGAAAGGGAGGGGGAAGAGGGGGAAAGGACTGCTCCAATATTGACTGTGTAGCTGGCCAGTGACTGTGATCCTTCCCTGAGGTTCCTTCCAATCCCAGCGCTCTGGGGGAGGGATGGAAAAACAGCATAAAAAGCAGCATTGTTTGAACTGGGCTGCTTTCTGTCTTGGAGTCAGTTACTGAGCTATCTTCCAGAAGCTCATCAGCGTTAGACAACAAAGGCTACTACCATTCATTTCCTACTTGCTAGCCTAGTAGGAACTTTATTGGCATCCGCTGTGTGGCACACAAGTTCCATCTTGTAGTCAGGGATGCCTTGGAGGCGGACAGGGCTGCCAGTGACATTGTCAGTACCACTGGCAAGCTCATTTCCATATGCAAGAAGGTGGCAGGCTACTTCCTACCATCTGACTTGCAGGCTACTTCCTGCCAAGGGGGGCAAGATGCTGCAGGACAAACAAGCAGAGCTGAACATCCTACACCACAAAATCATGCAGGATGTGGAGACTCAGTGGAACTCCACGTGCCTGTTGGTCCAGAGGCCAGATGTGGCCACAGTTGCCTGTGAACACCTGTTCTGTCCACTGACCAGTGTTTCAAGTGAGAGGGTGTTCAGCATTGCTGAGGATGTAGTGACACCGCACCGCACCTGCTTGGATCCTGGTTTGGCGGAGCAGCTGGTGATCCTGAAGGTGAACCTCCCACTGGTGGGTTCCCCAAGCTCCAGATGCAGACGGAGTGAATGCCACCCTCTTCACTCTGTCCGCACCTATTTCCTTTTTTCATTTGTTTAAAAACCATTTAATACCCCGCTCTCAGAGCTGGAGGGGACACTAACTGCATCACCAGCCAGCACGGGAAGAACATGTCCCTGCTGAGCTCTCATGCCAGGATGAACTTGGAGATATGGGCTGGGGCTATGGGGAAGGAAGAGACCCCAGAGATCCTGGGCATAACCACTAAAATTACACTCTGCCAGTTGGGAGGCCTGGTAGGACTGCTGGCAGGACGGCAACCCCAGGAAATGCCAGGACCGAGGACCGCCTGGTGAAAGGCAGGTAGGAGGCACCATAACCTCCAGCTATCACACTCACATGGCACAGTCCTGGCTGGGGAAAGCCCAGACCCATCACATCTAATGGCCATAACTTGACTGAGAGTAGATTCAGGCTAGATATTAGGAGGCATTACTTCACAGTCAGGGAGGCTAGGATTTGGAACCAACTTCCAAGGGAAGTGGTGCTCGCTCCTACCTTGGGGGTCTTCAAAAGGAGGCTGGGTAATCACCTAGCCAGGGTCATTTGACCCCAGCATCCTTTCCTGCCCATGGCAGGGGGTCAGACTTGATGATCTACTTAGGTTCCTTCTGACCCTACCAACTATGAAATTATCTTTGACAGGCCTGAGGCTTGCTGGTTGCAGTTGAGATGTGAGGCTCCATGTGAGCTCAGCTTAGCTGCCTGGGATGCCAACTTTCAGGTTGAAAAACTGTCAGGCTGAGGAAGTACCTGCAGGAGGTGGTGTGGGTGTGTGTGTGTCTGCACGCTGTTCTGGGATGGAAGGAATAGTAAAAAAGCTAGAGGCTGGCATGCAATGCAGGCAAGAAAGCCAATCAGTGACAATAGAAATGGAGGCATCAGGGGTGAGGGACAGACTGTGGTGGGGGAGGGGGAAGAGGGGATGTAGCAGCGCAGGTAAAAGTGGAGAGGTACCTGGGGAAATCAGATGTCTGGCAGGTTCTAGTGTGTCAGAATTCCAATATCATCCAAGTCTGTCAAAAAATGACAGTTATAGGCATTTCGTTTCATTATAGCCTATGGGTGAAATGTCAAAAAAGCAAAACAGTTTTGACTAAATGAAAGGGATCAGTACTTTGAAACAGTTTCGATGAAACAAAACAAAATTTGAAATGAAATACTGTCCCATTGAAACAGCAAAACAGAAGTCGAAATGAAACAGTGCTGTTTTGCACAGCCCTAGGCAGTGCCACGACCCTTCTTCCTAGGCTACACCCCCCCCATGCAGCTGGATCAGGCTCTTCTGGGCCCACTGGATCTGGACTGAGGATGCAGCAGACACAGGACTCTGGCCTGTGGGGCAAGAGTTGAGCACCAAGGTTAGAATAAGCAAAGTGTGTGTGTGTGTGTGTGTGTGTGTGTGTGTGTGTGTGTGTGTGTGTGTGTGTGTGTGTGTGTGTTGTAGCCGTGTTGGTCTAAGGACATAGGCAGACAAGGTTCCTTGGGTGAATCTGATATCTTTTATTAGACCAACTTAAGAAGTTGGAAAATAATTATTAAGCAAGCTTTCGGGTTCAAAAACACTTTGTCAGGCTAAGGAAGTTTTAGCAGTTGGTGTGTGCTCTTCCTGGATGGAGTGAAAAGTAAAGAAGCCAGAGGCTGGGCTGGTATGCATACAAGACAGGCAGTCAGTGCAACTGTAGATTGAGGAGTCAATGGGTGAGAGACAGGGGGGAGGGGGGAGGAGAAGGGGGATGAAAGTGGTGAGATACCTGGGGAGTCAGATGTCAGGCAGGTTATAATGTGTCATAAATCCAATGTCTATATTTAGTCCATGATTTTTAGTATCCAGGAGGTCGATGAAGTGGAGTTCATAGGCTCATCTCTGGGAAGTGTTTTGTAAATTTCCTTTGAGGATCAGGACTGAGAGATTCCCCATACCGGTATGTGGGTATTCCTGTCTTTGATAGATTTCTGGTGTGCATTCATTCTGGTGATAGACTGCACGTTTGAAAGAGCCACCCGGATACCATGTGAAGAACTGCTGCAGTACAGAAGAAACCCCCCCACAAATCGCACACCACTGGTTATGACATATCACCCCTCCCTTGAACCTGTACAGAAAATCCTCAAAAAATTGCAACCCATACTAGAAAGAGACCCTATTCTTAAAAAGATCTTCCCAGAGCCACCCATCCTAGCCTTCAAACAAGCACTGAACCTCGCCAACCTCATCACCAGAAGCAAACTTCCTCAAGCCCAGAACACACCAAAAGGATCCAGACCGTGCCATGACAAGAAATGCAAAACCTGCCAACACATCTCCACCACCCCCACTATTACTACACCCCACAACAGAGCCATCAGCATTCCCACATCTTACAGCTGCACCTCCAGAAATGTAATATATCTCATCCAATGCACCAAATGCCCTGATGGAAAATATGTAGGAGAGACCAAACAACAACTGCGCACCAGAATGAACACACACTGGAAATCTATCAAAGACAGGAATACCCAATTACCGGTGGGGGGGGTTTCTCACAAAAAACAAACAAAAAAAAAACCAAACACTCCGTCTCCAATCTCTCAGTCCTGATCCTCAAAGGAAACTTACAGAACACTTCCCAGAGACGAGCCTATGAACTCCACTTCATCGACCTCCTAGATACTAAAAATCACGGACTAACTATAGACATTGGATTTATGACACATTATAACCTGCCTGACATCTGACTCCCCAGGTATCTCACCACTTTCATCCCCCTTCTCTCTCTTCCCCCCTTCCTCAGCTTGTCTCTCACCCATTGACTCCTCAATCTACATTTTCACTGACTGCCTGTCTTGCATGCATACCAGCCCAGCTGCTGCCTTTACTTTTCACTCCATCCAGGAAGAACACACACCAACTGCTAAAACTTCCTTAGCCTGACAAAGCATTTTTGAACCCAAAAGCTTGCTTAATAATTTTTTCCCAACTTCTTAAGTTGGTCTAATAAAAGATATCAGATTCACCCAAGGAACCTTGTCTGTGTGTGTGTAATACATATATATTACACAGAATACATGTAATATGTATATATTATGTATTACACACACATATGCATACACACCCCCACCCCCTACTTTAGTCAATCTGTAACGGTGGTGGTGCTGCGCGCGCGCACCCCCGCCAACCTGTAGCAGTGCATGTGTGTGTGTGTAACACAAGCTTTCCTGGACTGAGGCTCGTTTCGGATACTGAGCTTCACTTTCACCCCCACCAAAGCTTCCCAGGGGGGCCACGGACCAGCCCGTGGGCCCGCGCCCCGCTCCTAGCAGCCTGGCACATGCGGCGCCGCTTGTCGCCCCGCGCTCGGGGTGGGCGGACATCGGCCCTGGCCGGCCGCCAGAGCTGAAGCGCCGCGCCCCACGACGCCTTGCAGCCGAGAAGGGTCGACCGGGACCGGACGACTCTCCCACCCCGCCGCGCGGCCGGATGTGTCGTGGCCCAAAACGGAACTGCAGCAAGGGCACCCCAGCAGCTGCCGGGACCGGATGTTGTTGTTGCGGCCGCCCCGCCCCCTCCCTGCCCTCCAGCCCCGCCCCGCCCCGCCCGGGGCCCTGACGGGCGCTTCCGCCCCGGAGCCGCAGCGACGCCGGCTCGGCCTTGCTGCTTCACTCGCCTAGCCGCTCTGTGCCGGCGCGGCGCGGCCATGGCGGACTTCGACGAGATCTACGAGGAGGAGGAGGACGAGGAGCGCGCGCTGGAGGAGCAGCTGCTCAAGTACTCGCCCGACCCCGTGGTGGTGCGCGGCTCCGGCCATGTCACCGTGTAAGGGCTGCGCCCGGGGCCGGGGCTGGGGCCGTTCCCGTGCGGGACTCTCCCGAGACGGCGGCCGCTGGGGCGGGGTGAAGTCGGCGACGGAAGTGGGGCAGCGGCCCAGCGCCCCACTGCTTGCCCGGGACGGGGCTCGAGGGGAGGCGGCTCTGGGATCGGGCCGGGCCGGGCCGGGCCGGGCCGTGCTGGAGGCGGCGGCGGCAGCGGAGCCGAGGGCCTCCCGCACCTATTGTGACGCCGGTGCTGGCGCTCGCGGCAGCTTGGGAGGTGCCACCGCCACCGCCCCGAGCCCTGGAGCTGCCTTGGGAGAGCCCTGCGGTCGCGGTGCTGCTTTCATGTGGTTAATGGCATTTAAAGGCGGAGGTGGGGGAGAGTTTTGGTGGCAAGAGGCAGGGGGACGGCAGAAGGCGCAGGCGTTGTTTGAGAGCGAGCGGACGGGGCTGGGAGGTGTTGAAGGGAGGGGATCCTGTCGAGAGGGAGGGCAGGCTCTCCTGGTAGGGCAGCTTCTAGTCGCTTGCATCTTGTGGCAGTTATCAGAAGTCCTTACCGTTTGGTAGCGGTTGGGCCTGTATGAAATCAGTCAGTGGTTCTAGCTCGTTTCTAGTGGGGAAGTGGCCGTTGTGGAAAACCATACCCACGATTACACTTCTCGCAGTGTTTTGTATTTGGAAGGCAAAGCACTAAATGAAGGTAAAGGCTTGAACTCCTTTGTCTAATCCCTTGAGGGTGGGTCCTACACAACCAAATCCAAACCTGTTAGTGGGAAGCATGAGGAAGTTTGCATCACCTGTGCTGTGGCTAATGAAAGAGCTGTGGGTTGGGGCTGACGGGCCTTCCAGGTGGTCAGGATGGTGTTCAGGTATGTGTTCATGAAAACACCTGGACTCAAACTTTTGGGCATGCCAATGAAATATCAGTCTGTCCTTCAAAAAAGTATTTGATTTACATCAATCTGTGTCGCATTCAATATTAGACATGTTCTGAGGTCTTTCAATTGAGTCCTTTCCTTTTGCTCCACCCCCTGCCAGAAAATTATACTGACTGCAGCTCCATAAAATCAGAGAAGATTAAAAAAAATCCTGTTGCAAGTCTTTTCCCTATTTCTGACTAATTGCAACCCACTTGCAGTTCATTCTTCTTATCATCATCATGTTTTCCTAAATGAAAACATTCACGGGGAGAAAAGTTTGAGAAATATAAAGAAGTTTTCTTATAGCTGATATAACTTATGTACATACAGTTTTATTTAAGCTGGATCTTTTTCAAAGATACAGGTTGATTATTACATCCAGTGAACTTACAGATGGATCAAATACTGTACATGGTATTTATTTTTTCTTAATTGGCAAATAGATTGTATAATTTGGAGATCTGGGTAGCTTCATGATTTCTATGATTGCAGATTCATGTCAGAAAGGCAAAAGTGCTATCTGACTTCATCCAATGGGAAAAGGATATAGGATATATGTAAGAGTCCTTTTAAATATTGGGGACATAGTTTTAAATGACCAAGGAAAAACAGAAGAATACGGTACAAATAAAAAGCTTGAGGTATGAAGACCTTTACCCTTCTGTACTGAGTTGAGAGAGAAAAAAGAAAATGTAGGAGGTGAAATAGTCTTGCTATTTAAAACTTCTGTTTTGAGGTCTATGACTTTTGGATCATAGTGCTTGCTGTGGTACTTTGTTTCATGCTACTACTAAGCTGTTCAGTACTGATGTCCCTCTTCTAAATAGTGTTAATACTTAGAGGTTCTCAAAGGTACTTTAGATCTTAAGAAGTTAAACAAAATCATTAAATACATGAATTTGAAAACAAGGTCCTTATTTTTACACCTGTATATTGAAGCACATTTCTAGATGTGGGCAACTGGTAGGTGGAATGTTGTCAGCAAAATGCATTTGCTACAGTGTCTGACCAAGCAGGAACTGATCTTTTTTATTGCGTTTGAAAACTATATGCCTGAGAGAAGGAAGAAAAGAACCTTTGTGTTCAGTGACAGGTTTCCTTGGTGTTCCTATTGATTGCTCAAAGCATTCGGCACATCATTATCTGTCTGATTCATTTTTCTTTTTCAGTTAATATATTTAATTTTGTCATTCTACATAGCTTGATATACTGGGTGTATAGTCTTATTGATAGCCTGCAGCATTACATGTTAAAATATAGGCCTTCAGTATTGTATGCTAAAATAAAGACAGGTAAGTAGCAGATACATTTCCAGAATATGAAGCTATTAAGCTGTGAAAGATGGAGATAGTGTGAGCAGTAAGGGGATGAGAACAGGCGACAACAGGACATAGTGGGAATTAGAGGTGAGAGTGGTAGGGGGTGATGAAGGAAAGTGTGGTGTGAAAGGTATGGGTGGGTGTGCAGGATGAGAGGCTTCAGTAGCAATACTGAGTAGTTCACAGTGGCCAGGTATGTACATGGAAAGTGTGAGAAAGGTAAGAAGGTTATGTGTACAAAGATCCTGTGTGAAGACTCAGGAGTTAGCTTAGTCTCTCTGTACCTAAGACACTTTTTTGAAAGGAAGCGCACGGTAATATTTTTTTCAGCTCCCCTGTGCTCTGAGATTGGAGCTCAGGAAACTGTTTAACACACATACATACACAGATACTTGAGAACCATTTCTCTGAGGTTCCAGGAGAATGAAGGGGACTACAGAAGTACTTGTATGTAAGAAGCATGATAGTGATCAAGACCTTAGTGTTTAAAAGAGTAGAGTGGAAAAGAGCACAGGGGAAGTAGGATGTGTATGTACTTCTGCAGATTAAGTATTCTATGAAAGGTGACTATGAGAAGAGGAACTGCTTTGAGGGAGCCCAAATCCCACTGTTCCTATGCTATAAGGACTCTCCTGTACTCTTTATTTTTGTTCTTGATGATGCCCTGTACACAATGGACTGAAAAAGAAAATAATGTCATGGGGAGCCTTTCAGCTATTGATGTCTGATCTGTAGCATGCTACCAGATGGAGTGACATTGGGGGTGAGTCGTCTACCAATCAAAACTCTTGATGTGCGGATCCATTCTTTTACATCACTGACTCATCACAGCCAGTAGAATAGTAACATAGAAAATACTTCAGAGAAAGTGGTTATTGGTTGGGTGAGTTGGTTATTAGAATGGCCACAGTTTAGAGATGACCCGAGATGATGACGTGGAGCTGATAACATTGTTTGTTTTTAATGTTGTGGATACTTCCATGCTACTATCGGTTGCTTAAAGTTTACCTGTGTTGAAATTTTCCATGCTGTCTGTCTGCCTTAGCCTTATAATCTTTGGCAATTTTCAGCCAATAGGATGCAATTGTTTTGAAAAATACATAGTTTTTTCCATGTTCCATTCTGGTGACCTTTCATTAGAAAAGGTTTAGTAGTTATGTGTTTGGAGCAGGAACTTGAAATTTGATAATGGTTAGGCATCTGCCAGCTGCATGCCCTTTTGATATCCTTATTGAAATTTGCTCAGTTCATTAAACTTTGAAAAATCATAGTTTAGGCACAGTGCAGGTAGATATTTTAGGCGCAGCAAACTTCCTTGTGCATTCCATCTGCCCTGGGCATGCTTCAGTGCTATGCAGAACAAGACTTTTTTTGTAGGTTAGTTCACAGTATCTATGGGCATCTGAATAGAGAGCAGGGTAAAGGTCAGTCTTGCTCTCTCCATGCCTTGCCTGCTGTGCCTGGGTAGTCCAAAGAAAGAAGCTGCTGATTCAAATACCAGTGGGAACAAGGTTGGCACCTTGGGGAATAGAAGTAGAGGCAGTAGCTAAGAGGAAGGAAAACAGGAACTGCAAGTTGGGGACAAAACTAAGATTACTTTTTTATCAACTTTTATCTGTGTAAACTGGACAGCAAAATGTGTCTCAACCCTCTATTATCATCCCACATTAAGGATGTTAGTTTGCTAATGCTATCAGTTACTTTGTTAGCTCAAGTGGCAGAGGTCAGCGCCACTGGATCTAAACATTCCAGCCCCGATGATGATGCATGTGGCTTTTTCTGATAACGAGTGATGGAATATGGAGGAGTTTTTAACAAATACATGAATTTGTGTCTTTGCACAAAAAAATGCACATATACACAGATGTTAAATATCGTTATGGTTTTATGGCAAGTACTCAAAAGATAAAAAAATGCCTCTAAAACTTTAATAGGGTCCCTTGTGCATATGTTTTGATTGTTTCTAAGTATAGTACTATTGTGATACCTCTTACTGTTTTGGTGGAATTTTTTTTGTTTCTTTCTTCACGCCCCCTTGGGACCATTGCATCATTTAGAGCCTAGAATGCACTGTGTTAATTTAACAAGCACCTGTTCAGTATTCTATTTTCCATAATCCTGTTTATAATCCCATGTCTCATTTAGAATATACCATTCAGACCCTGCTCTGAAGGCCAGTTATGAATTTCTTCTTGAACTTTTTCTATGCTGATTATTACTGATGTGTCTGACTTTCAAAAACAGTAGTAAATTCTTCTCAGCAGTCATGTGAAGTAAGGGACTTGTGTCATTCACAAGAGTTAATTCAGTTTTAACTATATGGAAGCTTTGCATAATTTAGGACATAAAAGGTCTACTACTACTAGGTGCTGCATTTCCCAGAGGGCCAAATACTAAACATTCATAAACTAATAAATAAATGTACTTAATGTAAACTCAGAGAATATACTCTATAGATCATAAGTGGCAAATGTTTTGAATACATGCTATTAAGTGTTACAGGTTGTAGCCATATTGGTTTATAAGCAAAATGGAATCAGAACTCTGGTTAGAGGGGATATCTTTTATTAGACCAACTAGATATTTGCAAAAAAAAATCTTTATTTGCAAGCTTTTGGGCGCACACACCCTTCCTCAGGCATAGGAGAATGCAAAGATTGTAACATTTCTTCTAGGTGGAAATGAAATTCATAATTCACAGATCTGAAGGTGTTGTAAGGTCTCCTGGTTAGAAAAGTTCATTTTGTGCAAATTAGGCTCAGATAAAAGTTAGAGCAGTCTATTTACCTCAAAGTTGTCTGATGGTAAGCAGGATGTTGGATTATGTGGTGTTTTTTTTTCTGGTTATGATGTTTCATATTTTGCAGGAGGGTGGGTAGATGCAAGGAATTTCTCTTGCATTGAGGCAACTCCAAGCTCTGTGAACATGCAAATTTAGCTTGGAACAAAAGGCTGGAGCAAGGGTGTCAGCTTTCAGGTTTTAAGGTGTTGAATTTTGCCTTCTTGTAAAACTATCAAGTTTTCATATAACAAATGGCTAAACTGATATCTTCCATGTTTCAGGGATACAGGTTGTAACCTTATTGGTTTACAGGCAAATGGAATCAGAACTCTGGGGAGAGGTGATATCTTTTATTAGACCAAGCTGGCACCCTTGCTCCTGCCTTTTGTTCTGAGCTAAATTTGCATGCTCACAGAGCTCAGAGCTGCCTGAACACAAGAGAAATTCCTTTCCCAGGAAAGCATTCCACCTATTCATCCTCCTGCAAAATATGAAACATCATAACCAGAAGGAAACTTAAACTTAATTACAGTTAACTGCGTAAATGGTATTTCAGGTCAGTTATATGGCTTTTGGATCTGACCCTTCCTTGATGGGTATGCAACACTATTTACTTTACGAAATGGGAAGAGAAGGCTTCTCCCACCTCTCAGTCCAACAGCTTAATGGGTAGAAGAGAGCTGTCCAATTGGTGGCTAGTGGACTCCCTCCCAGCTGCCCCTCCAACCCCACCCCCCCTCCCCAATTGCTCCTGCTGGCGCAGCTGGGTTCTTCAGGCTCTTCCACTGTCCTCCAGCTTTTACCTGCCCCTGCTTTTGCCCCTGTAGTGGGAGGGGGACAGGGGATCTGAGCTGCACACATGGCAGGGGAGAGGGCTGTATTGCTTGCACTGCACTTGGGAGGCAGAAGCTGGGCTGACCACACTGCTGGGAGGAGAGAGGAGAAGAGGGGTAGACTGCTGGATATGTGGCCGAGGGAGGCAGGCTACCTGTGCTGTGGGGGGGTGGAGAAGAGGCCAGGTGAGTGACACGTAGCCAGGAGGGGAGAGGAGAGCCAGGCTGCCTGTGCTGCTTGGAGGTGCCTGGTAGTTGGACTGTGTGTGTGGTGTGGAGGTGGTATGTTAGGCTGCCCATGGGGCTGTAGCCTATATGGCATGTGGCTCCCAGCTGCCTGGAATTTTTATGTCTTTGGATTAGGGGCACTTGTTCAGGCACTGGAAGACTCAGGTTCTAGGCCTCCCTCAGTGAGCTTGACCCCACATTTCTCATTTTGCTGGCAAGTGCCCTAGCAACCAGGTTACGGGCTAGGCTGGGGTAAGCAATGTTTTTTGGCCGGAGTGCTGAAAAAACCACAGTGTCTACCTTGGAAGGTGCCAGAGTACCGACACACCAGAGCCCAGAGCAGCTGTTTTCAGCCTCCCAGCTGCAGCCGGCCCATGGAGCCTGGTTTGCTTGCATCAGAACTTGCAGCCTCCCAGCCTTCTGCTGGGAGCAGCCTGGGCTCTGTGCCTAGCAGCAGCTGCTTAGAACCCGGGCTGGCGGTGGTGTGCTTAGCAAAATGGCCTTGCGTGCCATGCTTGGCATGCCTGGGGGTTGCTGACGCCTGGGCTATGCATTGCCAAGAACAGCTTCCACTTTTATTGAAGCTGACCTACTGACTGGCCAACACATCAAGGTATGTGGGGCCAAGCAGAGAATAGGCCAGAAGCACTGTCTTAGTGCTACAGACACAGTCTGGGAATTTAGTGTGCTCTGAATTCTGGCTTCTGCTCCTTCCCCAATAGAGTTTCTGCATTTTGCATTTAATAGTCATTCAATAAAATTGGGCTGACAGCAGTAGGATAGTTTGTCCCACTAGTAGCAGCAGGGGCTGGAACTTAAGGACCCTCACTTATCAGGCAACCTGTCTGTCTCTGAGTCGCACCCCTTTTGGCTGGGTTGCTTCCTGGCCTAGTGCATCTTTCCCTCCTGGCTGCTACTGATAGCCAGAACAAGTCCTTGCTGTGTGTGTGCGTGCGCGCACGCATGTGCACAGGGGCACTATGATCTAAAAAGCTGTATTAATGACTCAAAATGGCATTTATACAGCTGAAGATAAGTGCTAGTTCTTCACCGAAAGAGGAGTTGGGTTTGGCCCCATAGCTTTAAAAGCACGTCTTGTTTTGGTGCCACCTTGCTCTTCAGGATGTGCATTTGTCCTTCAATTTTTCAAGTGTAAAAATGGGTTACTTCAACTATAGACCATTGAAAAAGATGGCCCTTTCAAGTTTAAATCAGTGCTGAAGCTTAAGAATCTTCTGCCCAACCTTTTTCTAGGAACTATGCTGAGAATTGATTTTTACCCTAAAATTTAAATACAGTAAGCATTCATGATGCAATTGTTACTTGAAGTGCTTTAATACAAGTACACAAATCAAAGCAATACCTAATGGGATACATTTTTTATTTATTTTGAAAAATAACTTGCATGGGGAAAGGAGAACAGTAATTTTCATTGCCCTTAATGGTGATTTGAAGCTACATTAGGTAAAGGACATATTTGAATAGGGAACATGAACTTGATTTGTCTAGCAAAGGTAACTCTCATTTTCATTCATTTCAAACAATCAAGGTATATTAGGTGAATGGGTTGTAACTTAACATAAGTTGTTTGAATCCTAACCAGTACCATATCAGAGCAAGGGTATAGTGTAGAGAGCAACAGACCCAGCAGGGGTTTTGATATGCTTTCCCAGTTCAGTAATAAGTGATAAGACTTAGTCATGGTCAAGGTACAAACTTTTTTTTGGTCACTGTATTTTTAGATTTTGATTTTTTTTCCTGTAAAATGTATTTTTTTATTTTACTCTGGCCAGGTCATCTCACCTTGGAGGGATACAAATGATGAAGTAGCATCCACGGAACAAATATATTATTATAGAAACCTTTAACTTTATTTCTTAGCTTCCTTTGCTGATGCTTCAGAGAAACTTTTCTGCACTTACTTTTAACTGTTGGTCTGTGCCTTGGGACCAATATTTGCTGACAATTAAACCTCTACTTCAGGCTCTCTGTGGATTGAGTTCATTAAGACTGTATTGGTTAATGTTTTGAAGATTCCTGTAGTATAAAAGTTAGATGTGTAATTCTGTAAAAGTACAAAATTAAATTCTGTACAAGTCAGTGGAAAACAAGCATTGTTGTGTCAGCCATTGGTGAGCGCTTTGGTACATTACGTATTAGAATTTCTTCCACAATATTGCAGTGCATTCAGATTTGTCTTGAGTTTTGGGCATTAATAAGATCTGCACAGATGGCAAAGTTTTAAAACCATATAGGAGTTAAAATTAGCAAGTTAAAATTTTCCTCACCTATTTTTTTAATGTTTGAAAGGTAGAACATCTTACAGTTCCATACTACCTTAGTCTCTTAGCTGTTATCATTTAACATCTTAAATGGAAAATTGTCTAAGAAGTTTTTTTTTAGGGTTGTTTTGTTTTATGCATCTCAATGAGAATTAATATTCAACCCAAGGAGGAAGACTTCTAGGTCTTGACTGAGTTGTCCTGGGTGGACCAGACAAAGACTCTTGTTGAAGGTTATGGTGTTCTAAGCAAGCATAGGCCTCATGTTAAAAACTGCACAACTTGAGCTTTATCTACTTTTATATTTTCCTACAATACAGGAAAGTAGCATGTTGCAAGTATAGCTGAATTTAATTGAATCAGTTTTGTAATTATTATGTTTACATTTTGTTTGTAGACTATGACTCTGTTATCATTGCAAAATTGTTGTAGCTAGCGCTGCTATAATAATAGTCCATAAGGCTCTTTACTTGGTATGATTCATGCATCTTGGGCTGTAATGTTTGAGAGCTTAGTTTGATTACATATTTTGTAGTTGTTTAAAACTTGTTTAAGCTATGATGATATTAATTAAAGAAATACTGTCAACTTGATCTTTTTGATCAGCTCAAAGCAGGAGCGTCATACTCATCAGATGGCATGGAACTGGCCTGAAGGCTAAATTTAAGCTCACAGATTGATCCTGTGTGCTGAATCCAGCATGCAGGGCTAGTTCAATGTGAGCACCCCGGACAAGCACCATGTGATGAATGCCATGTAGAGCCCATGGAATCTGGCTACCCTTAGCTTCAAGAAATACTTTGTTACAATGCCTCTTAAATATGTCCGGAAATTTAAAAAAATAATTTATAACATTTTTTTTAATATAACTGGGTTTGGATCCCTCTCCCTTTTTGTGTCTTGAATAGTCATTTGACCAAGTCTTAATGCAACATCAAATGCATCCTTTTTCTTTCATGTTTAAGTGTATCTACACTTAAAAGGCCTTTTCACCAGCACCAAAGCCTTCAGGAAAACACCCTCTTAGAGGGCTTGAGGAAGAGTAGCTAGTGTTAACAAAATCAAAAAATAAACTATATATAATGTCTTTTTCAGCTTGGCACACACCACTTATTGTTTTCTTTAAACTTTCAGTTATAATAATTTGAGGGATTTCCTATGATTATAGATATAACATTTTTGGAAGTTGTTTTCCCCCCAAGTTAGCAGTGTCCTTTTTAGATGAGCTTTGATGTATGTTTTGAGGCATTCATGATGTGTGCGCTGAATTACCATTTTCCTGGTATGTTTTTGTGTTGTTTTTGCAGGTTTGGACTGAGCAATAGATTTGAATCTGAATTCCCTTCATCATTAACTGGAAAGGTTAGTATCCTTTGGGTAAGTTAGAAATGTAAGGCTAAGTTAGAAATGTATACAAGCTTATAAAACTCAGAATTTAGTAAACTAGACAAGTTTGATATTTGGATTTCTATATATACTCAAGCTTTACAAGAAAACTTACAAAGTTATAATGCAGTGGTATTAGAGTTATTTTCCTTTTCTTTTTCTTTTTTAATTCTTCTTAGGTTGCACCAGAGGAATTTAAAGCCAGCATCAGCAGAGTTAACAGTTGTCTTAAGAAGAACCTTCCTGTTAATGTCCGATGGTTACTTTGTGGCTGCCTTTGTTGCTGCTGTACCTTAGGTTGTAGTATGTGGCCAGTTATTTGCCTCAGTAAAAGAGTAAGTTGGATTATATTTATTATTGTTTGCTTATGTGTTTGTGAATTGGGAAATAATTCCTATCTGTGCACCCAGTTTTCAAAATGAACAAAATGGTTTTAAACCAAAATGACTTAATCAGGATTAATCGTACCTTTTGTTATTTTTGGTGCAAGTTGTCATTAGACTAGCTCTTCAGGTTATAATGGAAACTAGACAGACCCATGGTGATTTTATTTCAGAGAGCAACTTTCAACATCGCAGGTGAAGTAATCTTTTCCATCCGCTTTCCTTTCCATAATACCCAGTATGGACCTTTTAGAGATTTAGATGGTGGTTACTTAGATGTCTGAAAAACTTGGGACTCCTTGTATCTCACTATTTTGCACCCTGTTTCCATCACCCTCCCTTCATACTTTCCTCCTATCTCCTCTGTTTTCATGGCAAACATACCTTCTCTCTTCATCTCCTGGCAGGGGCTTTATGTACTCTCATGTTAGCAGTATTGTAACCCTTGCCTCAGCAATTTAAATATACCCCATATGTTTAAAATGCCAGGTTATGGTGAGCTGGCAGTTCAGTTCTTAGAAGTCTCAGAAACAAAATAAGGGAGGCTAATTCCTTTGTCTAGAGACCAGATTTTTTTTTTAAGAAAGGAAAAATAATCAAAGTGATACTCTGATAACCATGACAAGCAGTAATTTTTTTTTTTTTTTTTTTTGGTGTGGGGGGGACAGGGTTGTCTTGCATAAATTTCTGAAATGAGCCCTTGGAGTACTTGAATTTCGAGGGTTGCCAGTCTGGTAGCATTCATGAGCTTTACAGAATGAACTGTTTTGCTGAAATACAGTAATTTTCAATCAGAGCTGTAGTATGAATAGAAGTGATTTTTTTTTTTTTAATACTGGTACCCTTGCTAATTCTGGTCTGTGGATAAAAAGATGAAGGGCATGCTGATCTGCAGTCTTATTGTGATTCAGTTCTTCTCCCTTCTGGATCTGTGCTGGTTCAGACACTATCAACATTTAAGAGGATGATAAACTCTGCAAAAGAATACAGAGCACCTTTGATTATTTTGATTTGCATCAATCTTGTGCAAAGGTGCTGATAATTAAAGAAGTCATGCTGTGAGGACATCTTAACTCCAGTTAGAATATGAGAGGTCAGAATATTTGAGAGAGGTGGAGCCAAGGCTCTGGGGTAGGGGAGAAGGTTCTGCATAGAAACTAGGAACTGGCAAGTTACAGGAGGGTTTCAGCTGAAGTTTGTTACTCAGGTGACCCATAAAGCTGTGACAAGGAGGTTAAGTTTTTGGGATGGTTGTGTGTACATGCATATTCTGTTTTGAGGAGGATGGAAACTGTTCTAGTGGTGGTCTTGGGTTATATACACCTTTTATATATGAAGGAAAAACAACATACATTCTGAAATTGATGAAAAGCAGAAAAAATGGCAGCAGGTCAGGGCTGCTGTCCATGAGCTACGGCAGCTGCAATTCATGAGATAACCCAGATGAGCAGCTCAAGGCTGACAGTAAATCCCAGATTTCTCCTAGTCAGGCTGGAACCAGAAAGCAGAAGGTCCTGACCTTTTATCTAACAGCTTGGATGCCTCTGATCTGAAGCTTGAGGCTCAGAAAGTAGGGAAACTGGAAGATTAAAGATCAGTTAAGTCTGTCTTAAGAGTACAAATGTTGGTGTAGTAGTATATGTAACCATGGTGGCAGGGGCTGCCCATCAAACAGGGTTGTTACAAGGGTGATGCAAAGGGAAACCATGGCCACCACCTGGAAAGGATCACTGTTGGAGGAAAATAAAAAATGACTTTGAAGAGAGAAACCAGAAGGGACAAAGATGAGTACCCAAATGAAATGCCCAAACCTGTAATCTGGCTGGGGAAGAATTCTAGCATATTAATTCTGTCTCTCCAGTGACTTCTTTGAAAACCCATGGCCTAGCCATTGTCCAGAAAGGGGTGGTTTGGAGCATACTAGGAGTGAGAACATTTGTGGTTAGCATATAGCACTGCATAGATTGTGGACAGTGCTGCTACCCAAGGAAACTGATAGTAGGTTACCATAATTTAAACAGTCTCAGGTCAGGGAGGCCTAAAGGTAATTTAAAATGATGTTATCCCCTTTCCCCTTAGGTGCAGCATAGAACTTGGGACTTTTTAAAAGTTGCAGTACCATTTGATCCCCAAAATCTTCTTATAAAAATATTGGTATATTTTATACAGCTTTTTTGCATCAATAGTATCAAGATCCTTTTAACAAATGAGGTTGTTGTCATTATCTCTGCATGTAGGGAAAGGCACAGAGAAGTTAAATGACTTTTCCAGTAAACTAGTTGAGAATAGAACCTATTCCTTCTGGTTTTGTTCTGTTCCTTAGATTGCAGAGTCTTTTCTGTTTGATTTTACTTGTATTCAAAATTTATTTTTTCCACTGATAAAGTAAGACTATGAGATCGTGATATGGTCTGGAATCTTCTAGTGAATGTACTGTACCTACATATACCTTAAGATAAGGGAAATGTTATTCTAACAAACTTGGACTGTGCCCAAATAGTAGTGAGGGAGGGTTTCATCATTACTGAGCTTTTGCAGGTAGCAGAACTTGTTGAGGCCATCCATTTTATTCATTTGGACTCTATTATGTAATTCTGCTACAGGAAGGGGGGGTAAAATGGGTCTACTTCAGAGTGAGGGATTCTGCTCACTCCCCTGGCTGGCTGCTTTGCATGGGATGGGGAATATAAGAAGTCACAGAACTTATTGGTGGCTGGAAAGAAAAATGCTGCAAGAAGTGAAGAGACTAGATTATCTGCATTGGTTAGGGGAGAAAAGTTTGGCTTGGGGGTTTCCTTAAAAGTAGTTCTCGTATATTGGGAAGACTCAAAACAGCCATGTATCCATTTAATGTCTCATACTAGATTCTAGTATAAACATGCAGAGTGATTGCAGTTAAATCGCAGTAGCAGATGTAGCTTGCTAACCTTAATATAGAGTACATGAGGTGATTGGAGTATATCTTGAAGAGTTGCATTACATTAGTGATTTGGATGCAGTAATTTTATGCAAGAGTTTTATACAATGAACCCCAAAATTATTTAAGCTTGGGAAAATTTTAAGCCAAAATTTATTGTCTTGTATGTTACCAGAATCTAGTTTTATTAGAAACTCATCATATTTGGGTTATAGTTTCATAGTGCTTAGGGTCGAAAGGGACCTAAACAGATCATCAGGTCCGGCCCTACGCTCCGGGCAGGAATGGGTGCCGTGGTCATATCACCCCAGCCAAATCATATCATGTTATGTTTTGTTTGTGCCCTCCTAGGCAAAGGAGGAGTGCCAACTCAGATGAGAAGCACAGCGAACTTTCTAATCCCTATGTAAAGGAGAAACAAGATCTTCTAGGGCAGGAGACTTCTAATTCTCTTAATCCTCTCCTACCCTAAAGGAAGCAAATATTCTTACTAGTGTGGGCTTGGAGACAACCCAGGAATACAGTAGATGTTAACATAGTACAGAATAATACAGTTAAAAGAGGAGAAAGACCTCAGTCAGTCAATACAAGACAGTGCAGCCTCGTGAAGTCTGTTCAGTTCTTTGGAAGTGGCAGGAACAAAAGATGAGGGTTAACTCACCTGTTTAGAAGCAGGGTTTGTTTGTTTGTTTTTTTAAAGGAAAAAAAATAAAGTCCTCCAAAACTTGTTTACTGCTTTTCAAAAAAATTTTTTTTGTTTCACACAGCCTTCTGAAATGAGCCCTTGGAGCCCTTAAATTTCAAGGGTTGTTGTCACTTTAGCACAGGGGTGGGCAAAATACAGCCCGTGGGCCGGCTGGACTGCCAGGCCATTTTATCCAGCCTGCAGGGCCCCTCCAGAAGGCAATTATTACCAGCCCACAGCTGCCCCTTTGAAAGTCAGAGTGAGGTGTGGGTTTTCAGAGGTTGCATGCCATCAGACTGAGCCAGCTCTGTGCCTTAGCCTCCATGGGGCTTCCAGTAATCCAGCTGGGAGCCCCACATAGAGGCACAGAGCCAGCCCAGCCCAACGGCACATGACTCCCCACAGCAACCGGAACTTTAGCTGGGAGTTGCGGAGAGCCATGTATGAATGGGCTGGGTGGGCTCCATGCTGCCACATGCAGCTCCTGGCACATCTGGGAGCTGCATGCCATCAGGTTGGGCTGGGCTGGCTCCATGCCAGCATGTGGGGTTCCCAGTACTGCAACTGGGAGTGCATGTCTTCAAGCTGGGCCAGTCTGGCTCCTTTCCTCCACGTGTGGATCCCCACTGCAGTGTTGGGAAGCCCCATGAGGAGACATGGAGCTGGCCTGGCCTAGCCCGAGGGGTGTGTGTTTAACTTTGTATGACTTAGAGTAAGCCCTTCTGGGAATATAGAGCGTACAAATGTGATATCCTATGAGACAATTTGCTTGAGTTGCTGTAGCTTCACCCAGACTATCTACTGGGATATCACACTCTGTTCCTAGGAGGATTTACTCTGAGTTGCATAATCAGCCACGACTCTGGAAAAGTCTTATTTTCTGCATTCTGGCTTCCAAAAAGCAAGGTGTGCATTTTATTTGAGGGCATGTAGTATGTGAGAAAATATAGCAATAAAAATGTTAAAGATACAGCAGTGTTCTCAGACTAAAATTGAGAAAAATGATCCCAGCAGCCAGAATGTAATCTAGATTATAGAATTTCAATTAATTATACTGTGTATTATGTTGCAGTTTTGGATGATGTAATAAATATTTTGCGAGACAAAATATTTTGGATAAATGACTCATTGCATTAACAAAATATATTGCTGTAGAACTGGTTCACTTTGTGATGGTTTACAGTTCAGGTGACTGCATATATTCTATTATTGGGAGTTTAGTACTTGAGAACATAAGAATATGAGGGAGGCCATACTGAATCAGACCATAGGTCCATCTAGCCCATTGTTTTGTGTGGATGATCTGTCCCATGCCTGTCTTGCCTTAGTGCTCCCAGAATTCAGAGGCCTAATTTGTAGGTTGTACCCATAAATATAATAAGTAGTATCCTCTGATAGACCTATTCTGTCCAGTCTTCTTCTGAACCTTGGGAATCATCAGCCTCTACAACATTTGTGGTAATGACGTCTACCTGTTAATTACATGCCAAGTGTAAAAGAATTTCCTGTTTGTTTTAAACCTGCTTTCTAATGATTGCAGTATGTACCTCAGTTCTAGTATTGTGAGATATGGTAAATAGGACATTGTTGTGTACTTCATGCTATTCATTTTTTCATCTCTCTTCAGTTGTTTCTCAAAGGTGAAATGTCCTGCAATTGGATTCCCTATTATGGGACAGACACTACCTTTGTAGCAAAAAAGGAGTAACAGAAAGAACCGAAATACAGCAGATCAGCATACTGGCAGCATGGTGCTCCAAATAGTACTTGATATAGCAGACATAGTGGCTAGGACCATAGCTACATCTGTTACAGGAGGCATGGTCATCCTTATTGCAGGTGTCTGGTATTCTTCCTGAGGTTCAAGTTGACCACAGACGATTTAACCTTTCAAGACAACAATATCAGTAACAACACCATGCTCTGTTTGTAAAGATTCAAGAGCTTCCTCTGCTCATTGTACATTCTTCCACAACAATAAAACAGCGTTTTGCATAGGCCACGGCTACAACACTTTTTCTGAACCCCAAAGTAAAATACACTGACTCCATCTGTGGCATTCCCTTGGCTGCTTCTGATGTGCCACACCAAGAGTGGTTTCCCAGAAAAGAAATATAACGAGAATGTTGAGAGCTTTGCCAGGCCACTTACTAATCTATTTCCTTTTGCTTAGTTTGGCAGCTACTTTATTTCAGAGAAATTTGGACTGGGATTACCTCAGAACAGCTAGTCCCTGAGATAACGAACAAGGGCTATTCCAATTCAATGAAAGTTTTTCTAACCCTTTCTTCTCATTCTTGAGAGGTCCCTCACAATTTCTAAGACATTTGACCCACTATAACAAATGGGAACAGTGGAAGAAGTTCCTTAAGAATTTGGAAGGAAATGTTTCTGCTCCCACAATTTACCTCCTGAAAATAAGGGGTGGGATGGGAAAATTGGATCTTCTGATATGTCAGCATTATGATTCATCATTTTAAATTCTGGATGGCCAACATAGCACCTCTTATCTGTTTCTTGATGTCATGGATTAGATCAGGGGTTTCTAGATACAGTCCATAGACCCTACCATCTGGCCTACGATACTGCCAATGGATCTTGGACTGGACTTTCATGTGATGCACACTGGACTGGTTCCACATACGGGGGTGTGGGGCCAGTCTGCAAACCTGATCCACCCTGTGGACTGGCCCCATGCCTCTCATCTGAGTTCTGGAGCCAAGTGTGTTTGACACCACAAGGTTAGATCATGATTCTTGATCTATAAAATGCTTGCCTCCATGTGGCAATACTTCTAGCATACAGAAAATATTTACAATTTGTGGTAAGAACATCATGTTACCAGAACAGATTATTTCAGTTTGCTGTCAGCACCAGTGTTATTCACCAAAGTTCTAGCTACAGTGGTAGCATAACTGATGAGGTAAGGGGTCCAGGAATGGCCTTGTCTGGGCAACTGACTAATAATCAGTTCATCCTTTTAGGAAGCCACTGGCCCAATACTAAAGACTAGTTTTCTTTGCCTCACTGGTCACAAGGGTTAACAGATGCAAGTCCACACCAGCCCCATCTCAAACATTGAGTTGGCAACAGTTTACCAGCTTCATCAGAAATTCCAGGCAATGAGGAAGAACATGCCAGAAGCTTTATGTGCATCAGAATGACACAAGTAATAATCTATCTAAAATTTACAGTGCATGACACAGCATGCCAGATTTCATCCTAGCCCAGGGATGGTTGAGATTTACTGTGTTGTGTTACCAGGCAACATGGATAAAGGTTTCATTTTCCACGTAAGTCCTGTAACTTCTGGCAGGTGGATGCAACAAAACTAGGTATGTAGTGGAGTTCTGTTTTCTGTGTCCGTCGTATCAGAGATTCTGGTTACAGATACTTTGCCCACAGATGTGGAATACACCTTGATCATCTACAGATTCAGGGGGAATGGTCAGCTCACAAATCTGCCTTCTACGTGAGTATGTTAGAAATTATGCCAAACAACTGAGCTTGGACTTTTCCTTCACGATCTCTCAATTCAAGTGTTATATTGCTGTGGTGTTGTCAAGTAGTCACGTGAACAGGCAGAGACAAGCAAGGCCATCTACTCTGTCTCAGGAAGCCATGCATAGTTTTGGAGTATCTGAGATCCTCTCAGTCTAGTGGCTACTTCAGGGACTGAATAGCACCACAGCAAAGCTGTTTCCATACAAATTTTGAAACCAGCCTGCAATAGTCTTCACCTGTCAAAATAGATACATGCTGCTCTACTTTTTGAGATTCTAATAACCTTTATTCCCTTATGTCTTATGTGTAGTATCTGTCAGGTTACAGTGAAAAAAATTGCAAGAGGAAATGCAGTCTCTAGTTTGTAGGTCCCACTCCTCAGTATTCACAGCAGATTCTGTGACAGTGTTCTCTCTTGAGGCAATTTGCAGATTTCACAAATGTGTTAGACCTTAATCCAAAGGGCAATCATTTTAAAAGGATGATATATTTGATATAATGCAAAAAGCCCTTCAGGCCAAGGTGTCCATCCAAAGACACTTTCTGAAAAGACTGTGTAATCAATTTTTATGTAAGCTGATACCTGCAGTCCTCAATGAATAAAATGGGACAAATGATATCAAAGTGGAACAGAAATGATAACAGCTATGTTGTGATTAGAACCTCCAAATCCCCCCAAAACAGCTGATACATGTGTAAAATGCATATTTTTATTGAACATTTTTAAGTAGCTTCATGTGAAAGCTATCTAAGTTGAGTAAAAAATTATTTAAGAGCTGCCTCTACTGACATTTTTAAAAGCTGCTTGTTACTTGCAACTTCACATAAAGCTGAAGCAAATCCAAAATGCTGCTGAAACCACTAGAGAAACTTTGGCCTTGAAATCAACATTTAGATAGCGGTTTAGATCTTCAATTTGCTGTATACACATCAGCTTTTGGTTGAACTAAAATTATGAAGGGGAATGCATTTTTATGAGCAGTAACCTTGTTTGCCCATAATATCATTTTGACATTTAAAATCAATTTCTGAAGAGTATCCAGAATTTCAAATTGGGGATGGACTAGTATTTTGGTGAATCAGTTGATAAAATAATACACTAGATGCTAGTAGATGTATGAGCCTACAAACAAACATAATACAGGGTAAGTTCTAGTTGCTCATAAATTTAATTTTAGTGTTTCATTTTGATTTTCGTGTTTTCTTGATTCCACAGTAATAAAACAAGTACAAGAGTGGAAAAAGACTGGAAAACTGCTTTAAATAACACTCTTGTATGCTCTTGTTTATTTTTGTCTGTTCAGTAAAACTCATTTACAGTAGAACTCATGTACCAGAATACAGGTTTACTATTATCTACTTAGAGCATCTCTCACTCTCCATTTCCAGTCCTATCCACCATATAAGGATAAGGATGCTTATCTTGCTGGAGTCCTTTGACCCTATCTGACTTCCTGCTCCTGGGGCATGGAGCTGACCTTGATGATCCTCAAGTTTGCTTCCAGCCCCTAACATCTATGAAATCTATGATTTGTTTCCCCGCTCCAACCCCCTTTCAATGTAGGCTTTCCTATAAAGCCCTTAATATCTGGAGTCTGAAATATTCTCTATTTTATGACAATTTAGTAACTGTGGTTAAACAATCACAAAATTAAGAGTCTTTGTTTTGTTTTGTTTTGTTCTTAAGAGAGTAAAGCTGATGATTCTTGGTCTGGGATTACTGAATCTAGAACTTGCTACCCCATCCTCCTGCTATCAAAGCTCAGTTTTGATTACCTTCAGGATATTCAGTACAGGTCTCTTCCTAGGTTTTTGTGGGAAAGTAAGTGGGTGTTGAATAAGATGTTGGGAGAGAGCTGGTAATTGTTTTTAATTTGTTGATATTTTTGTTATTTTTGGAATGAAGGGCAGTATACAAGACTCTGAAGCATTTTACAGGACACTCAGTGGTATCTTACTTTTTTGTATGTAAAATCCTTATCCTGTTTTAAAAAAGTTGTTTTGGTCTATTATAAGGAGTACTACTTTATATGAATAGAAGATTGTAGTTTTATCTATTCTGAATAAAGAATTATATTTTTGCATTTCAATTTAGGTGCTGGATATACGTTTTCAATAGCACAGAGTAATTCTTTCTTTGAAATTCCATAGTGAATATTTTAAATGCTAATTTAATTCAGCAAGATCTTTAAAAAGTAATTGCATCTGCATATTGAAATTATACCCTTGAATGCTTAATGTTACTCCAAAAAAGTTTATGTGTGGAAAGGAGCTGAATTTTAAAAAAGGAGAGCAGTACTGATCATTTGCATGCCTAAAAGTAAGGCCACCCAACGCTTGAGTGGAATTAATAAACTAGTTAGGCATGTAATTCTCTCCTATTTAAAATAGAGTGAACTTAAGCTCTTAGGAAGCATGAGGGTGCCAAAACCAGCTGATGAAAAATGCCAGAGAGAGAGGTGTTCATGAAATCGTCTTCTCACCTACCTGTAGCTACATGTAAGGGAATTTATTGACACTGGGATTTGCAGCCTGAAACCTGTGCCCAGATATAGGTACACAAGTCATCCTTTTGTGGCTCTTACTCTTCATTTAAGGCTGGGGTGTCAAAGATGCCTACTAAGCCAGTGGAAGTTGAGAGGGGGGTTGGTTTGCTGCTGTATCTGTGGCTTTTGGGCCCTAGTGGACATTGTGATCTGCAGTAAGAGGGCAAATGGTTACCCTCCAGCTGCTTCCACCTGTCAGCACTGCTGCAGCCCGCCAGCTCCTTGGATGTTGGCTCTGCTGCTGCTGTTGCTGCCACCACCGCTGCTGCCACATCCTCCATGCTGTGTGCTAGAGCTTAAGTCATCACCACTATGTATTCTGTGCAGTATTGCCAACCCCACCCTGTCAAAAATCTTGAGACAAGATCTTAAAAATCAAGAGATTTGGAATGTAAATCATGAGATGCTATTTTTGAAGTGTATGTGGGAGGGTTATTTGTGAAGGTGTGGGGGGCTGTGGGTGTGTGAGGGGTGGGGGTGGAGGCTGTGGAGGGGGGTCCCTGCACAGTCTGGCAGGATGCAGGGTACTGTGGGTCAGAAGTGAGGGGCTGCAGCCTGGGAGTGAGGGGCAGGTGGGTGGGGTTGTGGGTCATGTAACAGCCACGGGTGGCTCGTCCAGAGGCGTGGGGGGGTGAGGAGGCAGGTCCCTGCCACCCCTGGGAGAGGTATGGGGGCACATGCCCCCCAGATTTGTGTACAGGGCAGAGGCAGGCTGCCGGATGGGGCTGTGCCCCCTGCTGCCTTTGCCTCAGGAGTTGTATGACACCACAGGGAGGGGCAGGGGATGCATGGCCAGGGCGCAGCTCCCAGGGCAAAGGCAGCAGGGTACGGAGCCCCAGCCTACAGCAGGCAGCCTGCCTCTGCCCCATGTACAGATCCGGGGGGCACATGCCCACCATGCTTCCCCCAGGGGTGAATGCAGCGGCAAGGAGCTGTGCTCTCTGCACCTCTGGACGAGCCTCCCATGGCTCTTTCACATGACCCACCCTGGCCCTGGGACCCCATTCACCCCAGCCCCTGCCCTAACTCCCTCGCTCACTGTGGGGGCCTCTATCTGCATCCCCCCTCTTCTTTCTCTCCCTGTCCCCTCCCCTCCACAAAAGGCACATGCAAAGAGCATCCAGACTTAGCAACTGGGTGCTTTCTGCATGCACCAGAAGAAAAAAATCCCAAGATTTGAAGGTTCTGTTCTGAGATCTTGAGTCAGAGTTAACTTGACTTGGAAATCGCGACTTTTTATGTAATAAATAAATATTTTACATACTTTTCAGGCAATGGGAGACCTGAGTTTTATGCACCTCAGTTTGAAGGACACAAATCTACAAACCCCCTAGCTTTATTAAGTGTCCTCACCAGAAGCCAGAGGCTAGGATTGGCTGAGGTGCACTCTCCCCTCCTTTGAAACCTAGTCCATTGGGTAGAAATGAATGCAAGAGAGTAAGCAAACACAAGGGAGCCTGATGTTATAGCACTGAACTCCCCTGAGAGAGAGGAGCCCTGAATTCTGGTTGCTGTTCTTGAGGGACTTTGCGTTACTTTCTCATTGGATAACAAAATGCACAAACTACAGGACCCAGGAGCTGAGTTCCCCCAGCCTGCATTCATGGCTTAGCAACTGAGTCCCATTCCCCCTCCTCTGCTAAGGGAGTTGCACTTTGTGAATCCTAAATGGCTTCAGGTGTGGTGGCTAAATTCTTGGCTGAGCTAAAATGTCAGTGCTTCTGGGCACATACAGTTGCTGACCTTTAGGTACTTCAGATTTTTTTTTTTCCCTGGAAAAAACTTAAGAAAAATCTATATTGGGCAAGGGTGCATCATGCTTTAGATGTTAGACTAGTTCCCAAACCAGAAATAGCGTAGCATGCCTATATTGCTATATTATGGCATGTTTCAAGCACTACAGTGCTTTGCGCTGTATAGTCATAGGCACTTTGGGGGGTTTTGGTATCTAAGGTTAGGTGAAGTATCTGTTAATAACTCTTATTGGTAATCTGATATTGCCTTTGAGAAGCTAATTAGATAAGGAGAACAGACAGATGGTATCAACATGAAGTGGGTGCACAACTGGTTTAAATACTTCACTGTCATATGGGGGAAGACGTTTCACATGGGACCTGTTCCAGTCAATATGAACATGGATGACTTGTATCATGGAAGAGAAATTACATTTATAAAATTAGTGCATGATAAGAAGCTGGAAGGAGGTGGCAGGCACATTTAAGGATTTGAGGTCAAAGTGGTCAAATAAAGAATGTGAGGGAGGGAGTTATAATTAATCATAAATTGCATATGAGTCAGTAGTGATGTGCTTGGGGCAGGGAAGAGACAAGTCTTGCCCTGGGACATTAACACAAGTGTTATTTGTAAACACAGGAGAATATAGAGGGGGAGACATAAGTGTTCCAGTAAATAAAAAGTGATTGTAAAAGAGAGGTTGATCAGTTATCCTACCTGGAGCAATCTGGCTTACTAGCAGCAAAGGCGACTTACTTCAGATATTAGGGAAACTATATAATATTTATAGCATGAACTATAAAAACTAGGGACATACTTCTTGTCCCAGGACAAGTTGTGCCTGCATTTGTCCTGGAATGCAAAAGGCACAAGGTTGGCATGTACACACACTGCCCTTCCAGTCGAGGTTTAGCGAGCAACTGAATGCACTACTGTTTTTCTGCCACTGATCCAGTGATAAAACTGGGGGACAACAGTTCAGATGCACTTTATCATGTCTCAGAACAAACTTTTAGGACAAACTTTGCTGGTTGCCACGTGGGGCTGGGAAGGGAATTCCACCCTCTCTCCCTGCTGCTGTGTGTCATAATTTGGGTTGTTTTTTTAAGCCTTCCTCAGAAGCATTGGATGTTGGCTGAAGCCAAGACTGTATTTTGACTGGGATGTGCCAGTTATCCTTCTGAGACTTAAACCTGGATGTTCCTGAATAAAGGGTATTTCCCCTCCAATCAGGGTCATACCAGGTTCCTTCCTAATCCCCAAATCACCATATTTGAGGCCAGGAAGGAATTTTACCCTATGATCAGATTGGTATGGTGTTGTGGAGGTTTTTGCCTTCTTCTGTAGCAGGGGGTATGGCCCTCTTCCTGGGATCCCTTGAGCGTATATGAAGCAGTAGCGTATATACAGCAGTAGGACTTTGGCTGCCGTGGTCCCCTTGCTTTAACTATGGTTGTTTAAGTTGTTAAGTCTTGTGATGTGTCAGGGTCAACTGGGTAGTTTTGCTAAGAGGTTAGACGATGGATTTGTGTAGGATGGGAATGATCCTGCCTCAGGCAGGGGCTTGGTCTAGATGACTTACGGAACTCCCTTCCAGCCTTACTTATCTATGATTCTATGATTTTTAGCAGCTCTTATCCCACTGACCTTTTCAGGGTTTGTCACAGGACAGTGGACATCTGAGCGACTGCACTTTGTGCAGGGAAAAAATGGCTTCTCCTGGGACAAATACAGCATCTGTTCATAGCCAAAGACAGTGAAAGCCTGGAAGAAGCTACCTAGGGAGGTTGTATAATCTACTTCATTGGATGCTCTTTAAATTCAGGTTAGACAATGGGCTGTCAGGAATGGATGAATATATGTCCTGTCTCAGAGTTGGGGGTAGACTAGATGGTTGCTTGAGGTCTTTCTAGCTCTATGTTTCTAAGATATAAAAAAAATTGCAGAATACAGCAAGTATATATTGAACAAGCTCAATCTAACAGTAACAGGATGGACTTTTGTTTATTGTTATGATGGCATGTATCAACACATACCATTCCCACATAGTACAATGAACTAATCTCAAAGAACAAAAACAGAACAAATACAATAGTACAGAAGAGTAGACACTATAAAACTGCAACCTTTATAAATCTTATTTCTTTAGATTGCTAACTGATGACCTACAGCCTCAAGAAATTATAAACATGATGAATGATTTTTTTTTTAATTATGAACTTTATCTTCTCCAGAGCAAGTTAGGTAGCTAGCATAAACTGACTATTTCTTTTTGTTATATATTGTGCCTATCTTATCACAGAGAGCCTGGAAAGCAAGGCAAGTAATTTAAGCAGGTAGCAAAGAGAAGCAAAGTGTGAAGGGGGAAACATAAGTAGAGATCAATATATGGAGGTCAGGTCTTGGCATTAATGACCCAGCTTCCCTGAGGCCCCAGGAAGCAGAATGTGGTTGGAAAGAGTTTTTAATTTTTTGTTTTACTTGTTTTTCCTTTGTGGGAAGAGGATCAGAGAGTGAAGATGTACAGAAGCCAGTAATACCCCACCCCATCCAAATGCAAACACCAGCCCTCCCTAGCTTTAAACCTGCCTTATAGTACATGGAGGTTGCTGAGGGAGTGGAATATTATGAATGTATATCCCTGGTGCCCTCCCACTCCTGTCAGTACATTTTTAGGGGACAATAAACTAAGCAAGTCCAAACACCTGTGCCATTCCCATTCTTCCCTTTAACTTCACACATCCTTGCTCACTTCCTTCAGGGAGCCAGGAGTAACACCTTGGCTGTGAAGTATGGAGACCTTGGTCTTATTGAGAGAATAAGAAGAGGTAGTGCTTGAGCATGGGGGAAGGATGTAATTAAGGAGGTTATTTCAAATGGAGTAAGCAAAGCAAGAGGAAGGTATGCTTTGTTGAATGTGGGATCCTCTGCATTCTATTTCTCACCCCAGCCTTCTAGATCAAGCCTAGCATGCCTTGTTTCTTGAGTACATTGAGGTTTTAAGTGTTCCCAGGTTACCTTGATAATAGAGAAGAGATGAATGGCAGGAATTCTGGAAAGCACATGCTGAGGATTGGAACTACTGGATAATGACCTATGTGGATGTTCATAAGAATATAAGAATTGCCATTTACTGGGTCAGTCCATAGGTCCATTTTGCCCAGTATCCCAAATCAGACTGCCAGAGAGTGGATGCTGAAAGGGAGAGTAAACTGTATAAGACCAGAATTCCTTCTGCCCCCCCCCCCCCCCCTCCGGGGCGCCCTTCCTCTTTCACTTGCAGCCTCCAGCATTTAAGGTCTAGGAAGTATCATAGGGAGGCAAGTAGGAGAACTGTAGCTGGGAGGATATAGAGAAGATTAGTGCATATCTGTCACATTACTACATAGTACATATCTGGTAGCAATTCCTGTAAATTCTTGACAACTGTGATACTAGAAAACATGCAAAACTTTTCCCAGTAAGTATGTGTGCGCTTTCTAATATAAAGTGTTCAGGTAAGCAGCCTAGCAATACAAATAGCTAAAACCAAAGGAATCAGAAGTAAACACTTCAAGTGTGAAGCCTTGATTTATCTTTTGGGCCAGTCGTGCCCCCAAATTTCACAGACCTCCCTTACTCGGTACACTACACAAACCTGGAGATGGCCTCCTCCAGAGCTAAATGCTGACTGCTAATTCCCTGCAATGATGCATGTGCATGGTCACAAAATCAAGTCAAACTACAGCATTCTTGTGCATTTCCTTCTTGCATGATTGATTTCTGGCTACAGCATTTTCTATACTTGCATGATTAGCTTTTTTAGAATGAAAGTAAGTGGCATAGTTCAGTGATATCAATAAGATATGGCGCCTTTCTCAGGATTTAGTACAAATCCATCGATTTGTCCGTATGAGCAGCAGCAACTGCCACAGTTCTGTAAAGTCCTAATTACATTGTGTAACTTGCATATTTGAAGTGAAGCATATGCAGAAATTTCTGCAGGATCCAGACCAAAATCATTATCACTTAACTGGGGAAAAAGCTTTAAAATAAGTGGTGTGGGAACAGTCCTTGTTGGGCATGTGCTACATTACAACTTGCACCTGTATTAGAAATTTCAGAAGAAAGTGAGACTGAACTTCCCTATCACTGCTTGACGAGTGAGAACAAAACTAATGATTAATGGTAAAATTGTATTATTGCTGCCATTGCCATTGTTCAAATTTTATACAGTGTATTGAGGTACTTGAATAGTCGGTGTTAGAATCTATATAATACTCAAATGTGCTAATACTTGGAGGCTCCAGCTAGGATTTGAAACCAGTTTGGTTGAATGCTGTAAGCATATAACAATCTTAAAATGACAACATAATTTAAATTTTATAAAAGTATATAGCACAATTGTACAATTAGATAATCTTTTGTTGAAGATTGCTGCTGCCTTGACATGCATGTACATGAGACTTACAAAGTATGAAACTTAAGAAAAAAGTATAATTTTACACATTCTGGTTAAAGGGCTTTGCCTTTGTTCCCATTATTGAATGGTGAAACACCCATTGACCTAAATGGGAGCAGCGTCAAATTGTTACTTGTATATTTGGATTGGGCATTTCCTGAGGGTTGAAGGTGGAACATTGCAAAGGATGCTATCAAAGAGGAATGTTTTACCAGTCAGACCAGTCACAAAAATGTCTCATGTGCTCCAGTCTGATAATTAATTGAAGATGAACTTAAATTATGCCACAAAATATTCTCTGGTGGGGACAGTAAAGGGCATTTTGTTGCTCACAGTTGTGCATTATAAAACATAAATGTTTTATCTTCAGCAGTTTACAAAAAAGTCATTGTCTGCTTGAAATAGTATTTTAGTTTTGTTCAAATATTGTTTAAAAAGTAACTTAAGAAACTGCCAGTATTAAATCTTCCTAATAACGAAAGCTTTCTTCCACTTAATTTGTGCTTTTGTTGTTGCTAACAAATAATTTGCTGTATAGGTTTTTCTGTACACCATTGATAGAGTCTATATGCTTGTCATCCCAGTGTGCTGAAAATGTTACATTCAAATCAAGGGCTCCTTTCTGGTTTTGTATGTCCTCACCTGCTCCTCACTGTAAATCATTGAGATGTCAAGTGCAATGATTAATTAAGCTGCACGTGCAAGTGCTTTTTTTCACCTGTCAAGTAGGAAAGAAAACTTACTATAGAGAATTGTGTGTTGCTGTTTAATTCACTTTTACTCCAAGTGGCAAAGTTTGCAGAAATGCTTTACATCTAAATTTCATTTACATTTATATAGTTATAATTTGGTGTTGGTCTAGGAATTTAAAATATCACAAGGCATAATTTCAAGAATGTGAAGTTTACGGGAGGAATATATTAAGGGCTGAGGAATGTAATGGCTTATGGGGCACTTTTGCATAGGTGTACAGGAGGGTCTCAGCAATATTGTAATTTATTGTATGCAAAATGTTAGCATTAGAATAATTTTAAATCAGGTGCAGAGTCGCTTACAGATTACTGTTTCAAATAAACTGATTAATTCTGCATTACTAACCTATCAGTTTGTTTGTATGCATGTGCGTATAAAATAAGTAATTTCATTCATTTGCAATGCTTGAATTGTTTTTCTCACTCTTTTTTTTTCCAGGCAAGTGGTAACATCAAATTGTATACTGATCTTAATCTGTTATTAAAAGGTCCTAGAAAGGCAGATTACAAGGTAGATTCAGGTTTTGAATCAGTTTTGCCATTGGTTTAGCAGCGGGTGGGCAGGCAGATGCCTACTCAGAGTAGAACCTATTGCCATTTTTCACCATTGATAGAGTAGCCTTTCAGAGTCAATGAGCTCTGTCAATGTGAGCTTGTCAAGGCTACAACTTCATAGACCTGAGAGGCGGTTTGAGAGGTCAGCCCTTTTCAGGTTTGCTGTGATGCAAATGAACTTTAATGCTTAAACAACTATTGGAATTTTTATGTCTGCTCCTTGTTCTTTTTTCTTCACAAAGTCATTGACGAGACATTCAGTGCTTTTTAAATTGGAAGTTGCATTGTGCTAAAGACCTAGTACAGATTTACGGAGGGCTGAAAGCAGTTAGATCATGTTCTTTTCATGGTGCGATTAGAATCAAATCGATTTCCCTACAGCCTTCAGCATTCAGATGGCAATTTTAACAAAGCTTGGGGGCTAGACAAGGGACAAAACGACTGAACTGAATGTTAATTACACTCTGCAGCCTTATTTTCTTTTGATTTGGAGCTGACTGGCAACTAAATTAACAAAAGTGTGACCATAACTGCTGCCCTATTTTCATTTAAAAGGAGAGCAGACTCTAAAAGGCTATCTTTACAAAGAAACAAGTGAGGTCTGCTGATCATTGTTAAAGGGCACTGTTTTTAAAAAAGGTAGTAATAACTCCCAAAACCTTAATTCCAAAAATTAATGCAATAAATTAGTCACTGACAGCCTATTTTTAGAGCTCTTTTGACTCCCACTTTTAATATATAATGTAGTAAAAACACATGTTGATAATGATTATTCATAGATAACAATAATTTTTTAAATCATGTGACCATAGCTCAGGCTTAATCATTTTGTTTAATATTGAAAGACTGCATGATAACTAGAGAGCCAATAATAAATTTTTATATGAACATTTTTTTTTCTTTTGAAATACTAAACCAGTGAAAGCTGTTGTTAGTTTTGATTTGGTTCACAGAATTCCTGCGTGACAGATTTTCAGTTTGATTGTTAGTGTTTGTTTACAATGTCTCTCTTTGGGAGCAGTAACAGCAAGATGCTCCCCTAAACCCCCCCTTTGCCTTGTAAGGAGGCTGCAGCTGCACTAAGTTGCATTTGATCCTTGTCATTGCTCCGTTCTTTTGCACCTGCAGTTCTGTCCATCTCATCTTTAACACCTGGCATCATGAATTATCCTTCTTTATTCATACTGCTAGTAAATCCCATTTAGGGCTGAGTAGCATATATTGTGGCTGCCAAATGACCATAAATGTCAGAGAACATTTCTAAAATGTAAATATACACAAGATACTGTGAAGTTTTACTGCAAAAGTGTCACCTACTTTCCATTAATATTTTTGCATACATGCAAATTTCAACTTTAAAAGATTTCAAGGTTTAGATTTTAAAATATTTTGGAATTCTTTGCCAAAAATGTCACGTGTGAAAGCTTAGGTGATCAAAGATTTAGAGCTTTGGGATCTTCACTGTTGGTTTTAAGTGTTTATAGGTTATCAGAACTTTCTGTATTTGCATTTCCAGGATTATCTGGTGTTCAGAGCTAGAGTTACAAGGATAATTTCTTTTATGTATTGCTCATAGAATATTAGGTATTTATACTTGACCTCTTATTGCAAAATAGAGTTTAAAGCAGCTGTCACATCCAAATGATGACCTTTTTAGAAGCAACATAGTCAAATTAATGGGATTGGGTAACTTTATTTTTATGCTTAACAATTGTTTGAAAATTGCTGTGAAGTACACTTATAAGAGGTTAAGGCCAAATTGATCTTCATGTAATTAAAATGTATTTATGAGCAGTTCTGCTTAAAAGTTGGAACACTTTTTTTTCCACAATCCCATAGTTAGTTGCTTTTGTTTCTTAAAAAGGTCATCTCTGTTCTAGTTACTGTTTAATACTGAGAAGCTTTGATAGTGCTGCAGACCACCCTGTACTTAGTCACTGTCCTGTACCTCTCTCCTTTTCACACAAAAGCAGCTGCAAAACAAAGTTTTTCTAAAACCAGTCAAGAGTAAAATTCTTTCTCATTTGTCTTCCAGACACGAAGATCGATTGAGAAGTTATTAGAATGGGAAAACAATAGGTTATACCACAAGGTGAGTGCCGCAGGGAGCAGCTTCGTACTGTTGGAGTCTGAATTGCACAGTATGGAAACAGATGCTTTTGTTGAACGAAAAATATGAAAGGTGGACAAATGGGCTAGTCTGTGTGCTGCAATAAAATACAGCTCATTTTTCTTCTTTTTCTTTCCTCCTTGTCTAGCTGTGCTTGCATTGGAGACTGAGCAAAAGGAAATGTGAAACGAATAACATGATGGAATATGTAAGTTAAAGGGCTGTTTTGTGAGTTTCTCTATTAAATGATCATTTATTTTGCTTCTGATCTTATTCTTTTCATGATTATTAATCAGTAAAGGTGTCAAGAGCTTAATCGCCTGAGTGCAAGGATTTTCTACGGTTCACAGATGCATGGTTTCATGTGCAGGGCTGATTTATAAAGTTATGAATGACTTGAAAACAAGGCTTCACTGTGTTCTGAAAAATAATAAATTAATTGCCAAGATAAAATAGCTTGAACATGTGCTGATGGAGTGTGAAATTTTAGATGCTGTATAAAGAATAACTGCAACTTTGGTTACGCAGCAAGTCAGATATGGCTGTTTTATATAATGCTAATCAAGTCTAAAAGTATGGAAGAAGACCTTTCAACTAAGCTGTTGGAGCTTAAGAAACCTTTACCCTTTTTAGGTTTTAACTACCCCATATCTCAAGTGTCTTGAAAGTATCTTTATCTTTTAATAGCATCACTAAAATATTTTTTTAAAGTCATCTTAATAGTCAGCTGTAACAGACTCCCCAGTTCCTTTATTCTCTAAAAAGTGTATATATTAAAAAGTTCTGTGCCACTTAATGGCATAGAATTTTTCATGACTGTTTTAACCATTTTATAGGTAGTTGGAGGAAAATGCTTGGGGTGGATTAATTTGCTAAAACTATATCATTAGAACAGCTAAGGTTTTTTTTTTTTTTTTTAATTGTGGAAAGTGAGAGCAGGAAAGGGTTAACTCTTTAAAGTAAAGACTAACCTTGGAGAGATACCTTGTTTGCATTTCTAACTTATCTATGGTGTTTTATTATATGATATTTTATCTATTCTTTGAAACAATGCAGCCATCATAAGCAGCCGCATATAAAAAGATTGATTAAAACAGTGATTAAATAGTTAGAAATTATCTTAAAATCATCTTATCTCTGTTAGCCTTTCCCCTTTCTTCCATTTCAAACTAAGTCCTATTTCTAACCTGAAATATAAAAGATTTTTAAAATGCCTCTTTTCATAGAATAGCTCTATTCAGTGAACTGAATAAGTACATTTTTATATTATTATCTTTTATATAAAGCATGTTAATTTATGATGAGACATGAGATACTTCGCTATAACCAGAAAAAGGCAAATTTTAATATCCCGTTTTGATCTTGACCTATATGAACACGCTCCTGTTTTTTCATCGCTGAAGACTACCTTCTTTCTACAGCAAGTACTTGTCATAGTCCCCTCCCCCAAGTCTTTTGCCAGTTAAACTGGAAGCATAAGAGACTATTTTTTAAAATTCACTTTGGAATATGGCTTACCATATCTGAAACCTAATGTTTTTAAGATGAACTTGTAAGAAAGTAATGTTATTCTTCATATAGTGAACATTGTGTTGATTTGGGTATAAAACCATTTGGTCTATATAAGTTGAGCATAAGTGTTCACAAGATCAGGGACTAAGGGTGAAGAAAAACAATTTCTAAAACTTCTAACAAGTTTTCTGCAGATGTATTTAGTGTGAATTAAATTTCTCAGGCCTAATTTTTCACAGAATTCCTTTGCTCCACTCTTTAGTTAGCAGCTAGTAATATACTGATCTCAAAGTAATTAATTGTATTAAAAAATAACGGGGGAAAATGAACCTACTATTTCATTACTCTCCTGACTTCATGTTTAGGCATCTCAGTTGACCTTGATCACATAAGGGGTTTTATCCAAATGTATAATACTAAACAATGAGCAAGGTGCTTTCCATATACCCATGTAAACAATGACTTGCACTTTTGTAGGTTGCTGGAGTTTGAAATGTAGGGGTGAATTTCAAAATGTGGAACACATATCCATCACTTAGTCAGTGGAGATGCTGGGAGTTTGGCATTTTTGATACAAAGCCACCTTTATATAATAATATAGATTCAGAAACCAAACTTTAAAGCACCTAATTTAAAAAAGTCTTAACTTCATTGATCAAATTAGAGCTTTCTTGGCATTTCATGAACTAAAAAAAAAGGAAATATCCTCTAAACTGCCAGTTGTACATTTCCCCCCATGCTCTCATATCTCTCTGTTATGTATTTCAGGTAATAGGCTTTTTATATGAATGTTTAACAGTAAAAATGTGTATCTTTAAAATTAAATGTCTTAAATATATTTCATATAAGAAATAAACTTAGATGAAAGGCAAGCAGTGTGTGTTTAAATTCATAGTTAAGTTATTCTGGAAATATCAGTCCAAGAAGAATGTTAGGAATCCCAGTTTATTGTGTCTGTATATTTATAGACATCTCTTTGCAAAAGGAACATTTTCATGAAAGGCTGTTTCCTTAAGATGCTCTTCCAATATTTTCAAATATTCCTTAAGATGCTCTTCCAAATATTTCACCTATATTTTATTTGAGGTGTCTCATCTCAAAGTGTCAACATGGCATACAAAATACTCCATGGAATTTCGATAGAATCCTGCCCTGTATTTTCATGCTGAAACATGAACCAAGTTTCTTATTACCTACAAGAGCTTGTCTGAGATAGAGGTGGACAGTCTTGAAATGCATAAGGAGATAGGAGATTAGTGGAACAGTAATCAGACTTTTTATGGAAAATGATCAAAACTGTAAGCATAGCTTTATAATAATGAATACATTGCTAAATTAATTTGAACTGAGAGAATATTTATAATGTGGTTGCAGAGTTATTCTCATGTATTCATCTTCTCTCTCAACAAAATATAGACGTTAGTTTTTTACGGAAAACTTATGAGCCAGATAACTGAGTCTGTTAAAGATTAATTGGCTGGTGGCATACTTTAATGTGTCTAGTGACCTGTGAGCCATGTTCCTCTCCCCCATTATTATATTTTGGGTATTATAGTTTACTGCTCTTAGATAGGCACATGCTGTGTGCATCACTTACTAATGACTCCCTACCCAAGGAGGGTGGCATGGGCCTTGATTGTTCCTTTCCCCATAGTTTTTGATAAACTTGAACAAATTTTGATTGGATGCTGTATTACATTTCAGCTAGTTGATAGGATTCATTCCAAGTCTATTTAATTTTTTTTTCTTTTTACACAGGTCATCCTTATAGAATTTTTACCAAAGACTCCAATTTTTCGACCAGATTAGCATTTATTTATAGAGACTTACTCAAGTATGTTGTCTTTTCCAATGGTGCCTTGCTTGGTGCTCTCCTGGTGGTGACATAGCATTGGTTCTACAGAATCTTGTGGTGTTTTTGTTCTTCATTTTGGTTTTTAATAACAGCATGTTCTAAGTGCATTTTGTCAAACTTTGCAAAAGTCATTTCATGCAAATGTTAAATACTACTTAAGTTATTACTTGTACTTTTTCTGTTTGTTCACGTATCTTGGTTTTTTTCAGGCGTGTGTGTGTATGTATGTGTGTGTGTGTGTGTGTGTGTATGTGTGTGTGTATATATATATATATGTGTGTGTGTGTGTGTGTGTGTGTATATGTGTGTGTGTGTGTGTGTGTATATGTGTGTGTGTGTGTGTGTGTGTGTGTGTGTATATGTATATATATGTATATATATATATATATATATATATATATATATATAAATAAAAATACAGCTGAAATAGTCTACAAGTCAGCAGGTATTTTTCCCCCTGAAAATAATTTAATCATTTGATTGTAAATTGTATAAGTTTTAATGATGTACCTCAGTAAAACTTCTATAAACCTCCCCAAATTTTGCCAGTGACATTCCAGTCATAATTTTTATTTCTTTTGGGATATCAGTCAGCCACCTCCAGTTTGTATAGTGAGATGCATTTGCTTTTGAAACTATATTTTTTGGAACCCAGATGTCACTGCACCATTACAAGTCTCTTTACTGTTTAATGAAGAGATCCTGTCAGCTGGTTCTGAGGAAGATCTACTTTAATAGTTAATAAACCAGAAGTATAATTATTTTACTTAGACTAGAAGAAACACTGAAGGATTTGCATGCATCTTGTGATTTGTAGAGCTCAGGATCACAAAAATACACTAGTATTGCAACTTAATGTATATATTATACGACAGGCTAATGCCATATAACAGCTTTACTCTTATTGTTTACCAGCTATTGTACACAGGGGTGCAAAATAATTGTTTCAGTAAATTTATTATCCAGGAAAGTCTCTTTCAGTAGCTCAGAAAAAGTTACCTGGTAGGCAAGTGGGTTTGAGAGAAATCTTGAACATTACAGTTCAGGTCAAAATGCAGATACAAACAGATGCTATGTAGCTCAAAGTCAAGTCAGGTATGCTGGACAATAATGAAGACTTTATTTACTGCACCCTGGTTTCTGCTCATTCTGGTTTACAGAGTTTTTTCTGCACAGGTATGTTTTTTTAACTGAATACATGATGTAATGCTTGGGTCAGGTCAGTTGTATTTAATTCCTTTAACTTATCTCTCTTGGTTGTACATATCTTAACACACATTTTTCTTTTAATAGCTACTCAATCTTTAAGTATATATTTGAAAGTACTGTACATGAACTGTGCTGTACAGTACTGTACATGAACTGTGCTGTACAGTACTGTACATGAACTGTGCTGTACAGTACTGTACATGAACTGTGCTGTACAGTACTGTACATGAACTGTGCTGTACAGTACTGTACATGAACTGTGCTGTACAGTACTGTACATGAACTGTGCTGTACAGTACTGTACATGAACTGTGCTGTACAGTGTATTCTAATAATTTGCTCCTCTAATGGCTGTGGTAGCAAGCAATAATGTGAATAACTATGAAAAACAAATTATACCCTGCTTAATATTTGTATGAATGGAAAGTTGACACCACTAGAAGAATAACATCCTCTTTTTAATCTTTTAAATATAAGTTTCATTTTTTGCAGTAATATACATATCTTCATGTTGCAAACTATTTTTATATGCTTCTTCAAAATAATTATTCTATATATATCTTCCAGTCAGTGTTATAGTCTCCATTATTTGATATCAGAAGCTGTCTAGAAGGTGTTAAGAGCTCTCTTAATCTGTGTTCTCCATACATGCCTCAAACTTGAGATCTTCCATTACTCAACTTCTGTCTTATTTCAGACTTTGAAAATAGCTCTGCCTCTATTTCTTGTGTTATGTTTTATTGTACCAAAGTTCTCAGTTGACTATGTAAAATAAATTATGACCTAATTATAATGAAACCCCATGGGATTGTAAGACAAGTTCATTGGAAGAGGGTGTTTGCTATAATAGGGTTAGTCAGTTCACTATATTGTAACAATTGCAACAGCAGGAACTGCATTTTTTCATTATGACAAGTGGGGGTTGTTATAATGAGGCTGTAGATGTTTCTCAGAGGTAGTGTTGTACATTTATAATCTTTTCCAGTTCTGGGTGATATGTCATCTGTATGGAGAAATACCTGTGGGTATGCCTACACTGTAGTCACTGCTGCACCTGTAGCTCGTGGAGATCTACTCAAGTTAGCTTTAAATTAGCTAGGTCAGGTACTGCTAATAATGCAGCTGCATAGTATGCAGTTCACACAGACTGGCCACTTGGTTATTTTCCCAGGTTCTCTAGGTTTTGCAGCTGTGTTGAGTTCTGTACTAGCTCAAGTGTACTGTCAATACTACTAGGGTTACCATATTTCTAGGTCCAAAAAAGAGGACACCTGTCACTGGGGGTGGGGGGGGGCAGGAGGGGGGTAGAATATGATGATGGGGGGAGGGGTGCCCTGTCCATTCTTTTGCCCCTCACTGACAAGCCACCTACCCCCGCTCCCATCCCTGCTGTTGCCCCTCACTCTGGACCCACTGACCCCAGCACTGCCAGTGCCCCTCCCTCCCAAACAGCAGTACCCTGGCCCCTACCTCTTGGCGCCCTTTACTCTGAACCCGCAGCCCCTGGTGCTTCCAGTGCCTGGCTCACCCAACCCACAATCACCCATCCCATCCCCTGTGCCCCTCTCCCTACCTGCAGCCCCTGCCCCCCTACCAGTGCCCCTCACTCCTGACCTGTAATCCCTTGCTCCTCAGCCCTGCTAGTGCCCCTCACCCCCGACCTGCAGCCCCCCAGTAGCTCAGGCAGTGCCTCTCACCCCCGATCTGCGGCTCCTGCCCCCCCAAACCCTGCTGGTGCCCCTCACTCCCCACCCACAGGCCCCCCTACCTAGTGATGCCCCTCACTCCCAACCCTGCTGCCCAAGCAGCTCCTGCATTGCTATCTCACTCTCCATCCCTCCCTCCCTCCCCCTGGCTGTTTTTTGCTGTTCCTCTGCTCTGTTCCTCTGTAAGCAGCTGGCGTGGAAAGGCAGAAGAACAGCAAAAAACCTGGACATTTTGCTCTTATTTTAAAAACCCACCTGGACGCAGCACGGGGCCAAAAAAGAGGACATGTCTGGGGAAACCCGGATGTATGGTAACCCTAAGTACTACCCAAGCTCACTAGATTGAAGCTAGCAGTGACTGCAATATACATGTATCCTGACTGGTTTAAAGGCTTACAAGGGACGTATACCAAGTGAAAACTTCATATGTGGTACTGTCCTGTCTCAAGAATGTGACTGGTCAGGTGTGGAATTTGAATTAAAATTACTGTAATCCAGTTGGTTAACAGACTTTGTGGCTAATTTTTTTCTTAAATCTCTGGGTTGCCCCTTGAAATTTCCATTGTAAAGTAAAGGTCCAAAAGAAGCTCTTATCCTTTTGTAGGTCACTGACTCTGGAATTTCATCATATAAAGGATGTGTTAAAATATCTGAAATCATGCTTTAAGAATCAATTCTCATCAAACTCAAGGTCTCTGACTGGGGGTGGCATATAGGGAAATAGGCATTTGGGATCATATAGGCCGTTATGCTTGACCAGGATTCTCAAATGCTTGTAGTTTTCTTGACAGGCAAGCCCATTCGTCTAGTTATAAAATTTCTTTACACAAGTCCTTAAGCCTCTGAGCAAGAATCATAGAAATTGGAGATGACCAAGACAGCAAGTCATTGAGTTAATCTCTGTAGTGCACTGTAGAGAATTTTTAAAATAAATTTTAATCTCCAAAATTCTGTTTGAGCTATAGTTACTTTACATGTTTCTAACAATGGGGTTTATGCTACCTTCCATGCCCTAATTTGGGCAGACCAGAAAACAATGGTAAAGGGAAACAAAGTATTAAAGAGACTATTTGCTTTTAATGGGGGTGTGGGGTGTGTAAGCCTTTTGCTTTTCTGAAGGATATATTTGTGCTATTGTTTATAGAAGAAGTGCTCAACCCCCAGCCTGTTGTCCAGGTCCAGCCCATGAAGACATGTCATCCAGCCTGCGATGATCCCCACAGTTCCAACAGTTTGGGGGTGGGGGAACAGTGCAGTGTTAATTGCCACTCCCCAACTGTCAGATTTCTGGACCTATGGAAATCCCAGTGGGCTGGATAGTGTGGCTCTGTGTACTAGATTGGACAAACAGAATGGCCCCGTGCCTGTCACAAGGCCGAAAGGTCTGAGCACCACTGCTTTATATAAATGTAAAGCATTTAACACACTAGGATCGGATTTGTTAGACTTCTAGCAATGCTAATAATTAGTTAACAGTGCTGCTCATCTATACCATTCATCAATATTTGCTTGATCAGTGAAGACTGGCTACCCTCTTGGTATATTTCATCTTTAATTTACATATGTATCTACTTATGCCTATTTCATCCTTAGGAGAAAACACCTGGTGATAAAAGCATCAATGGCTATCTGTGATAGTTGATTATAAGCATAGTTGCCTTTGACTGTTTGGCCAAGACTTCCCTTCCTTTTTTTGTAAACACTGACATTTGGTAAGCCCCTTAGTGAGGGTATTTTAACTATATTTATGCATATAAATAAATTAAAACCTTTCAGAATATCCATTAGAATAACAGTTTTTCATAACTGTATTGGATTCTGAGAACTTGTAGTTGGCTACTAAATGACATGTGAAAGGGTTCAAAATTATTTTGATTTTTTCCCCCCTCAAAATTTACCAATTAAATGTTGTCAGCTCATAATTTTATAGCAAGTTGCATAATATTTAGGGCTTTTTCATAATGCTTCAACTCCTGAAAACACATGAATAGGTGTAAAGGTCAGCTTCTATTTTTTTAGGTTAATGTGACAGCTCTCATTGCTGCAGACAAGGTTTTAAGCACTAAAGGCTCAGAAACCAGAAGGCAAAGAAAAAGCACTCCGAATTTATTCTTTTTAACACTCATAATTTTCACACTAGTCACATGACTTTTGTAGCCTGATTTATGATTTTTGAACATTTGGGGTTGGCAATCCTGAAAATTACCACATTTTTCAAATACAGGTTTCCTTTGCTTTATGCTGTACATGCATTCCTGGAAAATGGTGCATAACTCAAATTCGCATAAAGGGAATCCACTTTACAATGTAATAAATATCGGAGACGTTTCAAGACGTCGACTGTACTGACCCCCAGACCCATTTCTACCCCTTTTTACAGGACAGTTTTGGTACTTCCCAACAGCAGACAATACACACAAGCACAAGGCACTATCATAATGGGGATAGCAACTACAGAAACACGTGTCGCAGACAACAAGCGAGGAGCACAGATCCACACAGAAGACTATATTTGGGTGTGCATCACTCCCACAATGCACAGCACAAAGCAGCTTTCACCACATGGATTGTATAAGAGTGAATTTACCTCACATATAATGATTTTTTGGTATAAAAAGGGTCATCACATAAGAGCAAATTCACACATACAGAACCTGCATGAATCAAGGGAAACCTGTACTGAGCAATTTAAACAAGTTCCTTAACTAAAGTGTTTATATCTGAAGCAAACAGTCTAAGATTACTAAAATCCCTGCCCTTTTTCTGCAAAGACCTGTCAGTATACTCAGAAGTAGATATAGTATATTCAAAGTACTTCATTTGGATAAATAAAAGAAATACGATGTTATGTTAAGGGCCTTTTAATTCCTATATGAGATCAAAACCCAGAAGTTTCTAAAGTAAAATTGTTTATAATTAATAATGGATGCACCTTAGTCCCAGAAGTTGTTTTGGATTCCTTGTAGGAATTCAGTCAGTATGAGAGGTGCTTTCAGTCTGGCTGGCTTTGGATCCACGACTAAAACCACTTATGCTTCTGCTTGAATAATTTGCTAATGAAAAGACAGTATTTCAGAAGTAAAATCTGTATTCATTGCCACTAATTTGCTGTAATTTCTGTGATTTTCTTCCCCAGACCCACATGGCATTGCCATCCCACGCAGCTTTCTAAGTATAGTGTTTAATTTCTGTGTTAGCCATACCTCTGAAGAAAAAACTAATTCCCCAAAACTCTTAGGAAAAATTAAAACAAAAGTAGTAGGCTGTTCATATGAAGTTTTATGAAATTGCATCTGAAAAGATGATGTGGACTTAAGTGTGTATGACTGTTTCAGAATGTTGTTGAACTATGGCCACAAGAGCCTACATCACACAGGATGTTAGACCGACATAAGCATTTTAGAACTTCAGAATAAGAGAAATAAATCTATTTGCTTTATTTGAGCCCTTAAACATGGAACTAAGAAATTCCAATGACTTTCTCCCTGGAAAGCATTTCCTATCAATTCTCTTTCTATGAAAGGTGTAGCATAGTGAGGAGATTCTGGAGGTGGTGAAAATGGTTGTTTTTTGTCACAGATACAACAGGGAGAAGTATAGAAGCAAACATTCTCCTTAATGCATGAAGTAGCTCATGTGCTGTTCCCATTAGTGCAGTGCTGTAGATCTCAGGCCAAATTAATGTGTTCTGATTTATGGATAACAGTTCTTGGTAGCATGTCTAGCTTCACACTTTACTGTATTGTATACTGACAGTCAACATTCAGCATGGTTTGGTGCATCTTAAAACTACTTAAAAGGCCTTTTAAAACTGGAATGGAGCTTTAAAGCTACCTTTGCTTTTAGCCCATCACATCTGGATGCAACCAGTTTTCATAATAAGAGGCTTTTTTTTGTTTGGTAGAAGAAGCCCTTTTAAACATTTAATCCAGGCATGTGTCCTTTGATACTGCTTCATTAAAATCAGTTTGTCTCAGAGTATTTGTGAAAGCTACACAAATAAGGCAGGGGTGCAATCAAGATAATTATAGTAAGTTTTAGTGGGAAGGCAAGGTGCAAGATACCAAAACTGTCTTGAGTTTGTCTATATAAAATGGTATTGAGGGATGATAGTTATATTGAAGTTAGTAGAATCCTTTGTAGGAATTTGCGTAGACTTTTAATTCCTGCTACTACATTCTAGGTTTTGGGCGAGTGCAACATTGACCTCTTGGCTGTACTCTAATGAATGGTAATTTCTTACATTGTATTTCTTATAAAGAAAGTTTCCCTCTTAAAGACAGAATCTTCTAGTGTTCTGAAAACTGGTCCCCCTTAGCTTAAATTTTTTAAGTGTCCATATAAAAAGGAGTTATTCAGGAAAGCTGCCAGCTTTAAATATTTACCACTCTCTTCCAAGGCTGAAGACTATAATGCATGGCTAATTGTTTCCAAAAAAATTTCCTAACTTGTCACATGACAGGAGCTGTCTGGACTATGTAACGACCCAAGAGCAGGGTCTGGTGGGAATTAACTTAAGTTCAGATAAGTTAGGAAGATTTAGTAGTCAGCTATCTTGAACTGCTGTCAGATGTTCACCTTCGAAGGACAGAAACTACGTTTTAAAGTATTCCTTGCGATTTACTTTCATTTCCATATGTTATTTTGAATGTTATTTTGCCTTGTGTTAAATTCTAAAACCAGTGATTGTAACCCAAAATTTTCTTTCAGTTTCTATGAAATGTATTTTAAATTTCTTAAACCATTTTATAGACCATATTATAGATCAGATATACTGGTACAATGAAAGAATAAAGTATTTTCAGGTGGGTCGTTGTTTCTATTAATTTTATTATACCAACAGAAAGACTTTCTTAAGTTTTTAAAAGTTTATTTTTCATCTCTAATTTCAGCATGCTTCATAATTCATGAAGATATATTATGCATTTCAAAATTTACTCGAACACACCAATAGGGAAGACGGAGTATTTCCTTAGTGAAAAGTGTAACACTTTCTTTTTGCCTAATACTGAAGTATTCGGAGAAAATGCTAACCTCAGGACTGTTTCCAGCTGAAACTAAATTAAGAATAATTTTCTGCAAAGCAGTGTCCTTAGAACTTGTCGCCTAAATTAACTCCTGTGTATTTCAGTTCATAAAATTGAAGTTAAGCAGAGTTGCTTTGGGCTCCCTCTGTACATTAAAATCAAATGTTAAAATCACATGGACCATCACTGCTATGACATCATTCTTAACACTACAGTCATGTTAAATGCATTATAAAGCAGTAATCCTAAAAATGATTTATGAGATTGAGACTGACATTTGTCAAACCAGCCAAATCAACTTGTTAATATAACTACATTACACCAGTCTAGTAAAATACAAAATATAATTTGGGAAGGAGTGTAATAGCAAAACAATGAATTCATTTTAAATCTAGATGCTTAGGAGGCTGCTATTCCATGTAAACTCAGCAGTAGTTATGTCAATTAAGGATCTGATGATAAATGTTTGAGAAAGATTTGATTGCTGCTAGTTGACCATTGGAAGATTCCACTTCAAATATTTTAAATCCAGGATGAGTGCCTAAAAGCTTAGGGGCCAGTTCCATATTCATAGGGCATTGGGTGGTTGAAAGCCACATAATTGTAAATACACAAATTTAAGAGTATTTAACTGCATCTGTACAATTACAGAAGTTAATCTGTTGCTGAATTATGTGACTTTATTTAACACATCAACATTCTGTTAGTTTTTCCTGACCTGACCCAGGATTGGAATGGATTCCAATACAAAACCTTTTTAAAGCATTTCTTAAGTTGTATGTATTACAAATTAATAAAAGGCTTATGAAACTATTTCTAAGGCCTGCTCTTTTCATTTTTGCAACGTGTGAAAGGTGTTTTATAGCATAACAATGTCTCAAATAATTTTAAATTTAATATTTTTTAATTTAATTTGAGAGAGAATGAAAAATGTATGTTGAATGATTATAGATGTTCCTGAAAACTCCAGCACTACAGTTTTCAGAGTTGGTGGCATTACCTTTACCAAGTTTTTTAAACTGGGCTTAAGTATATTCTTGTTATGGCTGTTCTTCTGTCCTTTTTAAACATGTAATACTTCCATATAGTTAACATATCATTTCCACAGACTTGACAGAAAATCACCACTTTATTCACAAAATAATCATTGTAATTTATTTGCTTCAATTTCAATCTTTGCTTATAAAATCTAGTAATGTTGGTCAACCTAAATTTTAATAAGCAATACAAATCTAACCCTATTGGTGCTATAAGGACAGTATTGAATTTAATCAACCGGCTTCTTATTTCTTTATGTGTGAAACATTTTACACTTTGGTTGCTTTACTAAAGAAATTCTAACAGCTTCTTTTTATATATATGAAAAAACCCTGGAGCTACTCTGAAGCATGCAGGGTGTTGTAATTTCAGCTTGCAAAGCGGTATGATACAATGTTGCTGAGCAGAAAAGCGCACGATAGATTTAATGTAGCCAATTGTGTACTTTTCAAAAAAAGAGTAACTGTTCAGTGTGAGTTAATTTTGGATTTTTTCAGCATCTCTCTTTTAGGCTTTGTGCTGCATTCTTCTAGACAAATGCGTATTCCATGTGGGCCACTGTTCTGCTAAATGCTCTCAGTTCTCCTTTTGCAATCAAGATTATGTTGCTAAGGAGATTTTGCTTTTATTGGTGCCATTGATTTGTGTTAATACGTTTTGAATACCTCTCGGTATTCTTCCGTAGACAAGGCCAAAAGAAAAACTTCCCTGAGTTTCCCAATTTACATTACAAATGGAGCGGTGGTGTAATGAAGCCAATATAAAGTGGGCAGTTGAAAGGGAACTAAAGAAGGGCACTCAAGTGAGAAATGAAGAAATGTGCCGAGAGCAGCCTGCAGGCCGCCTTCAGTCCAGCTGCAGGAACTGGCTCAGGCCAGAAGGAGAGGCAGAGGGAGAAGAGAGAGCGCCTCCATCCGCAAAGACCACCCACTTTCTGTAGCCCAGCTCTCCATGGATTACCTCATTGATTAACATGGGGCAATCACAAAGCACTGCTCTGGCTGCAAGAGGAGACTCTCTCCCTTGGGAGCGATGGGGGAGGTTATTCCACCTCTTAGCACAGTAGCTTCCTCTATGAATCCCACAGAGAGTCCTAGTAAGGCTTCTCTGTTCTTCCTAAATGCTTCTCATGCTTTAATTTTAAATACTTGATAGTGTTTCTTTAGAGTGCTTTCTTTTCTGGGTACAGTGTGCATGGAGTGAATTTGACTTTTGCATCTTTTGCCTTCATACTAAGGAATAGAGGGGACCTTCCTGAACCCCAGAAAACTATACTTCTTGCTTATTCAATTTTATCTACTATATAAAATTCATACCTGAGTGAGGAATTAAGTGAGCAGCTACGTGGTGTTACTGTTGTGAGGGCAGGTTCACTGGTAAAAAATAATAGGGTAAAATGCAAATAGAGTAGTTACCACACTTGTCACAATGCTTAGAAAATCTTTCCTATGGAGAATGTTTTCCCATTCCCTTTTAAACCAGTCTGTGTCCCCTGAAAATGATGAATTGACTCAATTTTCAGTTAATTGTATTTGGTATCTGGCCAGACAGAACTTTTAGTAGGAGTCATATGGAATTATAATGCAAAATATGTTTTCTGACTCCTGCAAGATCTGCTTTAACTGGAAACACATAGGGGTCTCTGCCTGCTCCCAGTCAAACTCATAGGAGATTTACTTGCAACTTTATTGATGCTTCCTTCTCCCATTGTTCTTGAATAATATTAAAGTCAAGCATACTTCCAAAAATGTCAAATTGCCACAAGGTTACTGATAGTAATGTAATCACATTACCAAAACATGAAATGCAGTTTTCAACTCAGTTGTTTTGGGAATGAGAGCATTGCACAGTGGTAGTACTACATTTGTTCAGTAGTTTGTCAAGTGAAAGTCAAAGGAGTTTTTTGCCCTTCCTTGCAATGTTACATTTAAAATAGAAGCTGAAAGAACAGGGAGTTGGTTTAGTTAATGTGGGCTTGGGGACTTACTGGAAAGGGTGGCTAAAAGAGGGTCTTGTAATTATGAAAGAGTTTTACCAGACTAAGTATGGTGTATTGGTTTGGGGAACAGGTGTTATGAGATTTGCTTTTGGAACTCTTCCTGTGACACCTGGCTTCAGTCTGTAAGATATTATCAGAGCTTCTACCAATTTGCAATTATGGGATTTTGAGGCTGGATACTTAGGTTTGATGAGACTTATGTTGGTCCAGCCAAGACTATAGCCAGTGCTTAAGATCACTTTCCTTGGGTCACACCAAAGTAGGTATACTATTGGAAAAAATTTGACCCTTTGAATATTTGGCCATTGTGCTTTTGTCACATTTGGCTTGGCTATCAGCAGTAAGTGTCCTATGGCCTTTGGGCCTGTCATGGAATAGGCTAGTTCTTCATTACAATTTTTGCGATCAGTTCATTTTGCAAATATGTAGTACATGAAATCTTTTTGCTAAATTATCTGAAGCCTCCTGGTTTGGAGCTCACTTGTTTTGTGGGATGAGGGAACAGGAAGAATTTGTATTCAGAGGAAGCATACAAAACTTAACCCATTAATGATCCATGCTAACTTCTAACCTTCATGACATGAGATTAATGCAGACTCATGGGAAAACCAAAGACAGTACAATGTGAGGAGTTGCAATCAAACTAGGCTAGAGAAAATTATCTATATATTCTTAGTTCTATCCCAACATGTCAGGCAACTTAGTAGCCAGAAAAGGGAAATCTGGGAATCTCTTTTTTTAGAATTCAAAACTATTTAAAATAATATGAATTAATAGATGGTATTAACCTGTGGTAAGTTTACAGCTAGGCAAGTATATTACACTATAAACCAAAAACAATTGTTCTCATTGGCCAGTGAAAGTAATAGTTATCACAAGTGTAGACTTAAATTCCACTAAATATTTTTGTTTCTACACAAGAATTTATGTAAGGAGCTGTGTACCCTTGTAAACATTTAGTAAGTCTTGCCTCCCTCTTTTGGGTGGATACGTATTATTCTTATTTTACAAATTAATAGACTGTGGAACGGTGTGTCCAATGTCTGTATTCTGTATAGGAACTTTCCAAAGGAGCTTCTATAATTCATTCCTAGTATGTCTTGATCTCAGGCAAAATATTAACATATATTGTGCATATTCTAATTAAAAAACAACAAACAATGCCCCCCTACCCCTCCAAAGTCTAGTGGAATGTATTAAAGCAGGTAATCTTTTGGTATCCAGTTTGTAGTCATATTGGTCTAGAGGAAAACGCAATCAGGACTCATAGTAGAGATGATACCTTTTATTAGATCAACAAGATTTTTGCAAAAAAAAATATTCTTTAATTGCAATTTACATGCCCGAAAGCTTGCAATTAAAGAATTTTTTTTCCAAAAATGTTGTTGATCTAATAAAAGATATCTCTCCTATGAGTCCTGATTGTGATAATCTTTTGGTACATGCATTGTTGAACAAGCGCAAAGCAAGTTCAGAAAAACCGAGGATGTCATTAGTGGGACACTCCAACCTATGAAATTGCTTTTTTTTTTTTTTTTTTTCCTATCAAAGAGATTTAAATCTCATTTTCTCTCTCACCCCGGTGTAATCTTCAAGATTAAGAATTCTCTCCAAAATGAGGCATATATATAGCAGGCTTTGGCATCTACATTATACTGTGTGGAACTGACAGGCCATGTACAGGGATGGCATGTATTGCTGAGTAGTGGAAAAATTGTTTATTAAGGAACTTGCAATAAAATTCTGTGTTTTTAAAGAGTTATCCACATAAATAAGAATGACTTCATCACAACTTATTAATGTGTATAGTAGTCTTAGGACTTTCAGAGAATATCAGTATTTTACACACACCATTATACAACATCATTGTGAGACAGATGAATGTTGTCGTAACCAAGTTACCCATGAATGAGTAAACTAAAGTTTTCTCACTCTCAGCCCAAGATCACAGAGTGAGTCACAGTTAGAACTGGTGGGAAAGCCAAAATACATCCTGGATCCCCACTCCAGAGGACCATGTATTGTCTTACAAGTATGCTGCTTACCTTTTGCAGCCTGGATAACAGTAGTGTATATTTTCCTTACACTTCTCATGGATATAACTTCACTAGCACTTTTTTATCTAAAATTGAAATCTGTCGTCCAAACCTCCCTATAACCACCACCTGTGGCAGTTGGCAGAGAGTCTGCAGCTCTAGGCTCAGCCGCCTTAGCCATCAGCAGACACTCATCTACAACCCTTTACTTGACCTGTGGGAGTGATCATCCTTGACCATGAGGGATCGCCACTGCCAATCTAAAATTAAACTTACTTTCATTTTCAGTCATGCTTTATATTTCCAGGCAGTTACATTTCCACTCTACTGAGACATGGATATACTACTACCTTTCCCTTCTCTTACTACTTGCTACAGCATACATTCTCATGAATGCTAGCAGTAACAAGTGCCGTTCCTTGGAGGGTTGGTTCTTATGTATGTAATATTTTTATGTTCAGTGATAAATGTAATGGCTTAGACCCAAGTCCTCAAAGATATTGAGAAGCTTAGCTTTTATTGACGTAGAGGCTTTCAATCGGCGTGATTGTGGCTGTTCCTTTAAAAAAAAAAAAGACTGCAGAGGATAAATCTTTAAAAATGTTTATTAAAAGTTGTGTCTACACTATTTTAAGAGGAGACCTGACTGTATTTTGTATTCTTACACATCTGTTATTCTCTTAAATTTAGTCCCCTCAGAACCCTTCCCAAGTGCACGTATCTGTTTATCAAATGCTTGGTGTGTACAATTCCTCACGCCTATTAAACATCTCCCTTTTCTAGCATGCTGTAGGTAAGTGACTATTTCCTACAGAAGACAATGAGTTTGCCTGCGACATCAGCAGTAGTGGGACGAGTCTCAAAGTTCTTAAGTATTGTGTTCTTTTGAGTCTATAGTAGAAACAAATTAAGCGGGAGGACAGGCAGCACTTTTAAATTCTCTTTTATGTATACATTGTTTAGCATTCCAAGTGCAACTGTAATACATGACTAGCTCCTGTTAATGAGTGTCCTCTAATCAGTTAAATGAAAATGTGTGGAAAACCTAAAATGGTTACTGTGGAGAAAGTCTGTTTTACATTGTTATACCTCAGCTAAGAAGATACGTGGCATGTATGATGCATCTAAGGGAAAAATGTGTAAGGCTAAAGAAACCCTGAAGACAATTAGATCTAACCCCTTCTCCCTCACTCCATAGAGCAAGCTCTGATGACTTACTATTTTAATTAATGTCAATCCTCACTATCAAGGCTCATGGGAGCAATCATTAAACCAAGACAAAAACATTTTAAATGGTTGGCAGTCTACCAGACACTGAGCTAAGCATTCCCATGGTAGACAGGCCTGCTTCGTCGCCAACTCTGCCTCAGATTAAATACATTCTCTTATAGCACAGGCTTTAAAGCCTATTATTTTCATACTAAGCAATACAATATGGTTTTAAAGTTTTCTATTTTAAAATATTTTTATATTTACCTCCCAACACTAGCATCAGCGTTATTTGTGTGGATGTGGTTTACTTTGGTTTTTGTTGTTCCTCAAAGGTTTCTTTCTCTCTTCTGTGGTTTCTGCTAAACCAGAAGCATGTTTTCTCTGAAGAAATTCACATGATTAAACCAAGGATTGAATATCTATGTTGTTTTGAAAATTACTGGCAGTGTGAATAAAGTGGATTTTAAAATTTAAAAAACTTGTGTGTGAAAACTGAGTTCTCATCACTTCATAATAGTGCATGGTAAGAACATTGGTATCTCTCACTGTCTATTCAGTTGTATGTATGGTCCTCATCACTGTAATATCTGGGCAATACTACACTTTATTGTATGTTCTTTCTTATGTCTCCCAAGCTTTTACTTCCTTTCAACTTCTGCATTTGCTACTTAATTAGACTATTTAAACATAGTGTGCAGTGATAAGTTATTAATTCTGACCAGAACAATATACAGCACAGCCACATACTGTATAAGCATCAACTTATCTGTTCAGTTGCCTGTGTCCTGACTGGAAATACCCCTATTATTCCAATCGTTTGCCCCTCTTGAGCCAAAGCATTCATCTATGCTAAAATATATGAAAGATTAGCACAGTATTTGATTTTGGAACAAGTCCTGGGGAGGTGGGGGAGAAGTTGCTTTATAATGTGGTAGTCCCGTGACGTTAAATTAAATCTGCTTGGTCGGGAGGTCAAGATTTAGCTCATAGTAAAAAATAACGTAGGGTAGAGGTTGAGACTTTCCACTGATAATGTTCCCCTAATCCACTGTGCTGCCCTGTGATCCTTCTGTTCCTCCTGCTTACACATACCTGGCTTAAAGGCCTTAGGCTTAGGAGGTACTCTTTAAACTAAGCTTTTGATTTGGCATCCACATAAGTAGACAGAAGACCAAAGTGGTAAGCTTAGTGTGGATGAACTAAACATACTGCAAGCAGGATAATGTGCTGTTACTCCTCGTTAGGAGTAAAAAATCTATGATCAGGATGCAGAGTGTGGCACATATATTACAGACTATAGGGAATGCCCTGCTTTTCTCATTCTCTGTCTCTAGGAATACTAATAATGTCAATAAGCAGCTTCTTAAAGTGATTTACATGTTCTAGGTGAGGATGTTGCACAGGGGATCCTGATGATTCCATATTTTCAAAAAAGTGGAAAGAAGCAGGATCACAAGTTACATTTGTGGTGCTGATGTATAGAGAGGGAAGGAAGTTTTGATTTGTACAGTTTAATCTCCTGTTTATGGGAGTAGACAATGGATAGACCTGATTAGCTTTAAGTAATGGGAAGAGGTAAATGATCATCTGATTACTGTCAGCTATGGGGAACTGTGGTCCAGGGGATTTATGGTTTAGGAAAAAGGCACTAGGTACTACAGGGCAGAGGACAAAATGGATTGGTAGAAGACAGGAGGTCTGAGAATCAGTTCAGCTGGAAGGACTGGAGACTTAAAAAGCAACTGGCTGGAGGAAGACCCTGTAGGATAGAAAATGGATTGTCTGGGAGCTGGTGACACAAATGTAGACTGTAGGAGTTGCAACTTGAATGAACTGATGGGGCTGACCACAAAATGGTAATAAATGGAAGAAGAAGCCAAAAAAAAAAAAGCCATGGGAGCCCCAAAAATATTGGATGGACAAAGAAGTAATAATTCTGTAAAAATGAGCAAAGAATAGTATTGGGAACACCAAGCAGAAGCCTATGGAAGGTGAGACTTAAAAGACCTTTAAATTTAAGTGAGTCAGAAGATTCTGAACAAGGGAACACAAATAACATGGAGGGTTGAATAAAAAGGATAATGGAAGGATAAAGAAAACTAAGATTCAGAAGAAGGGAAGGCAAAAAACTATCTGTATGAGAGAGAAACAGACAAGGGGAAAAGAGACTGGCTTTTTTTTCCATGAATGCCTAATAAAGAAAGAGGAGGAGATGGCCTTCATTTCCCTCTAGAAAGATTTCCTCTTTAGGAATGTTTTGATGTCTACCCTAATGCATGAGGGTTTTGGAATAAGACAGCCCCTGGTCTCTAATTTTTGTTTTTATATCTCTATCTGGGTCAAGTGCAAGTCATTCACTTAGAAATTGGGAATACAGGGATACATCCTTTACCATTTCTATCTAGTATATGTCCATGTACGCAGATGCTTTCTCTTGACTGGCTGGGGCCCTGCTTGGGGAATGAATTTCTGCTTTGTTTTCTTCCTCTGTCAGGATCCCCTCATGCCAAAATAGTTTGTTTAGTGCCCATCAGATATCAAGAACTATGATACAGTCTGCTTATGTTGCTGCCTCTTCAAAGTCCCATCAAGCATTTCCTTACCACATCAGCCAAGGACAAAAAATAAATGATTTCTCTTAGTGCAGGGACCTGCAATTTCCCATTCTAGGTTTAACAGAGCAATGGAGGAGCTGTGCTCACACTTACCAAGTCTCTATAAATGTCTTTCCCAATACACTTTGAAGATGAAGGGTAACAGTTTCTAAAAGTGCTTAAGCACCTTAGACATTTTTACCCTAGTTTTTTGACCTATGTCATAAATGACTGCTGTAGCTAACTTAGTAAGGCCTATAGTTGCCTCAGTGTCCAGAAAGTCTGGCAAAAGCATCTGCATGGTAGCTGAACTCTGCTGGAAACACAGAGTTTATTTAGCTGAGGCATACAGTTGGACTAACAGAACTTTTACTATTCTCTGGAGAGGATAGTAAATTTGATCTGAGCCTTCAAGAGGCTGAGAAGCGATATAGAGTTTAACATTTTCCATCAAACCACTGACTAGGACAAGTGGTTCAAAGAATCTAAAAATCCTAGGCTGGACATCTGATGCAGCTCAAATTTGATGCAGCTTGCCATGTCACACAGCCTCTGTTCCCTTCTGCAACCTGTGTCCTAGTGTTCCTACTTGTATTACAGTAAGGCCTATAGGCTCCCACTGGGGCCTTGGCCCCATTGTGTAAGAACTGTACAAAGCAATGCATCTTAACCAGAGAGCTTGCAATGCAAATAAGTAGAGAGACAAACTGACTAGAAGCAAAGGTCAAAGGTGCACATCCTGAAAGTCGCATTTAAATACAAAAAAAATGCCTCAACTCTCTCTCCTTCCATATTTTAGATGGTAAGTCAGCTTTTCAAGCTTTCTGACTAAATGTGGCATCCTGCCAACTGTGGGGGTGCATGTGTGATGGGAGAAGGGAAGGAAGCCTGATTTTTATTTATTTTTTAATTACCAGAAGTCTTCATATTTCCCGACTCTCCTTCCCTCCTGAGGAGCAGCTATCTTTTTAAGTTCATGAAAAGAGTGTAAAGTAACTTTAGCAGGCACAAAGAGTGGTATCTTCATGATACTTTGTTTTCTCTGTGTTATCAAAGTAAAGAGCATCTTCCTCTCCTAAGCATTTTGCCTCTGTCCAGCAACATATGGATTTTTTACTTTTACTCTCATAGTTAGTTTAATGAAATGGGTAAACTTGATTTTCAAAGATTCCTGTCATTTTATCACAGTCAGCACAGAACTGATTCGGCATCTTCAATAACAATGCATTTAGAACAGGCATTTACTTCTGAAAAAGTTGATTCAGATCTGAGAGAGACAATGGCTATAGAGATAGGATGGAAACCTTTGAAGAAAACTTTCTGAATACTATTTAAAGGAAGAAGAATGGATGGGGGAACAGAGGGAAAGAGAATAGGATTCATTTGCTTTCTTAGTGATGCTACCATTTTAAGAGGCAGTCCTAATTCCTATATAGATTTCACTCCTGAGCAAAGAATGCTTCCAAAAAGCTTAGAATGAGTGCCACTTCCCATTGAGATAATGTCTAGGATTGTAGTCAGGCTTTTTTTCTATGTTTGTTTTGACAAGTAGATTCTTTTGCTTTATCTCTCTTAAACAAGAGAAGTTTTAAAGCTTAAAGATTTGAGCCCTCTGAGAAATCAAAACTTCAGTCTTTTGGGATTGTGCTAAGTATATTTACTCAAGATTTATGACAAATCCCACAGAAGTAAGGAGAATGCTTAATGCAATTCAAATAGGCTGGAACTTACCATCTAAATAAGGACTAATCTACTGCCTGCCTGTGCTTCTCTGGTAAGAGACACCACCACTCTCAATGTAAAACAAAAAAAGACTTTATGGAAAGTCTGAAAATCCTCATTGTCTATTCATGAGTTATCCCCTTTAACTGAAATTTCAAAAGTTATGCCTGCTCCTGACATGCATTTTTTCAGGTTTTGCAAGTTTCATTCTTTACCATTTCTAGTCTGTGTTAAAGAAAATCTCATCTGTTAATACTGTATCTTGTTCCAGCCAAAAATAAGTTGGTATCTTGATCAAAGGAGACTATTTTAACAGCTGTCCTTCACTGCACCATGTGCAGCTTTCTTGTCAGCTTCACCTACTGTGTTCTGAAGACAAACAAAAGTCTTCCCTATGTTTGAGATGTCAAAGAAGTTGAATACATTGTATCTTCTTGATGCTTTCTCTCAAAGCCATGAGGAGACAACAAAAGGTGCCTTGCAGCAGGAACACTTAACTCGGTTTAAAGGAGGGAAAACAATTACTTCTGCTTTTGTATTTTTCCCAGTATTCACTAATAACATTTTTCCAAACGCTTATCACCTGAAATGGAATATTGCTTTCTATGGACAAATATGTTCATGAATTTGTTACAGGAGGAGTGCTGCTCTTTCAACTAATAGCAGCAGAAGTGCCAGCCTCTGCTTTTCATTTGCTGTTAAAATAAAGATTAATTAGGCAGAATAATCAAAAGTGGAAGCAGTAAGAGGACTAGGTACCTTCCACCAGGAGGTATAGTAGAGTAGGAACAATATTTGAATTGTCCCAGCTTTATGGTTATACTCCCAGAGTTTGTTCACATGCTATAGAAGATTTGTCCCCTTGCTCACTCCTCGTCCCCTTGTCATCCTCCAACCAAGGGAACACAGAAGGAAAAAAAAAAAAGCCATCACTAAGAGAATGGCTACCCCTATGCACATAATCTACTTTCCCCTAATCAGAATCCAGGTGAAACAAAATAGTCCTGTCCATTATTTCTCTCCTCATAACTGTGGTAAGGGGAGTAGGTTAAGAGCACAAAGGATGCCCCTACTCAGCAGCAGTTCATAGATCAGAAGTCTGTATGAATTCCTGAAGTCTTTGCTTTGTGTGTTCCATTGTGTTCTTGTGTCAATACATTATGATGTGCTCCCCAAAAGATGCAATACTACAAATGTATATTAAATTGTATATAAAACAACATACCAGAATTGCAGAAATACCCATGGGAACATGTACAGAAATAACAACAACAGAATCAGAGATTTAGATTTCAGGATAAGTTCAAATAAATACATGCAAATAGTTTTGTACACACCTCTCTACAATAAGGTATGGAGCAGTTCAGTATTGACTTGTCTCTTCTGCCTTTACTGTCCCTGCTAAGGAGGAAAGGGTGTCTATAGGAAGGCAAACTGAGATACTTGGTCAAGAAGGTAAAGACTGGCACAGCAGGGCATTATTTTTTATGGCCAGAAACAATTTTAAACCAATGAAAGGGTTTGCTTCACCTTTCTGTCCACTATTGCCTCCAGCCCTAATGGAAAATAAGTGAACTTGTCCATGTCTTAATAAAGTATTATCTAGCAGGCCATTCCATTTCCATTTAACAGATGTATAACAGCTATAGTACAGTAACTTGAAGTTAAAGAGCAGTACTCAAGTTTATTTACATTAATCTGTTCATTGCAAGAAAATGTTTTCATAATATTAAAATTTTGCTCTTCATTGCATCCTCAGCTCTGGCCTGTACTGTTTTGCTCTGTTCCCCAGCTTTCTCTCAAGTTCTCTGCCTGTTGGTCCTCTAGACTGTCTGTTTTTATTCCATTCAGAAAAAATAGCTGAGCCACTAAACAGCATAATCTCATTGATAGCTTTGTTCTCCTCAGTTATTAACTGGTTTCATACATTAACTGCTGATGGGCTGAAAGTGGCACCACTTCCCTCTCTCACCAGCATCCTTAATTAACAGTATAATTACACTGCATCTATGAAGGGATGTTACCCGCATGGTCCAGTTCACACATCTCACACATGCCAAACCTAGAAATGTGGCAAGAAGAATGGGACACACCTGACTGGTTTCAAAAGATGCAAAGAAGGCAGACTTGATCAACAAGTACTTTCTCTCAGGCTAGGGACAGAAGTAACACATAAACTGGTTTAAGTGATCAAAAACTGGTTTAAACCTGTAACAGAACAGAAGCTTAGTGCACATAAACCAGTTTTAAAATGGCTGAAACTAGTTTAAGATAAGCCTGGTTGAATGTAGTACCAGACTTAACTGATTTGGGTCAAACTGGTTTTTGAAACTTCTGTCTCAGACCCCTTCCTGGTTCAAGTAAAATCAGAGTCCCACTGCATGCTTTCCAGCCCTGAGCTGAGCTGTAATGTCTGCTCCAGACAGCAGGGCTGGCCCCTTCCCTCTGCTCCCTAGCTGGAGCAGTGAGGGCTGGCTGACAAGGGAGTAGGGAGGGCAAGCCTGGCTGGGGATGCAGCCCAGGCAAACCCTGGCTAGGGTCTGGGGCCAGGGAGGGGAGTGAAACACTCCTTCCCCTACTCAAACTTACTGCTGGCTACAACTATGGGCTACAAATCCCAGAGGCACCTGGAAGCAGGAAGAGGAAGTGATGAGTAATCCGGCAGGGTCCTAGTGCTGTAATTCTGGACTGCAACTCCCAGAGACCTCAGGGGCAGCAGGAAGAGGATGTGAGCACAGCCAGAGCCATGCTCTAGCACCCTGGCTTCTGGCCTGAGCCACTGCAGGCATGTAGCTGCATTTCCTGAATCAAAGGTAAATGTCTGTTTGTTTCTGTTTCAGTTTAATCTGTGCAGTTCAGACTAACCTGCAAAGACTGAATCAATTCAGCCTCGGGCTTTTTGACTGTCTATACCTAGCTCCAGTCTTCACAAAAAATTAAGCTGCAGCCAAGCAGCTAGTAAGGGTTATTTGGATAAGGAAGAGGACAAACTAAGGGATAAGATAACAAAAGCAGTGGTCAGAGAGCTTTGGATGGGTCTGAAGGAAGTCAAGTCACCAGGGCTGGATGAACTTCATCCCAGGGTAGTGAAGGAATTTGCAGAGGATATCGCAGTTTTATATTGCAGAGGATTGCCAATTATATTTACAAAGTCATGGGAGATGGGCAAAGTACCAGGGGACTGGAAAAGAGTCAACATAGTGCCCCTCTTTAAAAATGACAAAAGGGGAGGCCCCAGGGAACTATGAACTGGTTAGCCTAATCTGAATACTTTAGAAGTTACTGGAGTATGTCATAAGGTAGTCTGTTCTCAAGCATCTGGAGAAAGAAAAGCTGTTCACAAGCAGCCCGCATGGCTTTGCTATGAACAAATCATGCCAAATAAACCTGATTTCCATCTTTGACAAGATGGCTACTTGGATGGATGAAAGGAATGCAGTGGGTATAGTGTATCTTTATTTCATCAGCACATTGCCAGTCCCATGTGACCTGATAAACAGATTGGAGAAATATGGGCTAGAAAAAATTACTGTAAGTTAGATAGATGTCTGGTTCAATAGCTCCAAGCAAAGTGTAATTTATAAATGGATCCACGTTGGAATTGCAGGAGTTTTTGAGTGGAATTCCACAGGGGCCTGTCTCAGACCCAGTGTTATTCAATGTGTTTATTAATTATTTGGATGCTGGAATAGAGAGTTTCTTGAGCAAATTTACAGATGCCATGAAATTGGGAAGGATTGTGAGCACCCTAGAGGACAGGAGCACAAGTCAGAAGAAAATTGACAGGTCAGAAAGTTGTGCTGGAGCCAACAGGATGAAATTCAAAGCTGACATATGCAAGGTGCTGCACCTAGGGAAGAATAATAAAAAATATCAATACAAGAAAGGTGACACTTGAGTAGATGGCATCACTACAGGAAAGGATCTGGGAGTCTTAGTCACAAACTTAATATAAGCCTGCAGTATGATGCAGCAGCACAAAAGGCAAATGTGATTTTGGGTTATAGCAATAGAAGCATTAGATGCAAGACACAAGAGGTGGTAGTGCCTTTCTATTTGGCACTGGTTAGGCCTCATTTAGAGTATTGTATACAGTTTGGGGCTCCACGTTTTAAACAGGACATGGAGAAATTAGAGAAAAGTCCAGGGGTAGGAGATAAGAATGATAAAGTGCTTGAAAGGGAAGTTATATGAAGAGAGGTTGAAGGAAATAGGTATGTTCACCTTACGGAAAAGGTGCTTATGAGGGGATATAATAGCAATCTTGAAATATCTTAAGGGCTACCATAAAGGTGAGGGAATATGCCTTTTCTCTTTAGATGCAGAGAGCAGGAAATGAACCAATGACTCAAAGTTGCAGTAAAGTAAGTTTAGATTGGATGTCAGGAAAACTTCTTCACTGTTAAAACAGTGAAACAGAGGAATAGGGAAATTGTGGAATCTCCATCATTGGAGATGTTCAAGAAGAGCTTGGGTAAGCATGGGATAGGGATGATCTAGGAGCAGTTATGCCTATGCTCTCTGTGGGTATTTCCCATGCTTCCGGGCTGTGTTGGTTGCCACATCGGGCCGGGAAGCATTTTTTTTGGCCTTCCTCGGCAATATTGGGTATTTTAACCCTCTTTCTTGTATCTCACATATATTTTAACAACCAGCAGCACATTGGCCACCATTTCCCCTTGCTTTATCTGTGGCAGGGTAGGGCTTTATGTTTTATGGTTGCCTGTGCAGGTTTAGTAGTAGATTAGACAAGGATTTGCTTGGGATGGTGTGGATAGGGATGATCCTGCCTTAGGGAGTTGAAGTAGCTGACTTATGGAGTTCCCTTCCAGCCCTACTTTTCCATGATTCTATAAGGCCTCACTTCCCAGTATTCTTGAGGATAACCCGAAAGCAACTTCACCACCATTGCAAGTAGTAATAAGTACATGGGGCATGCTCAGGAGCATGTTTGCGGTGTAGTGTACTCCAAGAAAACTAATCTGGTACTCCTTCTCCACTGACTTTGAAGATGCCAGCATGGTTATTGCTTTTTGTTCTTTTATGGCTTTCTCACTATGGGAATTTGTTTCATAGTCAGTTGATTTTTTTTTCCCTAAGTATGATCAAAGGTGTCATAATAGTCAGTCGCTGCGTGTGACCACTATGGTTTATATTGTTTGGGCTGATGAGAACAGTTCTGTCAGCCATAATTTAGCTGCTGTTAGGGAAAAAGAGAAAATATTTGTTTTATTTCCTTTATATTAATAATCTATATTTCTGTTGATAGAAATATATCTGCTCATGGACCACCCATCAGACATACACTCTTATCCATACAGTTTCAACTGCTTGAATGGTCTCCCAGCAAGTTGGCCACCTTCCTGGTAAACTGGTTGAAGGGTCAATGAGCTGCTTGGCAGAATCTGAGTGCCTATCTCTCCCAAGGATGGATGGCAGGCAGGGCAGCCAGGTAGTAAACCCACCCATCAGCTGGCCAGGCCACAGGTCAACCAACCAGTATTTCTGCCTAGTTTTCATTAGAAGTTCTGTCAGAAGCAACACACTCCCATGGAAGGTTACAGTTCCATGAAGCCAGTATTTTGCAACAGAAAATTTTCAACCAGCTCTACTCCTTCCCATGTGATAACATGCTGGTTTTTTTTTATGTACAGGTATTTAAATTTCAGCTAATTATGTAGGTTAAGGCTGATTTATATGTGCAAAACACTATATTATAGTTAGTGTAAGTAATATGTCATTAACATTTGAAGATGAAATTAGGCTGTAAGAGAGTGGGAGAGAGTACTCCTATGTGTTGCCTTGATGGATTATTTTATTTACATCATAAGCACAGGGTAGCCAAAGTGAAGTCTACAGCTCCTGAATGTTGGCCTCTTAGAACAAGATGGATCATCACTGTTATGAATTGTAGCTTCCATGGGCCACACCTCTGTATTGAAGGAAATGCTCCACTGTATGTAAATTGGGTGTGACCATTGTTTTTTGGTATATTGCCAATGTGTTCTTGAGCTGGCAAGTTCTGGTATAAATAATCTAATTGTTGTTAACTAACAGCCATGAAAGACATACACTTCTGAACAGACCAGAACTTGTCCAATGGAAAAAACATTTTAAATTAGGCATGTCAAACTCATCTAGCCTTCACGCTGGACAGATCAGACCCAGAGATTGGCCTCACATTCTGGATCTGTAGTGGGTGCCGAATGTGATGTAGTCTTGCTCCAGTTGCTCCAGGGCTCTGCTGCATGACCTCTGCAGAGTAGCAGGTAGCCACTTTCAGGCTGTGCTGTTTGCGGCAGCCACTCTGCTGCTCCAGGATACGAGCTAAAACAGGCAACCCATGCAACATGCAGGACCACTTGGTGCACTCCATATGATGTCTGTGGGTCACTTTGAGACCTACAGGCAGCGTGGAAAGGCAGGATGATACAACTCCTTAGGCCAAATCTGACTCACAGGCCGTATGTTTGACATTCCTGTTTTACATGCTGTTTGCGCTGAACAATTTAATAATACTGCTTGCTTATGTGTTGATGTGGTAGCTTAGCTTTATTATGCCTCTTTTGTCTGAGAAATCTTTATTTTCCTTTCCAGACTTCTTATAAACAGACCAATTGTATTTCATCATTTTAAAAATTTGACTGTCTGCCACTTGCTTTCAAGTCTGAAAACAATTAATCAAAATTTAAGAACATTGAGAGAACAGTTGGAGATGAGCACTTTTACTTTACAAAGGTTAACCAGATGTATGTGGATTTTTTTAGCTTGAAATGATGGCTTTCAGCATCTTGGCTCTGCTTATATTTTAGTGCTTATTTAAAACTCAATACTGTGCCCAACCCTCTGTACTGTATCTGCATACAAACATTCTTCTGTTCAGCTAATCATTCAAATTCTGTCTAGTGCTGAGTATAGATTCCAGCCTTATCAGCAGCTGCCAAGAGAGATGCCTTCTGGCTTCATGTGGAGGATATCAGATTTCACTGTTGATGATTGTCATGAATAATATGACTAGAAAAATTATAGTGTCTGTTGCATCCTTTCACAAACAACTAATTTTGCTTATTTTAGCAGGCTAAAGAAAAGACATGTCTGTAATTAATGTTTTAGTTCAGAGTCAGATTCAAATTCAACTGTGCATCTTGGAACTAAAAAACACAGCTTGCATGTAGAAGAATTAGGATTAAAAGTATTTTTTTCCTCAGGGCCAGAATTGTCCCTACAGCAACATTAAAGGCTGAATTTAAAGCGGCCCCCTCCCCACCCCCCCCACCCCCAAATTTATTTTAAACCTACAAACACTGAGAGTTGTATGCCACTATTATGCAATAACTTATCTTTATCACTGAATTGTCAAATTACTGTGTTTATGCAGTACTAGTAAGCTCTTCCATGCAGAGCCAAAAGTATGCATCTAGTTGGACCTACTGGCAGTTCTTGCACCTGAATAATCTCACTAGCTACAAGGGAATCCAGGCATGGATAAGGAAACACTTATTTGGATCTATATGCAGGGGTGGGGATGCAGATTGGTACACCTCCAGTGACACTAGGTTGATTTGCTCTCTCAGAACTGAACCTTGCTTTGAAATTTGAAAAATAAATACTTCGATGCAATAATTGTAACAGTTTTTTGCCTTTAAAATTATATACACAACAGCAAACACAAAAATATTTTAAAGACAGAGAAGAATACTGTGGGCTATTCATACCATCTCCAGCTGCTTTGTATATACATTGCTTTGCGATGCATAGAAGGTAATTGTGAAAGTAATCAAAATCAGGAACACCCAAAGAATGCTTGCTTTGAAAGAAAATGTTCGTGTTCTAGCAGTTTTCCAGCTTCAGAACAACTTAATCTTACAAAGGCAATTCAATATCTTTATATCATCCCTCATGTGCATGGACTCGCTCAGAATCATTTTACACATACAGCTTTTCAAGGTAAGTGTGTTATGGCATGAATGCTGAATGTTCAAATCATGTTTAAAGCATGTTTGGTTGGTTTAAGGATGGAGGTGTGACGATGAGGATGCTGAGAGTAAGGTGGATGATCCAGGTAGTCTTGAGAAGAGGAAATGTTAAGGATAATTCGGGATCGATTTCAAAAACAAAACATCAAGCACAGTTTTATCATAAGGAGTGTGTGTGTGATCCTTTTTTTCAGTGGATGGTTACAGCCTTCCAAAGACAACCCTTGAAAGCAAGGTGCCATGATTCTAATACACAATTCACTGCCAAAGGTACTGTCCTGAAAAATCACACCAAATCAAAGAAACACCAAGGAAAGGCAATATGCTTAGTGCCAGTACAAACAAATTGACAGACATGTAAAAAAAAGAAAGAAAAGAAAACTGTTTTACCAAAAGAAGAATCACATCAGTTTGACCTGGACCTGATGATTTTGATACCCCTGATCTACAGAATGAGTTTTCTGGCATCTTAGTGCAACGTTGTTCCTTGTACCTCTTTGTAAGTAAGGCATGCAAGCCTCTCTCATGCCATATTCTTGAACAATGATCTGGTTGTTGCTCTTTGTCTAATCTGACTCTGAAAGCCAGAGAAACCTGATTATAAGACTTCCTTATACAGTGTTCTTCTTGGAATCCTCTATGCACACCTGTCTAGACACTGAAAGTAAAGATGTAGTATTCTGGGCCATGAGAGTCCCAGTAAGCCAGGATCAGTGTTGCCACATCTGAAAAAAAAGGAAATATTTTACTGGAACCTTAACTTTATTGGATTTAATGAAAAATTACCACACATGAGAAAAGATGTAAGAGCAAACATAATCATATAAATGTTTTTTGTTCTTTTATACATAATCCTATTCTCCCCAAAAGCAAATACTTTGATCATTTGCTGTCACATCTTAGCGCACTAATATTTCAGTTGAATTCCACTTTAAAATCACTGTCCTCCATTCCTGGTGAAGGTCCTGTGGATGTTGAGTCACTCTGATCATTTGTTTGTAAATATAAACTCAAGGAAGTAATGGACCACAGCATATTTTCAGTAGGCCTGAATTTAACATATTCATCAGAATAGTTAACATACTGGAAAGAGAGCAGCTGACCACTGATGGGGCGTGTGACGTGTGTGTTGGGTGGCTTGGTTTTTATGATATTAACTTTTGAAATCACCTGCTCGCAGGAAGTGTTTAAGTTAAGGACAAATGGTCTGCTGACAGAAATGGGGGTAGGGAGCAGGGAAAAATGTGCTTTACCAGAAGAAACAGTGCATTAGTTCAACCTGGCTCCACAGCATGTGAATAGATCAGGTGCTTCACTGGGGCTTTTTGGTGATTTTTATCTAATAGATGATTCAATCAGCTATTGGATAAAAGTGCCAAAAAAGCCCCAATAAAGCACCCAACTTATGCGGACATTGGGCAAGTAGTGCAGTGCCTCTTTTGGGCATGTGCTAGGCTCAGCACAGATGTCCATGGAGTTTAAAGTGCCAAGTTGTTGGGTTTTTTTATGTTTGTAAGCAGCCATGTTGATTCCTTCAGCATTGGTCTATCTCCTGAGGTCTTCTGAGACAGGTGCACTGTGCTCAAGCTTGTCTATATTCATTTCTGTAAGCCTCTCTGTCTCTATGGGTCATCAGTTAGCTGGTATAATTTGCTATTTTCAGGAGCCACAGTTAAAGGTCATTTTTGTAGTTGTTGCCACAAGAAGAGTTACCCAGGCCATAAGCACTAATTTGTGGTCATTGATGGGCTTACATATTCATTGTGAATAAGCACTGGCTCAAGCTGAAGTATTTATTTTGATACAAGAATTCATGAGAAAACTGAACTTTAATGTCTGATAAGATTCCCTGAAAGTGCCTTGGATTCTCTTGTTTAAGAACAAGTTGCTTATACTGGCTTACACTGATGCCAAAGTATCTGTTTTCAAGAGGTTTGTATTTGGGGGAATCTGCAGGATTGACTTTACGCAGCAGTTTTCTCATATCATTCCTTTCTGTGTAAGGGAGGAGAACATTCATGTAAGTTTCAACCATTCTGTTTTGGAAAGAAGAAATTATGATTTTTTACTTTGAACATTCCCATTTAGACGCATGGACTTCGGAAGAATCCACTCTAGGGTGGATTAGTAGTAGTACAATAAGCAAAGAGATAGAAACATTTGACATTGTTGCACATAACAAATTTCCTCAAAATATGAGGAAACTGGAGTGCCCTCAAGCTTGACTCAAGGGCTGGGGTGGATCCAGGGAAAGTATGGTGGTGCAGTAACACCCTTGTTTCAGCTGTTCTTCACATCCCACATTAGTGGAGGTCCTGCCAGAACTCTGCAAGCAGTGACATCTCTGAGTTCATCAGCTGGTCAGCATGAATCCTGACAGAACTCTGCACCCACAGTGAGCTCCTAAAGCTCTGGCAAGAACCCACAGCAACTAGCTAGCGAGCTCGGAGAGCTCACTGCACATGTGCTGCACACCCAAAGGAAGGTGTAGCTGCATCCCCTCACCCCTGATCCTGGATCTGCTTAGGTACAAGGGGTAAATTTTGAATCCCAAGGAGTATAGTTCTACCATTTTTAGGACCCCTACTAAGAGGACATCAACTAATTGATTAAATAAACATCCTAGATCCATAAAGTGTGCAGTCTTCCTGATCTTTCTGTTTCACTGGGAGCGTATCTCTTTTAGTGCTAGACTCTGGGCCTCCACTTGAATCCTACAGCTCTGTTGCTCTGAAACCAACTTCACCCCAGCTTCAGCACCTCAGTTTCTCTCTGCAGCTCTCTCACCAATTTTGATAAAGAGTGGACCCCTGTAGGTAATTTATACCCATGGAAACCATACAGTTAGCAAATGTTTGCAGCAACACAGGACAACCTTTTCCAAACAAGATATTATTTATTAGTCAACCAGAAGACAGCTGTTAGGGATGTTAGGTTAGAATGGTAAAGCAAAGCCTGCACATGTGTTGCTCATCCAGCTCACCGATTTCTGCTTATTCAGTAAGGTAGATCCAGCCTTGACTTGGCCTGCACAGCACAATTCTGTTGGCAGCACATCCTCCTTCCTTTTGCCAAATATCCTGGATTCGGTCAACCTACACTGGGACAGCTGGATTCTAGTTCCAGTCTGCTAACATCTCAGTTCTTTGCCTTCAGACTATTTTCTCATATAATGACTCTGCTCTTGGCTAGCAGTTTTTAAAAGTTAATGGTTCATGGCTTGTGGACACAGGAGCAGCCTCTGTACACTGAGGTAACAGACGGTGCTGGTGAGGCAGAGAGCATTGTGTATGGGATGGCATTTGTACACAGATGCAGGGGAAGATGGAAACATGGCAGGGAAGGGGTTGGTGCCTGACATACAAAGAGATGGTCCCATGGGAGTAAATTTGGAAAGATGATGTGCAGAACAATCTATAGTGGTTTAACAGAAGTCACAAGACCTTGTTACTTGAAGAGATACAAGTAGCAGATCAAGAGGGAGCTACAGGGGAATAAGAGCCAGGGGAGCTGGATTGAAAGGCTGCAAAGCTGCTAGTCACTATGCGAGAGCTAACTGGAGAACAGTTGGACAGTAGGGCAGAGCCTTAGGCATGTAGAGGGGAAGCTAAGGCAGCCTAGCTAAACAAGCAGCAGTGAATAAAAATAGGTTGCTCTGGGAGCCAAGGAGGCATCTGTGGCTGATCAGGAAAACACCTGACTGGAAGGGATGGAGCCCATAGATATATAAACCCTGATTTCCAAGCCTTCAGAGGACAGAGGGACTCAGATCTCTGGGAAGAGAGGACCATCTGCCAGCCCCAGCTGCAAGGGAGAAGAAGCTTTAGGCTGAGAAAGGTACCTTAGAGGGGCCTGGTGGATTGAGACAAAGCCTTGGCAACAAGATAAGGACCTGGATGGGGGCATTAACAGGGATGTGCAAAGCTTTGGGTGCTGATTCACTTTGGAGCAGATTCGGCCCAATTCAGCAGCTGAATCTCCGAATCCGAATTGAATCGGGAGACCAATTAAAAGGTCCGAATCGATTCAAAGCTCTCCGAACCAATTTGGAAAAGATTCAGAGAGCTTTGGCAGTTTGGGCAGTCCCTGCTCACTGCAGCAGGGAGCTGGACCTGGACTCCATTCTGTTAAGTAGGGGGCAGGGGAGGGGGAGCTGAAGGATGGGGGAGGGGACCATGGGGGGCCTTGCCAGGCCCTATCCCCTGCCTGCTGTCCTAGCCCCACTCCCATGGCTGACCCACCTAGCCCTAGCTCCTGGCTCTTTAAGCAAAAGCCCCCACTCATCAGCTGCTGCCAGGTGGGGGGCGATTCCCACTGCCCCGCATTGCCCGATGGTGGTGGGGGCTCTGCCACAAGACCCCTGACCCCTGCTCGTTCTCCCAGCCCCACTCATGGCTGCCCCACCTGCTCCAGTTCCCGGCGCTTCAAAAAAAAAAAAAAAAAAAAAGCCCACATTTACTGGATGCTCAGTGGCCTCAGGGCTTCTGGGGGCTTGTAGCAGAGCCCCCCATGCAAAGCCGGGCAGTGGGGGGCAGCGGGGATTGCATCCCCACCTGACAGGAGCTGGTAAGTGTGGGCTTTTTTTCTTTTTTCTTTTAAAGGGCCAGGAGCTGGGGCAGGCGGGGCAGCCATGGCGGGGCTGGGAGAGCAGGCAGGGGTCAGGGGGCTCATGGCAGAGCCCCTCCCAAGCAGCATGGGGCAATGGGCAGCAGCAGGGGTCACCCCCATCCCCCGCTTGGCAGCAGCCGGTGAATACCAGGCTTTTTTTTTTTAAAGATCCAGGAGCTGGGAGAGTGGGCGGGGGATGGGGTTGATTTGGAGACTTGGATGATTTGGTGGTGGCTGAATCTCCGAAACAGATTCAGCCAAATCAATTCGGGACAGATTTGAATCGCCAAATCAAATCACTGTCCCCCAAATCGACTGACTCCAAATCCGAAGCGAATACTAGACGCTTTGCACAGGCCTAGGGGTTAGGCATTTTAGTTGACAGTGGCTTGTTTGTGTTTGTTTCATTATTGGTGGCTTGGAGGCCATGCAGCTGGGTGCTGTGACTCCACAGCTGGAATTCCTGTGAGAGACAGGGGAGCCCAGGGGGCTGAGACTGAGCAGCTGAGATCTGAGACGGTGGGCCAGGGCTGAAAGGTTCAGTTAGAGGAAACTGAGCCAAAGCTGGATAGGCTGAAGCCTAGACAAAGAATTAAGGCCTGAGAGGCTGAGGTTATTTTGTTGGGCTAGGAGACTGCAAGGAATCATGACTGAGTGATACCCTCAAGACATGGGCATGGCTGTGAGGAAGGCCATGACTGAGACCTACAGGTTGCTGTATAGGCCACTGAAACACAATCCCCAGAAGCTGAGCTATCCAGAGAGAAAAGGGAAGTGAGGCCAAGTTGGCTGAAAGAGCTAAACTTGGGACTGCCTTAAGACTCCAGTGACACCAGAATGACTTCCCCAAGCCAAGGGATTTAAGCAACCTCCTAGGACATTTGGATTTCATTAAGGCATGGCAGGTGAGTGAAAGGGAGAAAATGCTAAGGTAGGTGGATGATGCAGAGTCAACCTGCCACAAGGATGTGCATGAACCCCTTTTGGGCTGGGCTTGGTAAAAGTGGTCAGAAGAATCCTGGAGGGAAGATCTGGGAAGGTGAGGTGCATGGTGGCTGTATGGGTGTGCCAACACATACATAGATCAGAGGATGAAGGTGCACAGCATGGTGGGAGGATGGTGTCTCTATTCTTATGTCTGGGATAGTGGGGAAATGTACGATTGGAAGGTGCCTCATTTGGCAGATCAGTGCTTAGAAGGAAATTCAGGGGATAAGGGAATGTACTTAATGTTTGCTCTTTCCTGCAAGGGGAGAGGTGTCAGTTCTTTCTCAGGCTGAATAGAGAGCAGGGCAGTGCAATGAAATGCTGACACACAGGCACTTAGGGTAGTGTGAAGGCCAGAGCAAGGTAGAAGAGCCAGGATGGTGATATGATGCCCCCTGCAGGGAGTAGGGAGAGTGGATGCTGAGTAATGGGGAAGAAAGGAAGCGTGGTCCATGAGCGGGTGCTGCTCCTGTCCGCAGCAAGGGAACTGTTAGGCTATTGGCCAAATTAAACAAGGCCAAGCTATGATCGGTCCAGTGGCAGTGGGAGGAGGGAGAGGGTTCATGTCCTCGATTACTTTGCATGTTGATGCTACCATGAACATAGCCAGTATCTGCTCAGTGCCTCCCTGCTGGAAACCCCCAGGACACTGGTGGTTTGCGGCCAGTTTCTAAGTGGAGCTGGGTCACTTGGCAAAGAGGGAGCTGCCAACTGAGTGTCATATTCCCTAGGCAGTAGAAGAGGCAGAGAATGCCACACTTGTTGTGCAATGAAGTCCTAGCAGCTCCTCACTGAGACCAGATGCAGCAGTAGCCTCCACTAAGGACCACAGGTGTGGGGCAGCAGGAGCTGGAAGGAAGCAACTGACTGACAAGTAAAGGGAAGAAGAGTCTGAACAAAGGGCATGGGAACAGTTCATGAGCTGCTGTGCTGGTCATTGCAGTGATCAGTAGCAATGCCTCTTTGTCATGCAAGACAGTGCAGCTACTGACTCTTAGAGGAGCAGGCATCCCATTTGTCAAAGGAACTGTGGTCTCTTCATGGAGATATTGGGAAGAATAGACACAGTGCCCTCTACCAAGTTTGCTGTGAGTACATAGCAACTGAACTTCAGTGGTAATTCATTAAAAAGAGTTCCATAACATTATATAGGACTGTAAAATGACATCTTCACAGATTGTCATGTAAAGAAATAATACATTTCCTCTGTTGGTCCACTTGATAGAAATATTCTCATACCACAGAGAACATTGTGGTAAGCAATAAACTTCTCACCTTCTGAATGTTTAGCTTTCCCCATGTGGTAATGCTGCTAATGTCACATACCTTTTATGACTGCGATTCCTTGCAAAAAGTTATTGCAACAAAACAAGAACAAAAACCAGGGTGGGGCATATTCATCTATCTGTGTCTTTAAAAGAAGAAAGGCAGTACAAGAGCCTGTGCAAGTGGTATTGTGTCTAGATTGACTAAGATTCTGGGTTGTAATGCATCATAAATGGAATCAGCCATACTGGCACTGTGATATTGTGCCTATATGCACATGCCACACACAGCTTGTTACAAAAGAATGGTGTCATTAATACATTTTACACTCCATTCTTATTTCTGTCTTTTCATATTCCTGGCTCAGTTGCATTCTAAACTGTCTCCTTGAATATTTTTAGAACTATTAGAGCACATCTTGTTGCACCTAGTGTATCCATAGACTGGAAAAAGAAAATATGCTATTCTGCTTTTTCCTACTCTCCAGTGAATTAGGCATTTACCTGAACCAGTTGAAATAAACTGAAATGAAGAAAATATTTTCTTTCTGCTTAAAAAAGAGGCTTCTACTATCAAACTAATTAAATACTTCAGCAAAATCTGGTTCCAAGTGCTTAGCTAGTGATTCCCACTTCAGTGGCTTGACTTTTCTAAAACTTGAGCAGCAAATATATACTTTCTGAATATATTTATTATTTAACAGCTTTTAGGAAATGTTACATTAAAATTGAAAAGACAATATTAAAGGTATTTATTTTAAGTAACATTTAAAAAATCCAGTTTAAACTTAAAAATATTTAAATAAAAAAAAACACATCTTAACTGATTTTAGCTATTATGTCCCTGATCATGTACTTCCAGGGATATGCCAAATGGATGGAATTCCAAGATTAGTTGGAGCTATAATACAACTGAAAATAAGAGCCACAAGCTTATTAAATAGGAATCATGTACTCAATAGGAAAAGTCATCATTCTGCCCCATGTGTTGCTGATTTAACCTAATCAGTTGAAAGAAGTACAAGAGATGCTCACGGTGAAACCTAAAAAACAAAACAAAACAAAACAGGAGTATGATGAACAGTAATTTAAAAAGGTAGTACTATTGCATAATACAAGAAATATAAAGATGACACTTTCTGAGGCTAGGATGAAAGATCCCTTCTGTCAGATCATGATCCATGACAAAGTGAGATAGATAGACTGTTAGTTTATGTTTTCTGAAGAATGAGGCAGAAGACATGTGAGACACTGAAACTATCCATAAGGATTAAAGGACAGTGCCTAATATGACAGTTTTTCTTATCTAAATTATGACATAAATGAAATAAATAGTTATGACATAAATGACATAAATAGTGACAATGAACCACCCATCAGGATCTTGCTGTGCCAGTTTCACAAGTTGAAAAACTTAAAAGACAATTAGTGAAAAGTCTTCAAGTTGACAAGAACTTCTTGCTGCATGCAAGGACATGATCTATGCTTAGTTACAAAAAATATTACAGTTCCCTGGAAAGGTTTGGACATCTCATTCACCATTTTCAGGTCATTTCTTATCAACATATTAATGATAATTATGTGACAAAGTGAAGTCCTATTTTTTGTAAATATATTAATTATGTGAACGTATGTTTTGTAAAATATATATACACACATACATATAGATATATTTTTGGAACTTTGTGGATAGTCTCAGTCTTTATGGACTCTGAATATGATATAAAAAGACATGATGGGAGGCATGATAGGGTTTCATTAGCTTTTTCAGGGTCCAAAAATCAAGATGAAAATGTGTTCCTGCATTGCATGCTGCAGTAAAACTTGCATATAATTTTAACTTCAAGTTAAGGTTGCTAGCCTGCAATATACTACAAGGGTAAACTAAAATAGCCAGGAAGCAGATATTAAAGTCATTTAACACCCCATCTACATACCCACTCAAAAGTTCCCTTTACTCAGCCTTCACTAACACTGCATTTCTGAATCAAAAGTGTATTGGGAAGTGATTCTTCCACTCTATTCAGCACAGGTTAATAGCATCCAGTTTGGGGCACTGTGCTTCAGGACAAATTAAAGCCCAGAGGAGAGCAAGAAAAAACTACTAGAAGTCTAGAAAACATGACATATGGGGGAAGGTTGAAAGAACTGGGATTTACTCTGGAGAAAATAAAACTGAGGGGGATAACAGTCAAAGAGCAAAGGCTTGTTATAAAGAAAATTGCAATTAATTGTTCTGTGTCCACAGGGGACAGTATGAAAAATAATGGGCTGACATGGCAATATGGGCAATTAGGTTGGATGTTGGAAAGGACTTTCTAACTCTAAGGCTAGTTAAATGCTGGAAAAGATTACTTTAACAAGTTGTAGATTCTCCATCATTAGAAGTTTTAAAGTGCAGGTTAGTCAAACATTTGCCTGGAATGGTTTAGACAGGGATGATCTTTTCCTGAGCAAGGGGTAAGGCTACATGACCTGAGGCCCCTTCCTGTCCAGTTTTCTAAGATTTAATGATTGTGACTATATGGCTTCCCTCAAAGAACTGGGGGCAACTTATCATTTAAGTGGTGCCCTGAGCTTTATCCACAACAGTAACAGCTATACCTAATTGGAGAACAGGAAAAAATCATGTCTTTAGTACATCCTCTTGCACAAAGGAGTGTGCTGACCAGTTTGTGTTCTGCAGTACTATTTTGGATTAAGACTATTTTGGATTAAGACACTTTTCAGATTTACAAGTGTTTTACCTTTACTTTACAGAACACATGATCAAGATGTTGGTTAAAAACACAGTGAATTTATGATGTGAAATTCCAGAAAACAGATATTATTACCTTGAGTTGTAAGGAAGAGGAATCCTCTGTGGTGGCAAAGGATGGAAAGCTACCTGTAACCACTTATATGACTTTCAGTTTTTTTCTTTCCTGTAAGCATTGCATTACATTACTCCAAGACATTTGAAACCGCATCTAGAGCCCTCTCCTTTAAAAGTCATTAGTGTATATCCAGGGCATTTGTGGAACCAGTTTCCAGCAGAGGTGTAAGATTTTCTTAAATTGGAGCCATGCATCGCAGCAGTGAGAAGTATTGCTTCGCTTCTGAGACTACTTGGCGTCTTCACTTCCTGCTTACCTGTTGTGAAACTAATGCATTCCAGAAAAGGGTGGAATTACTTCAACATATGGTTTTCTTCTGTGTGCATGGAGGGGAAAGTAGTGCTTGACTGTCTTGATGCTACAAATGGTGTAAAACTAAATATGCTGTTAGAGGATGGGCATGTATGTTAGAAGGTGGGTACCTTCATCATTAGGGCAAAGCAGTACCTTCATCGTTAGGGCAAAGCAGAGATTCTCTTCTATCTGCATCTTGGCCATGATACTTCTTCTCATCGTCTATCTGATACCAAGAAGGAAATTATTTCATATTTACCTCTTTCTGAAGATACTGCAATATTAGATTACTCTATAAAAACTTGATTCTACTCATGAAACTATACCTGAACTAAAGATTTTGAATCTACATTGCCAATTGTAAAGAATCAGTTGACCAGGTTTTGAAACATTCACAAAAATTAAAAGGTAGCATACTTGTCACATGTGTAACAAAAAAACCCTCTAGCTTTGTACTATTAATATACCAATTATGATATCAAAGTTGAAAGCCACAATGGTATGCGCTTTCAGAGCTTTCACTATTACTGCCTGTCAGCTCAAATACAGGAGTCTGCAGGCACCTATACACATGCCCGATGCCTACTCTGCATTCTAATTAGAATGCTTCAGTAGCCGCAATGTTACATATTCAACTTCTTTGCCTTTTCAAAATGGTGGCAGGGACACTTTAGTTAAAGCTCTTTTGACGAGCTTTAGTTAAAGTGCGTCCACTGCCATTATGGAATTTAGAACACTGAATACATGAGACTCTGCAGACGTTTAAATTAGAGAGGCTCCCAAGAGCTGCTCTAATTAAAACACCCCCACCCCAGAACACATGTAAAGACACCTCATATGTGCCAGTAGCATTTCCCATGACTATATTAGAAAGATCTTTGCTTTACAAAGTGACTTCCTGAGAGAACTTTGCAGAGTGAGAAGGAATGAAGGTGGAAATTCGTAGCCTGCTCTTGGATCCTCCTTTGACTTAATGGTAGTGTTTGAGATATTGTAGCAGTAATGGTCCAAGAATCATGTCAGAAGGAAAGGATTTTTTTGGCTAATATATTTTATTGAATCAACTATATAGTTGTGGAAGATGAAGAATTGTGTAATTCAGAACAGTGTAGTTCTGAATGTTTTCCATTCGAAAGTTTGTCTAACTTCATCCCAGCTATGCAGTTGGTCCAATGAAAGTTATCACCCAAAAAGATCTTTGCCTTTTATTTGACTCATTCTTTCACGTAAGCCCCATAATAGCAATTATACGTGGCAACTACAAGCACATGACATTCTGATATAAAAGTGATGGGCAGGTACAAACTGTTCCTTTGTTCCCCCATCTCCACCCTTTGCAGGGTACCCTGTTGTGGTTGTATGGTATAACTTAAAGCTAACACTTACATACAGGACAATTACCTTGGCTTCAACTTGTCATAAGCATATATTAATTTTACTACAATATGATATATAAGTAGATTGAATTCCTGCATATGTTACATCACAGTTCAGCACTCAATATACTCCATTCGCTAGTATTTTTATATATATCTTAGACAATCCAAAGCCTCAAGGGTTAGTAGTTTAAAGGCATGCTTAATGGTCCCATTTTTTCATACATGGTAACTTTCAGCCGGGTAGAAATTTCAAACGTGGATTTTTACTTTAGCCAAGGTAAAAATTTCACTGTTTGTTAAACACTGTTAAATATGAGTCTTCCTACCTGTGAGCATGGATAAAAGGAAGGAAGACCTCATGAATGCTCCAGGTCAGTGGTGCTCAAACTTTTGGACATTCAGGCCAGATGAGTGGCACTGGGCCTGTCTGTGGACTGGATCGGGCTTTGGGCATCTGCATGACCCCCTCCTACTCCCTTGCATGCCAAGATTGCCCCACTTCCCTCCCCTCCACATGCTGGGTTTGGGCACTGGGTCCAGTGCACAGGGCCCAGGGGTCCCCATATGTCCAGAAATTTGGCGGTAGAGGAGTGGTGCCACCACTCCCCTGCTACCAAATTTTTGGACCTATGAGCAGCCTTGCAGGCCAGATGACATAGTGCTGTGGGCTAGATGTGGCTGTGGGCTGGAGGTGCTCTAGGTCAGTCTACCACCTGCTCTCCAAGCACCTGCATTAATCAATTTGGTTGAAATAAAAGGTGGTCTTTCTCTGGCCAAATGCATCTATATAAATTTAAAAGTCAATTCACCACCAACTGCGAAATGGGAACTGCTAACATTTCAAAACATTAACAGCTGTACTTGCAAATACTGCACACATCTGATTGCTGAACAGTATATAAGTAAGCCTATATTAGGGAATATTGTGGGTAGGAACTTCTTAAAAATAAACAATGCAAATGTACTCTGCTCCTTGAGCTACTCTTTTTTTATGCTAAGTACTTCCATATGTGTTAATGTACCCATTTCAATGTGGACGTCCTATGTAACTAAATGTTATAAAAATAATTGTTAATAAAAGTTATAAGTGTATATAGAATGTCCTGGTGTATGGCCAAATTGACTCTGCAAACAGGATTGCTGTAGATGAAATTTGGACAAGCAGAGAAAGATGAAAGCTTTTACAATGGCAACTGGATAAATATTAAGAAACAGATGTTTTATTGTTTAATAGCAGAAGATGAGTTAATATCAGATATAAAGCCTATTGAAGTTAGTGGAAAGACTTCCATTGATTTCAGTGGGTTTTGACTCAGACTGTCATCATTTCTACTTCAGTGCATATGGGATAAACCTTGATTTCTTAAAAAAAAAAATCGAAAGGAATCTGGCAGCCATTGTACAGACCTTTTGAAAAGGTGAAGAAAGTAGGAAGTGAGAGCTTTTTTTCACAAAATGGCAGCAAACTTCAGAAAAGTATCATAATGGGCCTTTTTGAAATATATTAAAACCCTAGGGAGTCTGGGGAAGTAAAGTCTATATTGCTATCTGCAGAGATATGCTAATATCTGCATTTATATGGCCACCCTCCCCCAGCCAAATTCTTAAACCCCAGGCCATGCACAGCTGGTCAGAGTCCATGCCCTCTTCCCCCCCACCATAGGGCTGGGCCATGTCCCTTTCCGCTGCTCCTGCAGAGCTGGGTTGAGGCTGAGCTACACCCCATTCAAGCCATGCTCCTTCCTCTGTGGGGCCGGGTTTGGGCTGGGTTGCCCCATACCCCACTTGGCACAGCTGGATGGTGCCCACAGTGCCTGCCCCATGTGCCAAATTAGGACTACTGACCAGATCAGCCCCCAGGCAGATCATGTGTTGCCCATCCGGCCCACTGGGGGAAAAGGTTTTCTTTTTCCATTTCCTTAAACCATCACTGGAATTTCCCCCCCTTTTATATTTAACTTCCAGTTCTGACAGACCACAAAGACACAAACTGTAAAAAGAAAACAGAAGCCTTTGTTTGTTTTATTCGATAAAGTCCTAGAAGTTGGGGACAGGAGCACATGAGGTTTTGTGCAACTTGTGTGTGTGTGTTCATTTTATAAATGCACTTTATAACTAAAGATCGTGTTATGTGGGAGATACCATGGGTTTGGGTTATGACACCACCCAGAGCAAGGGAAACTTGGAGGAGTTATTCCTTCAAATCATAGGTGCCAACATAGGCAATTGGTAGGGGGTGCACAGGATTGCACATGCCCCCCCTGATGGGGACAGCCCCCCCAATGGCTGACACTGATGCTGTTGGTAGGGCTGGTGCCCCCCTGACAGGGCTGCCACCATCAGTGGCTTCTGCAGGTGCCCCCCCAGATTCAGGAGACACCAGTCACTTTTGGGTGCCAACTTTTATTTTTGTCAGGAGGGCCTAAAATGATGGACGTGTAGAAAGTTTTTATGCATTTCAGGTGATGGCCCTCTTCCCAAGGGGGGCCAGGGCTCCACATACTTGGCATCTCTGTTTCAAATGGCATGTGGGTCACTTTCCTAGTGCCATCTTCACTCAAACACTTGAGAACTAGTAGAGGAAGAAAATCCTCCTTGTGGAAGAGCACAAGGCCCCAAACTTCCAGCTGTAACTCTCATCTCCCCCTCTAGCCAAAACCCATCAAAGACAAAGCATAGCACTGAGATATTGTTACCTGTGTTAGTCTGAAATCAAGTAGAAGGCAGGGTAGATTTGCATCTCATAGAGCAGAGGTGCTCAACCCCCAGTCTGCAAATCTGGTCCATGGAGCCATGGCATCTGGCCCATGGGGTACCCCACAGAGCGGGGAATTTGGAGGTAGGGGAGAAGTGACAATTAATACTGCCATCCTTCCCCTGTTGCCAAATTACCAGACCCAGGGCAGCCAGATAGAGGCTGGGCCACATCTCTTTCTCACTAGGGATGTAAAAGGTTAGACAGTATAGGTATAAAGACAGTATAAAAGTTAGGGCTGCCCAGGAGGCAGCACAGTCCGGGCTGCAGCATCACACAACTGCTGCAGCAGGGAGGTAACAAGCGGTTACCTGGTGGAGCACAGTCTGGCAAAGTTGTGTGGTGGAGCTGGCAGGGCTTAAATAGAAGCAAACACAGTGGTGGGCTGCCACTGGGTGCCATAGGGGCAGGCTACATGTAGCCAGGCACCCACCCACCCAGCACTCACAGCAGCTTCCTCCTGCCTTCCCCATCTGGATGCAGCCAGCAACCTGGCTGGCATCACACTTCTGCTTGGCTGACGGCTTCCTCCAGTACTGTGCCTCCTAGCAGAGGGGGCTTGGACAACAGATAGATGCCTCTAGTGTGATCCTGCATGGCACATTCATCCACCACATGGCTCCGGGATGGAGGCAGGCTCTGGGCGCCCGTGGGCTGGAGGCATTGCCTTTGCACAGTGTGGCACAGCTATCCCAGCAGGCAGGAGCTCTGGGGGGAGGTGCAGGTGCCTGGCTCCATGCAGCCTGCCACTGTGGCACCTGATGGCAGCTCTGCCACTGCGCTTGCACCTATTTAAGCCCTACCAGGTCCCTTTCCCCACAACTTTGCTGAGCTCTGCTTCCCCAAGTAACTGCTAGTTTCCTCCCCGCAGTAGTAGTTCTGTGATGCTGCAGTTCAGATCTGTCTCCCGGGCAGCTCTGGTGAGAGCTGCTCCCCCAACACTAGGAAGTGTCCCTGCCAAACTGCACCACTGCTGTTGCTGCCTGCCTGCTCCCACATGCTCACTGAGCAGAGCCTGCTGTGGTCACGGGCTTTAGTTGTTGCAGTGTAACCCAGGCAGTACTCCAAAAGGTACCCCCTTTCCAACTGAAGGGATCAAAGCAGGTGCACAAATGCTGTGGGAGGTGTAGGGACTCTCCTCCCCCTATAGAGCAGAGCCAGACCACCACTGGGGACTTAACCATATATCTTTTAATGAGGGAACAATACTGGGAACATAACAGGCATAATCAGGGGGTATAGCGGACACTAAAATGCCCCAAGGGGGCAGGATTCAACAAAGGTTAGACACTTACAATCACTGACAAAAGACAGGGTTAACAAAATATAAAACACAAACAGCAGAGCAAACAATACTGGTTGGGGAAATATAAAAAGGCACAAAATACAAAATGTCAAAGGACAAGAAATATAGGGTCTAGGTACCTTTGAAGAGAAGAAAGGGGAAAACACAATGGCCCCTTTCCCTGCAAGAGGAATTTCTCCTTGTTAGCTCACTGACCCCAAGTCACCAAGGCTGGGACTTGAACTTGGATCTCCCATATGATATGGCAGAAACACTGCTACACAGCTACCAGTTCTGGTACTGCTCCAAACTGCTAGGGGTCTTGACCTTCCTGGAGCCCCAGCCTCATGTTGAGCTGCCTGATCTCTGGTTGGAGGAGCTGGAAGCCGAGCTGGGAACCCCTCAGGTCGCTGCTCAGATCCTTGCTGAAGTGGGAAGCCTCTCCTGCTGGCCGCAGCCTCTTGTAGGGGATCCTGGAGCCCAGCAGGATGCCTCTCTTGCCGGCCACACACCGCGCTGCTGAAGGTCCCACTGCTGCCTGCAGGTCCTGCTCCTTCAGGCTCTTCTGGGGCAACTGCTTCTGCCCCACTGGCCCAGCTCTTGCCAGCTCTTTGAAGCTCCTTCCTCGTGGTCCCTCGCTGGTCTCTTCCCTGAGTCAGCTATGCTGCCCCTTTTATCCCCCCTCCAGGTGACCCAAGGGGCCAATCAGGGGACATGAGGGGTGAGTCTCTGGGGCCTGTTTGGTGAGGAAAGGGAATCCCAAGTCCTCCACTTATATTTTGCCCTTTCAAAACCCCTGGGCTAGGTCACTGCCAGTTAGTCCGTCACAGCAGTCCCACATATCACCCCTGGACTCAGCTCCCTGCACCGACCTGCCCCTCTGCTATGGGACCGTTTAACCAATATAATTAGTGGAGGTTCAACAGGTAATTTTTAAAATAATATTTACATCCCTACTTCCCATAACCCAGAACAGTCAGATGGGGCAGGGCCACACTCCCTCTTCCAGCTGGACTGAGATACCCTCCCCACCATGAGGCTGAATCAGGCCTCGCTGTGCCCACTGGATTGGGCGCACTGGCTGGATCTGACCCACGGATGCACCAGGCCCCATCCATCTGGCTCATGGGGCAAAAGAGTTGAGCATCACTGCCCTATTGAATAACCACCCCAGTTCTTTTTCTGTATTCAGGTTTCTTTCAGCAAAAAGCCCAGCCCATTTTTTGTTCTTATTTTCAAAATTCTGTCTTCAGTAACACCTTCCTCCTCCTGTGCCCTGCAATTTTCCCATTAGCAGTGTAATCTAGAACCCAAAGTGAGGCATCTAGGCTACCTGTACAGTTCATGAGGAGAGTTAGACATCTCATAAGGCAGAGGCAGGCAATTATTTCAGGTGGAGGGCCACTTACTGAGTTTTGGAAAGCTGTCGAGGGCCACTTGGGTAGCCCCACCCCTTGCCAGGTGCCCCACCCCCTTGGCTGCCATCTTGTGACTGGAAGTTCCAAGCCCTAACCCCTGACCTTTCCCACCAAAAGTCCCTCCCCTTGCCCCTGAAAATATTTTTCATCAAGGGGTTTTGCCATCTTGGAACCAGAAAAATACCAAATTATATTCTAAAAACTGAACATCTAAAACATTAATTAATTTTATTTCAAAAAAAATTTTTGTTCTGGTTTACATGTGTTTGCATAGTGTACATAGAGGTGATTGAATAGAATAGCGTAACATGAAGCCTTACTCTTGTATATTGTGTGGGGGTATGGGTTTGTGGAGGGCTATGGGGGTGTGGGTATGTGGAACGTGGGGGAGGGTGTGGGTGTGTCTGTGGGGGTGAATAGGTGTGGAGATGTGAGTGTGGGCTGAGGGAGCATGTGGTTGTGTGTGTGGATATATGGGGTATGGGTAGGTATGGGGTTTGTGGGGAGTTGTGTGTGGGGGGAGGGTGGCTGGGGTGTGTGAGTGGATGTGGGTATGGGGGTCTGCATGTATAGCAGTGCGAGGGGGGTGTGGGTGCATGTGTATGGGGGTGTGTGTGTGTGGGACTCACCCTATGAACACCTGCACATACACACACAGGCCCTCCCTACACACATACAGTCACACACTACACACACACACAAACACACCCTACCCACTGGGGTACCAATGCGGCTCTGTGCTTCCCAGTCCAGCAATGCAGCCAGGCATGGGCAACTAGTGCTTCCTGAATCTGGGGGAGCAGCTGATTGCAGAGTGTGGGGGGAGTCCCTCGGCAGCCAATTGCAGAGAGGGGGGAGGGGGCCCCTGGCATCCAATTACAGAGCAGGGGATGGGGGGGGGGGTCTCCCAGCGGCTGATCGCTGAGCACGGAAACACCAGTGGCAAAACCAGAAATGCCACCAGGGGACCAATTCCCGCCCCCCGCCCCATTGGTACGCCAGTGCAGGGGGGGCATGCCAAGTGTCAACGGCAGGGACGGCCCTGTTAGGGGGGGCACATGCCCCCCATACCCTTCCTATGCATCACCTATGCAGCCAGGAGCCATGTGGTGCTGGAGTAGTGCACAGGCAGGGAAATGGCTGGGGGTGATGTGGGGCTGGGCAGTCATCTTTGACAGGCAGCCAGGTGTAGATAAATATTCATTATTAATTTTTTTTTAGGGACCCGTGAGCTGGATAGAATGGCCTGGTAGGCTGAATCTGTCCTGCAGGTTGTATTTTGCCTACCCCTACCCTATAGCTTGATGATTACTTTACTGTCCTGGGAAGTAGGGGATATGAATTTGAATCTTTCTAAGCCTTTGGGGAAGACCTAGATCCCAGGTTTCCCACTTCCTGGTCAAGTACTCTAACCACCATACTATTATGTAAGTAGGTAGCAGTGGCTATGTTTTTGAATGAATGCTGCACTTCATTCAGAATACAGTGCTGTCTATTTATTCCAGATGTGCTCTCACTTTCTTTGGATCTCGCCTCCTTTCAAGCTGGCCCAAGTCTCCTTCCTGTCTTGCCTTTCTGCTGTTCCATGAAATCACATCTTTCCCTCTCTGTGCCAAACATCCTCACCATTTTTCTTCCAACCCATTTCTTTTGTCTTGTGTTCTATTACTTTTGATTTTTTCTACAGCTCCCTTTTCTCAAAATAAAGAAGTATTTGAACTTTCATTAACAAGATATTTGTGGCAGATTTTAGTTGTTCCTTTCCCCACTGATTTCTTTGGACTTTATCTTCCTTTTCTGTGTCTGTTTGATGTTAGTTGCAAAGTCTTTGGAGCAAGACGATTTTTCTTTTTGCTCAACTGGTTTTTCAGATTTACCATACACTATGACTATATTACTTTAAATGATTATTAATGTAATTAATAAATGTCCCTCCCTATACACACACTAGGAGTTGATCAACTCTTGGAGTTGATCAACTCCTAGAAAAATCAGAACCAGCTGAGGAGGCAAATGCATAGAAAACAAACTCATTCAGCAGATATCCAGCTCAATTCCACCCCTGTTCTGCAGTGGGGCTTACAGAAGTACAGATAGTGACATATTCTTTCTTTTCTTTCATCTTCTATCAGGAAGATGGTAGCCAATCCAAGAGAAGAATTTTCACAGGGTGCATCTACATGTGCCCTTAGGGGGCAGAAAAACACTGGAGCTTATTGCTCTGCAATGTATTGTTCCTGGGAAGCTCCTGGGCATGTGGTTTACACGTGTGCCCAGAGTACAGCACATTGAGCCAGGGCGCAGCAGTCCCAGCTGGCAAGGAGTGTGGGAGGTCAGCCTGACAGGCTGGGGCTGCACCAACCAGGCTCAGTGTGCTGTGGAGGGGCTGACTGGGGCACGAGGGTTAGGGGTATGCAAAGCGGGCTATATTCAATTCTGTTTCAGATTTGGCCCGATTCGGGGGACAGTGATTTGATTCAGATCGCTGTCCTGATTTGATTCTGCTGAATCCGAATCTGAAGATTCAATTCTGATACAGAGAATCAGTGATTTGACTATAGTCACAGTTTTATATGTTTTTTCTACATACCTCAAAGCACCAGACACAGCTCGTGAATGCTGAGATGGTGAGGCAGATGGAGCGTCCCTCATGAGCATGGGGGAGCCACTCGTGTGCTCGGTGGTGGACCCGGAAGTGGACTGTAAGTACTTCCGGTTCACTTCTGGGCCTGCCGCTGAGCGTGCAGGGACCACCCCCGCCCTGTTCCCCCGCCAGCTCGATGATCAGCCACAGGGGGACCCCAGGTACTCCCCCCAGACCCAAGAGGCACCAGTTGCCAAGCTGGGGGGCTGACAGGGGTCTCCCCCGCATTCTGCAGTGGACCTGGAAGTGGACCGGAAGTGCTTCTGGTCCACTTCCAGGTCCACCACAGAGCATGCTGGGGACCCCACCCTATGCTCCTGTGGTATGCTCCATCTGCCCCACCATCTCAGCATTTGCAAGCCGTTTGGTATTTTGAGGTACATAGAAAAAACATATAAAGCTGTGTCTATGTCTGAATCATTAAATCTCTCCGAATCAAATCGGAGGCTTCTGATTCCATTTGGAGAGTTTAATGGGTCTGCTGATTCAATTCGGATTCAGAGATTCGACCGCCAAATTGGGCCGAATTTCTGCTGAATGGAATCAGTGACTGAAGCTTCACACAGCCCTAATGAGGGTGCTTCAGTGCTGGGGCTAGCTGGCAGGCAACCCTGGCACTGAAACACCCTTGTGCCCCTGCCAGCCAGCTCAGTGTCTACACATGCACTGCTGCATATGAAAAAACTCTGAAGCAGGGTAGGACTTGTATTTATAAGCACAAGTCCTACCCTTCTGTGGAGTGTATTAATTTTGTGGGCCATAATAGGGACACATATGTAGACACTGAGATGTTTACTGTGCAGTTAATTAGTCAACTGCATATTCAATGTCTCATGTAGATGTGCCTACAATCTCTTAATTTGTTTCTCTAGAGCTTAATTTCTCCCAGTTGATTACTTCCCTTTTTTTTCAAAGTAATGTAGGGGCTAGATTGAGGTGGTACTTTCTAATGATTCTGAATTAATGTAGATCAATTGCAGCAAAACGGTAGACAGATTAGGAGAAAATGTCCTGTATACATTTCATCCACCAAACTGGACCTGATCTCTAGGGCACTAGTGCTCAACCTACAGGCCAGAGCTGATTGACTGGGTATGGCCTATGGCACAGGGGATTAGCAGCAAGCATTTCAGCCCAGCACATTCCCTTCCCTACCCTATGCCCTCTCTAGTCTCTTCCTTTCCCCTTCCCTATGGCAAGTGCTACTTTCTCTCTCTCTCTTCTTTTCTTTTTCCCTCACCATTTCCCCAGGCGGGCACTACTTAACTGTCATAAGCCTCTCTCCCTCCCTCCTCCCCTAGGGGAAGCACTCTTTACTGGCAGTAAACTCTCTTTTTCTCTCCTCCTTTGTACTGGAGGCAGTGCAGTTGGATCATGAGCACCTGGCCTGCTGCTCTAAAAGGTATAACACTAATGCTCTATCTTGTTCTGTAGATTTGCATCCTACCCTCATGTGCACTGGCCATTGCTGGAAATAATAAGCAGCCGAGAGTAAGGCAACTGACCTTCACTTCTCAGAACCCACTGCTGAACAAGAGCTTGTGTCTGCAAGCAGCTCTGAAAGCCAGGAATCTTAGGAAGAAGTTGGGGGTAGAAAATGTCTGTCCATATCTATACTGCTTTTTTGAGCCCAGGACAGCCTCTGAGTTGCACATAAACCAGTTTGAAACTGGTTCAAATCTGTAACACAACAGAAGTTCCGTGCACTTAAACCATTTTCAAAATAGCTGAAAATGGTTTAAGATAAACCTGGTTAGATGTAGTATCAGACTGAACTGATTTAGGTCAAATCAGTTTATGGAACTTCTGTCTCAGACCTCCTCCTGATTCAAGTTATCTCACAGTCTGCCAGAATCCCAGCAGGCTTTGCTGTCCTGGGCTATGCTGTCTGCTCCAGTGGAGCAGGTTTGGCCCCACCCCTCAGCTCCCTACCTAGAGCACTATCACTGCTCCAGCTGGCTGAGAAAGGGTGTGGGGGAACCTGGCTCCAGACCCAGCTGGGGTCTGCCTGGTACGGGGGAAGCAGACTCTGCCAGGCTCCCCTCCCACCCCCCACCCCACTCAAACAGAGAGTGGATGCATGGCCAGGCCTGGCCTGGGCTGGCACACTGAGGTGGAGGAGGGGAAGGGAGATTTAACCTCCCACCCCAGCCAACATGAGACCCCAGCCAGGGTCTGCCTGGGGGGGGGGCTTGCTAGGCATTTCCCCACTCTCCGCTTAAGCAGAGAGTGGGGGGGCATGGCCATGCCCCAGCCCAGGCTGGCACACTGAAGTGGGGGAGGGGTTTAAACCTCCTCCCTGGTCCACATGGGACCCTAGCCATGGTCTGCCTGCTGCAGCAAGGAGCAGGGGAAACCCTGGCAAGGACTGCTTTTCTCCTTCCAGGTAGACTCTGTCTGGGGTCCCAATTGGGCCAAGGAGGAGGTTTAACACCCCCCACCTTCACCTCAGTGTGCCAGCCCAGGCTGGAGCCTGGCCATGCCCTTCCCCCCACTCTCCACTCAAGTAGAGCATGAGGAAAAGCCTGGCAGGGACTGCTCCTCTCCCAGCCAGGCAAACCCCAGATGGGGTTGGTGCAGGCCACAGTGGGGATTTAACCACCCCCCCATCATACTCAATGGGCTGGCTGGGCCCTGGCCACACACCCCTCTCTGTTCAAGCAGCGAAGGGGGGAGGTGAGGAGGAAGCCTCTGAGGGTTTTTCCCCCAGACAGTGGCCAGCAGTCTGGGAGGCATGCTATAGCACTGCCATCTTCTGGAGTGAACCACTGCAGGCATGTGGCTGTATTTCTACAATCAAAAATGAATGTCTATTCACTTGCTTCTCTGTGTTCAAGCTATGCAGTTTAGACTAACCTGCAAAGATTTAATCAATTTAGCCTTGGGCTTTTGTCTGCACTTAGCCCCCAAAGAATAAATCATACCCACATCTTTTAATGAGAGAGCCAAAGGGAAAGAACTGTGACACAGTATCACCAGGATTCACTCCCTCCTCCCAGGACCCCTTGCCATGTCTGCAATCAAACATGCAGATCTTGGATCAACCTCTTCAATCATTTCTGGACTCACTGATGACTTACTATTTACTAGGAGACTGTCATCCTCATATCAAGGGACTGCCTCTACTCACCTTCCCTTTCTACTTCAGCCATCCCTTACTTACCATGGGCCCCATGCCTAGGCTTAATGGATCCTATTGGACTTCTCTCTCCCTCCCTCCCTCCCTCTCTTTTTCTCTGGGTTCCTTTGGTCCTAGGTAATTCATAGCTCTGATTCATTCAGAAAAGAAAACATGAGGGTAAACTATATTTTCAAAGCCATGCTGTGAGAAGATTAAATGGAAAACAATAGCAATTTGTGTATTTAAGACATGTAGACTAGGTAAATCAGAAAGCAGTGAGGCCAAGTTCCAGTAATGAGTAAGAGACAGACCAGTATTTTGGACTACTTATTATCTTACCTATAAACATTAAGAATGCATTTGCTTTAGTCATGCTACACTGCAGAAGGAAAAAAAGGTAACAGTTGGAAAATAACTTAGCTGAATAAAAAGATTGGGAAACTGTTATTTTTAGACAAGATTTTCTCTGTTTCTTCAATATTTTGGTGCAGGAAAAGAAAATATGAAACAAATTGAACACCAGGGATTCATTAAACGAAGGGACCATTTATTACAAATCCTAATGAAACTGATGAAATTTCAAGAACTGCTACCAGTCATTTTACTTATTGGAGTTCCTAAGGAATGTTAATCCATATGGACAAATTTTAACAGGCTGCAGATCTTCACTGCTGTTTCCCTGACACATGCCTGTGGCTGCAATAAATTCTGTATAGGGAGCCAGAGCTCCTGTCTTGAAGCATTCTGTTGTCAAGTAACTGAATTTTGCAGTTATTTCCACTGGAATTATCAATAGCTCTTGCTAGCTAGCAGATTAGGTTGTTTCTAATCAGTGGGTGCAGCTACATGAGATGCTGCGTTGTGTAGACATGCCCAGAACATAGGAGTTGGGCTTCTCAAAGGTGAGTGGACTGGACAATAAAGATGGCACGCAGGAGTGTCAGGAAGGGGTAGATTTTTCTTTGTTTTCTTGCCTCCAGCATATGATAGGGGTCAGAGCTCTCATCCACACCTCTCCCTCCTTGTTTAAAAGAAAGCTCACTATTCCTGGTACAGGGTAAGCATCAGTATCTTCTGACCTCAGTGACTTCATTCTTAAACATTCAGTTTTAAAAAGAATGCAAATATAACTAAAAATTCCTATAGCTAACTAACAAACCAGAATGTCTAGGTCAGATATTAGGGTATTAGACCACTGTTGTTAATTACCTTTTCTAAATTTCAGTGTTGTTGTTTTACTTTTTTTCTTTTTTATCACTGAGCCACTTTTTCTTGAAACAATTCCTCTTGTAGTGAGGCCTGTTGAGCCGAGTCCCAACCTGGTACTTGAAGTCTGTATTTGCCATTTCAGGTGTCTCTCATTGTCAGTAGGGGTGTGCGAAATGGCTCGTATTCGATTCAGATTCGGCCCGAATCAGGGAAAATGATTCAATTAGTTGATTCAGATCACTGTCCTGATTCAGTTTGGCCGAATCTGAATCTGAAGATTTGATGCTGATTCAGAGAATCAGCAATTCAGCCATAGACACAGCTTTAAATGTTTTTTCTACATACCTCAGGGCATCAGGCATCCCACAGGAACATGTGGGGGGGCCCCTGCATGGTCGGCGGTGAACCTGGAAGTGGACCAGAAGTACTTCCAGTCCACTTCCGGGTCCACCACCAAATGCTTGGGGGACCCCCTGAGCCCCTCTCTCCAGCTGGGCATTTGGCTGTGGGGGGACCCCGGGTACCCCCCAGACCCAGGAGGCACAAATTACTGAGGTGGGAGGGGGGGTCCTCCATGCACTCCCTGGCAGACCCAAAAGTGGACCAGAAGTGTTTCTGGTCCGTTTCTGGGTCTGCTGCCGAGCATGCTGAGGACCCCCCCCATGCTCCCATGGGATGCTCCATCTGCCCAAGCATCTCAGTGTTCACAAGCTGCCTGGTACCTTGAAGTGTGTTGAAAAAACATTTAAACTTGTGTTTAAACTTGATGTCCAAATCATCAAATCTTTCCAAATCTCTCTGAATTGATTTGGAAGGTTCCAATTTGATTTGGAGAGATTAAAGGGTCTCCTGATTCAATTCAGATTCAGAGATTTGGCCACCAAATCAGGCCAATTCTTCGCCAGATCAAATCAGTGACTGAAGCTTCTCACAGCCCTAACTGTCAGTGCCTGGACAGGGTTTATATATTGCATCTATTGGAAAGGAAAAGCTTGACAACATTTGGATGTCCTCAAAAAACAGAGCAAATGTCTTCTTTGGATATTGGTTACATATACTGCATTCCCACTAAAGGACCGACCGCTTGAGGTTACTATAATGTATAACCATAGTGCAGACAGGTTACCTTGGCAGGTTGCCAGCTGTATATCTTGGATTGAACCTTGCTTACTTGCAATGGGGAAAACTTTTTGGCATTTTTTTCATATTGTTTTTTCCATTCAGGTTTCTTAGCATATTGGTAACTACTTCTGCATTTCTTATTGTTTTTGGCTCAAGAAACCTGCAAAATATTGGCACTACAGGTTTTGTCCTTTTCCATAAAAAGATGATCCTAAAATAATGAGCTATTTTGACAGTTTTTAATATTTATCCTTTGGAGCTGAAAGGGATTTTTTCAGATTATTTGGTGTTGCCACTGATGTTATATAATACTAAATTATATAATATTATGTTATATAATATATAATATTGCCATTTCACATTATATAGCTAGCAGTTTGTGATTAATGTAAACATGTAAAAGATTCAAGAAGACCCTCTTGAACAATGGGATATTATTTGTTAACTCATCCAGAATCCATCTCATGGTGGAGTTTGTGATCTTATGACATTGCTATTTGGTGTGTTTTGCAACAGGTCACTTTAAAAGAAAAGTAGTTCTTTATAGCAGGTGGAATAAGCTTACGCAGCCTGTTTCCTCCTATTTGTTCTATTCTAAATAGTACAACAGGAAATAAATGCTGTCTCAGTATTTCTGGTTATATGGTGGGTATTGCATGAGTCTGAGTTCTGTGTAGCTGGTAGTCTACCTTTCTCTGAGAAAAAGCAGGGGCTGCCAAGCTGTGATCTTACTATGAAGTAAGGAGGAAGGACAATCCAGCACTTCCTAGCATCAGACTTCATAGAATTTCAGGTCTTTTTTTGTTTTGTTCTGCATAGGAAACAATCTAGTTGCTTGTTAGACTCCATAAGCAGCTTATTGAGTTTCATTTAAGGCTACATAACTTTTCAAATGAATTTTGAAATATTTTGGGTTGAAAATATTTTTCTAATATTTTAATGGTTTCAGTATATACAAATGCATTCATAATATGAAAATATCACACACAAGGTCAACAGTCTTCATACACCCATTGAGCTTCGTTAATTTATTTGAGTGTAGACGCAGTTCCCCTGTACATTTTTAAGAGGGTGCATTTCATATAATTGTTCATCTTAGTCACTAATAACAGGAATCCAAGTCTATTTAGCACCTTTTAAGGAATTTAAGTTTATCAACTTATAAAAAGTGATCTATATTGTTACATAACATCCCTAATGCCAACAGCCTTCCAGTCAATTAAAATGTATTGATCTGAGGGTTTTAGGAACAGTTTAAATATGCAATTGAGATGACTAAATTTACTATGGAGTTACAAATCCAAGAAACAATTACTGCAATTTAATGAAAAGCACTGCCAATTAATATAATCTACCCTAAAAGCTGCAGAATTGTTCCCAATACTTATCATAATTACAATGACATTAAGGCATTTTTTGTTTGTTTTTGTTTCTTTGTAAATGGGATTTAAGTAACATATCCTACAAGGATGATAAATCTAACTACATGATGACCAGGTGCAAGAATTCTATTTGTTTCCTAATCCCTCACTAGCTCTTTACAGTTTAGCAGTTAAGCATCTCCTGGCGTGCACTGTAATAACAGGCAGCTGTCCTGTCAGCTCCACTGAGAAATGAGATAATAAGGCAGGCAAATAATGTCCTTTATGCCCTGAATCTACTATTTACTCCAGTATTCTTTTAAGACAGTTCAAGTAACCACTCTATAAGAAACTTTGAACAGTTTCTTCTCTAGAATTCATCCCAATTTTATGTGAATAGTAGTGCCAGATATCACCCACTGAAGAAGGGTCAGCATGAATAATTATATAATGGCCTAAAAACTTGTAAAGGGTCAAAATATTTCAATAAAAACATAACGCTATAACTTACTTAGGTAATGAGACCTATAGATTCTGACAATGCTGCTGTTGAAGTTTCATTACTAGCTTTGGCAAGCAGCAGGGTCAGCCTGATAAAGAGCAATAAACTGACAGACAGGATGGTCTTTCAGTTCATATGCAACGCTGGGAATCAGGTGGTCTGTGTTCTGTGTTCCCAGCTCTGTCATAGACATGTTTTGTGGGACTTGGGAAAACCAAGTGAGAAGAAAGATTTTGATCAACTATTGAGATGCTAAGTTTTCAGGAACTGAGGTGGTTTAACATCTTTCAGAAGTCCTAAATATCTTTGCTGAGGTGATGAATCCCTTCAACAGCTGATAGAAGTACATGCTTTTTCCCTTAATATGGACTTTAACATCAATGTTTAAGGCTGTGTGAGCTGTTTGTATTATGAAGCATTTCACCTTTAATGTCTGCGGTATGCATTTCCCCATCAGTCACATTAAGGCTAGGGACAGACATTACACATAAACCAGTTTAAGTGATCAAAAACTGGTTTAAGCCTGTAATAGAACAGATGTTCAGTGCACATAAACCAGTTTGAAAATGGCTGAAACCGGTTTGAGATCAACCTGGCTGAATGTAGTATCAGACTTAACTGATTTGGGTCAAACCAGTTTATGCAATGTCTGTCCTAGACCTCTTGCTGGTTTAAGATAACCCAGACACCCCCAGAATCCCAGCATGCTCTCTGGGCTGGACAGGGCTCTCTGCTCCACAACAGGGCTGGCCCCTCCCCTCTGCTGCCTGGCTGAAGTGCTGGCAGAGACTTGTAGGCACAGAGCGTCTGCCTGGCTTCTCCCTGCTAAGCAGGGATTATTCCCTCTGCCCCTCTGCCTTACATAGACACCTCAACATTAGATAGCATTCTACATGCTGGCTACGGTCCATGCTATGGGAGATGACAAAGGCAGACAGGCTTTTTGGAGCTAATCAACAGGTAGCTTAATGTCCTTCCTTAGAAGAGCTGTTTAAGAAGAGCTCCATTAGTTAATGGAGAAAGGCTTTGTTTTCTTAATGGGTTCACAAACACTGAGTTAGGGGTAATAAACATTCCCTGCTGGTCAGCTCAGGAGAGGGAAAATAATAAGAGAGTCCTGCCAGGGCCTAGCCACCGCCCCCTTAACTCAGCCTTAGAAGAGTGGGCTGCTCTAGCATCCCCCGGCTTCTAGCCTGAGCCACTGCAGGCATGTACCTCCATTTCTGAAATGAAAAGGGAATGTCTATCCACCTCCAAATCAGTTCAAGCTTTGCCAGTTAAACTAACCTGCAAAGACTGAATCAGTTCGGACGCAGGCTTTTTGAATAAATGTTGCTAGCCTAAGAGAATAGAGATATCTGATATCAAATCAATAACATTTTTCACTTGCAGAGATTTTTAGGTTGCAAGAACTACGTGGTATTATTACTTACCATGAAAAATAAATATTTTGAAGATTTCCATCATCCTGAATTTGATATCCCATTAAATCAGTATTCTGGCCTAACAAATATGAAGCTAGACTAATGCTAGTCACAAAATGTATCATCAAATGGAAATTTTTCATTAATACTCTGTTAGTTTTGTTACTCATCTCTGGACTCTTCTTATTTCTACTATAACTTTCAAAAATAAATGACAGGATTCCTGTTAATGCCTTTTCATACAGTGGTAATACATCCTCATATATTCAATATTTGTTTCTAACCTATTATTTATGTGTTTGTTTTTGTTTCCTTTTTTTGGCCGTGGCTTTCATATCATGTAGAGGTTTGCGCTTTTGCCATCCATAATGACAATAAGAATTTTTTTGTACTGGATACAATTATGCTCATATAATCATAGAATCCTAGAAATATGTGGATGGAAAGGATCTAGTCCAGGGGCGGGCAAAATGTGGCCCAGGGGGTGGATGTGGCCCACCAGGCCATTCTATCTGGCCCGCAGGGCCCCTAAAAAATTTAGAAAATTAATATTAATCTACTCTGGGCTGCCTGTCATGCGGCCCTTGCTGGCTTTCCGAAACTCAGTTAGCAGCCGTCTGCCAAAAATAATTGCCCACCCCGATATAGTCCAACCCCCTGCTCAAGGCAGGACCATCCCTGTATAAATGGTTCCAGACAAGTGTTTATTTACCCTCCTCTTAAAAACTAACACAGACAGAGATTCTATAACTGATCTATGTATCTGTTCCAATACTTAACAACTGTCATAGTGAGAAAGTTCTTACTATTATCCAACCTAATTTATCCTTGCTGCAATTTAGGACCATTATTCCATGTCCTGTTCTCTGTGGCCACAGAGAATAACCAACTTGTTTTTATCCACCATTTTGCTGGTATATCTAAGAAATTCTAATAAACTAGGAAGCTGCTATTTTATTTTGCAAAGGCTGTATTGTTTTTCCTGGCTAATTTAGTTATGTTTACCTAGATGTTTGACAGTTAGCTAGGAGCAACTTAGGGAATAAGTTCTCTTCAGTTCAAGGAACACTTTTATGTTAATTTAAAGCAGAATTCTAAAATTTTGATATAATTTTTGTTGCTCTTCAGTACTCTAGTAGAGTAGCTGACTTTTTAAAATTGAAAATAGCATGCAGCTTAATTACTGCTTTATGTTCCTTCAGAGTATTTGACTGGAAATCATCTGATGAACTCCTACTCTATCAATTTGTCCAACACACCTCTTTTGGTACCTCGGTCTATTCTTATTTATCTAGCCTTATTATCTGAATAAGAGAAGTATGAGATGGGGATCTCCCATTCTCTAAAGTCTAATAACATGATAAGTACTCAGTGGTGACTTTGATGTCAAATGCACTGATGCCTTTGGTTTATGTAATTTGTTATTATTCTATACTTTAGAATAGAAATATAGGGCTATATTCTTTAAAAGTTACTTTTTAAACGCCAGTGTCCCTTTATACATTTGAGTTTCATGTTGAAAACTTATGAAAATAAAATGCTTTAATAAGCAAACTTGGATCATTTGGCACAAATCTTTCTTGTTTGCTATTGGTACTTAAGTTTTAGTATCAATATTATTATAACCTTGGTTCAGAAATAATGTTCAAATTGCATCATAATTTTTTTGTATTTTAAAAAGGAACACTAAAATAGAATTCTCCAGCATTACTTAAATTAGCTTCTATTTTGTTGACCAAAAGTCAGGTTAATGAGACATATTAAGCAAGCAAGCAATCCATAAAGTATATAAAGAAGTGCATGTGAGTATATGATCTGGTAAGCTGGGGAAGCTTTGCCAATTTACTAGCTACTGAAGACCCTGGAGCTGATTTAATCCTGATGTCAGAGGCAATTTAAAGTGTAGGCAAACAGCCCACAATGTAAGCTATAGAGATGTAACTAACGTTATTGGTCACTTGCATGTCTTGCAGCATGGAAACAAACTTGTGGTTAAAGCTTCTATCAAGGGATTATGAAGATCTAAATAGAAAGCAATGATTTTCCAGGAAAAGAATAGTGTGTGCTTAGAAGGAAAACAGGTAGAGCTGCCCGACTAAAAACTGGCAAATGTGGGTGCATCTACATGTGCACATTTACTATGCAGTAACATAAATTACTGCATAATATGGGCACGTGTCTACACATGCACACCCATACTGCACAGTAAATATGGTGCATTGTGGCAATGTGGGTGTAAATTTGATATCTGCATGATGCATGATGCAGATATCAAATTTACGCCTGATTAGTTACTGCACAGTTACACATGTGTAGACATGTTACTGTGTAGTAACATGGGAGCCTCTTGGCTGGGTCTGCCCAGCCTGGCCAGGCTCCTGCCTGGCCCCCTCACTTGCTGCTGGGCTGGGCTGCTCTCTGGCAGCCCCTAGCTGCAGGGTAGAAAAGCTTGTGGCCATTTCATTCTGTGAGGCACACACTCCAAGAGCCTGCAGGAGCCTGTGCTCATTGCTGGAGCCCAGCAAGCCCTGTGTACCCCCTGGACAGCCCACAGGCTATTTTCTGGGTCTGTCCCATTCCAGAGCTGCTGCTGGGCCACAGGTGAATGCTGTAAAGGGCTACAGTTTGCTGCACCCCTTGCCCAACCCCATGATCCCACCAGGACTGCTAGCCCTGCTGGCTTTGCAGAGTATATTATATCTCACATGTTGTAAACTCTTATGAAAGCCTTCTGTCTCTTGCCTCTGCAGGACCAACAACTGGATGTGGGGGAGAGGCTGAAGGGGCCCGCAGGACTGCTGTTGCAGGATCCACCACCCACCGCTGGAGCTGCCCAGAGGGGCCAGCAACACTACCGCCATGTCCTTGACTGGTGCCCAATTAGTTACAGCAGCTGGTGGTGGCTGGAGGGCTGGGTGGCAGATGAGCGGGTGTGGCAGGTGGAGATCCTTGCCCAGGAGGCTGCCTGGGAGGAGGCGCACCTCCAGGCATACATGTAGCATAGGGCTGAGTTGGTGGCTCTAAAGTGGTGGTGCATGATGCTGATGGAGCAGCAGCTTATTGCCTAGGGCTGCCCAGCAAAGGCTGCATGCGTGCCCCCTGGTACCTGCACTTCCTGTGGCCAGGGTGCTGGCTGCCTGCCAATTGGCTCTCCGCCCTGGGTGGTCCCACTCCTGAGCCCCTTGGGGACTGGGTTGGACACCTGAAGTATCTTTGCAGTTTGGGAAACAGTTTTTTTATTTGCTGGTAGGTGGGGAGGGTAGTGGAGGGGCACTGTGTTTGTGGGGAAATGGGGGGAAAGGGGCTGTGTTTGTTGAGGGGGGATGGATGGACGGGGGGTTGTTCTGTTAATAAAGTTTGTACTGTTTGGCCTGTGTGTGTGTCCTGGAGTGGTGCTGGGGCTGGGCAGAGGGTTGGGGGGGTGTGGGTGTCAGGGCAGGTGGGTTGAAGTGGGACACATAGGAGGAGGAGGTTGGCCAGAGCTTCCCACAGCTGGTGCCCTGGGCCTAGCTGGCAGGTACACAGCTGCTCTGGGGCCTGGACAGGGAGTGGGGGGGGTGGTGCAGTGGGACCAGTAGGGCCAATGTGAGCCACTGTTCACCAGGGGAAGGGGTGGCGCAGGGAAGCAGGCTGTGCAGGGAGGGAACTGCTGAGTGCTGGCCCTGTGCTGGGCATGTGGCTCTTGGGCAGCGGAGGGACTGGGCAGGGCTGTGTGGATGGGGATAAGCCCTTAAGATGGCCACCATGTTCTGGCAGCTGCCTCTGGCCTCAGCATTGCTGCCAAGTGCTGGCAGCCATGTAGTCAGAGGCTGGAGCCCCCCCAGTGGCCACAGGGGCACATGGTAGGCTGCTCTGATTTGGGACTAAATCTAGTCCCAGGTCGCCTGCACATGTAAACACTAGCCTATTACCACTTACTGTGGCGTAACTTACTTTAATGCAACATAAATGTACAGGCAGATGCCCCCTGTGAGTAGGAACAATGCATATCATCACTTCATTAGACATAATGGGTCTGGTCCTCTGATGGTATAAATTGGTTTGGTTCCAATAAAGCAATATCAGTTTATAACACCTGAAGATAGAGGGCCAATGGGTACCACTAAATGTGTGCCTGGAAAAAAGTGTAATCTTTCTTGTACAAATACTGAAGACTATACCCTATAAGCCTGTCCTTTCAGAGATTGAAGACAACATGTTCAGCCCTTAATTATAGGGCATTAAAGAATCTTCTACCGTTTACCATTGGTCTCATATTATCCTCATGGAGCATGGTCTAGTGGAGAGGTTATTGGATAGGAAACTTAGAGTAAAATCTTGCTTCCCTTGGAGGCAATGACAGATCTCCTGTTGACTACAGTTGAGTGACACTCAGATTTTGTTCTGACTCTGCTACTTCTTTCAAACTTGCGACCTTTGAGATGTCAACTAGGGGCAGGAGGGATTCTGCTACTGATTCATGTATAGTCTTGGAGCAGTCACTTAGATCCACTTATTCAAAAGTTCCATTCATTTTTGTTTGTCCAACTTGGAACTCTGGAGGCCAAATTTTTAGAGGCGTTGAAACAAATAACTGTAAAAGAAAGCAGTAGAAGCTGAAGGGACTCCGTATCTTTGAAAAAACAGGCACATGTGTTACAAGTTGAGTACACAACCATTTGTGGTACCAAGAATTAGTGGACACTTTTGTGAATAACATGGGCCTTATTCCATATGTGTCTCCAGTTCCTCACCTGTAAAACGATCCTTGCCTACCATTATTATGGTTAAAAAGAGCTATGTAAGTATTAAGTTCTATATGAAATTAAAAAAAGGAACTATGCTTCTGGACTTTCAAGTATTTGTTCCCATTTGGATGATAGTAGGTGAAGACGATGGGTTTTGAGGGTGGGGGGGTTTAATCTTTCAGTATCTAGCAATATCTTTTTTCCACAAAGTAAAGTAACTCAAAATAAAGGGGTCTCATAATTATGGATGAGTATTCACTTTCATTATTTCTTTTAAAATGGATGGTCTCATGCTGAGAGTCTGGCACTATGCTGAATGTTTCAGCTTGCTTAATGATTTTTAACACCGTCTCTAACCAGACATGTAAAGTAGGTTGGCTGAGACTGACTCATTTATCTAGAATACATTTTATGGCTATCACCCAAACAGTAAGCAAGATAATTGTTCATAATGTTCTCAGTTCTTTAGCTGTGCTAAACCAACCAGTAGACAAACAGCTGTCAAGCTGGGAAGATTGTTCATACAGAAATGGCCAGATTTCTTGTAGGAAGATAGTACCCAATTACATATTTGATCATAGAAGACACTAAAATTGCTGAAATTCTAACCCAGAAAAATCTATGGTAATACAAGGTGGCTTCATTTATTTCTAATATATCCTGACCAAATTTCTTCTGAAATGAACATTTCTTTTTTAGCCATAGATTTTTCCCTATTTGATCTATAATATTTTTATTTCCATAATGTCTTTCACCAAAGGATACCTGAGCACTTACATTTTAACTGTCGCACCAAGCGTTTGTGATAAAAAAGGGATTACTACACCTACCACTGGGGAGCAGCATGGTGTATAGTTTTTTCCTGCAAATGGCAATATTGTATGATGAAGCAGTGCAGGATTAGGAGAAAATGGCTGAAGTTGGAGGAGGACTTTAGTTCAGCAAAAAGCAGTTACTTGAGTTGGAACTGAGCCAGAACAACAGTTAACCCAATTCTCTTATGAAAGCGGGTTGTGGGAATACTCATAATCACAAATTGCTAAGACTTTAGTCTAACTTGTCTAAAAAGGCAGCACCTGCAACAGCACAACATCTTTTGCTCTCATGCTGGGTTGCTCAGCACCAACTCAGAGGGAAGAATGTTTATATTCTGAATTTGCCAACACCTCTCCTAGGAATACCCTCAAGTTCCTTGGAGGTATCTTATCCAGCAACCTACTCCAAACCTACTTAACTGGTGTGTGTTGAGCGTGTTAGAGCAACAGCATCTAAATTGTAGTGCACAGCATTTGCTGGTGGTCTGCATGGAACTGGCTCTCCTCCTTGTTTCCAGCTATTGCTTTGCATTAAAGACAACTGAAAAAGAACGGATATTTTCCAAGTATTACTTTTCTATGTAAACAATTGCATTTGTTGCCAAAGAGATGATGAATAGGAGGAGTGAGAGTCTGTGCAATGACAAATGGAACGGAAGTGTTCATCCCAATCTTTTTGTTAAGGTCTATAGCATAAAAAAAATTGAAAACCTTTGACTTAGAGTACAAAATAGTATGACTGCTAATATAGTACACGAGTATGTCAATATTGCAGGTATTTGTGTATATTGTTTGTTTGCTAGCCGTAGCTATCTGGGCACTGTTGGTTTTCATTAATTTTTTAGATCCACGCATATTTAATACATAGATGAGACAACTTATTCTCAATACATGCTGAATACACTTAGCCTTTTTTAAAAGATAGCTTTTATTTATAAGTTCACTAGGACTGGGTGAATCCTACAGGGTTCAATTCATCATGGAAGTACATAAGTTTGTTCTGGGTTTTGATGGATTTGAATCAAATTAGCTATTGCAAGCTCTCTTGGAGTTTTGAGTTAATTTCACATCCAGACGCTCTGCTCCTCAAACTGACCTCTTTCTTCTAACCAGCCTCTTCCAAAGTGTGTTCTTAAGTTTGTTTATTTGCTTGGTATTTAAATGTTTATTAGGAGAAAGGGTACAGGGATTGAGAGAGATGCAGAAAAGGTCAACTGGGGGAACAGAGCTGACCTCAGGGAACTATCAGCAACCCACTTATCACCTTGGACAAGAGGATCTGGCAAACTGATAATGTCACATTAATTGTCACTGACTTTATTGGAATCTATTGTCTAACATTTTTAGTAACTTCTCTTAGCACTACTTGGCACTTCTCATTATTTTAGATTAGGTCAATTTGTACCAAATTCACATGCAGACTTGCAGAGTTTGGACAACAGAACTCAGCTCTGTCTGAATTGTATGATCATCTGCAATTGGAATCAAGATCCTCCTATGACCTTTATCTTAAGTGGTTAATTGGTATACCAGTTAATTTCTGCCATGGCTCAGCAATTTGAGCGAACAGAAAGGAAAGCTGAAAATAAGGTATATGTCATAGCTACCTACTGGGACATATATTACAGCACCTGAGAGAATCTGGGTCTCTCTATTCCCAGCTGAGCATGCCCTGACTACTAGGCTACAAAGTCAAATTTCCTCTTGCCTTTTGTCCCAGTGACTTCTGCATTCTTAGATGTCCAGTAGCCTGGCTTCTGCAGCTCTACCATGCCTATTCCATAACCTTGTGTTTAGGGGACTCTCCTGGGAAGTGGGAGACTGTGGGCTTTGATCTCTTCAGTCTAGAATCCAGGTCATTCATTTCCTGGGCAAGTGCTCTAGCCACTTGGCTATTACATAAGTTTGTGATACTATCTGTAAAAGAGTCCTGCTCAGTTAGGTGACTACTTTCAGATGAGAACGCCACATTATAGATGTATGACTAAATTTAATGTGCATTAAACTAAGATAATGCCCATTAAGTGATTTTTGGCAGGTGTCTACATATGAAGGGACTTGGCACTAAAGTTAGTGCCAAGTTCCTGCAGCCCTGCCATGTGTCCCTCCCTAGTGACTGGGCAGGCCCAGCACTAAAGTTAGTGCCAGGTCACATGTACAAGTGCGTTTATGTGTTTTAGCTAAATGGTGCCTAAATTTGATAACTACATTTGCAGGTATCAAATTTAGTCATGATTAGACTAATTGTGCCATTTTTAATGCTCATTAAGAGTGTGCACGTGTAGATACATACCCATAATGCCCATTAAATTGAACTAATGCTCATTAAATCATCTCATGTAGACATGCCCATAGAGTAAGTCTTGCTGGAAACAGTGTTCAGGAAGTGTGGCACTAGGAAATTCCTGCTCTGGCACTCTTTTGTGGTGGTAAACTTCTGAACACTTTTTCCAGGAGGACTTACTCTGTCACACAATGTTATAATCCAGGCGTTTGCGAACAACAGTAGCAAGGTTGTTATTTTTTTACTGTAAGTAGTTTATATTAACTCCTGTAAATAAAGCATCATTTCCACATGACGAGCCTCATCAAGAGGCTTACTTGCTGCTTTAGGCACAAGTTACAAGGCTTAGCCAATAGCTACAGCTGTGAGATGGTTAACACAAGCCACCCCCCATTCAGTTTGCTGAGCAGACCCAAGGAATAGCCATCTTGGCAGCTGCATGGTATGTACAGGGTCTCCACATGTGCTGTTTTTCCAGCAAAGAAAACAGCTTCCTGACTTAAAACATATGTCCCAATTTGGGGATCCTGATTTCTTTTTTTTTTTTTTTTTTTTGGGGGGGGGGGGAGAGGTGGGGCATATTTAAAATATGGTAATAAAATTCTGCATTGATTCTTCTGAAGCCAGAAACTTTACAGTACCTTAAACTGATCTCAGCTCTTTTAAATGTTTTTGTATCCTGCTTTGGGCCATGAAATTTCAACTTTTATTAAAGGCCAAGCACACCAATGAAAGTGAAACAATACACTTTTTCTCGTGATTTTTCTTTTTCTGTGTCTGCTGCTACAACAAAGCAATGTGGTGTGGGAAAGCAGTTGGAGGACTGCCAAAAGTAGAGTCGTTAGGAATACATTCATGCGAGTCTTAAAGTGAACAAACTCACTGCAAAATGGAGTTACTCCTTTTCCAAGATGATTAGTTACTTTGGAGTGAATTTTTTGACTTGAAGGTTCATATGGATCCATCTCTAATGACTCTGCTTCTGGCATTCCTCCATCTACTTTCCTGTATTGTATTGCTCTGGGGTCATCTTAGCCAAATGTAACTTCCCTTTTTAAAAAGCTGTCAGACAGCCAGAAGTTCCCCTTTTTGAATTAATGGTCCCCTTAGAACAGCTACATATCTCTGTGCTTCCATATGGACCCCTCTGCTTCCATATGAACCCCTTCAGAGGCTTTGGACTTTTCTGCTCTCTTTGCCTGTTTAGTTCCCCCTAGAAAACCATCATCAGATGCAGAAATCTAGGAGACATTGCCAGAGTAAATGAAGGGGGAGAGACACTCCTAGAGCTGGTCCTAGTGCCAAGCCAAAGCAAAGGGGTAGAGCAAAGGACTAGAAAAGGACACTTGATAGTGCTCTGAGCAGAACTAGTCTATGATTTTTAGGCAGTGCCCCAACCAAACCAGAGAATACCGTAGTGCATAGTTAGCCATACCAGCACTTCAGATGATGCAGCAGGCAGCCAAGACAACATAACAAGCTGTCTTGGGTGGTGACTGTGTTTTGCAAGCCAAGGCTGAAGTTTGATACAACTGCTTCACTCAACTCCACTATTTCCTTCCATTATTTATCAGTGGAGACCAACAAGTCATTGTACAGATGTTGGGCATGGTTTGTTTGTTGTTGTTTTTTTGTTTTGGGGTATTTTGTTTTTTGTTGAGGGTTTTTTTTGTTTTTGCTATTTAAGTCTGACTCTTAACAGACCACCAGTTTTGGGGAAATGCAGCAATGTCCAGCATCTGAACATTGTAGCTTGGGTCTATCTTTCTCTCTTCAGTCATTTTTAGACCACGGAATTCAGTCATCATCTTTTCTTCAGTGCAATAATTTTGTATCCTAAAAATTGCAGAGCAAATTCTTATGAGGGAGCAGAGGGAACGAGTAAAATTACAACCAATTCAGTTTCCAAAAAAATCAACTTTTACAGATGTATTATAAGCCCTGAAAATTCAGAGTTTAGCAAATAAATGCTGACACAACCATGTCTGGGTACCATGTATACATCACTGTTGTAATGTAATCTGACTAGGGAGAAAAACTTAGTCACAAAATGTTACTGAGATATTATTTAATAATATCTAGTCCCTAATGGTAAATTCATTTTCATTTAATAACTAGCCATTGTGAAATATAATGAAAAATACAGTGCCATGCATAGTAAACTGGCCTCTGTTTTCTCTGACAGCTTGCCAGTTCCTCAGCTGCAGCACTACAATGCTATTCATCTTCATAAAGGGCTCTTTCGAAAGCATTATTAAACAGCAGGAAGGAATGGTGTATGACAGCTTCATTAGTCATTAGAAGCTAAACCTGGCCAATTTCTTCTGGGAATTAGTAGCACATTCCTAAACAGCACTGAGTAGATGGCCTGCAAAAATAAAAAATCATTTCAAACTTTTGGAATGAATCCAAATCTCAATTTGAAAATCCCTGGGTGACGGTTAGAAATCGAGTCCTCTCAGCATTAGCTGAGGGTCTGTCTGCTAAGAGAATACAGGCTTCCCAGTTGCAGGAGCTAGGAGCACTCTGGAAAATTCTGTTCTGACCCAGTTGTGCTGGACTTTTTACACTAGTCCAGCACATCTACACGAAGAGTTTGTGTTGGTGTAGCCAAAATAGTGTGGGGAAATAGCTACTAGAGACAGAAACCTTAGGCATCAAATAATAGTGATAATAAAAATAATAAAACTCTTCCAAAAATGGATTATATAAATGTACACAATAAAGGGATGTATGATGTCTGTGTGCATCTGTGTGCATTTATTTTTGTAAATATAAATGTGTGTATATGTATATGTGCACATGTATATGTGTACGTGTGTACGTGTGTGTGTGTATAAACGGCCTGTCACAGGTGAAGTGTCCTGCACTTTTAAGGATATTTACAATCTTCAGAGATCTATAAATATGGTACTTTGTGTTAAACTACTGTATTTTAGCCCTCAAATACTGCATGCCCACAGGGTCTAAGGGAATGTCTACTTTGGCTCTGTGCTGTGCCCAAGAGTGCTTTCCATGAAGCACACTCTGCCCTCTTGCTCCTGCTCTGTGCGCCACATCCCAGAATTGAAACAACTTAGCCGTCTTAGAGAACAGCAGTCTGTGCCCATTACCACTCATTAAGCTCTGTCTTTGATGTTTTTACTCACATTTGCTCAGCACCACTGTTAGGCATCTACATTACCTCATTTCTAGGAGTGAATGTAGCGTCAGGGAATCTGCATCAGGAATCCCCCAGCATAACTTCTGGTGTCGATGCAGGTACTGTAGATATGCCCAAAGGGGCCACTTCAGAGACAACCTATATTTAAAGTTGGGCCCTTACTTATATGACTTGCTCAGTGAAGGCCTAAGGCACTTTTTCCTGACCTTTATTGCTGCAATGTTATAGATCAGCAGTCAGCAATCTTTATGCGGCTGTGGGTTAGAATGACCTGACTTGTATCTGAGGATGGCTGGTACTAGGACCTGGCTGCCACTGACTCTCTCCTTTGCCATGGCATGGGCAAAGCTTCCCACCACCAGACCATGGTGCAGTCTGGTGAGGGTGCACCCCTCCCCCTACCCCACCAATGCTTAAGCCCCTTGCCATCTAACTGCAATGCAGTGTGGGCAGTGCCCCCCACTGCCAATACCCCAAAGTCCCCTGAATCCACAGCCTACATCCAGCCCATGAACCTTAGGTTGCTAATCCCTGTTATAAATTGCTGTTCATGTAATTTAAAACTCCTTAATAAACTTTACAGGTTATTTGTAAAATTCAGTAATTTAGGGTAGAATGAAACTATGAAAATCCTGCTGTTGCATAAATATTGTACCTAGTTTTGATTCAAGTCCAAATATCCACCAAAGCTTTTCCTGAGTTCTGGGACAGTGTTATGCATATAAATGAACCTTTCTACAGGAAACAGGAGTGAGGTAAACCATGCATCATGCCTATGACCATTTTATCATTTAACTAATAAACTATTTGAAAACTTTTTACCTTAGGAAATTATGAGAAATATAAATTATCTCAGTGTTATGATATGTCCAGACAGTTTGTTACAAATGGGACAGTAAAATAACTATGAGAGTTTTCTAATATATGCAAGGTCCTTATAAAATATTTGCAGGATTATTCCAGGACTTTTTATTGTGACCCCCACTTTTATTTTATAGTTTTTAATACTAGATATCACTGTTGTGAAAACAAGTTATGGTCATTCAGCAATATTTATCATCATATATAAGTAGGTATTAGTTAGGGCTGTGCGAAGCTTCAGTCCCTGATTCAATTTGGCAGAGATTTGGCCCAATTCGGTGGCTGAATCTCCGAATCCGAATCAAATCAGAGGACCCTTTAATCTCTCCAAATTGATTCAGAGAGATACGGAAAGATTCGGCAATTCAGGCATAAACACAGCTTTAAATGTTTTTTCTACATACCTCAAGGTACCAGGTGGCTCCTGAATGCTGTGATGCTGGGGTGGATGGAGCAACCCACAGGACCATGGGGGGCTCCTCAGAGTGCTCAGCAGCAGACCCACAAGTGGACCAGAAGCACTTCCAGTCCACTTCTGGGTCTGCCGGGGAGCACACAGGGGGGTCCCCATGCCCCCACGGTTCAGGAGGGGGCCCCCATGCCCCCATGCCTGGTGCCTCCTAGGTCTGGAGGGGCACCTGGGGTCCCCCTGCAGGTGAACACTGAGCCAGGCAGGTGTGGGGGGGGCCGCCCAGTGCACTCCCCAGTGGACCCAGAAATGGACTGGAAATACTTCCAGTCCACTTCTGGGTTCACTGCCGAGCACGCGGGGAACCCCCCTCACTCCTGTGGGACACTCCGTGTGCGCCCACCACTGCAGTGTTTACAAGCCACTCCTGGTACCTCGAGGTATGTAGAAAAAACATTTTAAGCTGTGCCTATGGCCGAATCTCTGAATCAGCATCGAATCTTCAGATTCGGATTCAGACTAATCAAATCTGGGACAGTGATCTGAATCAACGAATCGAATCACTGTCCCTGAATCAGGCCGAATCCGAATCTGAATTGAATACAGCCTGTTTCGCACACCGCTAGTATTAGCACTGTCACTTCACCCATGTTGAGCCCAAGCCAATGGTGCTCATGATTTTGGCCCTGTGGGCCAGATGAGTGGTACACAGCCAGTCTGCAGGCCAGATCGGGACTGGGCTTTGGGAGCCTTGCACCCACCCTGTGTTACCCATGTAGTATGTAGGACCATTGCCTAAAGGGCTCCCCATGGAACTATGGATGACTCAGCACCAGGGGCCAGATCTTGCCTGCAAGCTGGGGATTGAGCACCTCTGGCCAAAGCAAACCAGTATGAAGAATATGAAGTACTCAGTTGTGAGAAGGTTAAATCCAACCCAGAGCCAGGTGCTTGGCAGCAAATTCTGTTTCAGTCTACGCAGCATGTCTGCATTGGATCTGCATAATCACAGACTATGGTTTCTGCAAAGCAATTTCAATGGCAATCTATGCAGAACAGGTACAGAGGGGAGACTGAGGCCCCTGGAAGGATGTTCCATGGCTACCTCCACCCTAGCAATTAAGTAGAGGGGAACATTTTGTAAAGAACAATTTCATTTATGATCCTTTAATGTATGGTAGATCATAGAATCATAGACTTAGAAAATTAGGGCTGAAGGAACCTCTGGAGGTCACCTAGTCCAGCTCCCTGCCTGAAGCAAGATTGTTCCTACCCAACCACCCCCCACACCCCTGCCATACAAATCCTTGTCTAACCTATCACTAAAACTACACAATCAAACCTGTCACACAGCTTAACCTGCCACCAATAAAGCAGAGGAGCAACAGTGGTCAGTAATCTGTTTCGGCAAGCATTGTCAAAATATGCTTGAGAGATCCATGGAAGGAGGCGGCAATTCTACTGTTCCATCCCCCCTCTCCTTATCCCCCTCCCCTCAAGTCTTTAACTTTCTGACCATGGTGAAAAATTCTTCCTGACCCTGAATATGACCGTTGGTCAGACCCTGAGTGGAGGGATAAGTTTCTCTAGCTAGGAACCTCCAGGTTTTAGTCCCTTCAGGAGCATTAGCACACCACAGTCAAAAATCCTCAAACTCAGCTGCAGCCAACACTGAATTTTTTTCAGGAAGGTGGGGAAAACCCCCCCTCACACGTGTAGTAACAGGAAAGGAAAAAAATCTTTCTTTACTCCATGTGGAACCAGCAAAGCCCAGAAGCATGGGAAGTACCTTTAGCATAACACAGGTATTGATACTCCTAGATAATCCTGACCAATGCTTATGCAACCACTTCTTGAATAACTCCCTTCCCTAGGGAGTCTATTCCACTCCTTCGCTATTCTAATAGTGAAGAAATTTCCTGCCATTCTAACATGGATCTATCTAGAATTACCATCTGCTTATGTCTATTAAGTGAGTTAACTGTTTACCTTGAAGTAGTTTTGTCTAGTCTATGTTTCTCCAATTCTAATATAATAAAGGGCTTAGTCTGTCTGTCTGCCTGTAACGTTCTTGGAACACTCTGATTGGTTACTGAAACAACCAGTCAGAGTGCTCCAAGAATATTCTGGACAGGAAGCAGCAGCACGGCAGAGCACCACCATGACAGTGGAGATAGAGGGAATGGAGTGGTGGGGGGCAAAGCCAGCACTGTTGGCCTGGCTCCCCACCCCCACCCCCCCAGCCCTACTCCCTGGAAGCAGTGACAGTAGTGGCATGGGGTGCTGGCCAAGGGGGACAGAGGGGATGGCGAGGCAAGTGTCCCCCCCTCCCCCCCCCCAAGAGGCAGTGGCAGCACAGGGTGCTGGGTGGCGGCACACCATCCCTGCCCACCCCTCTCCCCCCCCATCATTCCTGACAGGCAATTGGCTAGTTTGTTTATAAGGACATATGGGACTTCATCATAAGCCTGGCTGAAATCCATACATACTATATCCACTGAACTAGTTGTCTTGGCAGAGATGGAGATCAACTTTGTTTGGTATGATTTGCTCATAGTAAATCCATGCTGGCTGTTTGTGATCATTGATCAGCCTTTCCTTCTCCAGATGCTTGAAAATGGACTACCTTATTAAATCTATGACATCTATAGACATTAGGGCTGGAAGAGACCTCGTAAGATCATCGGATCCAGCCCCCTGCCTAAGGGGCAGGAAGTCAGCTGGGGTCAAAAGATCCCAGCAATATAGGCATCCAAATAATTCTTGAAAGTGTCCAGAGTAGGTGCTAGCACCACCTCTGGGGGGAGTCTATTCCAGGTCCTGGGGACATGGACAGTAAAGGAGTTTTTCCTTATGTTCAACATAAAACGGTCTTATAGGAGTTTGTGACTATTGGACCTTGTCTTCCCTTGTGGTGCCCTGGTGAACAGATGTTCTGCCAATTCCTGACACGCACCCCTTATGTACTTATAGGCTGTCACCAAGTCACCCCTGAGCCTACACTTCTCTAGGGTGAAAAGTCCCATGGCTCTCAGCCTCTCTTCATAAGGCCTGCTCTCTTGCCCTCTGATCACGCACATGGCTCTCCTCTGGACCCTTTCAAGCATCCTTACTGAATTGTGGAGCCCAGAATTGGATGCAGTACTCCAGCTGCAGCACCGCCCAGCAGGAGGATGACTTCCTGGGTCTTGCTTGAGATGCATTGGTAAATGCAAGCCAGAGGTTTTTTTGCTTTGCCAGCTGTGGTATTGCATTGGTGGCTCATGTTCATCTTGTGGTCAGTCATGACCCCCAAGTTTCTTTCAGTCATGGTGCTAGTGAGTGTAGCACTGCCAAGCCTGTAAGTATGATGTGGGTTTTTTTCTCCCGAGGTGGAGCATCTTGCATTTCTCCATGTTGAATGCCACCAGGTTTTCATCTGCCCACCTTAAGACCCTGTCATGGTTGGCCTGGATCACCAACTTATCCTCAAGTGTGACCACACTTCCCCATAGTTTGGTGTTGTCAGTGAACTTAGCCAGTCCACTTCTGACACCAGAGTCCAGATCATTTATAAATCAATTAAAAAGTACAGGTCCAAGAACAGAGCACTGGGAGATGCCACTGGTTGTTATGCACTATGTTGATTCAGTTTTATCAATTACCACTCTCTGGATCTGACTTTGGAGCCAGTTCCCCAGCCATCAGGCCGTAAGGTTGTTGAGGCTGCAGTTTCCCATTTCGCCATGAAGATTTCATGGGACGCCAGGTCAAAGGCTTTTTCGAAGTCCAAATATATGATATCAACCTCTTCTCCTTTGTCCAGGTGATGTGTCACCTGGTCATAGAAAGAAATGAGATTGGTCAGGCAAGACCTACCCACAACAAAGCTATGTTGACTATCTCTCAGAATGTTGCCTTCTGTTAGCCTGTTGTTAATGGTTTCTTTGATGATTTTTTTCCCAAGATCTTTCCAGGGATTGAGGTCAAAATGACTGCCCTGTAGTTTCCTGGATCTTCTTTCCTCCCTTTCTTGAAGATAGGCACCACATGGGCCACATTGGCCCTCTTCCAATCTTCAGGTACTTCTCCTGAGCACCACGAGATCTTGAATATCCTTGCCAGTGGCCAAGCTATGATGTCAGCCAGTTCCTTTAGCACTCTTGGGTGCAATCTATCCTGATCAGCTGATTTGTGGATATCCAGCTTCTCAAGGGGTTCCCTCACAAGACCTATGCCAATGATGGGCATATGTTCATCCTTACCCTGGTAATCCTGCATCTTGTGAGGCAGGGTGGTCCCTTTGGGCTGGTGAAAGACCGATGCAAATTAATTGTTAAGATGATTGGCTTTTTCCTGGGTGTCAGTTATTAGCTGCCCCATTTGGTTTAGCAGGGGTCCAATGTTGCCTTTGTTTTTTTTTCTGACTTCCCACGTATCTGAAGAAGGACTTTTTATTGTCCTTGATTCATGTAGCCGATTGGAGTTTGATTACAGCCTTGGCTTTCCTAGTTCACTCCCTACAGGTGTAGACTAGGGCTGTGCGAAATTCTGCTGAGTGTTTTATTTCAAAACTGTTTTGACGCATTTCAACCTCGAAACAGTGAAATTGAAATGAAATAAAAAGCTTCAAAACAGCTTTGAAATGAAATGAGGACACTTGAAACATTTCAAAAGTTTCAAAAAGTTTCAAGTTTCAAAGCAGCTTGGCGGTAGGAGGCAAGGGAGAGCCAGGGCTTCGCTCCAAGCAGCTCCACCAGCACCACACAGCTCAGTCCAGTGGTGGGAGGTGGAGCTCAGCCCTGGCTCTTCCCTGCCTCCTGCCACTGGGCTGAGCTCCATGGGGCTGGTGAAGCCAGTCAGAGCACAGCCCTGGCTCTCCCCTGCCTCCCACCACTGGGCTGCACTCCAACCGTCTCTGCCAGCCCCATGGAGCTCAGCCCAGCAGTGGGAGGCAGGGGAGAGCCAGGGCTGCGCTCCACCTCCCACTGCCAGGCTGAGCTCCATGGGGCTGACAGAGCCAATCAGAGCACAGCCCAGAAGCAGGAGGCAGAGAGAGCCAGGGCTGCACTGTGCCTCCCACTGCCAGGCTGAGCTCCATGGGGCTGGTGGAGCCACTTGGAGCACAGCCTGGTGGTGGGAGGTGGGGAGAGCCATGGCTGCGCTCTGCTTCCTGCCACCAGACTGAGCTCCATGGGGCTGCAGTCAGAGCGTAGCCCAGTGGCGGGAGGCGGGGAAAGCCAGGGCTACACTCCGGCTGGCTCCTCCAGTCCCAGGGAGCTCAACCTGCCCTCCCAATGCTGATGGACTCCTCCTGGGGGTGCTGGCCCTCAGATCTGTGTGTGGGATGACAGGAAGTTGCCGGTGCTGCCTGGGGCAAGCAGCAGCAGCAATCTTCCCAGTGCTGGGTGTGGGCTGCAACCAGCGCTGGTCCCAGGTGGCAGTGGCAGCCTCCTGTCATCCAGTATGCAGATCTGAGGGTCTGCACCCTTGGGAGGAGTCTGGCACAGCCCCACAGCCTTCCTGGGGGTGCAAGCCCCCAGATCTGCATGCCAGATGACAGGAGGCTGCCGCTGCCAGCAAGTGGCACAAGTTTTTCTTTGAACAGTTTGAGGTGCAATTTCCCAGAAACCTCTGCACCTATCTTCTTGATCTTGGCAGGCTTCATGCTCTCAAAAGGGGCTACCATCCCTGAAATTTTCATCCTTGAAATTTTCATCTGAATCAGGCAAGAAATGACAATGTTTCATGATTCCCCATTATAGCCTACGGGCAAAACACTGAAACAGTTTTGACAAAACGAAATGGAACAGTGCTTTGAAATTAAACAAAATGATGAAATGAAACAGTGTTCCTTTGAAACAGTGAAACAGACATCAAAACAAAATGGTGCTGTTTCGCACAGCCCTAGTGTGAACCAGTGCTGAATACTCCTTCGTAGTGGTGTTTCCTGTTTCCATCTTTTATAAGCTTCTCTTTTTAGACACAGAAGGTCCATGAGTTTCCTATCGAGCCAAAGGTGTTGCTGAGCCCTTTTACTACCTTTCCTATGGGCTGGAATAGACTTCCCTTGTGCTTCAAGGATCACTTCCTTAAAGAGCGACTCCCCTCCCTGTCAGACCATGGCCTCTCAGGGCCTCAACAACTAGCCTCCTGAGCTTGTGAAAGTTGGCTTTCCTAAAGTCAAGGACTTCTGCATTGCTGATTGATTTGCCCGCTTTGTGATAGATAGTGAAAGTGATCAACTCATGGTCACTGTCTCCCAGCTTCCCTTTGATTCTTAGGTCACTGACTAGATCATCCCCTTTGGCCAGTACCAAGTCCAGTAGCACCTTACCTCTTGTTGGCCTGTAAACTTCTTGAGACAGGTAGAGCTCATCCATGCATGAAAGGAAGCTTTGAGGCTGATCAGATCTGGCTGAGTGCTCTTCCCATGAGATGTCTGGGTAATTGAAGTCTCCCATGACAGCCATGCACCGAGAGCATACAGCCTCAGCCAGTTCCCTAGCAAATTCATAGTCAAGATCTTGCTTCTGATTTGGAGGTCTTTGGTAGACTCCTACCATTATATCACCATGTTCCCCTCATATTCTAACCTAGGGGGTCTCAAGTCACCATCCTTGGGTGCCAAACTCTGCTTGTAGGGAAGTGTACTGCTCTTTCACATAGAAAGCTACACCCTCACCCTTTCTTTCAACATGATCTCTCCTGTACAAGGTGGTCCAGTCATAGGTGAAGTCCCACCAGGGCTCTGTAATCCCTATGAGATCATAGTCATTTCTCTTTAGCAGAAGGGCCATTTCCTCCTGTTTGTTCCCTAGGCTCCTGGCATTTGCATACAGGCAAGTGAGTCTGCCATTGGAGGCCCTAGGCTTCCCTGCACTCCTAGAAAAGCCCCATCCTTGGGCTGGGGTAGGAGTGGGTTCCCTTGAGCAGCCTGACCTGATTTTGTGGTTGATGCTTGGTGGGTTTGCACCGGTGGTTATCTGCCCATCCCCACAGCAAACTTAGTTTAAAGCCCAGTCAAGCAGGTCAGCCATTCTGGCTGAGAACAGCTTTGTCCCCAATGGAGTGAGGTGGAGACCTTTCTATTAGCTTCCTGTCCTGTCCCTTATGACATGCTCCAGCAACTCCTGGGTATCGAGGTCAGGCTAACCAATCTATAGTTCTTGGGATCCTCCTTTTTGCCTTTTTTTAAACAGGAGCATTACATTGGCTTTTTTCCAGTTCTCTGGTACCTCACCTGTCTCCCATGACTTTGTAAATATTACTGCCAAGGGCTCTGAGATCTCCTCTGCCAGTTTCTTTAGTACCCTGGGATGAAGTTCATCCAGCCCTGTTGACTTTTCATTTTCATTCAAATAATCCCAATTAGTTGCCTGGTTTCAGCCTAATTTTTTTGTGAAGACTGAGACAAAGTAGATGTTGCAGCCCACAATCCACCACAGACCTCAGTCACTTCTATCTGGCAGTGCTGAAAACAACACTGAGCAAAATGATGGAGAACTAGAATAATCAAGGAAATTACCACTATTGGAATAGTCAAAGTAGTCAACTATTTTCATGTACCAGATTTAGTCCGTATCTCCATGAAATATCTACTCAAATGAATGGGGCACCAAGATCTGAGAGCTACATTAAATCACTTCTTCAAACCTACTTGATATCCATTTATAACCCATAAATATTTCAAACAAAAAATCCAAGCTGCATACCCTAGTCTGACAAGTGTTCTACCCACTTCAGGTGCTGGTTGATGTTTTTATTTGTGCTACCTTAGCACCTAGGACCCCTAGTCATCCACGAGGATCCATTGTACTAGGTGCTATACAAATTCTGAATCCCCTTTTTGTGTTATTGATTACTCCTTGCTGTAACGATTCACTCATCTGCTTTGCAAAGCACCATACATCTCTATGACCCTATATAAAATATAATAGAAACCAACAAGTGGCTGGTACTTAAGCAGCTTAATATACACTTGCTGGCTTAGCCAAGACTCTGACAGGACTACACCAGAAACACCTGGATGAGTGTGGGGGAGGGAGCCTTGAATACTTAAAAAAAAAATACAAACTCAGCTGCAATCTCTTTGTGTGTGACCCACCCTCTTAAACCACTCAGCTCCCAGACCATTTGGAGGACTTGAGAACAACCAGCAAGCTGTTTGGCCAGTCCCCTCAGATGTACAAAGACTGACTGAGCTCTAGTTAGAGGGTACAACAAGCCACTTGTGTCTGCACCAATTCCTAAAAATTTCAGCTTTAGTATCTACTGTAGTTACAACTGAGAACACTGTACATGGAGGAGATTACAGAAGAAAATGGTCTGTTTTTCAATCTACTAACACAGTATGTTTGACTGCTTGTTACACATGTTAAATATCACTGCTTTTTTGACTGTTTTTGTGCCCCTGTCTCATGCTGTCACGATGACACCTCCATCGGAGAGATCTCATGTGTATTCATCCTGAAGCTTTGTAAAAGGTATTTCCAACAAAGCTGAAAGGGAAAAGTTCTCATGCTTGTTCAATAGGATTAACACAGATAAGATGTCTTAAAGCAGACTGGATTTGCAGCAGCTTTACCAGAAGACAAACAACATGAAAATTTTATGGAACATGCACAAGGTGAAGAGAGCAGGGGAAAGTCTAAGAGGTGACAAGGTCATCAAATGCTTATTGGCACTCCTTGCTGCTAATATAAACAAAGGGCTATACTATTTAGTGCTGACACTTTTTGGTGTTGGAAACCAGTGCAGGTAAGGAAATAGCTCACTCCTAGCCTGGTAGGCAGCTCTTGGCATCACTAGCCACATCATTCTCTCACCACAAAGTGAGCAAGGTTAGAGAAGAAGAACTGCAATTGCTCAGCTCTTTTTACCTTGGTATGGAGCTCTCTTACTTACCCACCCCTATCCCTACAAGTACGTAAAAGAGAAATGTTATGGCTATGGACCCTAATCTCCTGGTGCAAAGATTTTAATTTAATGTACTTAATAACTCTTATTCCATTGTTTCAGGATACTTGTGCACCCAAGATAGCTAAATTAAGCTCTGTGCTCTAGTGAGCCAAGAAGAGCTAGACCTGGATGCTTGAAGCTGAATCCCTTTGAATTTTAAGAAGGTGGCTCTGTTAAGAATCAATGTACCATATTAGAAAGATATACTTATCATGAGAGAGATTAAATGTAGAGACATCAGGTCTCTGTTTCTCTTTGAATATTTGATACTGCTTTCAAACTGAAAAAGCTCTTTTCAAGTGACTATTTGAAACATATTCTGATTATCTTTGGTTCTCCAGGGAATACCTGCAGTGTGAAACATGTACACAGACAGGCAAGATGTCTTGAATCAGCTTTATGAACACCATATAGGAGGAACAGTTTTTTTCTGAATCTGTAGAAATGTGAGAATCTGAGACTGTGAGATGATCTGCTTATTTTACTATGGCTCCCTCTATACACGCAGGTAAAGGTGCGGTAGGCTCTAATGCGTGATCCACATGTGCACGGCAGAAGGCATTATTGTGGGGTCATATGTTATATCCCACTGTGCCTTTTTTGCCTGTACAGGGGGAGTTGAGGGGCTCCCAGCTGTGGGTGCATCTTGCACTCCCCCAGGGCTGAGGTATCATGGAAGCTATGATCTCCCAGGCTCAGAGCTGACATCATCCCTCATGCCCAGGGGTTTCAACGCCCCCTCCCCCCCCCAAGCCTTTGGGATCATGGCTGCTGTGATCCCCCAGGCTTGTAGGTCTTGCACTAGGCATAGTGCATCCCTGCAGCTGGGAGTCCCATCAGGTGACAGAGCTACCAGCCACAGGGGAGACCTTGCTGCACATGCAAATTAGAGCTGGTTACTGTGGGGGCCGAGGGGGATCCGGGAAAGGGTCGGCTGGGTTGCGGCCACAAACCCAGCACGTACAGATGGGTACTTTCAACCACTGGAGTAGAATTATTCACAAACACGTACTGGTTCAAACAAAGGTGGCTTTACTTACACTGTCGAGATGTACAGCGTAGGAAGAAAGTTAACTTCAAACTTCAGTTACAGTTTAACCGAGGAGCTCTGATAAGACGAGATATCTTTCTAAACACGAGCATGCAGGACACGGGGGTACGTCGGGGTCGGTCGGCGACGGGGAGTCGTCAATGGTTGATCAGTCCGCCACGTTCACTCCGAGATGGGCGCGGAGTTCTCCAACTTGGGTGGAAACTGCTCCAACCTTTTATACAGCTAGCGAGCCAATTGCTAGTCTCCATGTAGGAATAATTTAGAACCGGCCAATAGTAGTGTGTGAATTTGCATATGAGTGGCGGGAACCTTTCCACGCCGGGGTTCTCCACCGTGCCGAGAAATTCCCTCGTACAAAATCTCACCGTGCCTTGTGCTAGAAAGTTCCACTGTGCTGAGGCACTCAACCACTAAGCTCTGCTCTGACAGTTACTATCAAGGTTTAAAGTTAGTATACATTTTTTAGTTCTAATTTCATAGCTGGTTGGAGCTTTTTATGGAGTGATCACTACTTTGCACATGTAGCTGGTCTTAAGGTAACACCAAAATTAATCACTTAATTGCATGGTACCAGTAATGCATAGAGGGGGCCCATCTTATGAATTTATGTGACTTTATAAGAGCAACTCTATGTGGATGAAAATCCCCTGATGATATGTTGATATATTCTTCCAGGACTTGCCTTACATGAAAACATGAAAATACACAGGACTTGTTCCTAGAAAAGAAGCATTTGATTGTTTAAGATGTGTTTGGTGCAGTGTGCATTGTATAGTACATGCCCCTGTCTAGGGAATATAAAGGGGAAAAGAACAAACAACTTTTGAAGTATCCATAAGGCATGATTTAACACACATAATCTTTCATTGGAAAGAGTAAATTCTATAACTTTTTTAAAGTTATTCTTATTGCATTTTGTTGAACTTTCTTTTAAATTTGTAGTGCATGTTAAAAGGCTAAACAAATAAACACCTCTGAACTTTAATGTCAGTCACACTTTATCCTGAAACCAGTACCTTAATCTATAACTGGATCTAGGTTTGAACAGAAATTGTAAAGCCTTTTTTCATTCATTGGACCTATTTTACACCTGTGTAAACTTTGGCACAATCAAATGAAGGTCTATTTTTTCAAAAGTGGCTTTTAAGACTGCTAAGAGGTGGGACGGTATTTGATGTTTAGTTTCCCAAAACTGAGATACCCAGAGTGGGAGATCACCTTTGAAAATTGGAGCTTATGCTATTTGCTCATAGTAAACTGAATCAGGGACTAAACTATGAAAAAATGCTTCTTTATGTGTAGTTTGGCCTTTTAAAAGGGTGGGATAACCAGATAGCAATGACTTGTTTCCTACATTGTATGTTGACTGCTGGTGTAAAATGAGTGTTTTTTGCATAGAGTTGGGGTGGTAAATAAAGAAGCAGGATAAGATAAGGGGGTCCACAAGAAAATGTGCTTCTACCATGGATGATGTTTTAGAAAAATAGATGGAAAGGAAGAAATAAGTTATGGAGATATTGTAGGGGAAAATTGAAAGATTCTATTAAAAATATGAAATGTGAGAAGGAGAGAAAATGGTATACTTGGCTGCAAGAAAGGTTGACAAATACAACAGTGTAAGACAGAAAACCTTAAGAGAGAATACATTGATTGTAAGAAGTTTTTATCATGTTGAGCCTAAACTGTCAGAACTTTCAAGAAGAGACAGTAGGCAACTGAATAGAGGAAGAAAGTCAAGGTGAAGGGAGAGATTTGGAAGTTGTTGGTAGAAGGTCAGTAGCTGAAATTATAAAACCTAAAGAGGTCGTGAGGGTATAAAATAGAAGCTGACCAAAGATTTGAGAGATGCCAGTAGATGCAGGGACAGGGAGAAGCTGTCTCCATATGACATACAGAATGAGCAATTGGAGAATTGGAAAGGGACCTAGGAAAGATTTTCATGTCAAAAGTGAGAGAGATGCAGAGGAGGAGGAACGGGTAAATTCGATAAGTGCAAATCGAGTGGAGTGGATAGAAGATTAATTACAAAGGATCTAAGAAAAAAAATGAGCCAGTGAGTTATCTGCGATGATTTCACAGGTTCAGGGCTCTTCTTTCCATTTCAGAAATTATGTGTTTATTATTATACCAAGACCAAGATATTGCTCTTTCTGCCTCTATAGAAAATGGCTTCTATAGAAATAGAAGGCAGGGGCTGTGTTTCTCGACCTGACATCTGGTATACTGGCTTACTGGACAAAGGTCAAAGATATTACCTCAATGGCTTGTTATAACTACAGAAATTATTCTTTAAGACAGACAATTGTAAATGATGATCGGTAAAGCTAAACACACTGAAGATTCAAAAGGACAAACTCCCCTGTCAATCTGTTCTTGTCCTGATTTTTTTTTTCCAATTTATGCATGAATAGTCTGTCTTCAACAATATCAAGTTCGTTCAAGTATGCAAATGGCATCTGTCTAGCTTCAAGAGACAGTGATCTCTAAAAGATTGAAGACAACCTGATCCAAGACATGGTAACCATTAGTGACTATTATAAAAAGACTGGTGTCTCAAAGAAAAGGGCTGTAATTCTTCCATCCATCTCAATCCTGACACTGTTTTGTGAGAACTCAGTGCATTTTCTAATGGAAAAAACTGATTCCAATCCACAGCTAGTATATATCTAGGAATAATTTTAGATTAATTTAGACCACTTTACCAAGGCAGCTCAGCAGATAAAAGGAAAAAATGGCTTCTTAAATAAGTCTCTAGGCTCAACAAGATTAACTGATGCACAAACACTGAACTAATAAGTGCTACTCTCTCTCATCTGTTGGAGAACACTGTGCTCCTGTAAAGTTAAATTCCTCTCTCACAAAATTACATGATGTATAATTGGATAAAATTATGAGAACAGTAATAAGAACTATGACATCAACCAGGACTACCAGGGAAGGGGGAATCTCTCCCTGAAGAAGGACTTAACTGTATGAAAGAGTCTGTGGGGATGTTGAGATGAGGTCCAGCATTGCTTGTCTTCCCAGGTGCATGATAGGCTCCCTGCTTCCAGCATATTGACTGTTTATGCTGTGCAGGGGAACCTAATAAAAAGCCCTGGGCAGAGAGGGAATCATTAATTAGGACTTATAAGACTGTGGCCCATGGAACGATAACCCCTGTAGGGTTATCATGGCAGAGAACATAGGCATAGAATATGCACTGAAACACCTGGAGTGGTAAGGGCAAGGGGTGGGGATGGAGGAGCCCTGTGAAGAGTAGATAGCCAATTAAGTTGCAGGAGCAACTAACTGATCTTCCTCCCGAGGTTATATCTTTCTTTGGTTTCTTTTTCTTTCATCAAAGACAGGGTGGGCAAGTTCCAAAGAGGACAGTCGGGTCCTGGTAGATAGACTGCAACTTTCTAGAATAAGATCCTTCGTATAAGACGAGATCTTCTGCACCAACCTACAACCCCTTGCTCCCCCGAGCCCTGCTGAAGGGGGTCTCCAGCTGCCAGGGCTATGGAACCAGGGCCAAGGCCCACAGCTCCCTGCCCCCGCAGCAGCATCGGAGCCCCAGCTGTTACCCACAGGAGGTGGTGGCTGCTGCGGCTGGAGCAGAGAATGGAGCCCGGCTCCCCCTTCCCTGTGGGTGGCACAGCTGCAGCAGAGCCATTGTGTGGGCATGGATGCAAGCTGCCTACTGTGGGCTTGGGGCTCCCCAGCATGCTGCCCTCCCTCCAGGGCCTTCTACAGCTCAGTAGGCAGGGCCACATGCGGGAAGGCAGGGAGGCTCAGTGCTGCCTCTGGGAGCCCCATGCTGGCCATGTCACCATGATGACATTCCCCCTACTTGACTGGTAGCAGTGGGAGTGGCAGTACAGAGTTGTGCCCCCAGCTGCAGCCAGGTGGGTAGGGGATACCTCTCCATGGTGGCACAGCCTGTGTGGGGCTCCTGGCAGCAGCACCAAGCCTCCCTGCCCTGCTAAAGGAGCTGCCTGTAGCTCTGTCCCACTCCCCCAGCTGGACCCCAACACTGAGCATTCCTGCTCTGGCCCTAGCCCTAGGGCCCATGCACCACCCCAGTTGGGCAGTGCCCCCAGTCCTGCCCCTCTCCCTCCCTCACTGTGGGGGTCTCAATCTCCCCATTCCCCCCTTAGACTTTACCTGGAGGGAGCTGCCATGTGCATGCATGGGCACATGGCACCCCACCTGATCCCCCCAGCCTCAAACAGCCCTTTGCAGGCTGGAACTCTGCCAGCCTACAAGGGGAACCTACCATTTCCGACATTTTTATCCTTCAAGAAAGAAAATCGATGTTTTTCCACATCTTTCCATGGCAAACAGAAAACCCAGATCCGTGCTGATTAATAATATCAGGTGTTATATGGCAATTAAGAAACTCTTTGATAAAATCCAAGAGGTACCACAACTGCCACTTCTCAAACATATCTGGGAGGTGCCTTGCTGCTAATTCAGTGACAAAAGACCAATCTGGACTATACAGATGACCATGTTCATGGTGAAGAACTGGGAAAAAGCTGCTTCCTCTGTTAGAAACTGCTGTACTACACAACCTAGTGAGAGACTGTTTGGTATCTCTGGGCGGCATCAACTATTTCAAGTGTGTGATGCAGCATATGACCATATTTAATGGATCAGGAACAGCCTTCGCTATAGTTGTAGAGTGGTTAAGGATGCTGTACATTTGAATGTACAGCACATGCATGCTGGTATATTAGAAGGATTTCCTAGATTCCAATCTACTGACCTCAAAGCTATGACATGGATAAAATTTATAAAATGCCTACCTAAGCCCCTTTTGACCTCTTTTCTCAATTCATCTTTTGCTTTTCTTCTATATTATACTTTTGTATTTCAATTTTTTCATGTTTATTTTACCACTCATGCATAAACTAAAAAAAAAAAAAGCAAGAAAATAGTACTCCAATTTTTCCCCAAAGATTTGTTGTTCCCCATAAACATTGCATAGACACATCTGCTTCTCTCATATGGATCTCATAATTTTTGCTTTGGATTTCATCCAGTATTTTGTGGAAAAGTGATGCCTTCCAGAGAAAGACTTGAAGGACAACGTTGTTAGTAGTGAGTGCCTTTGCTGTAGCTGAGTTTTAAAGGAAGAGAAAGAAAGCTCATAGACATGGCTCTTTTTTCTGAATTGTCTCTGAGGCTTGTTACATACCATATTTACTCAAATACAAGATAAAGTTTTTCCCCCAATCTGCATGGCGGGAAAAAGAAATACATTATCTATCATTAAACTGCTGCTGAAAGCAGCATGTGCTCAGTAATGGAAACCAACTACAAAGTTGATTAAACACAGTCAATACTGAGTATGACTATAAAATGCATGGCCATATTAGGCAAACATACTGATGGGAACTTTATGTGTGTGTGTGTGTGTGTGGCCCTTAAAAAAACCAAAAACGAGTGGGTGTTTCCTATGCAGGGAACTGGCATGGAGCCTGGAGGTACTGCAATAACAGGTTGGCACCAGGAGGGCCAAAGCCAGCCCTGAAACCCTCCCTTTGGTGCCAAAAATGCTTGTTCTTAGCAAAAAGGCTGAGATGCTAATGGTAGCCTAGCCAAAGATAGGTTAGTGTACTCCATGTGAATAAAATATATAGTAGTGCCTATTGCAGTCAGTTCCCTTCAGTGCTCTTTTTTAAGTCATGGTGAACCACTACACTGAATAAATTTTTTCAACTTCCTCTCCACTCCCAGAGCTCAGCTGTGCCTCTTTCCCATTTCCAGTTATTCCTGTTTCTTCACCAGCCTTAAATGTCTGGCAAACATCATCAAATGGGGTCCCAAACAGTTCATCCAGAATCCCTTTGTCACCCCCCCTCTCTCAGCCTGTCGCACATTATTACTGTGTTCCCCCCACCCCGAGCAGGTTGCCCTGTGCCTCATCTGCATATATATTTTTGGATGATCCCAGGACTCATGACAAGAACACCCAGTTCCAGTCATAAGTGGGGAGGGGGGCTAATTAGCATGTGGCTCCTTTGTGTGTGGTTTCTAGAGTACACACATGTACTGAGCAGTGCTGAATGGTAGGGCTGTGTGAAGCTTCAGTCCCTGATTCGATTCGGCGGAGGTTCGGCCTGATTCAGTGACTGAATCTCCAAGTCCAAATCGAATCAGAGGACCCTTTAATCTCTGAGAATCGAATCAGAACCCTCTGAATCAATTTGGAGCGATTCGGAAAAATTTGGAGATTTAGACATAGAGACAGCTTTCAATGTTTTTTCTGCATACCTGTAGGTAGCAGGTGGCTTGTAAGTGCTGTGATGCTGGGGTGCATGGAGTGTCCCAGAGGAGCACAGGGGGCTCCCCAGTGTGCTCAGCAGCAGACCCAGAAGTGGACCAGCAGCACTTCCAGTCCACTTCTGGGTCCACCAGGGAGTGCACAAGGGCCCCCCCCCGCATGCCCCTGGCTCAGCAACTGGTGCCTCCTGGGTCTGGGGGGCACCCAGGATCCCCCTGTGGCTGATCGGCAGGCTAAGGGGGTGGGGAGGGGGCCCAGCATGCTCTCCAGCGGACCCGGAAGTGGACCAGAAATGGCTCCAGTCCACTTATGGGTCTGTTGCTGAGCATGTTGGGGAGCCCCCTGTACTCCTGTGAGACATTCCATGCACCTCAGCATTGCAGTGCTTATTAGCTGCTCTGGTACCTTGAGGTATGTAGAAAAAACATTTAGAGCTGTGTCTGTGTCCGAATCGCTGATTCTCTGAATCAGCATCGAATCTTCGGATTCGGATTTAGCCAAATCAAATCAAGGACAGTGATCTGAATCAATGAATTGAATCACTGTCCCTGATTCAGGCCGAATCTGAATCCAAATCGGAATTGAATAGGGCCCACTTTGCACACCCCTACTGAATGGAGGGGTCACCATGGCTTGAAACACTGTTGACTCTGCTGGAGGCCAGCCTAATGAACTATATGACTTTGGACTAATATCCTGCAAAGTTTATACTGTATATAAGTAGGTATGCAATTGAGCTCTGCTTAGTCAATAGAATTCAGAACTGATTTGACTAATTTGGCTTGATACATGAAATTTAATTTTTAAAAAATAAGTATAAATGGCTGCTTAAAAATGTTTAGGGAGTACCTGTGATAAAACTTGCAGCCATTTCAAAAAAAGTTAAATGTATCAATTCTGGATTAACTAAGTCGATAGGTACCTGTAGTAATTTGTCTCTATGGTAAATTATGTTTATTCCAAAGTAACAGTTTTCAAATTTGCTCCTCACTTCCATGTGCTAAGAGAGAGCGGAGTCTGACAGCAAGGAGGAGGGGGAAGAATGTGGCGGGGGGGCAGAAGGCAAGAGGGCCACCTGACATTCCCCCCCCCCCCATTTATTTTCCCTGCTGTAGCAATGGGAGGGGGACAAATTCAAGGCAAACTTCCAATAATTAAATTCAATACCTAGACAATTATAATGAACATATAATTTATCCACATATAGAATCTAATTATTGAGGGGTCGTCCTGTATTTAAGTAAATATTGTATTGTTCACTCTCTAGCCTCAAGGCAGATATAAGGTGATGGTTAGGTTTTCTTTTTGTAACCCATAACACAATGGCCCCATTCAGGATCAAAGCCTCATTGTGCTCAGCATTATGCAACTAAGTAAACCCATGTTGTGTGCAGCTATGGGTAGTGTGTAGCTATGGAAAGGTAAAAACATCATTCTTCTTATTGAGCCCCTACATTTTTTAATAGCTGTAAAGAAGGCATTTGTAACAGATATCCCCATGTTCTGGGGAGCAGAATGAGAAGAAGTGGGTGAGGAGACGGGAGAGCAGAATAAGAAGTGCATGAGGAGGAGACAGGATTATGACTGCTCTCCACTGCACCATCTTAAGGAGGAGGTCTGGTGTACAAGGTGAGGCAAATCTGTTCTTTTCTTGTGGAAGCACAGATAAGCTACCCTGGGGCTTGTCATGAGGTTCCATCCTAGCATATGGTGATAGTCACTCCCATGAAGAGTAGAAATCTAGATTAAAACAAGATACAGAAGCAGGGTTTAGCAGTCGAGGATGTGGAAGGAATGGCGAGGAAGAGGGATGAGGAGAAAATTAATGGAAAATCATTGAATAAAAATAAATTCCCACAACTAAATTCAGCTCTCATTTAAATCCTTTAAATTGCATGAAAATCAGTGAGGTTAAACAGGTATAACTTAAAGCAGAATTTGGTCTCCATTTTGTGTACATTTGTGTACATTTTGTATATTCTCCTGCAGTTAGAGTGAGTGATTCTTTAAAGGACTTGGGTACTTAAGACAGGACTTAAACAAAGTTGAGGCACCTACATCCAAAATTGTGATTTAGAAAAACCTGCCCAGCTGCCTCCTAATTCTGGAGTGCCTCCTTGTGTGACTTTCAAGTTTGTTAAGGTACCTACAGTTGTGCTTTTCTGCTTCTGCTCATGCTCGGGGTTTCCCCAGTCTGAACAGCTCAGCATCTCTCTCTCACCTATGCCCAATTGGGATCCAAAAACTAGTCATCATTCTGCCTAAGCTCCCTGAGAAGCCGCATCTGGTAGGCATGCTTGGAGCACATCTAGATCACAGACAACATCAGACTAAAAATGCAGTAGCAGCCAATTTCTTCAAAAATAAAGCCAAAGGAGGAGCAGCTTCTAATCTTTTAGCTTCCCATGATTTAGTGGTTAGAGAACATACCCAGAAAGGGAGAAACCTGGGTTCAATTCCCTCCTCAGCCTGAGGAAATCCAAACTCACATTTCCCATCACCAGACTATAGGTTAGTCTGGCCTTTGAAGTTGGCCACTGAATTCAAATTTATTGAACTAGAGTTGGGGTAGCCAACCTGTGTGTGTGTCATGTGGCAGATCTGGGAGGGCACTGGCAGCACAGCAGCAGATATGGCAGGAAGCAGAAAGTGAAGCAACAAATTGGACAGGGAGCATGGGAAAGTAAGCGGAAAGCAGAGCAGCAGAGCAAGCAAGGAGCAAAAGGCAGAGCAGTAGATTGGGTGTGGGAAGAGGATTGGCATTTGGGGATAATTTGTGGCATCCCTGCCAAAAAGGTTAGCCATCCAGTGGACTAGAGAAAGGAAGCATTATTGTTGTCTACAGGTTAGGGCACATGCTTGGGAAAGGAGGAGTCCTAAATTGTCATTGGTACTTCATTTATCAACTGATGAATGCAACGTACAACATCAGGAAAAAATGCCAAGGACTTCTCCCTCCTAGGTGAGTGACCTAGTAAATAATCCACAGAGACTCTTGCTCCCTCTCTGGTCCAAAGAATCTTGATCTCTTTTTTAAAACAGAAGAGTTGAAGAATGTCTATATCCAGACTAGCCTATAGCCTGGTAGTTAAGTCGTTCTCCTGGGAGATGAGAAATGAGGGTTTGGAATTCCTCAGGAACAATGAAACCACAATTCCCACTTCCTAGACAAGTGCTGTAACTACCAGGATATTACCATATTTACCCAAATCGAAGAGGACTCTGAATTCAAGATGACCCCCCCAATAATTAGATTCTATACATGGAAATTTTGTAAATTTGTTATAATTTTCCATGTATAGAATCTAATTACTGGAGAGTCATTTTAAATTCATCCCCCTCACCACTGCAGCACAGAAAGCAGTGTCAGGGGGCAGACGGCAGTGGAAGCAGGTGGTGAAGAACCAAGTGGTCTAACCCCTGCCTCTTGCCCCTCCACAGCTTGCCCCCTGCTGCCTGGTCCCCACCACCACTTACCTCCCTCCCACTACTACCTGCCCCCCTCCTTCCTTCTCCCCAAAACTTCTGTCCCCCACTGGGGCCTCTCAGTTGTTGGGAGGAAAATACACTAAGCCACCTCCCTTCCTCCATTCGTTTCTATGACTTGTACTCCAGTACACTTGCATGTAGTTATCTATATGTATGCCCAAGAACAGAATTGCTACCTGCATGTAAATGCCAAAAATGCCACTTAGACAGCTAAAATACTGCCATGTAGATGAGCAAAGAGAAACAGAATGTCACCCTATATGGTAGCCTGAACATCTAATATGCCTGGTTTCTGCTCTAGGGACCTTACTTGTAGAAACTTAAGTTTAGCCTCTCATATCTCTAATATCTCTGACTCATGCTTATTATATGACCTTGGACAAATCACTAATCTAGGCCTTATGGTTTATTTATTTTATAAAAGGGAATGATTTGTATTGACCTCATAAAAATGTTGCAAGGCTCAGTTCTTGTGAAGCAGGAAGTTGTTACATTTTTTGCAAGGCTGAGTGCCTTGTCAACGGTTTTACCAAATGCTCAGTAACAACAATAATCTATGTGTTCTACATTGTGCTCAAAATGTCCTATGATGCTGTATGTTAGCTTGTCGTGTCCTACATCTTTGGCTTTTGGTTGCTGCTATCCCCACCCTTCCCTTGTGCTTGTAGTAATCTCTTACATATGTAGGTTTGTTTTTTCATGTGTCTTGACCTCACATAAGAACAGCAAAATCTCGCTCTGGGAATAGTAGTGATGAGGTACATATCCTTTGTATCAGTGTGGGTTTTCTATGTGCATTCCCCTTCCCCCCCTTGCTGGACTGGCCTTGTCCATGCCATTTGTTTTTGGTGTTTTTACATGCTTATGTGTCAAAATGCCACAGGGTCTTTAAATAAAGGAATGTATATAGAAGGGTGCTTTGTGCCCAAAAGCTTGTTTAACATCTGTTGTAACTATACAGCTGGTCCAATAAAACTTATCAGCAAAAAAATCTTCTCTCTCACTCAGAGAAGAGTCCAACATACAGTATGTGAGGCCCAATCAAGGGATAAAGTGGAACATTGCAATGAGTGACATCTTGCTCCAGAGAAAATACATGTTTTCCTTTATATCTTCAGTACTTTAAAAGCTGTTTCTTTCTCTTTCCTTTTTCACAAGGTGCCCCAGTTTCAATCTCTCTTTTTTATTTCATGCCCACATACTTCTTCTCTACCTTCCCCATGCCCCAAAGGAGTATAATGACCCTGAGAGCAACAGGTCATTAGCCTGACTGGCCTGATGTTAAAAATAAATATTGCTCTCTCACCCCTGTTCCAGGCCCTGCAGGACCCACAATAGGAGTTCTGGCTGAGTAGTGACTGCAGACCAGATCCTAATAGAAAAATGTAATAATGAATACATATGCAGCAGTATGTTGTTGTGGGATATCCTGGCTCAGTTTTTGCACTGCTGAAACCAGAGCTGCCAAATGTCAGCCAGAAATTAGAGGGAGGTTAATATTTATGGGGTTAGAGGGATATTTTTATGGAATAGGAACAGAAATGAAGTAGGTTATTGTTACCAAACCATTTTGTTGCTCAAAAGCCAATGTGACTCTTACTAGAAAAACATTTATTTTGTTTACAGCATAGTGGCAAAAAACCCCTTTTTTAGTTTATTTTTGTAGAATGGGTGTGGAGATTTTTTTTAATTGGATAAGCACGGCAAATACAATGAAGTACCTGGAAAAAAACAGAGCAAAAGAGAAATAAAAATTACATCCTGTGACTTTAAAACATGAACCTAGTTGAGGTAAAAGTGCTTCTGGAACTTTTGCTACCTTGTTGTGCAGTTGTTTGGAAAGAGGGTGAAAATACAGGTTATTGGTGTGAACAACTGCTCTTGTGTGCATGGAGTTTGCTTACTGTCTTCAGAATCCTTGCTGTCTCTTGGTTGCTGATTTGGCAGTCCATCCCTATTAAGCAAAATGCTTGCACATATGTTTAACCTTAAAAACTTCATGCTCAGCAGAAGATTAATTGTTCACTAAATAAACTGGACTAAGGATGTGCTTGACTGCTTTGATGATTTGGGACCTCAAATCTCATTCTTTAAAGCCCCAGTCCTACCACTACTGAAATCAAAAGCAAAACTTCCTTTGTCATCAGTGATGCAGGACTGGGCTCTACATGTTCAGTTGTACATTGTGCAAATTGCTGGTAATGTGTCTTGGGTTGGTTACTACTAGCATAAAAAAATTCTGGTGTGTCATCAAGTGCCTATCCACTGGATTCCTCCACACTCTTTCATACATCTGCTCATTTATTCACTCACTGTATTCATCTGCTATTCATTTGCAGCATTTTTTTCAGAATTCAAAAAATTCAGGCACCAGGTGCAGTAGTGTAACTAAGGAGAGGTGATTGGGGCAGCAGCCCGGGGAGACACCTTGGGGGGAAGCACAAAAATAACAGGTACTGCTGCCACCCGCAGCCCAGCAGTCACCAATGCCTGGGGGACAGTGCTGCCTTATTACACCTCTGACCAAGTGAAACACGTGGGAAGTCACCAGTCCTGGGCTGCCCTCTCTTGGACAAACCCTCCTGCCACCTGTGTTGTTGTGGCCCCTCTAACCTCAATCAAAGGAAATAAGCCAGGAGAGACAGTCATGAAAAACATTGCTTCATCAGGGTGTAACATGCCAATTACAGGGACCATTACCTGACTGCATGCAATTTATGCTACCACCCTGCCCACATTATAGCACTTCTGTGAAACTATGGCATATGTTTTTTTGCTGTGGTTGTACTGCAGGAATGGGAACATACCACTTAGGCTGGTTACACCCTCACACTTTGTGTGTGGTCCATTTTAGACATAAGTAAAGAGAAGCATACATGGCATATATGTATGCCATGCTTACATATTGCTGAATTCTTAAAACACACACACACAGAGGCACACAATTCTCTCCTAGACCTTTATTCATGGCAGGATCAGATTAACCATTTAGTAGGCCCCAGGCAAACAAACTCGTCGGCCTCTACTTTTTGCACTCAATCATTATAACATGAAAAATAAGCACAACTAGGCCCCTTCTTCACTTAGGGCCCTAGGCATGTGCCTAGTTTGCCTATGCCTTCATCCAGCCCTGATTCATGGAACTATCCGGTGGTTTGAGTAAAGGTGATATAAGGATGGCAGGATTTGGCCTATTATGTAGTTACATATAGACAAATTTTGCCATTAATGGCACAATAGCAACCACCATTGGATGAGTTCCTCTTACATGTAATCCTGGAAGTCTGTACATCTAAATATGTCTGCCTTTATTTTAATAATGAACAAAGAACTATAACAATCAGAGGATTTGTAATGCAGATGATAAGCAAAACAAAGAAATCCTTCACATTCTGGCATAGAAAGGTGATGTTCTTAAGATTTGCTATTTGTCTTTATTTGTGTGGTGATCTGTGTGTTTTTATGGCTTTGCTTATTTTTTTTTTTTTTTTTGGTCACTTCTTGCTCAATATCTAATCTTATACAGACCACATATTGTCTATTTCCTGTGTTATGAAATCCTGGAAATATCACTGAAAACTAACTTCACTACAAACAAAGCTTTCTTGGAGAGAGAAGGCACAGCAAAACAGCGCCCTCTTTTGCCCATTGTGTCATCATGCTGCTTATCCCTGCTATAAGCAGATCAGCTCAAAAAATAGGAGAAAATGAGCATTAAACTGCATCACATTGAAATTTAAATCATAGTACTCTACATTGGATCTGTTTGATTTGTATGTTTGAAAGACTGACAAATAGTTTTATAAATATTAATATTTAACATTAATTTGAAGAGAAAACTATTTTATCAAAGTGATATTGATTCTGAAATAAATACTTAAACACAAAATAGAAACTATGTTCTTTAATGTTAGCAATAACATATCACAGAAAAAATAGTTTTGATTATGCTTTTTCTCATTAGTTTTGTATTACTAGGAAAACAGAGGTACAATAGAAATGAATCTTACTAATCCTCAGTTTTCAAAGCCAACTGGACCACATCTACTCCTGGCATGAATCCATAGAAATTAAGGAATTTTACTGGAGATTAACTTAGCCCTGTGTGTTGTCAGTGGCCAATAACTGTCTAGATTTAACAGATATTAATTTGTAATGCGTTACTTTTTAAATTTAACAATACTGCATACATCCCAACACGATTCTCTGTATGGAACTATAATCAGACCCAATACTAAAGGCTCCACTTGGTTTGTGGTTGTGGCAAATGTTCTAAAATCAAGTTACTACATTTGCTTACTTAATTTTCTAAATTGGAAATAGCATTTTAATAGAGAAATTCCTATATTAAGAGGGAAGTTACTGATACAATTTGTTGCTTCCAAACTGTAAATATTTCCTGCATTCAGGGTCTGATTTTTCTTATTAAGCACATTTTCATGCCAGATTTAATATGTTCTAAATAATTGAGTTACCAGTTTTATTATTTAAAATAGCCTTTTTCCCCTAGTGTTAGAAGAACACCACTTGAAGTTGCTTCTCTCAAATGTAAGCAAATAATCCTACTTAATTTTTAAAATATGAAATACAGATGCTGCCATGTAATAGACACTTGTGTACACAAGCTTTGCAGAAAAAGATTTCTGTTTTAAGAAGTCGTGCAAGACAAGTTTTGTTGACTATTTAACTGATAAAGACAAAGCAATCTTCAGTCTTGTAACTTCTGTCATTCAGTACCTAGAAGTTGTTAAGCAGTATCTTGTGGAAGAATGTCACTGTATATATATCAAAATAGAAAAATCAACATACCACTAAAATTTCTTTTAAATCCATGTGGTACAGTCCTATAATATCTGTGCTTTTTTCTCAGATTTCGCTACTCTTAGGTATGCACTTTTGTCTGTGATGACTGGTAGATTTCAATCCAATTTCAGATTGTTAAAGCTTATCAGTGATGGAGATATAACCTTCGCAGGAAGACTTGAGTGATTGTGAAAACCATTAACTAGATACCTAGCACTCAAGATAAATTATGTTGCTTTAAAACAGTTGGCAAAAAGGTCTTCAAGGTCTGAGATAGGGATTAATTAAAGAAAGGAAAACAGACCTGCTACACCATTTGTTTTTTTCCTTTCTTTTAAGTGTTTCTGGAAGAAAGTTTGCTTAAATCTTAAGTTAAAATCTCAAAATTCAGTAACTTATGTTAACATGTACTTTTTACAACCTCAAAACTCCTATTACCTCCTATTACCTCAGTAAAATCAAATAGTACATAATAATTATATGTGTATCATATATTTAATTTGTCCTTTTTATGTATAATCATAGTTCTTTGAAGGATATCTACAAATAGTTTTAAAGTTATATGAGAAATTACATTGCCTTTGTTATACAAATATCACTGGAACTAAAAGCTCTTCCATTAATAAATGTCATCTTGTATCCAGTAGAAAATTAAAGATACTGTAAAAATCATACTCTCTTTCCTTTAGTATACATGATGTAGAGTAGCAAAACTCTTTAGTTCTTTATAATATAGAAAAATTAAGATACTCCAGTCCTGCAGTTATCCAACTGCTATAAGTTCTTAGATGCTTAATTTGACCTTTTCTAATTAAACCTAAGAGCTCTCTTGCTTATATCATTACAGCTGTACTGCAAATTAAGAAATAAGTGATAGGGAATGGACAAAGTAATTAACCGTGTAAGCCCTATAAAGACCAGAAGAGACTTCAGTTGAAATGTGACATTTTTTCCTTTTCCTTTGTGGTAGTTTGGACTGCTGCAAATTGTCACAGGCAGGCACAGTTAGGTAAGACAAGCTTTTCAACTGAAGACTTCTGTCTCCTCCTTTCATCCCTATCATCCTCCCTTGACCATTGTTTGAACACATTTCAATCACCACCCCTCCCAGCAGGGCATGGCTGCCACATGGCTGCTAATAGTGTCCCAAATGCAGCATCCCTGAGGGTGGGGGGACTGGGTCTGCTTTATCCAAGAAGCTAAATTTTACTGAACAAATTACCGTATTTATCTTGAAATTGACACCTATCACATCTGAGGTTGCACTACCAGACTGCAGGCTATTATTCTGTACAAGCTTAACATTCATATCCCGCTGATAAATCAAATGAAAACAATAAAACTAAAATAGATGCCTATAAAAATGAATGCCTGTTGAGATGACCCTTCCCACTGCCAGAATGTGCCTGTCTTAACTGCTTATTCTGAGTTAGCATCAGAATATTTTTACAGACAAAAACTCCTAAGTTCTGAATACTTATTTTTTTAAATTTAAGTATCTATTAACTTGTATGCAAATAAATAAAAAAGACAAAGTTGTAGTGTCCCTGGATAACAGAATTTTAAATTTTGCTGAGGTCAAGGCTGACTTATTGGACACTGAACATCTTTCTGAACAGGTAATAGCAAGCCACTGCATCTGACAAACAAGATTTTCTAGTCTAACTTTGAACTTAATGTGAAGAGACAGAAAATTGTGGGAAAACAGTTACATAAGGTGAGACCCACCAATCCTTTCAGGACCTCATGTATTTTCCTCAGCACCTTTCCAATCTCGGTGTACAGCATTTAAAATTTCCAACATGTTGCACGCGTTACAATGTATTACAATATTGGATTCGGATTTATGCTCTTCAGCATTTTGGTCTTTCCTTATTCTCAAACCATTTAAGCAGAAATTAAAACTAAACAAACAGCAGGGACTGTGGTCAAAGCTGTTGGGTTTTGCAGTAGTCACAAACCAGACTGAAAACAATTCAAGATATGATGGTTTTGAAATCTGAGGAAAGCCAGCTCACATCTTTGAAAGCTATAATCCATATAATAAAACATGTTAAGCAGAACTGGAGGTCTCTGAAGAAAAGTCCTGCACTATTTAGCATGCTGGTACAATGCTGGTAAAAGTACACAGCAAGATTCATTAGGGAACACTAATTTACAGGGCCATATGTTTTACAAGGAATGTTGATTAGTTTCTCTAATCTCTGTTTGTCATCACCTCCACCCCTCATTTCACTTATTAAAAAACACACTTTTGAAATCTTTAATGTCTTATTTTGAAGAGCTGTATTTATTTATTTTTTTAAATTTCAGTCTTTGCCTGTTTACATGTAGCGTTCTGGCCACAATTCTCAGCACTTTCCTGTTGTTTTGTTTTAATGATGTGCCATTGGCCTTTTCAACTTGCTACAGCATTACATAGTAGTACCCCTCCTATTGCACTTTATAACTGGTCTGTTGACATCTGAAACTAGAAGCTTAGAAAAGATGGCACAATAAAATATACAAGCCAATAAACCAGCATCTGATGATTTGTCATGCCCTTCTGCATCCTGTTACATCCAGCCCCATTTTCATCCCCAGACAGAAGGCAACCTTAACTTCTTCAGGCGTCCCGCAGCAACATTGCATTAAATTTCAGGTTCTGGGTTCTGCTATAACTATCGCTTACTACCTGCCCAGTGGCATCCACAGCAGAGACCTTTATGTATGTCAGAAAACATTAGTGAGGATATGGACAGGAAGTGAAAAATATGTTGTTAAGATATGGGTTGTCTCCATGTTGGTAAAAATGGGATCTATGATTTTCCAATTAAACAGCTTAGTCAGCATTATCAGCAGAAGCTGTGGAGGCAGGACCCTACAAGTTTAGGTATTTTTACAACCATGTCATTTATTGTTCAGTGAAGAAGAGTTTATTGGTGATCAAATCACTTCTATAAAGAAAAAAATCAGCAATGGAGTGACAGTTTTATATGGCTGAAGGACAATGAAGAGGTTGTTGAATTTCCCAGGCTCCCCAAAATAATGTTTATTCTCTCCACTATGCTGTTTTAGCCTGCCACACTGACAGGAAAATTGGTTTTGCCCATTGCTAGGGATCAGACCCACAGAAGTTGATATAGATGGCAGTGGTCCAGATTCTCAGCTGCTTTGCACCTGTTTTGTGCCAGTGTATGCAGTCAACCTGGCACAGCACTGTTTGAAAGATTCCCTGGTGCAGAGGAGCCCTCTGCCGGTAGAGAACCATCATAGCACTCCTACATCATCTCCCCACCCCACAAGGACTCTGCCTCCAAAACATAGGTATGGTCGAAGAAGGGGGTGGGATTTAGTCTCCCTGCTGCTGAAACAACCTTTAAAACCTGCTGGAAACCAGAGTAGAACAGCGCAGCCTTAAGACTGCTCTGCTTAAGACTGGAAAGTGGATTGGTTCTTGAACAGGGACATATACAAGCGATTTAAAAATATCCTTTCCCCCTTTGTGCCTGCAGATTCATGAAGTTCATTTCACTTCATGCAGCAGCTTAGGATCTGGCCTAGTAAATGAATTCACTGCTCGAGATGCATCTTGCTACCAGTTCCTTCTAAGAGCAGATTTAGGCATTCCCAGATATCTTTCATTATATTATTTTGTAGGGTTATGTAAGTGACACAGATCTACGTACAAACTTCTTTAGAGTTGCATTTTACTTTCTTTGCAGAAGAAAACAGCAGCACATATGGAACACTTTAATGTACTTATGGAAAATGCAATACCAATACTTCTGTTATTAGAGATTTAACCTCTGTTTCCACTTCCTCTTGTTTTCCATACAACCTAAACACGTCCATTTGGTTTGTCAATGCAGTCTTCAGAAGCAATGATCTTTTGTGACCATAGTAGGACAAGCAAATTCAAGGAACTTTCAGTTTCATAGGTTACATGGAACATTGTTGAAACTACTGTAGTAAGTCTTCAAGACATAGCCCCCTTTACAGGGCTGGAATCGTATAAGAGCATTATGGCAGGATTTTAGCCATCTATCTATCTCATGGGTGTACTAGCATCACCAAGTAATAGGAAAGATGGGGCAGGAGTGAAACTATAACCCCACTACAGTAGTCTACAGAGGTGGCTTTGCACATGGACAAGTGGAAAAGAGCGTGCTGAGGCCATCCAAATGGACTAATACTGGCCTTGATGTCCCAGCACAGTTCAGAGACCTGGGATACATTATGCCTGAAACATTATGCTTCAGCACCGGGGCAAGGGCCAGCCATAGAGATGCTCTGGCTGGCTACCAGAATGTCTCTGTGGAGGACCGAGCCTCCGGTTGCCTCAGGACACCATCCAGGACCATGCCCTGCCCTGCTTTTTCCCCCTGGGGTATTGTTTGACCTCTGGATATCCAGGGGTCTAATTTTGCCCCCATGCTGCAAATTTGTTCCCGCACTTGCCTCTTGCAGTATCTCAAAGGGCTTTGAGATGCTTCAAGAAGCACGTGCACGCTCATCTGGATGCTCCCCATGTGTCTAAAGCTGAACATCCCACTGCCTGTGTCTGCAAGTACTTCTAATTTTCTTGGCGGTGAAAATACTAACTATAATAAGGCATGTGCTAAACTGCTGAAAGCATGTAACTCAATGACTGATCCTGCACAGTACACAGTCTTCTCCACGTATAGAATTTAAGGATTTATCTCATTATACATAACCTTTCTTTGTTTCAATGAAAAAAAATTCTGTGCTGAATATAAGATATGACTCTTGTCTGCCTAAAGTTGGGTAATGCCATGACAAATGTACCAGCTCCTTGCTTCTGCTCCATGTGTTGTATGCCAAAAATATCATGTAGCTGCTTTTTCTGCAATATGCCCAGTGCCGTTCTTTTGAGCAGACCTGAGACTGAGAACCTGATTGTGGTACTGGGTGTGCCACGTGTATACCTATGACAGCATTTTTTTCATGTGTGACATAAACAGAAAGGACATGAGTGATCTGGACATGTTTTCACAGTGGCAATCTTGAGCACTGTCCAATTTGGTATAGATATGCCCTAAGTCTCTGGCCAAAACTTGATTTGCTTTATCTCCAGCTAGTTTACTTTCCAGTTTATTATAGGAAGTTTCTCCCATTTCAACAGTTTTCTTTCTGCCTCTTCAGCTGCTATTCTCAGGCTGTACCTGCACCCTTTTGTGCCACTTCAGAAAGCAGACATGTAGAAATGCAGATTCACAGAACTCTTATACAAGAAAGATTATTCTTCCTGTACTCTTACAGGCATGTGTGAGTCAGAGCTAACAGCTGTGTCAAAAGTGCTGACCTAGAGTGCGGGTGGAAGGACAATTATATTGCTTTAAAGGAGTGGAAGATATACCACAGTTCAACTGAATCTGCTATAACTTTAGTCTGTCTTCTCCTATTATATAATAAGTGGAAGTTAAACCAGGGTAGCTTATCCCTGAATGAAACAAAAGTTAAAGCATTCTTTAATTTTCACTTACTGTAAAATAGATGTGGACAGATAAAACAATCGGTGTGTGCTTGCAAGCAGTAATTCCCTCTCCCTTTCATATAATTGTTCATCCACCCAAACCACTAGCTCTCAGTTTGCTCTTACAATGCCTGTACAGACCATACACCATGTTGCCCTGAGGTATGATACTGTTGACCTTACAAAGCTATCTCAACTACAATACAGTCCCTGTGCTATTCAACCCCACTGTCCATTGCAGTTTCCCAGGAGGGGTAAAGTAATGTTACAATTTCAAATAATAGAATTAATGGGCTGTTTGTATGTCATTTCTGTATACTCGATACATTTAGAATTATACATATAATATATAAATTATAAATATATATGTAAATGATATGTGTGTGTGTGTGGAAATTATAATTCAACAGTACTTGTATGTGCTTTATTTAAATACTAGCCAACTGCCCTTCAAGAATGATGGGGGAGGGGCGGGGGGAGAGGGGTAAGGACGGAGCTCTGCCGCCCAACTCCCCGCACTGCCGCTGCTCTGCCTTTGGCCCTGTGCCTTGCCTCGCCCCCTGCTCCTGCCCCTCAGTCCCCACTGTCATGGGGGGGACAAAGCCCCGTGTCCACCCCCGCTTCTCTCTGCTCCCCCCCCACTCCCGCCGCATCTGGTCTGGGCCTGTTTCCCCCCCACCCCCCTCTGCCTCCAAAGAGCAGGGCCAGGGAGGGTGATGAGGCCAGTGCTGCTGGCCTCAGCCCGCTGCTCGTCCCCCAGCAGGGCCAGACAGGGACGGCACTGCCATGGCAGTGGGGACTGAGGGGCTGGGCAGGGGAGTGAGGCCAGCGCTGCTGGCTTCACTCCCCTCCCCAGCTCTGGCCCCTCAGTCCCTGGTGTCATGGCAGTGCTTCTGTCTGTGCAGAGCACTCTGATTGGTTGTTTCAGTAAGCAATATGATTGGCTGCTGAGACAACCAATCAGAGTGCAAATAAAGCATTACGGACAGACAGATTAAGGCTTTTATAATATTACACTGTCAAGTGAATCATGCAGTCCAAAATCTTTAAGAGCTCCCAGATTTTCCATGCTTTGTATCTGCTATAGTCTCATTTGCACCTTTACTGACTACAAGACTATAATCCTACCATTCTGATTTGTTCCACTTGCTTGCGCAGGGCAGGCAGCGGTGCAAGCTGCAGGGACCTGGACCCAGCTTGCCCAGTACGTAGGAGGCTGGAGGAGGGGGGAGGGGACCATGGGGGAGGCCCCACATGGTCCCAGACCCCATTCATTCTATCTCCCCATTCATTCCTCCAGCTCCCCACTTGCTCTCCCAGCCCCTCCACACTCACTGGCAGTAGCAGCAGTGTCCTGTGCAAGTCATTTTAACAACAAAAATAGTAATAACAACAACAACAAAACAATAATAATAGTGATTGTAATAAAAGTACTAGTAGTAGTTAGGACTGTGCAATAGTGATTGTAATAAAAGTACTAGTAGTAGTTAGGACTGTGCAAATTTCACTGGCAGTTTCGTTTCAACGCTGTTTTGACTAGTTTCAAGCTCGAAACAGCAAAATCAAAATGAAATGGAGAGCTTCGAAACAGCCTCAAAACAAAACAAGGCAAGTCAAAACATTTTGAAAATTTCAAAACGTTTTGAGTTTCGAAGCTCAAGCTGGGCCTGCCTGCAGGGAAGCAGAAACTAAAGTAAGGAGAGGGAGGAGGAAGAGGGAGGACGGGGGCAGGGAAGGAGTGCTCTCATTATTGACTGTGTAGCTGGCCAGTGACTGTCATCCTTTCCTGAGGTCTCTTCCAATCCCAGTGCTCTGAGGGTAAGGATGGAAAAACTGCAAAAAAGGCAGCATTGTTTGAACTGCCCTGCTTTCTGCCTTGGTGTCAGTTGAGTGACAGAGTACCTTAACACAAGCACAGTGTCACCCACCCATGGCACAAGTTTTGCCTGTCAGCAGCTTAGAGGTGCAGGGCCCCAGAACCCAGACTCCTCCTGCACCTTTCTCCTTGACAGCTTGCAGACTTCGTGGCCTCAGGAGGGGCTAGCATGCCTGCAGTTTTCACCCTGCTGTGCCTTAACACACACAGGGTCATCCATGTCACGAGTTTTGCTTGTCAGTAGCTTAAGGTACAGTTTCCCTGAAACCCCTGCATCTGTCTCCTTGAAAGCTGGCAGGCTTCGTGGCCTCAGCAGGGGCTAGTAAGCTTGTAGTTTTGACCCTGCTGTGGCTTAACACGTATACGTGACATGAGTATTGCTTTCACGACTTTGAGGTGCAGTTTTTCCGAAACCCCTGCATCTATCTCCTTGAAACTCAGCAGGTTTCCTGCCCTCAGATGGGGCTACTGTTTCTGCAAGTTTCATCCAAATCAGGCCAGAAGTGACAAAGTTATAGGTTGTGTTAAGCTTCCCCATTATATCCTATGGGCGAAATGTAGAAACAGTGAAACAGTTTTGACGAAATGGAACAGCAGTTTTGAATCAAAATGAAATTCGAAACGAAGTGCCGTTCTACCGAAACATCGAAAGCCAAGCTGAAACAGAATGGTGCTACTTCGCACAGCCCTAGTCGTAGTAGTAGTAGCAAGGTGTGCAAATAACTACACATAATTCAGAAAATAAACCCAGAAATTTCAAACAGGAATACAGAGTGTCAAAACATTCTGACCTGTTGTGGTCTTTCAGTGTGCTTTGCGACAGACTTGCTCTATATTTCTCTGTAGTCTACAAATCAGTGAAAGCTAAAAGCTTGCATTTTTCAGGGCTGCCTTGAGTATAACAAGGAGTGCCTTGGGTCCAGCAAGGTTGAGAACCAGTGATTCATATCATAGTGTATGTATATATGAAAGAAAGAGCAAGAGTGTGTGCATGTGTGCTATCTATGCTAAATGATGCATGCTTTGTTTTGCAGTCTATCTGTTTCCCAAAGTTTGTATAGTAATTCTATCAAACAATCCCCTTCAAGTTTACAAGCTGGTACACTCCCTGTTGTTTGCTGATTGAGCTTTCATGGCAGCATGTAGCTATGGTCAGCAATGCACATTTTCTACTCTAATTTGTCACAGAGGGAGAGAGTAGCACTGGGATTATTTAGGAAGCAAGTGGCAGGACTGCCTTAGCTACACAGTCTGTAAATTCTGACTGGTTTAATTTTTAATAACTCAAAAATCGTTGCACCTACAAACCTTGTTTCTCTTGCCAAGAATAAGACCATGTTTATGCCATCTCCCTGTGGAGCTCAAAACGGGCTGTGAGAAATTAGCCTCACCCCTTTGCTCCCACAGTGTCTGTTCCTAGATCCAGGAACTGGAGGGAATAGACAGCTCAGGGTGGTCCTGAGCACATGTCACACCACACTGGCTCTCTTGAACCTCCTCTATTCTGTCTACTCTGCCTGATCACTGGCTTAGATGCAGATAGCGCAGAAGAGAGTGGACAGAACTTGCTTCCCAGCAAACATCCTATGCTTAGCAGGGAGATGATGTAGACATAGCTGAAGATACCTGGGCCTATATCAATAGGAAGAATATTAATGCCATTTCTCAGTGGCTGCCTTCCAAACATATTTTAAAATGAGACAAATGCAAAGCAAGACTGTGCTCTCTTAGACCAGGAAATACTGAAGGTCAGTGTGTCCCCAACTGCTGAAAGCTGAGCCTCCTTTTCAAAAAAATGAAACCAACCAAAGCATGCCCTCCTCCAACCTTACCATGTGTTGCTGAAGACCTACTCCTTTTAACACATGCATCGTCTTTGCCTCCCCACAGTCCCTGATTAGCCCTTTCTTTCCCACAGGGGCAAAACCCACACTTTGGGAAACACTGCTGTATAGGTACAGTTAGTACTGAGGAGCAAAGGAGACTACCGGATTACCGAGAAATAAAGGAGTGACACATTGCAAAAGCTCCACTGAAAGAGGATTCCCAACAGTGAGTGAACTGGCCTGTAACGGCCTCAACCCCTAGGGCTATGTGAATTCTTTTTCTCTACCATGTTGACTTAACTTTGGAAGAAGCCCATCCTGACCACATCTGAGCATCCCTGTGGAGGTTTTGCATAGTTAACTTTGTCTTATCAATTAAAGAGCCATACCAGCACTAATTCCTTTCTGCTGGAATCAATAAAATCATCTGATAGCATTTACTAATATGTTTTAATTGGGAATGGTTCTTAGTTTGAATCCAGTGTTTGTCCAGCTAGCAATGATACTTTTGGTATTTAGGTGTACACTGAAAGTATCTATTCCACAGTTTAGAGTTTGCCTCTGTTAATTTATGGATTTAGACTACCCTAACTGCACATCCTTTAACCTGATTATTGGAGAGCCGCAGGCTGTATGCTTTGTAATAATCCTGATTTATATAAAAATGATAGTGGTAGTTTGCTTTCTTGATTTAATGTTCCTGTAAACATTTTAGAACTGTTGTAGTGGACGGCAGCAAGACTTACTCAGAAAGAGGTGAACTTTGGCAAGAGGAACTGGCTTCTGTTGATTTCAGTGGTTCTTCTCATGTCTCTATACCACATATGACCATTTTGTTACATACGCTTGTACTCATTTATTGTAATTATTACTTGTACGTGTGTCTTGGAGCAGCGGCTATTGCAACAGGTGTTGCATAGTCTGCGGCTCTGTGCCACAGTCACAGGTGGCTGAACCAATGGTATAACCCCACTTCTTCATTAGTTCCTTGGAACATCCATCTATGTAGGGGGGACATAGCAGAAGGGTTCACATTGTCACCCCTGTCAAGTAATACTTGCAAATTCTGCTAACACTCCAAACCATGATTTTGACCCTACAAATTTCAGTGGTGAAAAGCACTTCATTTGGAATGCTAAGCAGACCTCAATTTCAAATGGTTGATTCAGTCCATTAGGGTATGATAAGGGTAGCTTTGCTTTTATTTCCTCAACAGAGAAGTGGATCTGGCTTTTAGAGAAGAGAGAACGCCACCCCCCCCCCCCCCTTGAAGAGGAGCTGTTCGTTCATTTCCTTCCCAACATATATTTTTCTGCCCATTCTCTTATCCCCCACTTTTCTAGCTATAACATTCCACATCTCCCTCATCCAGGCCTCAGCAAACATCTCCCACTAGTTCTGTAATTTGACCTTGGACCCAGTTACTCTCCCTGTCTGACCTCAGCTCTGGATCCTGGTATGTCTTCAGGTTTGTAAACTTATGGGCAGAGAGAGAGGGATCATACAAGATGTTTCTCCCTGAGTTCTGGCTCTCCCTAGAGGCTGCATTGCAGGCCATCCACAAGAGGAGGAATGTACATACCAATATTAGTGTTCCTTGAAAGAATAACCTATGTATAATATTGGCCAGATTGCTGGTATAAATTGACACCACTTTTTCACTGTCACATGTGCTAGTTCATATAGTTCACAGATGCAATATCAGTTTTGCATAAATCCGATAGATAAACTAGAAATCAAGGGAGAAGATCAAGGACTTGGGAAAATAGAGACAGCAAGTCTAAGTGCAACTGAGACGGTCAATTATGTTTTAACCTAACCTACTTTTTACCAGTCATGTTACTGCTTTCAAACAAGCATTAAGTTCTTATTCATCCTCAACTATAAATCAGGCTTGCACAATGACTACCTACAAGAAAGTTTTACCCCAGAAAGATAATGGCTAGTATATAGCAGAATGCAAACAGCAATCAGAGAATGCATGACATGAAAACATAGTAATGAAATTTGACATGTTTGGGATATATAGGAGCATTGACTTGCTTGCAATTTCTCTTTCTGTAATTGAAATTGACAGGTTATTACATTTGGAATAGTTTAATCACCTAAGGGAATAATCTTCAAATATAGGTTTTGAAATAAGGTCCTATATTTAAAAAAATTGGCCCAGTGTGCACCCTCCAGGAGGTCATGTAAGCTATTTTATTTCTATAGAAGATGTGCAGAAAATGAAACAATGCATCAGAAATGTTCTTAGAGATTGATGATGAAAGAGCAGGGACCCAGTGGAGAGCTGGTATTCCTTCTGGTGTGTCTTATCCACTCATCTTGACCTTTGGCAGTGGTTGGTCTGAGGTGGGACTGACCAGGATAATACATCACTTCTCTTTTCAGCCTTGCAGTTTCTCAAAAATGTCAGTTTCCATTTTCAAAATAAGACAACATTTGAGCACCTATGATTGTGGAAAAGGCTTCAGAGTCAGACTGGACACAGTGTTATTTTAACTGATTGTATAATTAAAATGAATAGTTCTAAGTTCTAGGAATCATCCCAGTCACATATACATGGTGTTATTCTGAATTATTCAAATTATGCCCACATAGACATCAACATTATTATGTTTCTCTTCTGATAATTTTAAAAGCAACTGTTGCAACATAGGTTTGTGAACAGTTTAGCTTAGTAGACAGACCTTTAACAGGTATCTACCATTATATTTTTCTCTTTCTCCCAGTCTTACCCCTAGTCTTATGGAAAAAACTACAAGTAAATTTCCTCTAAAAAAAATAGTTGCAATTCTGGTCATATATTTGTATATTCCTGACTTAGATTAATAGCAGAGCAGTGTATGTAAGTCACACAGTTGCACATACCCACAGCCAGTTAGGTGTCTAATTAGCCACATTTTGTGCACAAACACCAAATATACAGATAAATAAGTACATATTGCATAAATTAATGAGATATACATTTCTATGTCTGTAGTTATATTCAACTCACTTTCTTCATATATACAACCCCTTCTTTCTTTTTCTTCATGATTAAATTAGAACAGAATGTCTCCTAGGTAAAACTGTGCTTTGTCTGGACATCCATGGATGTGTTGAGAGTCATATACAGTAGGTTTTTCTATCTCAAACAGTAATTTCCACTAAACCACTAGAACAGCTTATTTTGTCAGTGAATCTACCTTCTATAGTTTTCGTTACAATCTTTAGTATATTTAGCACCAAGCAGTAACTAAAGTATAATTATGGTCAGTTTTATAAACGGGAAACTATGGCTTTAACAGACACCAGCCTTTGAAGGTCTCACAGGAGCTCTGTGACAGGGCATTGAACCACATCTCTCAAATCCTAGATTATCATCCAAAATACTTGAATATTTCCCCTTTGTCAGAGAACATTTATGAACCTAAATCTTGCCTATGAGTTTGCAAGGAGATCTTTCCATAAGCATACCAGTTCTGTCGGACAACACATACTTTCAAGCTTTGGACCCTGTAAATTATTGTGATGAGTTTCTGATCAAAAATATATAAACACTGTTAAAAAAAAAAATTCCAAGTCATGCTGGAAAAAGATTTGCACAGCTATTAGAACCATAAAGTCCTGTGTAGGAATATGGCTAGTTGTGATCTGAGAGTGATCTTTGTAGATGCGTAACTGGCTGCTTGAACACCCTGGGCAGTGCCCACTCACAGCACTATTTTTGTGTGGGCTGGTCTTCCAGTTACCCCTTCATTTGTTACACTGCTGGATATCTGAACTTACTCAACCCAATTAGGAAATAAGATTTAAACATTTGAGTCAGCAATAATTAATCCTTTAAATATGGAAGGCCCATTTGGTTTTTCCATAAACATTGTTTTATATCCTGATAGCTTGCCAATGGGTGTTTTGTGCCTCAGAAGATATTTTGTGCTTGGAGTGACTCCAAGGAATAAGTCTTTAATTAGTCTAGAACTTTTGTGACAGATGAAATGTCTTATTTCTATAACTCATCTGATGTTTAGTATTGTGTGTGGGATCAGGTTCTTTGTTCATTAATAGTCTCATATATTCTGCAAAATATTGCTAACTATTTTGCATAGTTAGTCTCAAATTTGGTGGAAACTAGTTCAGAGTCTTAGCTGTACCTGTTTGCTTTTTTTCATGTTTGCAACAAAGACTACTCTTGTCCCAGATGTCTGCAAAAGAGACCATTATAGCATGGCTTTGCTAGCACTGTTGTTTATTCTATACAATTAATTGAGCAACTCTGGATCTGCCTAAAGAGAAAATGACAATATTTAGTTTCAAGATCCCTATGCTAAATCCTCCACAAATTTAGTTGGGTTGATATATTCTCTTCCTGCAAGGATTCCAAGCATTATGATTTCTCGTGTACATTTGGTTTTCCAATATTTCTACCCAGTAATCAACCTTTTAGGAGTTTCTTATTATCATTTTCACTGCTTTATTGATGTTTAGTACTAGTTTTCTTTAGTACTAGTTAGCATGTTCTGTTATTCTTCTGTCCTCTTTTATTGCCTTTCTACACAATTCTTCTTTCTCTTCAATCATTCTACTTTTCTTCCTTACTAATATCAAAATTATTTTCTTATCAGTTTTCATGTGGGTGAGAGATTCCATTAACTCCCTTAAAGCCAACTGTCCTCATTTGGCACTTGCACCAAGGACTGTGTAGCAAGGTTTTACATACAAACTACAGGCGCTCAGAAGTCCTGGGATAGCAACTTAAAGGGTATAACATCTGCTTTAGGCATTTTAGTTAGCTTTGGAGCACTATTGAAGGTAATTACTGTACACTCATGATGAGTAGCCATCTTTTTGCAGGGAATTCTGCAAATTTTGAACTATATTTTTAACTATGTTTGAACAAGCTTGTGAACAGAAAGCAAAAGAAGCTCCAATCTACCTCTTTATACACTCCTCATCCTAAAATTGTCTGAGTCCTGATCCTGCCCCAGAAAAAAGTTAAAGCTGGGTGTTCTAACTTTGACCAATTTATAATGATTTCATGTTTATGCCTCACAAAGGAGGCAAGTTGCTCCTGCTCATACAATATGCTCCCACGCTGGAGAGAGTGCCTCTAAACCAGGGGTGGGCAAAATGTGGCCCGGGGGCCAGATGCGGCCCACCTGGCCATTCCATCTGGCCCGCGGGGCCCCTAAAAAATTTAGAAACTTAATATTTGTCTGCCTCTGGCTGCCTATCATGCGGCCCTTGATGGCTTGCCAAAACTCAGTAAGTGGCCCTCCACCCAAAATAATTGCCCGCCCCTGCTCTAAACAGATTTTACTGATGTGCACACAGACCTGTACTATGATGGCTACACCATTTTGGGTTTCAGAACTGCCAGCTATGCATGCAGAGCAGAGCTCAGCACTGCACTGCCTTGTTTGTACTAAAATACTCTCAACAAGACATGCAGGTTTTTATAGGTCCTTAGATCTGGTCCCTAACAGTATTGATATGTTTTCTATGTTCTTGGTTGCTTTTATTCTTTAGAGTATTTTCAGAGTAGAAGCCCAACAAGGTGGATCTACTGTCTTGTTTTACAAGACCTCACCTTTTGAAGTAAAACTTTATAAAAGAAGAGGGGAAAACTTATTCAGCGTGTCTAAAATAGTTTTAAAGCACTGACTTTAGCTGACTTAGCTCTTGTTTGGTTGTTTAAGCATTATTATTTCAAATTGTCCAAAGCTATTTTTCCAGGAGGAAGATGTGAGACATGTAATTAATTTAGAAAATTTGAAGCTTCTGCCAGAGCAGGTAAACTGTTGTGCTATGGTTCCAGAGGAACAAGTTTGAGCCCTGTCCTGGGCCCAGGCTCAAAGCTGTCACCCAGCTGTAATGGCTATTTCGTTATTCAGGCTTGCTAATTAAAGATAGCCAGATGTAATGCTAGCTAGTAGCTACATCATTCCCTCATGTGCTGCTGACTATTGAAACCAGTATACCTTAATCACATCAGCCTGACAGACTACTAAGCTCAGATAGATCTTTGTTTTTATTTTTATTTTTTTTTGTTTGGAGTTTCCTGGCAAGGATGGCTGGCACTTATCATGCGATCTTGTGGTTATCTGTCAAGTTCACCCAGAAGGCTGCCTAATGTGATCATTTTCTCACCACTTAACTGACCAAGTCATGCTCACTTTGAATTTCTCTGCTGGCCACCTCTCTCTTTCCATTTCTGGTTTAATTTCTCAGTCTGAGTTCATTCAGCATTCCCCACATCTCTCTTCACTTAATGATATTTTTCATGCCCATTCAGGGCTATTTTAACTCACCCTAGTGCCTGAGGGTCTCCAGAGAGGCATTCTGTCACCAGACTGTTGGGCTGCTTAAGCAATGCCTCTTGTTTTTGGTCACATCTGGTTGAGCCCCCAAAATGTTCTAGGGATGCTACAATGGGTCTGCATCACTGGCAGATTCCCCCAGATAGCTGCAGCTAAATGGAGAATAAGGTTAATGAGATAATGAAGGAAGAGAAACTTGGAGGACTATAAGGAAATAAGTGATAGAGAGGGAGTTGAATAGGAACAAGAACAATGTCTTTAAAACTAAATTGATTTGGTCACCTTTCTTCTGGATTCTATGTTTGCAGTGTCCAAGTGCCTGGTTCAAAATATAAGAGTAATATCATAGTCCTTGTGCTATTGTCTGGAAGATGCACTCTCCTGTTTTCCTGGGGCTGCTCCAACATGGCTCAACAAGCTGTGGTCCTGGGTGCACATTCAAATGCAGTGCCTGGGAGCAATAATGCACCAGAGTTTGCTGCTGTGCATTAATAGCACGTGTAGACTCACCCAGTATAATGTAATTTGATCTGCATGAAACACCAGCTATATTTCACATTTTGATTATGTTACTGTTAAGAAGCCATTAAGAGGTACCGTACAGCATATGGGTAGGGACCTACTCAATTTGCGAGTTCATGGATTTTGCAAAATCCACAAAGAAAAAAAAAAAGTACTAAAAATAAAATGCTGGCTCCCCAGTGGGAGCCAGTAGTCTTTGTAGCCACTGTGGCCAGCTGCACAGCCCACCTGCATCCCATTGTGGCCAGCTGCATAGTCCACCAGGGGAAGGGAGGAGGGGGGGGCTGCTGGCATGAAGAGGAGTAGCCAGGATGGATGCTACCCCCACCTCTTGCCACTGATTGGTGGAGAGGGGTGGGGCTGAATGATGGACAGCTGTCTCAGCAAATCAGCAGTGAGAGGCAGGGCCACCAGGGCCCCTCAGCTAATCAGAGGCATGTGGGGGTGGGAGGGAGCGCTGCCATAAGCCCATGAAAATGGTAGCTGGCCTGGTGATCTGCCCGCAAGATTGGCCACCTCCTTCCTTGATTTGGGTAGATCTCTACATATGGGATACACTGAGCTTTAGTTTGAAGGATCGTTCTGTCAGGTAGTTCAGCAATGGACTTCAGTAAAGCTAATGAGTAATGTAGCCTGGGTACACCCAAGGGTGTGCCCTGTCCTCCAGTGGAAGGGATGGGGTGGTCAGGCAAGAGTGTGGAGAGAGGGGCCTGCCACCTGGAAGCAGTTTCCTCTCCTCTCTACAGAGCCAGGCCAAGACCAAGTGCTTAACTATATACAAATTTATTGCTACAATAAATAAATATGAATAAGAAACATTATATCTTTACAGTAAAATTAGTATGTGACACCATATACAATAACCTGCAATATTGTGCCACTTCGAGGGACTGCAAACACATAAATTTGCTGATCCACAGCATATGCAATAATTAGCCCCCCTGCACAGAATAAGCATCAACACTTTGGAACAGGTAAGTCAAGGCATCAACACAATAAACACATACAAACATCAACTTGGATTAACCCAGGTAGGTTGAGGTAGCAATACCATAGACATATACAGGCAACAATACAAGTAAGTTCTGATAATAGATAATGAACACATATAGGCAATGAAGACAGATAAACCCATATAAACTCCCTTAAGGAGTACCTATAACTATATTAACCTTTACAGTACAAAACAACAACAATCACAAATATATACTCAGCACCACACAGGGTGTTCCCTGGAGCCCCTCCCCTTTGGGGCCTCAGGATGTGGACATGCCCCTTCCCACAATGGAGGAGGGTGGAGGCTGCAGACCTTCCTCTCCCAAGCCTGCTCCCCCTGCGGGACCTGCTTCCCCAGCAACTCCCGCTCCTGCTCTGAAACAGCCGAGGCTTGTCCCCTGGTGCCGAGTCCCATGAGGGCTTCTCTCCAGCAGTGATTCCAGCTCCTCTCGATGGCCTGGTGCCCCACACTGGGCACCCAGGGCACTCCCATGGGAGCCAAGCCCTTACTGGCTCAGGTTCCCCAGCCTCACACTGGGGGTTCTTCCCTTTCCTGGGCCCTGCTTTGGGCACCGGGGCTCTCTTAGTTTAATGCAAAACCACACTGCGGGGCTCTGGTTACTCAGCCTAGAGGCAAGGCTAACTTGAGCAACCTCAAGCTGCTCCCAGGGCCAGTTCTCCACGTGCCAACCTGTGCACCATATGGGGCCTGAACAGCCTCAAGCGGCTTCCAGGGCTGCCTCTCACTGTGCTGATCCATGCACTGCCTACCCAGCCGCTTGCTGGGTTCTCAGGCTCAAGCTGCCTCAAGAGGCTCTTAGAGCCTGAGCACCACGCACTGTCTAGGCCCAGGCGGGGCCCCAAGGATGATCATCTCTGGGGCTCCTCTCTCTTCACCATTCCTCACTGTATCTCTCTCTTCCAGCATGCCGAGCACACTCTCCTTTTATATGCTGCAAGAGCTCCACCCCCAAAATTCTCCGGACCTGGCAGTCTCGAAACAGGTCCAAACTGCTCCTTGCTCCCTCCCTTCAGGGAAAGGGCATGGCCTTGCTTACCCTGGCTTGCCACTGATTGGTGGATGGGCTCCACCAATCAGAATTGCAGAATCTTAAGGCCAGGACTCATCCGGAGCTCAAAAGGTAAGTCTGCTACAGTAATATGAAAACAATATTCATCAGCATTTCAAGTAATGGGCCTAGTAGTCATCTTTGCACCTTGTGGCACACGTGCCAGGGGTTGGCTACCCTTAGATAGATTTTATAGATTTCTAGGCTTGAAGGGGACCTATTAGATCATCAAGTCTGACCCCCTCCTCTGGGCAGGAAAGAGTGCTGGGGTCAAGTGACTAAAAGGATAAAGCTTGACTAAAAAGCTAAAGCTTGAACTATCATTTGCACTGAAAGCTATGCAATAGCTTTTATTTTGATTAAAGAAATATTGTCTTCTGCTCTGATACTATGTCATCCATATTTTGATTTGCCCTTTAAAGTAGAAAAAAGTGCTTCCAGGGCCAACATGAAGGGTCAGTCAGATTACAAATAATGAAGAGAGTATTCTTTTCTATATTTGAATGGAATACTATTTCTACATGAAAATAGAGATGGTGCATCTATGGAATGAGAAAGCTGGTAATAAAAATGGATTCTTTAAGCTCTAATATAGTAGCTGCCAGGGACAATTTTTCTTTTTTCTACATGGATCGTCACTACTATAATGCATTACATAAATAAAATCAAGAACACAAAGTTAATCCTTTGGTACCTGGTCTTGCAGCTTTAATGCAGAACTGAAACATGGCAGAAAAATGTAGGTTCCCATCATGAAATGAATTACATTTAAAGAGCAGTCTTCTTTTTGCATAGGCCGGAGTATAAAGAACTGAGTCCTGGGGAGAAAGAATTTAGAGTAGAAGAAGAATACTTCTTTTATCTAGTTGTAATTAACTGCAGGTGGTTCCTGTTAACTCAGAACAGACCTGAGCATTTTGGTATTGGAAGGGAATCCATTTGCCCCTACAGGGAATGAGGAGGAGCATATATGTGTTCTGTTTTTTTTCCTTATGATAAGTCATGTATTTCTATTTTGAGCTTTCAGTTATTTCTCCTCTCTGTGTCTAAGTACAGACAGTCAAAAAGCCAGAGGCTGAATTGATTCAATTTTTGCAGGTTAGTGTAAGATGTGTAGATTGAACTGATAAGCAAGTGAACAGACATTCACTTTTGATTTAGAAATGCAGCCACATGCCTGCAGTGGCCCATGCAAGAAGCCAGAGGGGCTAGAGCATGCCTCCCTAGCCAGCTGGAGCAGACAGCAAGGCTAGCCTGCCCACCATGCAAAACAAGGTTTGCAAGGGACATGCAAAGCAGCCTGGGCTGCTGTGGGGACTGTGAGTTAACTTGAATCTGGAGGGGATCTGGGACAGAAGTTCAATACATCGATTTAACCTTAAATCAGTTAAGTCTTATACTACACCCATACAGGTTCATCTTAAACCAGTTTCACCCATTTTGAAAGCAGCTTATGTGCACTGAACTGCTGTTGTATTACAGATTTGAAGCGGTTTCTGATCCCTTAGACCAGTTTGTGTGTAATTTCTGTCCCTAGTTTATCGGTCATTAAAATAATGCCTGAACCTCATTATGGATGAGCTGCAGTCTATAATATGGGGGGGAAATCCCAAATAGTAAGGACATAGGTTAGGATTGTAAAGACCTAGTCTAATTTATAGATCATTCTTATAAAAATAAAGGTTTCCTCTCCTGCATTCCAATCTGGCTCTAGCTAACCTGGGTGGGAAAAAATCCCATCAAATTTTGTGGTGTTATTTTTTCAATAGAAAGTAAGGAAGAGCTATTTAAATGAGCAACAAGTAGATTTTACTCTTTGATCAGCTCGACTATAGTATGTTCTGGCCTTGATTTTATACCAGTGTCAGTCAGGAGTAACTCCACCAAAGTCCAGGAAGTATAAAACTGGTATAAGAAATAGGGCTTATTGGGCACTTTTACACATCTCTGATTAGAATGTGTTGGAGCAGACTCGATTAGTCTATTAATCAGGTCTGCTGCAGAGTTCTAATCAAAATACTCCATCATGCTGCAGCATCTCACGTGCTCAGCATCCTGCATTTCAAAATGGCGGCAGAGACACTTTAACTAAAGGTCATTCAACAAGCTTTAGTTAAAGTCCCCCCACTGCTGTTTTGAAACGTGGGATGCTAAATACATGAGATGTTGTGGGCATTTTAATTAGAGTGGCTCCTGAGAGCTGCTGTAAATAAAACACTCCCCCTCCCCATCCTTTGCACATGTATAGGCACCCATTGTTTCTATTCAGTACAGGTCTGAGAACAGTGTTTTGTTCTTATTGACCCCAAAGGGATTCTGGGAACCAAGAAAGGGTCAAAAAGCTAGTTCCACAAAATTAAATATTCACAAATGTAACTGTAGATATGTTTAATAATGAAATATAGATATGTTACAAATGGCCAGCACATGAATAAAATTTGTAAAATGTGCATTCATCTAGTCCTGATCACCTGTTTTCTTTTAGGTGCTTCACATTAGCCTGCTCCATGTTCTTTTTAGGTATCGAGTGGCCCATTATTCTCCAGATCCTCCTCCTTTTTTGAAAAGATGGGTACTGCGTTTGCCTTTTTTTCTAACCATCCAGGATTTCACCTGACCTCCATGAGTTCCCAAAGAAGATAGTTAGTGCCAGATATATAATGTTCCTAAACACAAAACAAACAATTGCTGGAATTTTTTTTACTTCCTTGAATAATTAGTGGATTGCACTGCATCACTGATTCTACTTGGTTACATCATCTTTTAGCTTACCACTCCAAAAGCAAGAAATAGAGTGAGAATCTGCGACACCTATAGGACATTTAAAGGAAATCAAAGCTAGGTATAGATGTTACACTTCTTGCATAATAATCACACAGAAAGTGTTCTATAGCCATAACCAAACACATGTTAACTTCACATACAGCACTTAAAAAATGGTGAATGCCTATCTAAGATAACTCTGGATGTATGTGGTAAGCACTAAAGCACTTTAGGTTTGAGCACTTTATTGAATGTCTACACTGGATCCCTTCATGACTCAAATTAGGTCACAAACCCCTGGCATCCCAGGGACCCCTCATAGGGTGGTGTGCTAGCTTCAGCACTGCACTGGCCCAGCCCCACCCCTGGGCTGTCACAGAGAGGAGAAAGAAAAGGCTCGGTTTCCTCCCTACATGGCTGGGTATGATGGGGAGGGGAACAGAGCCCCATTGCTATGTGGCTTCCCCACAGCTTGCTGGCTCAGGTCTTGTAGAGGATGGGCAGGGCCTGTGTGGCAGGTGTTTCCCTCCACCCCAGCCTCCTGACAGCTGCGGCTTTGACCCACATGCAGCTTTTCCCTGTGCCAGGAACCGGGGGGGGGGAGGGGGAGGTGGTTGGAGGAATGGAGCCCCCCAGCTGCATGAGCCTGACCCCAGTCCCACCTAAGACCCAAGCCAGCAAGCTGGGTGGAGCCCGCAAGGCAGGTCATTCTGTTTCTCTCCTGCCCAGTTCCCAGCACAGTGAAAAGCTAGGCTGGGCAGCCCCATGCTGCAACTTATGGCTGCAGTTGTCAGGAGGCTTAGGTAGGGGAACAGAGCTTGCTTGCCCGGGTCTTGTGGTGGGGGGTGGGGAGGGGGGCTCCATTCTCTCACACTGATACACATGATGCTGGAATCTGCTGGAGCATGGTAATTACCACACTCCATCAGACTCCAGCATCACATGTACCAGCATCCCTGTGCTGAAAAATGGCGATGGGGGAACTTTAACTAAGGCTCGTTCAATGGCCTCCCAGTGGTGGAGGAATTACTGGGGTCAGGACTCACCCCTATCTCTCTGACTGAGCCCCCTTACTTGGCCTCTGGCCCAAACTGCAGCTTCAGGCGTCCAAAAACATACCTTGGCCTACTCCCCTCACATGGGGTTCCTACCACAGGGATCCTACCATGCCCTCTCTAGGGCCTCTGCACCACACCCCACCCTGGGCTCTTAAATGACTCCTACTTCTGGGGTTGGGCCCGTGTGCTGCCCTTCAGGCTGACCCTCAGCCCTACTCAACCCTCTTCCCTAGGGCCTCACTATGCCACCCTCTCTCAGGGCCTCAGGGTCAACCATCCCATAGGCTCACGTGGCACTCCATTTGCCATACCTGGCCCCACTACACTCACTCCCCGAGGTCTTACACCCCCCTCATGGTGTCAGGTGACTGCAGCTGTGCCCGCCCCATAACACTAGCTCCCTGGGGTCTTACACCCCGCTCATCAGCTCAGATGGCTGCAGCCATGCCTAGCCCCACTACTGCCTCCAAAGCCTACCCGCAGGTGGGGGCTGGAGTTAAAGCACCCCTCCTTGCCTTTCATCAGGGTGGTAACTGGCCTGGCATTTCTGAGGGCACCACTGAGAGCCCCAACCAGGCCACGCACTCCTGGCGGGATGCAGTTTTAGGTCATGCCCAGGACCAGGAGCCTCCAAACCATCCCCTTAAGCTCCTCCCTTACCTCCAGGATGTTTCTGTAATAGCCTTGCAGCCAGACAGTGTATCTGCCTGGCCTACCAGCAGCATACTGCTCTGTTTATATAGGCGGCCAGAGATCTGAAATGGCCACTGCAATTAAGCACCTGCTGGCTGCTTGGCTGAGCTCTTAAAGTGACAGGCACCAACAGTGCCCTGCCACATCTAGGTATACAATGTCAGTCTAGTCTGTCATGTCCAGGTGGTGAGTTACCTGGTCAGAGAATCATATGATGAGAAATACATTTATTTACATCAATTTCTGTCTCAGGTTCTTTAGTGTAAACCTGAAGGAATTCTGTTGGTCTCAAGAAGTTCAGATTCTGGACCACAATGTCAGGCAGGAGTAACAGAATGCTGCCACTCCTCCTAGGCAGCAATTAACATAATTATATATCCAAAATCATTTTGGTATATGATTAGGCTTTCTAATATTCAGTGTTTTTTTTCTGAGCTTAGGTGTTTAATTTATGCAAATTGTGACTCATTTTTAACTGTATATTCCAATTGTTTTAAATATAAAATGAACATCTGAAGCATTTATTCCAAATTTTTCTCCCCATTACAATTTCAAATGTAATGTTCTTGTTTAATACAGGAATCCACCTCCTTTGATTTCCAGATGAATCATTCAATTTTTCAACAGCACATTTAGGGACAGAAATTAAAGAAAGATTGAAAAGAAATCTGCTATTTTGAAGCAGCTTAACTATAAATAATGGTTTGGGGCTAGTTTGGGTTTTTTTGGTTTAAAACTCAAGCCAAGAAAATCTGGGCTCATCTGGTGTAAATCAGAATCACTTCATGAAGTGTGTGGAGCTTCGCTTGTATATTTGAACACAAAATCTGTCATAGCAATAGTTTATTTCTGGCTTTCATGAAAACAATACAAGAAAATGAGCAACTAATTATATATAATAAAAATAATATAATACATTAGTCTTTGCATGTACTGTATGTGCACAGGACTTTATTATAAATAAATACATATAAATATATACATATATACATATTGGCCTTATATATATATATAGACTGTAACTAATTTTTTTATTAAATGCATTTTAACATGTCTAAACTAACTCTGTGCCATGTTTGGAAATGCCACCATGAAATAAGCTCACTCTTGCACCTCAGTCACATGTACCAGCTCTTAAAAATGAGTCCAATATAGGTGCCTGATAGAGTGCTATTGAGCACACACAGAGTCACTCTGAAGCTCTTTGTCCTAGACATGCTTACCAGCGCATGTTCAGGCCCTCTGTAAGGTGGCTGTGTTGCCTCATTTTCGGGAATTAGTTACATGCTGACAAATAATTTGTTTTATAAAGCAAAAAATCTAACACAGGAAAAAAGAGATATGACATGTAAAAGGTACTAAACAGTGATTTCAGCATCAATACCTGTAGAAAATTTTGGAAATACATTTGTCTGAAAAGTGTAACTACTAGATTATGATGTACTTACTTTCTCATGAAACAGGCAGTCTTCTGTCTTCCCAACTGCATTAATTCACTCAAGTACCAGTTTTGCTTGCAACTTGTTGTATATTAATGGACTTTAAGTGGTTCCAGAAGTTCCATTAGAAGAGGATGGAATAAATGGACAGTCTGCCAAAGATGGAGAAGCCACAATTGTGAAAGCAACTAGTGTTTTATGTCAAACACAGTCTTTTTTAAAAAAATGAAATGGTGAATTAAAGTAAGAGTGACTTAAAGGCTAGGTATTCCATGAAGTGTTGCTCTAAATGAAGGCAGTGGTATGAGCAGTAACATCTGGATGGAATAAACCCCCACGTGAGAACTAAAGTAAAATAACATTGCTTATTTGAACATTTTTTTTCTGTCAGGAACTACAGCCTAAGACTAAAAATTAGACCCTCCCAGGTGTTTTTGGAAGAAGGACAAAAACCTGACAATTTGACATGAATTTTCAGCCTGTCCTAAAGCAGATACTTTCAGCTATTTTTTGGCCCCCATTTATGATATTTCTTATGTTCGTGACAATCTTGCCAACCACGTATACCATATATAAAAATGGTCAGATAGAGAACAAGTAGCATAACGCTCAATTGCAAATGTATTGAATGATAACCCTACCAGTACCTCTACACTTTCAGTGGAGCTACAGAAAGATTAACTCTGTAGGAGTGTGTGTTTGTTCTTATGAAAAAATATATGTAATGGTTAACTGCAGATTTTCATTTGACAGGTAGGATTTCATTATTCTGGCTTTAGCCAATATTGAACACCATAATATCAAAAGTTTTGATTCTCATAAAATCTGTTTTGTTGCATGTAAATATTTCCTCTTTTGGCCAACTTCCTACTCATTAACCTTGTTGTAAAGTATATACACTAGAGTTTATTTAGATGATAACTTTAATGTGCTTCCTGTTTATAGGCCAGTTAACTGTGCGCCAGGCCAAACAAAATCTGAGGCCAGAGAATTTAGGACGATATATCATCATTACCAAGATAACCGGAAACATCCTCAAGTGTGTAATGGTGGTAGTCTGAAATATCTAATATTTTTAGGATAATTGACTATGTAATGTTTGCTGGTTTTTCAAAAATAGAAGTATTTCAGGTAGTAGTAAATGGAGGTGGACATATTTCTTATGCAGTTACTGATAGTGAATTCTTGTATCAGCAGTGATTCAGAATATAAGTGTATCTAGTGCATAGTTACTGAAAATAACCTATAAATCACTAATGTAAGTCTATAAAGTACTTCTTTGTCTTGATTGGCTGAAATTTTTGATTCATTATAAGTTACTTTTGACAATATGCATATAGTCATTATTAAGAATAAACCTCCAAGTGTGTACTGAAAAAATGGATCTCTTTAATGTGCAGGTGGTAAAACAAATTTCTGCAATACAGAAGGAAATATACCTAGAGACTTGCTAAGACTTGTTGTCACGGCGGGGGTCTTCGCGGAGGACCGTGATCTCCTTGAGGCCCTCTCAACGCGCTACTTCGGCCCGAGGGCACCCTCCATTCTCGCCCGCCACGTCTTGATGGAATATGTAATAGGGAGGCTACCTTGTGTTTCCTCGGGCACGTAAGCTCCTGGACCCCTTGTGGGTCTCCCCGTACAATGGGCGCTACCCAAGCACCCCAGCCTTATGGGCTATGCGTGGCTCCTACCAACCCCTAATACCATGCCCCAAGCCTCGCAGATGTAACAGACGTTGTCCGGTCTGTACGCCCGCTTCTCGGGCCTCCTCTTTACTGTGGCCCACTCTGGGCTCCCTCTCTCGTGCCCAGCCTCTTGCTAGGACTCTCGTCTAGCCCGCTCTGGGCCTCCCCTGCCGGTGTGGTTCTGCTCAGGGACTCTCTAGCGGGCCTCCGGTCCTATGGGCCAACCGCATGGGCACCCTCTCTGACCCTGGCTCACCGCGCTGCTACTCCCTGTCTTCTCGGGGCAACCGCAGCGCCCTGCCTCAGTCTGAGGGGTGTTACCACACTAGCCTGTGGCCGGGCTCGCTATGCCTGTCTCGGGCTTCTCAGTAATTGCCCCTCTCTCTAGAGCTCCTCAGTATGGCGCTCCCCCTCTTTGGGGCTCGCCGTGCCCACTCTGGGCTACTCAATAATACTGTCCCTTTCCTGGGGCCAGGGTCTATGTTCCCCCACATGCAATCCGGGGTCTAGGTCCCCGTCCACAACCTATGAGTTGCGCCCGCGACCCACTGGCCGCGCTCCTCGCCGCCAGTTGCTCACGCGCTGGCATGCGAGCTGTGCCTTCCCTGGCGCTATGAAAATAATGCGCCCTCTTGGCGCTAGGGCACCCCACACTCTCTGGGGTCCCTGTGATTGAGGCCTCCTCCAACCCCTACAGCCTCACCCAAACCTCCGGGTGTAATAACAGAGCCAAACAAACACAAGCCTCCTGGCTGTAACACAAACATAAAGCCCCCTGGCTAAACCTTTAGTGCCCAATCCTCTCAGGGCTATCATGAGCTGTACTTGCCCCTCAGACTTCTCCCCATAGCTTGGCTGAGTAAGCTCCTGCCTCTCCGGCTGCTGGCAGAGAACTGCCAGCCTGGCTTCAGCCCTGAGCTTTATAAGGGCCAGGCCCTGCCCCCTACAGGCAGCTGGTTCCCCTTGGTTGCTCCGGCAACCCGCAGCTGCGCTCATTACCTGAGCCAGCCTCAGCTGGGCTCGTCATGTCAGGCCAGGGCGCGCTCACTTGCTCCCTGGCAGTTTCTCCACTCTAGGAGCAGGGGCACCGAGGTGCCCTGCGACACTTGTCAATTATTTTAGAGTTCCTACTAATTGTGTGATTTATATTCTTTGCTTTTATTATATTTGTGGCACCGTTTAAACATACACATTGAAAATCATAACACAGGTGTTACTGCTCTGAAGTCTGCTCAACTGTCAAACTGCTTTCTGTCCTGAAAATAAAAGAGAAGTAGTTTTTATAAATACTTGTCAAACAAAAGGAAGAAGACAAATTTGCTGTTAATTAGAAATAATTTCTTTCATGTGGCTTTAAAATGAACAGCTTGACGTTAAATTCTGATTCCAAAACAAAGACCACAGTTCCAGGAATTCTTTTCAAAACTTTATTGTGCCTCCCTATGATAGAGAATAAAAGGTTACCCTCCGATTTAAAAACAGACAGCCACTGAGATGGCACTTGGTGGTCCCTCACTAAAGCGACAGCTGTCTGAGACCCCCTGTGGATCTGTGTGCGCATGTGGTAGGCTGATCTGACCAGCTAACAAACAGATAACAAAGGTAATCTGGGAGCCCCTTAGTGAACAAAATTAAACACTGCAGGTCAAATGGAAATCAATTACAAACTGTGCTGAAGACCATGGAAGTCAACACAGGCTCTCACCCATGAACTGGGATGTAGACAATCATGTGTTAGGTCACTTTAGGTCAAGCCTATGGCTTTGTATACCCATTTTTCATTCAGTATAGGGTAGGAAACTGTAAACATATGGGATATTGGGTGAAGTTAACAAATTTCTCCAAAATGGCAACAGAGTTAGTGCAGAGAGCTTATGGTGTGAGGATCAAAAGAAAACATCTAGCAGTCAAAACACTGCTTTCACAACCAAAACCAACTTAGCCATTTCTTAAAGAAGAAAAATAATGCTACAATAATGCGACTTGCACTGAATACCACAAAGGATCAATGTTTGTATTCAAATGTTTGTATCTGTCTGATGTGTGAAATACAATTGGAGTTGAACACCTACATCATTTAATCACCCTTGAAAATCCCAGCCTTCATCAATACATACAATGCTTTTAATTAGAAAAGAAAGATGAAGTTTTCAAAATGACTAAATGAATTAGGAACACCTGTGCCACTGATGTCCATAGGGATTAATGAGCTTTTTCTTTTAAAAATCACACTTGATCTCTTAGAAGCTGTGATGTTTTACTTTTCATGGAATAGTTTTGATAAGGTTAATACATCATTTTAAAATGTAAATCCTGATCATACCAAGAACATATACAGTGTACCTAAATATCCAATATGCACAATTATTTTTTTAATTTCAATTTGGATATTTCTGGCTTCTGCAAGATGGAAATTGCCATGTTGTTGATCCTGTTGCCCCCCTGGACTTGAGCAACTAGCCAAAAATTCAGGGTCTTGCAGGTTGGTACTAGTTGGGAGGAGAAACGGATAATAGAATCAGTATCTTTGATTCTATCCTGTTTACAAGGAATGCACAGAGTCCCGATTCCTGAACACAGGAGGAATCAAGTGACATCTAGCTATTCACCATCCTACACCTCCAATCCTCTTTTAGCCAACACTTAACTCAGAAGCTCTCAAGGCTACCACTGCTTCTTTGTTTTTTTGGCTACTCTTCTATCTGTATGTTGTGTTGTCTTTGCTTTCCTCTCATACACACATGCACGGGCACCATTCACCTCAACCCAAAACAGTGCCCAGTGAAACCAATCCATCAAAAAATTCTAATTCCTGAGCAGACACTCATTTGGCTTTGTTTGGGGGCGGGAGGGGTGATGTGCCTGCAATTTGATGTCCAGTTTCTATTGTTTCTCACATTTAGTATTCTGTTCATTAGTTTAAAAAAGATATAAGCCCATTTATAATATTACCCATATAAAATCCATGGCATGCATGCTTTCATATACAGAGTTTTGCTTAGATTGCAGATTCTTTGGGACATAAAATTTGGACATTGTGTCTTATACAATCCTGAGTACACTTTAGTTTTTAACAAATAGTAACAAAAATATTAACAACCAAAAGCACATTGGAGGTGCCAGTAATGCCTATGTTCTGATGGAGCTGAGCGTGTGTTCTGAAACATTGTAGCAGGTTTTCTTCTTCAACGGACCTTGAAATTAAAACAATAAGAAAATTATTAAAACAGCTAAAACTATTTTTTACTTTCCTTAGGATTTCCATACTGCATTGTTATTTTTGCAGAGAGCCCTAGATTACCTCTCTTCTAATCATTTCACATAGAAAATATCATGGTCCCACATCATTTGAAGATTTTATTGACCAAGATCCTCAGGGGATACAGCTATTCTGTGTAAAATGGTATGGATGGCGGACCCTGTATGTTTAATGCAAAGGTTTGCCCATGCAATTCATGGATCACAGCATTAGGTTGCTCACCTCAATTTTTGCAGTTTGGCACTAGAGGTGGATTAAGGTTTATTAGGACCCTGAAACAGAAAATTGGAGGCCTCCTCCTACCCTCCCTCCCCCGTGGGAGCAGGGCTGCAGCAGCGGGAGGGGTGCCTTCCCCTCCTGGTGCTGGTGGGGGAGGCTGCGTAGGCCATGCCGGGTTGGGGGGGGCACACATGCCTGCCTCTTCTCCCTGTTCCCCATCCCCCTCACCTGTCATGGCCAGAGCGTACGCACACACGCACTCTTTCACTCTCCCCCTGCCATGAACACAGACAAGACACATTCTACTCCCACTCATTCTCTGTACATGGACACAGACACAAACACACTCTCCCTGCCATAACACACACACACACACACACACACACACACACACACACACACACACACACACACACACAGGCTTTCCCCTCACAGGATTTACCCCCTTCTCTTACCCCCTCCCCGCCAATCCCTCTGAGGTCTGCGCTGTGCCCCCAGCCTAGAGGCTTCCCCAGGATGCAGTGCGCAGGGGCAGGGGGAAGCAGAACCCAGGGTACAGGAGCACAGCAGCAGAGTACAGAGGCAACTCCTTCTTCAGCTCCTTTTCCAGTGTGACTAGGTGTGCCTGCTGCCCGGCACCATGGTCCAGCAGCAGTGACTGCTGGCCTGATGCTCACTGTGGATCAGTACCAAGGCACAGCCTTGCTCACATGGCCCCGCGGCCTACATCTTGCAGTGCTCCCGCCCTGGCCCTGGGACCCTAGCTGCAGACGAGCCCCTGCCCCACTCACTCCCTCACCACACAGGCCTTGATCTGCCCCTCCCCCCCACATCTCTGCCCCTCCATTAGGCTTACCAGCAGAGGTGCTGCCCAGCTGTGTTATAAGCCATGCCCCAAGCAGGACCCCTTGCAGGCTAGACTGCTGCCCAGCTGCAAGGGGAAACCTGCCTTTCCATGAAAACCCAGGCATTGAGGCGGGGAGAGGTGGGGAGGAAGGGACCGTGGCATCCGGGGGCCCCTGATTAGCAGAGGCCCCTGGATCCCGGCCCTACTGGCCCATGTGTTAATCCACCTATGTTTGGCACCAATGTATATTCGGATCTGTAGTCTCCATTGACTGCATTTTTATTTATAGGTGAGTGTCTTAGGCTAAGTAATGGAATTTTATGGCCTGCCTCTGGCTCTCAGGTCACATCCTATGAACACTTACAATAGGGTTTTTTATGGTTGGGCTGTGGATGGTTAGGTTATGTTAATAAAAAATTAAAATGGAAATTTGAATTGTAAACCTCTTTCAAAAATGTATGAATATGTGTAGTTCTCCCTTTCCCCCCAACCCCAGTTCCACTAAGACACAAAATGGCAGTTTTCTTATTTTGAAAAATCAGTCTAACTAAACTCTGCACTACAGGGCAACCAGAAGTGTCTGTAGTTTGAAGAGTGAAAGTTGAAATGGATTTACAGAAGTCTTCAGTAAAGGCTCACGTCTTCAGTTTGGGGGAAACATTTCCTGGGTTTCATTTAATGAAGTCACGATCATTTGACAGTTGCAGAATCCAATCTCCTGATAAAGATCAATTGCAAATCTAGCAGGCACTCCCCAGTTGCTCAATCTAAAATAATCCAAATCTATTGCTAGAGCTTGTTTCAAGCCCCACCTCTTTATCCAGATATTAATAAAGATCAAGCTAAGAATTGTTCAGGAAAGGCAAGGATCTGTGGCTAGACTGTCTACGGTTTTTCCTTTTCCTGATCTGGGGGTAGTATTTGATTTATTTTTGTAATCTTTGCTTCATAACATTTAAAACACATTTTAATGTACAACAATGGTTCCTGAAATCTATTTTATTTTGCATAAATCTACATATATAATTAATAGTAGCTTCCTCTTAGCCACATGTCAGGGATATTTAGATCTGAAGTCCTGATTCTGACCAATCTCTACTGAACAAAATCCATGATATTTTATGGAAGGAACACTTTTATTAAGCACAAAACACATTTCAACCTGATTTAAACAAAAAGCACAACTTTTTTTGCAAAATTTGATGCTTGATATTTTTAGGTTCTATCCACAAACAATAAATGTAAGGGCTATTTCTAAAGTCACCTTCTCTTTAAGGTTTTTGAGGTTTGCTGTTAAATCCCTGAGAACACTGACCAATTTCAATGTTTGTATTAAACTCGCTTAGGCAGCATGGGTAAAATTAGAACTTATGTCAATATATTTGGTCTAAGCACCTCAAAGAAACCAAAATGAGTAGAAACCAAACAATGAAACAAAAATCAACTCTGAAAGCCCTTGATAAGTCCCAGAGACCTTCAAACCTGTCTGCTGACACCTTCTCTCTGTCTCTGACTTCTTAAATCAAAGCATTTCTCTAGTTGGACTAGATGACCTCCTGAGGTCCCTTCCAACCCTAATTTTCTGTGATTCTGTGATTCTAAAGTACAAAAGCTTTCAGGTTCATTTTAATAAAACTTGCTCATTATGTCAACTGGATAATTCTTGTTCCTGTCAGCCACTTCCTTGATGATGTGTTACAGAGACTCAATGGCCAACAAGAAAAGGATACACCAGACAAAATTAATTTATTGATTAATTAATTATGAATATTTACTTGTTTGCAAATAATGTATAATTGTATAGTGAAAGGATTTTAAGGACAGAGATTAAGTTTAATCCATGGGTGCTCAACTGCCAGCCCACAAACTAGATCCAGCCTCTTGTGGCATGAAATTTGCCTTGCAGAGCTCCCCATGAATTTGTGCTGCATGAGCATGGCCCTGTGTACTGGTTTGGTCATGCAGAGACTAATTGTGGTATTGGGGGCTGGGTGGGGGCAGTGTGGGGTCCCAGAGTCCAATCCTGGTGCACAGGGGCAGCATTGGACCTGATCTGGCCCATAGACCAGCCCTATGCCCTTCCTCTGGCCCACAGGGCCAAAACTTTGAGCACCATGGGTTTAAGCTAATGAAAATTCTATTCTAGGGGAGAAGGATTGACAGGGTAATAAAATTACTGATAAGGCACCATAATTACTACTCCATGGTCCTAGTCCATGTGGGTGCTAATGATGCGGCCAGGAGAAGCCCCGATCACCAGATGACGGACTACCATGCTCTGGGCAGTGTGCTGAGGGAGATCGGTGCACAGGTGGTATTCTCTTCTGTCCTACCAGTGAACGGACGTGGAAGACGGCACGAGAACCACATTAGAGAGACCAATTGGTGCCTTGGGCAATGGTGTCTCGAGGCAGGCTTTGGCTTCCTGGACAATGACCTGCACATCACGACGAGGGACGTGCTCAGTTGGGATCGGCTTCACCTGTCCCCCAAAGGTAAGCGTGTGTTCTCTTCTAGGTTGGCTGATCTCCTCCGGCGGGCTTTAAACTAGGCTCATCGGGGGGAGGGGAAGATGAGGGCGGGGAAAGCCGTGGACCACCAAACCATGTGGCACCCATAAGGACAGCCCAGCCTGAAGAAGGAGAACATTGGGAACCTGCAATCCATGGGGCGGCCAACAATACAGCACAGATAAGCAGTAAGCAGGTAAGCAATAAGGGGTCCTTTGGGAATCAGAGCTGGGGGGCAGCAAAGGTGCCAGTCACAGGGCTCAAGTGCCTATATACTAATGCTAGGAGCATGGGGAGCAAACAGGATGAACTAGCACTCCTGCTTGCAGAAAACACCTACGACTTAGTAGGGCTACCTGAAACCTGGTGGGATTCTTCCCATGACTGGGCGGTACATATTGTGGGGTATAGGCTGTACAGAAAGGACAGGGTGGGGAAGAAAGGGGGAGGGGTTGCGCTCTATGTCAATGAGCAATATACTTCGACCCTCATCAAGACGGAATCAAAGGAGGAGAAAGTAGAAGGATTGTGGGTTAAGTTACATGGGGGGCAAGGAGAAAGGGATTTGGTGGTAGGAGTCTGCTACAGACCCCCACACCAAGGGGAAGAACTAGATTTGGGGCTCCTGAGGCAGCTCTCAGAGACCATAAAAGCTAAGGAGGCAGTAGTCATGGGGGACCTAAACTACCCAGACATCTGCTGGGAGACAGACAGCAAAGTCCCAATGTTCACGCATGTTCCTATCCTGCGTACAGGACCTCCACCTGATGCAGGAGGTACATGGTCCCATTAGGGGGAATGCCTTACTGGACCTGGTATTGGCAACGGGGGATGATATGGTAGGGGACCTACAGATTGGTAGTCACCTGGGGGACAGTGATCACCAAATAATAGAATTCACCATAAGACGTCGAGTGGGTAAGGTAACTAGTAGGGTGAAAGTGCTAGACTTTAGGAAAGCTGATTTCAATGAACTCAGGCGATTAGTCAAGGACGCACTGCAGAGTAGGAGTTTTGAAGAGATGGGAGCTCAGGAAGGGTGACTGTGCCTTAAGGAAATGATCCTTCGGGCACAGAGGGAGACGATCCTGATGTGAGGAAAAAGAGGGAAAGGGGCCAGGAGGCTTCCTTGGCTGACCAGAGAAATCCAGAGCAGCCTGCAGACTAAAAGGGGAGCATATAAAAAGTGGAAACGGGGAGAGATTACCAAAGAGGAGTATACCTCCTCTGCTCGCACTTGTAGGGAGGCTGTTAGACAGGCCAAAGCTACCATGGAGCTGAGGATGGCATCCCAAGTAAAGGATAACAAAAATTTGTTTTTTAGATATATAGGGAATAAAAGGAAGGCCCAGGGTGGAATAGGACCCCTACTAAATGGGCAGAAGCAAATGGTGATGGACAGGGGGGACAAGGCTGAACTCCTCAATGAGTTCTTTGCCTCAGTGTTCCTAAGTGAGGGGCAGGACAAGGCTCTCACTGGGATTGTAGAGAGGCAGCAGCAAGGCACCTGACTGCCATGCGTAGACCTTGAGATGGTGCAGAGTCACTTGGAGGAACTGGATGCGTTTAAGTCGGCAGGCCCAGATGAGCTCCATCCGAGGGTACTGAAGGCACTGGCTGACGTCATTGCACAGCCACTGGCAGGAATATTTGAACGCTCGTGGTGCACGGGCCAGGTCCCGGAGGACTGGAAAAGGGCCAATGTGGTCCCCATTTTCAAGAAGGGGAGGAAGGAGGACCCGGGCAACTATAGACCAGTCAGTCTCACCTCCATCCTAGGCAAAGTCTTCGAAAAAATTATCAAGGCTCACATTTGCGAGAGCCCGGCAGGACAAATTATGCTGAGGGGAAACCAGCACAGGTTCATAGCAGGCAGATCATGCCTGACTAATCTAGTCTCTTTTTATGACCAGGTTACAAAACGCCTGGACGCAGGAGTAGGGGTGGATGTTGTATGCTTAGACTTCAGGAAGGCCTTCGATATGGTATCCCACACCATACTGGTAAACAAGTTAAGAGGCTGTGACTTGGATGACTACACAGTCCGGTGGGTGGCGAATTGGCTAGAGGGTCGCACCCAGAGAGTCGTAGTGGATGGGTCGGTATCGACCTGGAAGGGTGTGGGCAGTGGGGTCCCGCAGGGCTCGGTCCTTGGACCGATACTCTTCAATGTCTTCATCAGCGACTTGGACGAGGGAGTGAAGTGTACTCTATCCAAGTTTGCGGATGACACAAAACTGTGGGGAGAAGTGGACACACCGGAGGGCAGGGAACAGCTGCAAGCAGACCTGGACAGGTTGGACATGTGGGCGGAAAACAACAGAATGCAATTCAAGAAAGAGAAATGCAAAGTGTTGTACCTAGGGAGGAAAAATGTCCAGAATACCTACTGCCTAGGAAATGACCTGCCTTGTGGCACGGAAGTGGAAAGGGATCTTGGAGTCCTAGTGGACTCCAAGATGAAAATGTCAGCAGTGTGACAAAGCCATCAGAAAAGCTAATGGCACTTTATCGTGCATCAGCAGATGCATGACGAACAGATCCAAGGAGGTGATACTTCCCCTCTATCGGGCGCTGGTCAGACCGCAGTTGGAATACTGCGTGCAGTTTTTGGTGCCACACTTCAAGAGGGATGTGGATAATCTGGAGAGGGTCCAGGGAAGGGCCACTCGTATGGTTAAGGGCTTGCAGGCCAAGTCCTATGAGGAGAGACTGGGGCACCTGGACCTCTTCAGCCTCCACAAGAGAAGGTTGAGAGGCGACCTTGTGGCTGCCTATAAGTTCATCACAGGGGCACAGAAGGGAATTGGTGAGGTTTTATTCACCAAGGCGCCCCCGGGGGTTACAAGAAATAATGGCCACAAGCTAGGGGAGAGCAGATTTAGACTAGACATTAGGAAGAACTTCTTCACAGTTAGAGTGGCCAAAGTCTGAAATGGGCTCCCAAGGGAGGTGGTGCTCTCCCCTACCCTGGGGGTCTTCAAGAGGAGGTTAGATAAGCATCTAGCTGGGGTCATCTGAACCCAGCACTCTTTCCTGCCTATGCAGGGGGTCGGACTCGATGATCTATTGAGGTCCCTTCCAACCCTAGCATCTATGAATCTATAATATAAAAAGGGGGAAAATTTTGTCTTAAATTGGTTTTTGCCTTCAGTAATATTAAAGATTGGAATTAAGCTAACAATAGCAAGACTCTCAACCTTGTTGGGGAAAATTATCTTCTTGTCTAGTATGGGCCTATTGACTTGGGCCCTAATCCTGCAATCCTGTGTTACAAATTTGTATAATTTTCCTCACATTCTTAAAGTAATTCATGTGCATAAATATTTGTAGGATTGGCACCTAAACTTGTAATTTGAGAGAGAAATTTTGTCCGAAGTGGTATATGTCTGTGTCCTCTTCTCTCAGTGACATGAAGCCATCCAATAATCCAGGAATAATCCAGGCAATCCAGGAAGTTTTTGGAGAGCATTGGGGACAACTTCCTGGTGCAAGTGTTGGAGCAGCCATTTTCTTCTTGACCTGATGCTCACAAACAGGGATTAATTAAGGGGAAATGTAGTAGTGGATGGCAACTTGGGCAGCAGTGATGATTGAGTTCAGGATACTGAGAAAAGGAAGGATGAAAAGCAGCAGAGTAAGGGCCTTGGACTTCAGAAAGGTAGACTTCAACTCAGTCAGGAAACTCATGGGCAGATCCCCTGGGAAGCCAGACTAAGAGGGACAGGAGTCCAAGAGAGTTGGTTGTTCTTTAAAGAAACCTTACTAAAAGTGCAGGAATAAACCATCCCAATGCACAGGAAGACTAGCAAGTATGGCAGAAAACCAGCTGGTCTTAGCAACAATCTCTTCAGTAAACTAAATCACAAAAAGGAATCTTGTAAGTGGAAACTTGGACAAATAACTAGGGAGGAGTATAAGAACATTGCTCAGGCATACAGGGATGAAGTCAGGAATGCCAAAGCACAATTGGAGTTGGGATGTGAAGGGGAACAAGAATGGTTTCTACAAATATGTTGGGAGCAAGAGGAGGATCAGGGAAAGTGTGGGTCTCTTATCGAATGGGGGAGGCAACCTTGTGACAGAGGATGCAGACAAGGCTGAAGTGCTCAATGCTTTTTTCACCTTGGTCTTCACATGCAAGGTCAGCTCCCAGACTACTGCACCAGGCAGCACAGTTTGGGAAAGAGGTGAGCAGCCCTCAGTGGTGAAAGAACAGGTTAGAGACTACTTAGAAAAGCTGGATGTGTACAAGTCCATGGGGCTGGATGGGATGCACCCGAGGTGCCGAGGGAGTTGGCTGATGAGATTGCAGAGCCCCTGGCCCTCATCTTTGAAAACTCATGGCAATTAGGAGAGGTCACAGATGATGGGAAAAGAGCAAAAAAAATGCCTATATTTAACAAAGGGAAAAAGAGGATCCAAGGAACTACAGACCAGTCAGCCTCACCTCAATCTCTGGAAAAATCATGGAGTAGATCCTAAGCACTTGGAGGAGAAGAAGGTGATTAGGAACAGTCAGCGTGAATTCACCAAGGGCAAGACATGCCTGCCTAATCTGATTGCCTTTTAAGATATGACTGGCTCTATGGACATGGGGAGACCAGTGGATGTGGTGTACCTTGATTTTAGCAAGGCTTTTGATATGGTCTCCCACAGCATTCCAGCAGGCAAGCTAAGGAAGTACAGGCTGGATGAATAGACTGTAAGGTGGATAGAGAACTGGCTGGAGCATCAGGCTCAAAAGGTAGTCAGCAATGGCTCAGTATCTAGTTGGCAGCTGGTATAAAATGCAGTGCTCCAGGGGTTGGTCCTAGGGCTAGTTTTGTTCAGTGTCCTCATCAGCAACCTGGAAGATGGCACAGAGTGAACCCTCTAGCTAGTTTGCAGATGACACCAAGTTGGGGGGAGTAGTAGATATGCTGGAAGGTAGGTTTCAGAGAGACCTAGACAAATTGGAGGATTGGGCCAAAAGAAATCTCATGAGGTTCAACAAGGACAAGGAAAAAGTCTTGCACTTCAGATGGAACAGTCCCATGCACCAGTACAGGCTGGGGGCTGACTGGCTGGGCAGCAGCTCTGCAGAAAAGGACCTGAGGGTTACGGTGGACAATAAGCTGAATATGAGCCAACAATGTTCCCTTGTTGCAAAGAAGGCTAACGGCATACTGGGCTGCATTGGTAAGAGTGTTGCCAGTAGGTCAAGGAAAGTGATTATTCCTCTCTATTGAGCACTGGTGAGAGCACATCTGGAGTACTGTGTTCAGTTTTGGGCCCCCCGCTACAGAATGTATGTGGACAAACTGGAGAATCCAGTGCAGGGCAACAAAAATGGTGAGGGGGCTGGAGCACAGGACTTATAAGGAGAAGCTGAGGGAACTGGGTTTCTTTAGTCTAGAGAAGGGAAGACTGAGGGGGGATTTAATAGCAGCCTTCAACTACCTGACAAGAGGTTTGAAAGAGGATGGAGCTGGATTGTTCTCAGTGGTGGCAGATGACAGAACAAGGAGCAATAGTCTCAAGTTGCAGCAAGGGAATTTAGGTTAGATCAGGGGTGGGCAATTATTTTGGCTGGAGGGCTTCTTAACATATTTTGGTGAGCTGTCAAATGCCGCATGGGAAGCCCTGCCCCTTGGCAAATGCCCTGCCACCTAGTCACCAGCTTGGGATCAGCAGTCCTGCCCCTAATCTCTGATCTTTGCCACCAGGAATCCCTCCCCTTTCCCCTAGAAGTACTTCTTTTGGGAAGAGGGTTTGCCATCTTAGATCCAAAAAAAATATATATATACTAAAAATCAAACATCCATAATAATATATTTTAATTTAATTAAAAAAATATATATTTTGTCCTTATTTGTGTTTTTGTGCTGTATATATAGAAGTGACTGCATAATAGCTCAAAATGAAGTCTTACTCTTGTATATTGTGTGGGGTCTGGAGGGGTGTGGGGAGGGGAGGTATGTGGGGTGGGTATGAGGTTTGTGGGGAGCTGTGAGTGTGGATGTGGGTGGGTGGATATGGGGTTTGTGGTGGGGGTGTGGGGGGTGTGGAGGGGTAGGGTGGCTGTGTGTGTGTGTGTGTGTGTGTGTGTGTGTGTGTGGGTGTATGTGTGTGGTGGGGGGGGTGTAGCACTGAGTGGAGCTCTGCCCAGAAGCACACAGGTGTGTGGGGTGTGTGATTGTGTGTGGGAGAGGGTGTGGTTGTGGGGTTTGTGGGGGAGGGGTTTGAGGGTATGTGAGGTATGCATGGGAGCCTCAGTGAACACCCCCCTGAGCACACCCACCCTGGTGGAAGAGAGGGCACCCTGTGACACCTCCCTTCCACCGCCAACAGCGCACGGCCCCAGCATGCCCCACACCCACACCGCCTGATTGTGGCTTATCCTGCTACCCTTGGGCATGCAGTGGGGCTCAGGTGTCTCTTTCCAGCTGCTGCCACTGGCCCCAGCTCCATGGTAGTGGCAGGGACCAGCACGCACAGCCCCAACCCCATGTTTTCCCATGCCAGCTTCAGGCTTGCCCATCTAGCAGGATGTGCCATGGCCAGGTGGTGCTTCAGCAAGGCAAGACTGAGGGACCTCCCATGGGCTGGACAAAGCCCCTCCAGGGGCCAAATTTGGCCCATGGACCATATTTTGCCCATCCATAGGTTAGATTTTAGGAAGAATTTTCTCACTAGGAGGGTAATAAAGCACTGAAACAGGTTACACAGAGAGGTTATGGACTCTCCATCCTTGGAAGCTTTTAAGATCCAGCTAGACGAAACTTTGGCTGAGACTGTCTAGTTGGGGATAGTCCTGCCTTGAGCAGGAGGTTGAACAAGATGACCTCCTGAGGTCCCTTCCAGCCCTAATTTTCTATTATTCTATGAACACTAGCTTGCATTCACTTAACTATAAATATGTGTAATAATTTTCCTCTTGACTCTAGTGAAGAGCTTTGAATGCTTATTTTTTATTATTGATGTCTGAGCCTTTAAAAGGCTTAGAGGTAATCTGCAGGCACGCATCTAAAATTTCATGCTTATCAAAAGTTTATCTTAGCTTCCCTGCTTTCTAAACTTAGCTCCATCTCTTTCTTGTCAGATGATTTTCTTTCTGTTCTACTTTAGGGCTAAGCACAGACAATCCAAAAGCCCAAGGCTGAATCGATTCAGTCTTTGCAGGTTAGTCTAAGCCATGTAAACTGACTGATAAGCAAGAGAACAGGCATTCACTTTTGATTCCAGAAATTCAGCCACATGCCTACAGTGGCCTGCTGGTGGGTGCTAGAATATGCTGCCTTGCTCTGCTGGATCAGGCAGCTTGGGCCAAGGCTAGTCTACCTACCCTGCTAGGCAGGGTGGGGTTTGCAGTACAAATGCAAATCATCCTGGGATACTAGGGGACTGAGTTAATTTGAATCTGGAGGGGATCTGGCACAGAATTTCAATAAACTGATTTAATCTAAATCAGTTAGGTCTCACTGCATCCATCAAGATATATCTTAAACTGGTTTCAGTCATCTCGAATGTGGTTTATGTACCCTGAATTTCTGTTGTGTACAGATTTGAACCAGTTTCTGATCACTTATACCAGCTTATTTGTAACTTGTGTCCCTAGCCTAGAAGAGACCCTCAGCTCTTCTCTCTTCTTACACAGACAGCTCTATAGTCCCTCCACAGCCCCTGGCTGCCTTCCTTCTCACAATCACCTCCCTAATATGTCCCTTTCTTTCCTCTTCCTTTCATATTCTTTTCTCTGCAACCACCAACTTGAACAAAACCTTCAGCTTCCAGTGTACCAAAACACTGCCAGCTCACTTTCCCCAAGAGAGTCTTTTTTGTCCTCACCCTCAACTTCAGTGAATCTTGTAAAGTGTTGGGCTCCCCCTGGAAACATGAATATCTTCACAGTCCCTGGGATGCAAAGTTACCTTTGCTGCTTAGATACAAGAGGGTTCTCTTGTCAAGAGTCCCCCTCAGTCTTCATTGTGCCATAGCACACATGAAGTTTTAAAGTTGCAGCCTCTATGGTCTAGAAGAAAGGAAGAAAAGCAGTTGTTTTGAGCAGAAAAGGAACTGATGTAGGTGAGCTGGGTGTTTTAACAGAAAGATGGCAGGATGAATAGAGCTGGAGAGCTCCTACATCTAAAGGAAGAAAGAAGGAACTGGGTAGGGAGCCACTATGTGGTGAAGAAGTTTGGAAAGGAAAAAAGATATGATTTTAGCGGAAAGTGTTTGTATATAGCCTGTGCAATAGATTCACTTCTTTTTGAGTTTTCTCTTTATTTAACAGGGTCTGTGACCCTGGGCATCCCAGACCACTTGAAGTCTTGTTATGGTGCAGTTCAGTTCAGATGAAGTTTGTCCATCTTTAGCTTTTGAGCAGTCTGTTACGTATCATTTTCATAGTCACATGTGTCTTGCAAATTCTTCATACACAAAAGATAGACCTGACAGAGTGAAAGAGCTCTAATATTGTTTCAGTGCCCCAGCTGCTGTATCTAGCATTAACTCCGTGTGGTGAAAACTGTTGTCAGATGTTTTTCTTCGCTACAAATTCAGTTCTAAAAACCTTATTCTTTGATTAGTTGAAATCTGTTTCCAAACTGTAAAAAGCTCATTCCTTATATTATGTACTAATCTCCTCCAGAACAAATACTTTTAAAAGAATCAAAGTCTTTTTATATAAACAGACAAAACCCAGCATCTTAAACCAGTTGGTATCTGTTTTTATGCTCATTATTTTACAAGGGCTGAAGTGATGTTTAGGAAATGTCAAAATAAAAGAATTGCTTCCAAGCTGGATTGGAAGCCTGTAGGTTGAGTTCCAGTTCAAAACATTTTTCTATGGCCAGGGTATGAACCCCTGAAAAGAGAATATTTTGAAGAGGCAGGGATTTCTTATGGTCATATCTTTTATTAGATCAACTGTATAGTTGGGATAGAGTTAGACAGGCCTGATGAAGAATGTCTTGCATTCAAAAGCTTGTTTAACTCTATCCCAACTACACAGATGATCAAATAAAAATGATCACCCTAAGAAAACCTTGCTTCTTACATTATTCTTGGATCATCACAGCTACAAAATCACTTTATAACTACCATTATATTTTAAAGAAAATTGTTATGATACCAAAATGAAATGCATGTTCTACTAAACAACAGGAGTTTCACAATGTATGTGAAACTATGACTCACAGCTTAGAAAAGCTCAGCCTAGCTCCTCTTAACTGAACCAGAAGGAGTTCATCCCCTCCCAGGAGAACACATGGGAGGCTCAGGTCAAAAATGTGACTTTGAGGGATATTAGAATAGGGTCCCCTAATCCATTTAGGGTTTTGGTGAAGATGTTGCTTTCACATATTCACTTTTGTTTTTTGCAACAGAAGCTATTAAATAGCATTATCGTATATCCTGGGGGTTTTTTTAGTTTTAATTAAGAGAATATGTAATTATTTATGTATGTTTATTCCCTCTTTTCCCTTTCAAAAAGTTCCAGTGCAATATTGAAATAAGTTTCTAGCCCTGGTTAAATTGCCAGACAAGAGAGCTGGACCTCTATAATAATGTTTCCAGATTTTTTAAATATGTATTTAAAGTTACTATTAGTAGGCCAAAGGTTATTTGGGAGATGTTCAAAGCTTTAATCCCCATAGCAATTATGGTTTAACCAGAAAAAGGACAGTAGTGTTAGGATTTGGTCCCCAGAGTCATTAGTAGTTTAGTTATATTTCTAGATTAGACAGAACCTCAGGCTTGTAATATCTGGCACCCAGTTCTGAACAGAATAATCATATTATGTTCTGGGTAGAGTATGTGCTCAGACAGTAGCTAGTCAGTCAGTGTTGTTTATCCAGATCCAGTTCAGCACCCACTTAATTTAACAGAAGTGTCTGACTTTAAAGTACTTAAAAGGTCAGGTTGTAGGAGATTAAATTTCACTTGTAAGTCCTAAAACTAGCATGGCCAGTTAAGTTGATTAAAGTCAATGTGCTGGTGGGAACCCTTTCAGAGTATCCAAAGAGTTCCCAGAGGGGCAGTGAATTGTATTAGTCAAAACTATTTTATGCCATCCCTTCACCTCTCGCTACTCTTCCTGTTGCGTAAATACAGTTTAGAATTTTTTTTTTCAGTTTCAGAATTGTGCTTTGTACAAAGCACATAAACCATGCTGCAAAACTTTAACAAGATGCCCAGTCTTAAACAGCAAAATTAAGATTCCCCTGATACTATAAAGCTACTTCAGCCACCTTTGTACTGCTCCCCTCCCAAGCCTGGGAGATAAGGTGTGTAGTTGTGTTAGGGGTATAACTGAAACAGTCTTCAGCTGGTGAGTGTCCTCTTGTGGCCATTCTAGACAAGGCAGAATTTAGAATATTCTTGACATCTCCAGATTGAGGGCTGCTCTAAACTGTATCTACAGCTAAACCAGCCTTCTGCAGCCTCCTGGTTGGGGAGGTATAGCCAACTCTTAAGCATCTCCCCTTCATCCTTAATTCCGAGTTCTCACTGGATAAGTACAAGCAGTCAAAAAGTCAGAGGCTGAATCAACTAAGTCTTTGCAGATTAGTCTAAACTGCACAGATTAAATTGAAACAGAAATTAACATAGAGTTTTACCTTTGATTCAGGAAATGCAGCCACATGCCTGCAATGGCTCAGGCCAGAAGCCAGGGAGCACTAGAGCACAGTTCTCTGGCTGTATGTTCACTTCCTCTTCCTGCTGCCCTCAAAGTCTCTGTGATTTTCAGTCCAGAATTACAGTAGCAGGACTCTGCAGAGTTGCTCATCACTTTCTCTTCCTGCTTCCAGGTACCTCTGGGATTTGTAGTCCACAGTTGCAGCCAGCAGTAAGATTGAGCAGGGGGAGGGGTGTTTAACTCCCCTCCCTGATCCCAGCCCCCAGCTTGGGTTTGCCTGGGGGGTGGTCCCCCCTTGCAGACTGGGCTGCTTGCCACCCCCCCCTGCCACCCCCCTGGCCCCCTTGTCAGCCAGCCCTCACTGCTCCAGCTAGGAAACAGAGGAGCAGGGCCAGCCCTTTTCTCTGGAGCAGACAGCCCAGCCCTGCCCAGCCCAGGGCTGGAAAGCATGCTGAGATGCTGGGGTACTATGATTTAACTTGAACCAGGAAGGGATCTGGGACAGAAATTTCACTAACTGGTTTGATCCAAATCAGTTAAGTCTGGTACTACATTCAATCAGGTTTCTCTCAAACCAGTCTTATCCATTTTGAAATTGGCTTATGTGCACTGAGCTTCTGTTCTGTTACAGGTTTAAACCAGTTTCTGATTACTTAAACTGGTTTATATGTAACTTCTGTCCCTAGCCACTGGGTTTAGCAGAAGGTTGACCACTGCTGGAGTTTAACTAGTAGCATAATGAATCCATCTACAATGCAAAAAATCACTGTGTCAGAACAGTCTTTAGCATGGCAGAAAGCAGGGTAACTTATAGACTAACTTGTTGAGAGAAGTATAGGCTTTTGTAGGATGCAGCTTATTTCATCAGATATCAGACAAAATAGGCTGTAGCCTGTGAAAGCTTATGCCTCTATTTGGGTTGTTCTTTAAGGTACCATCCTTCCCTGCCTTCTCCTTAACTTCAGGCTAATGTGGCTGATTACTCATCTGTATTCAACATGGTTAACCCCTAATACTGTTGGAGCCTGAAGTTCAGATGGGAACAACTGTTGTTTTTACCCATGTAATATATTATTTGACAGTAATATGAGATTGAATTTTTCTCTTCTGCTGGTTATATCTAAGAGTATGTTACAGTCTTATATATTGTATAATGTTATAAAGAATGTTGATGACAGGGTTGTTTGAAATATATTTTAAAACCACATTCTGTTTTAACACTAGACAAATTTCCCCTGTTCACTGCATTAAACTTTAGGCTCTGTCTGCCAGAACCACAATGTTTTGTTCCATAGCCAAATAATGTATGCTGTTGTTTCTTCTATAGTCCAATATTAGGCCTTTATTTAGTACATGATACTAATGCAAAATATTTAGCTGGATACTGACCTTGCTACAGTTCAGAGTAAACTCCACCAAGATGTTCCTTAAGTTATTTAATTCACTGCAACTACATCCCTGTTAATTGACCATTTATAATCCAGTGGAACCATAACAATGACCTCTCCACTAAAAGGAAAGTAATAGAGTATCACCCTGACATGGAGCAAGCCCACCTTGAAAGCACTGACATTACTAGTACCCAACTAATTCCCCACTGAGTTAGAAAAGATGTGGTTTATATTAGTGACCTGAAGAAGGTTCATGCCCTTTGGGAAAAGTTTGGTCCCTGGAATGGCAGTGTGATTAATGGTTTATTTACAGCACTGACATCCAGGCTGTCAGAACTCTTCATCAACCTTTGATGTAAAACACACTAAGAGGCCTTAGGTCATTCTTATCTGCTCAGAGAAGAGAAATCAGAAATGAAGAATGGTTGGGTATGGTTAACATTCTAGCACTAACACTCTCCACTATGGGAACAATGCAAGAAAGCTACAGGGTCACTGCTACTTCACTGGCTGGAATGGCAAAAACATACAACCAAAACAGGTAATATTTCATTCATGTTTATGCATATTACAGCAAAGGAGTAACAGAAACAGGGAGCACAGTCCTGAAGGAATAGATGAATTCTCATATCAAGCTTCCTGAGGGTTAGGTTTATTCAAGTGTTCAAGTAGTGAATACCTCAGTTTGGCATGAAATCACATTTTGAAGTGGGTTTATTCTAATATGTTGCATAGGCATTTTTATAATAATCAAAAACATAATACCTATTTCTGAAAAACTTTCTAGTCCTGATTGATTCAAATTTATCTGCCTGCTGAATTGACTGAGTGAAACAATTTGATTTTTCTAAAAGCTTCCTTAGAGAAAGTTGTACTATACTTAAGAATCTCATATGTCCTGGTTTTAGTGGACCATAACTTTAATGTGATACTAATATGATAGTACTAAACTAGCTTCAGTCCACACCTTTACAAGATGGGCACCTGCTCCTTATTACACAGAACGTTAGCTATAGGGATCTATCTGTTCTCTTGTCCCATCCAGTATCAATTTCATAGGAATCAATCCAGAGAAGCTTTGAAATAACATGAGCTAATATATCAGCAGCACATAGATGATACACTGGCTCTACATCACTTTCACAAAGGTCATGGTCATCACTAAAATATCAGCAAATACTCATGATTGTCCAGCTTACATGGGGCAATCAGTAGTTGGATAAGGAGTAGTTGGCTGAAGCTGAATTCAGTTAAGAAAAGAACTAGGGCTCTCAGGGAAAGGCAAATATTTCGAAGCTCTTTCACTTCTTGTAGCATTTCCATCCATTAAGAGGTTTTGCGTTTGGTTGTCAAAATTGTTCACATCCTTTGAGTTTACTTAGGCTCCTCGTTACCACCCTCTGGATGGTCAAATGCTATAGCTATGGTCCCATAAAATGTTCATTTCAATTTATGGCTGTCACAGAGATACACAACTTGTGTGTTTGATTACTATAGTGGAATGTGCCTAGAAATGAAACTGTTGGCCTTAAAAAGCTTCACTTAGTTCAAAGCACAGTAGCCTGCTTACTCCACAGTAGGCATATGAAAGCATGGTACACTGGAGATGTACTCTTTCACTGGCTTCCTGAAGAATACACAGAATGACTCAAGGATTCCATTCTCCTCGAAGCGCTTTATCAGAGTGACCCAATCAACCATGCCAGTGGTGTTCAATCTTCTGGTCAGGTGGGGCCAGATGAGTAGCACAGGGCCAATCTATGGGTCAGATTGGGCCCTGCACTGCCCCCCACATACTAAGATCAGACCCTGGGGCCCCACCCCACCCCACCCCACCCCACCCCTACCCAGCCATGTACACCAGGATAGGGACCCCACTTCTGCCTTCTGTGGTCCAGTCTTGCATGCTAAGATGAGGTGCTAGGGCCTCACACTGCCCCTGCCCAGCCTCACAAACTAGGATCAGGACTCTGCATGCCAGGATTGGGCCTGGGGTCACACATCATCCCTGCCTAGCCTATGTGCCAGAATCAGGCCCAGCACTGCCCTTCATGCTCAGTCCAGCACACAGGGCCATGCTCCCCAGCCCACAGGGCTCTCCATAGGAAATTTGAGAGCAGGGGAGCAGTGGCAGTGCTCCTTCACCACCAAATTTTTAGACTCCTGGTGAGGTCTGTGGACTGCATGATCTCATGCTGAGGGCTGGATCTGGCCCCCAGGCTAGGGGTTGAGCACCCTTGAACTATGCCAAAGACCACCTCAGTCTACATGACTATGAGCTTCCAGGACAGTTATTTTCCACTGGAACTATGGATGTGTTACATCCAAAAGTAAGCTGTGTGTGTTCAAGAACCAGAGATGTCTTGACAGCAAAAGGCAAACAAGAATACCCATTGTATCAAAGTCCATACACATTGAGCACATCTACATGTGCCCCATACTGCACATTTGGTACTGCACAGACATTTAGCGAGTACTAAATGATTGCACAGTACACACTGGTACTGCATAGTCCCAGCAGCACACGGTTATTTTTAGATGCTACGGTGACATAGCTTGCCACTACAGCAGCATAGCGTCAGCATTACAGTTTGTGCCTGCCCACACTACATCATAGCGATGAGTTATGTTGTCATAGCTCATTGCTAAGGCGATCTAGAATCTCATGTAGACATGTTCATTGTGAACAAGCCCACAAGCCCTACATATACTCACCTTAATAGTTTGAAAGGCATTCAGATACTGCAGTAATGGGCAATTTAGAATAACGTAGATAGATGTGCTGGTCCAGATCTGAGAGTCTAACTAGAGTTGGACAAGTCATTTGTAATTAGCAGTGCAATCAATTTTTCTATGTTTTTGGCTTTGGGAATTGTAGATAAACAAATTGAGAAAGTTTCATTATTTTAAATATATGGAAATGTCAAATGAATAATAGTTCCTGGCTCTCAACCACTGTAAACATTTGTTTTTTGCTGTGTTGCTTAGCTGAATAAGTTGCATGATATGATTTCCCTTTCCCAATTTGGACAACTTATTTAATAAGGAGCACTTTATCAAATAGCATATCTGAATGTATCATTCTAAATGTACAGTGTTTAACTGTATAATTTGTTGCCTATTCAAGCATTTTTACTTAAATATTCATAGGAAATAAATACAAAAGAATACAGCCAGAGAAATCTTTTGAAAATTCAAATAACCATTTTGCAAATAAACCCCTGAAAAATAACTTTTTTTTAACTACTCCCCCTCTCCCCATAGAATATCTGTGTAATGGAGAGTAATGAGGCTAATGAGTCATAACCCACAAAAGCATACTCTGGATAGGGTACTTATGTGTTTGGGTATTCTCAGCTTCTCAGAGAAAGTGTCATCATCTTTCTCATTCTAAATCTTTCTCTAATCATAGACTTCTTAGGATCTGTTAAAGGGCTTTGGAGCCAAGGTTCATCTTCCAGGAACCTCAGAACAATGTGGTGCTATCCCCAGAAGCTCTCTCTTTTTCTTTGCCCCTCAGCTCAACAGTAAAGTACCCCTAGTTATTAAACTCGGTTTAACATAGCAGGGTCCCAAATTATTAAATGCCTAGTGTGTTTCAGATGTTTTGTATGGGCAATGAGCAACTGCAATGTAGAAACTGTCAGGGGAAAACTGAAGGTTTTGTCAGTCAGGGTGAGCACAAAATTGGGCTCACAGTCTAGATTTTCCCTCCCCACAATCCCATTCCCTGTTGGCAAAGAGAGGAAACACACACACGGGACTGGTAAAGGTGGAGATGAAGTCATGCTAATCATAAAATCCTAAAATAGTAGGGCTGGAAGGCACCTCTGGAGGGGATGGACAGCCTCTAGGAATGTACTGCTCTTAGATCAGGTCCCAGCTTGTGCACATGTTTGCTGGTGCCAGGAACCATGCTGGTAATGCAATGCAAGTCTGTCGGGGTGAGATCGAGGGCAGGGGGGCTAAGCAGGTCTGCAGTAGGGGTAGGCTGGGGGGCTCTGGGCAAGGTTGGTGGGATCAGAATGAGGGCTGTCAGGTCCACAGGGAGACCAACCATCTGGGAGTGTGGGTGGGAGGGCTAAAAATAGCCCAGTCAGGATGGGGTGGAGGGAGGAAAAGCTCACGCGTGGGGTTCGGTGAGCGGCTGGGCTTTCTTAACATACATTCAGCTAAGTCAGGCACAGGTTAGCCTGATATACGTCGTGTACTTCCTGAGGGTGAAGTAAATTACATTGAGCCAGCTATTATTTGCCAGACCTAAATTGCCTGAGCAGAACATGACCCCATTTAGATCGAGCTGAGTGTAATGTCTGCATATACCCTGAGAGAGATGGGAGAGTTAAAATGAGGCTTTATTACCAGACCTGTGTAAGAGACAGCACAGGAAACTGCTTGTGACTGAGTCATATCTGCTTCCTGTTTTCCTTCCTGCTCTGGCAGGTGTGATGGAAGGAACGTGCCAGGTGTATGGCACAGAGTGAGTCTCCTTGGTGCGCTGGTTATCTGTGCTGCCTTGGGAATATATTGGAGCCACAGCTCTGCCCATGCCTTCTTCACCAGCAGGGAAAGAGGAGCAGCAAATTCCTAGAGGCTACTCTCTGTCCTAGCACCAATATTACATATAGTGGAGGAGTGTAAAGGGTTCCACAGGCCTCTGTATTTTTGGACCAAAAGCTTGATTTCTGCAACTGAAATTTGGATTGAGCTTTTTCTCCAGAAATATCCTTTTAAATAACATTTTAAGTATATAATCTGTACAGCATGTCCATTACCTGACATTAGCTCCAAAGTCATAGAATCATAGAAAGTTAGGTATATAGCAGGTGCGGTCTGAGATATAGCATGGTGTCTGACAGGTGTTACTTCATATGCAACATTTCTTCAGTGCTAAAGGCTTCGGCTGTGACATACAGCAGCTGTTTCTGAAGTTCGTTCAGAGCTGCTTTAGAAAACAGCTACAGTCAGTCTGTTTTCAAACCAGACTGACTAATGCATCCTGGCCCAAGGGTGAATGTTTTGACAGCTACCCCCAAAAATGGTTCATAATTTTTCAGTAATACATCTATGAAGCATTTCATTAATAGCTATTGTGAATCCAGAGCCAGACAAGTTTCTTGCTCAGAAACAACTTAAAAAGTTTCTTTTCCCATCTGGAAGGGGTAATGTGCTAAATAGTCAAATTAACAAATGCACTGATTCATCTTTGTTTCAAGGTATTACAGCTTTGGCATTTAGTAGGAGTTTTAATTATCAAATGCCTGCAGGCGTTGGATGTTGTGTCTAAAGCCAAGCTAAAATAAAATCTAAATGTATATAATACTGTCAGACTGAAAAGTGGAACAGGAAGCAGGCACAATATTCTGTACGAGTCGTACAGACTTCCCTTGAAAAGTACAGGTTCAGAATGTGCAAAATCCTGCTCGTATTCAGGTTAAAGACAAAACTCCCATTGATTTGAATGGGAAAGTATCAAACCTAAGTATAGCTCCCTGGTAATGAAGTGAATGAACCATCTTGTATTAGGAGAAACAAGGAATTGTGATGCAATTTGTGCTCATATTTGCTTGAAATATATTGAGCATGAAGGGTTCAGCTTTGTTCCCTGTTTATTAACCCCTGGCTAAATTGCAAAAAGTAGTGTTGGTACTGGAGCTGTTTTCATACTTAAGACCTGATTCTGAGATCAGAATAAGGGTCTTAGTGTTGTTAAAATGAATGTCTTTTATATATTGTATGATGTAGTTTATTTATACACAGTACTGAGGAAGGATTTTCTTGTGGTAGAGATCATACTAGGCTGGGGCTCAGGAGATGTGTTCCTGGCTCTGCAACTTAGTTATTGTAATTTTTTTAACAATACAGTGGATAAAATACAGAAATAGTTCTGAAAAGGAGGAACTGGAACTTATGATTTCCTCTCCCCTCCCTCCGCTGCATACCTAGTCACTAAGCTAACAACCTTCTAACTCATGTTGGTAGAAAAATATGCTGGCAGCTGCTGGAGTTGAGGGATGGGGTTTTTATCAGTGAAGGGCACCATCCTGTAGTCATTACTCAGGCAAAATTAGCCTTTGCTCTCAGGTGCAAAGTAAATGTGAGAAAATCATTCCTCAGTGTAATGTATTAACAAGCACTGAGTCAGCACAGTTGCAGTTTGTTCATACTGTCATCAAGGACATTACATGTTGACTCCAGTATGATTAATAGTAATCATTATTCCTTCTGATGTGTTCAAATCCTTCATAATAAGGAAATCCCTGCAACCATATATGACAATATGTTTAATTCTCAAGCATGTACCTGACAACTTTTCTTCTTGTGTGCGGACAGTGGGAGCTTCAGTACAAGGGTGGCTCCCAAATGTTAACCCTGGAGGTATTTGACTTTCAGGAAATCAGTGATGGATCAGCACAGGAGTCAGAGGCTGAATAGTTTGAATTCAGCCCAGACTCATGATACATGTATTGGATAGTCACTGAAAAATTAACAAGAAAATTCTGTATTATGTTAAATTTTGGAAAGAGCCTCTCAGCACCACTCTGACTGAGATCTTCTAGTCTTTGATATAGAAACAATGACTTAAGGAATGTGGCCCCTTTTTCAATGTTGTTTAAACAGGGCCATAGTTAAGCCTGTTATAAAATACCTTGTAAAAAAAATAATCACCTGAAATAACAGCTCAAGTAGATATGCCTGACCTAACTTCAGACTAACTATCTCATGTGTTGGCAGAGTAACTCTGGTAGCATAAAACTCAGCCTAGGCTGCAAAAACTGGGTTGCACAAACTCCAAAAGCTGAGTGAATATTCAGGCAGTTAGCCCATCCTGAGACCCTGGTTACCACAGCTACCCTGCTGGCAATACCCAAACAAGCCAGTTTAAAGCTAGCTCATGCGTATCTCCACCAGCTGCACTCACATTAGTGACTGGTCTTAGCACATGAAAAAGGTAAAATATTACCTAAAGTAGCCTTATTAGAGGACTGAAATCAATATATAGTCAATATATATCAATATATAGGCTAGATCAATATATAGTATATTTGGGGAGAAGGGGTGTTGTATAAATATATTTAATCTAATATGACCTGATGATAGTGAGAAGCAAGGATTTTTGTGGGTGATAACTTTTATTGGACCAACAGGACTGGTGGAATAAAGTTAGATAAGCTTCTGAACGCAAGGCATAAGGTCTGAAGGAAGCAGGTATAGCAATGAATAAAAATAGTGTGTAGGGCTATGAATGTGGAGAAGAGAGAGAGTCCCAGGTAGTGACTAACTGTCAAGGGCCAGATAAGGAGTTTTTGCTTCTTGAGGAATGGTCACTTGCATCTGTAACCTCATTCACTTCTTTGGCTAGAGACAGAAATTACACACAAACTGTATAAGTAATCAGAAACCGATTCAAATCTGTAACGCAACAAACGTTGCACATAAACCACTTTCAAAATGGCCAAAACAGGTTTAAGATAAACCTAGATGCACGTAGTACCAGACTTAACTGATTTAGGTTAAGTTGGTTTATTGAAATTCTGTCCCAGATCCCCTCCAGATTCAAGTTAACTCATAGTCCCCCAGCATCTGAGCATGTTTTGCACCTCCCCTGCAGTCCCCTTCCCCTACCCCCTGCCCTGGCAGGGTGGAAAGGCTAGCTTTGGCCTAAGCTGTTTGCTCCAGCAAAGCAAGAAAGCATACTCTAGCACCCCCTGGCTTCTGGCTCTGGCCATTGCAGGCATGTAGCTGCATTTCCAGAATCAAAAGTGAATGTCTGTTCACTTGCTTATTGGTTCAATCTAAGCAGTTTGGATTAACCTGTGAAGATTGAATCAATTCAGCCTCAGGCTTTTTGACTGACTGTACTTAGCCTTTGAGAGCTTTCATGAGAACAACCTGTCCTGGCCCCGAAGGAATGGCAGCAGTAATTGTATGTGTTCAAAGATGTTCTGTTGAGGAACTGGATGTTCTATGGAGATTGGAAGTAGTGTTTAAAAATATTTCTCTTTCTAGTATTGGTCATTTCCTATGCTATTTTCTACAAATTGATTATTTAAAAATATAAATTACATTTTTTTAAATTCCATTAATAGCTCATCAAATGTAAAGTTGTAATCATCATATATTCTCAGGATTCTTTAGATTAAATTTTAATTTATAATTAACATTTTAGTAAAAGTTTAACATGGAAAGGCATAAGAACATTTCCTCAAGGAAAGCATTTGATACAGATGACCAAGCCACTGAGATAGAGGGATCTATCATATAGTAATTAAGGGTCCATCTTCCTGCATTTGCAAGTACACAGTGAACCTTGCAAAACTTGGACTCGCATTTTTGTAGCCACATAATGAATTTTGGGGTGTAGCAATGTGCCTATTCTAGGCAATGGGATAAATATCTCTATGTATTCTTGACAATTGAATAAATATATAATACTTTATAAAATGAAAGAAAACTTTGTAGGAGCCATGGATGGAAAAGGTGAATAGAGATTTTGTCTCCATAGATATTCTCATTTTTAAAAAGCACTACATTTTCTACCCAAGTAGACTACTAATTTGTTTTGCTTTATCCATTTGCCTTCAAGTTCTTAAAGACCTACGTAGTTTTCTTCTTGCCTCCTGATGTTTACGTGTCACTTTGCTTTTTGTCAATTAAGCCCCAGGGTATAGATCATACTGACAATTTTTAATCAATGCAAAAAAGTGTCTTGTTGTGACAGCAGTGTAAAACATTTGGCACTGGCAGTAGCAAGCTGGGGACTTCAGAGGGTAAAAAGGTCATTTGTTACATTTGCTTAAATCCATTCTTTTTGTATTTCAAAAGGCCACTGGAATGTGTCATGAGCATTTGGAAATTGCTGCTTTTGCCTTCAAGGTATGTTGAATTTTGCTGTGGAGAATGACTATAATGCTTTAAAATCTTAACTGACCATCAACATTTCCAGATGTGCAACAAGGACTCAACAGTTTCTCAAAGCTCCTTTTCAACAACAGAGCAGTCAGCAAAATGGTTCAGAACATATGGAAAAGGCACCAAGTATCTGACCTTCTGCTGGAAGAGACCTTTATTTGAGATCTGTCCAGTGTGTATCTTACATAGAAACCAGTACCAAGTTTACAAAGCAAAAGCACATTTTGGCTTCATTATTGAAACAAGTTGTAGTCCCTGACTCTCCAAAAAATGAGGACTCTAAAAGTTAGAACAAGCTAAGGCATTTGAAACAGAACAAATCTAACATGCCTTTATCCAAGCTATCCAAAAGGTCTTATTTAAATGAAATTTCAAGGAAATATTCAGGTTCAGGAGACAATATATTTGTTAAAGAATTCCTGTAAAAGCCATTAGGTAGTCTGTTTTCTTTTGGTACATACATCTACTAGAATATTATTTTATATATTTTTTCCTGTTGCAAATCCTTTTGCAGAATACAAAAAATGCATATTCTTTATTGGTGAGAATAGAACAACTTTATACAAACTAAGTAATTATTGCAAAAAAGTATGTGCACACACAAACACGTATCTGTATCTACATATGATTATCCACTGCACTTGTCTAGTATATAATTTCTAATACATTATCTTCATCAAAACAATGGGCTCGCTTTCTTCTCTCCCTTTGTGTTCCCTAACAAAGCAATATACCTTGACATGCAGAAACTCTCCCAAATAACATGCAAACAAAAACCTAAAATGTGATTTAGTGCTGAAGTATTATAGCAGTAAATGAAGATTCAGGAAATGGCCTGTCCCAAATACATAGCTAATAATGGGCATTTAAAGTACTATTGCAATAAATTAACTGCTCACTCTAGGCCCTAATATAGGAAACTGTTTTTTAGTGTTTCAGAATTCCAGAACTGACATAAGCATAATCTAGACCAATGTCTCTATTGCAATAAGGTCCTGTTTTAACTTTTTAACAATGTCCTATAAAATTTATTATTATAATTTAAAAGAGGGTGTTATTAGTTACTACCAAACCCCAGTAATTACATGTTTGTCTACTAAGAAGAAAATTTCAGCCAATTCTGTTTCTGAATCATCAGCAGCAGGATTAGTAATCAACAGGAATTACTTCTAGGGAATGGCACTGGATGCCTGGATGATGAAGTAATTTTTATTGCTCTATTAATTTTACCCATAAAATATTTTCACTTGATTCAGTCCATAAAGTATTGCCAGATTCTCTGGTGTGGTTTGGCATGGACACTTATGTTGTGTTGCTAGCACAAAATGGCTCTAAAGTTAAAGTAGACAGTCCAGGAAAGATCACTTGAGCATAAAGATGATCCTCCAGTGGTATACAATCAGTGAAGGTACCCTTTACCAGTTTTGTTTACTGCAGTCATCCCAGCAGGAAAACCAGAGTGTATGATGAGAGAAAACAGGTTTGCATAGTCCTACTGAATGCCAATTCCTGCTACACATTTTGCTCTTACAGACATTTGCTGGTGGTATAAGTTAGAACAGCCCTCACTTTGCTCAAATCAAATACAGTGGCACAAAATTACAGAAGGATCACACCTTACACTCATACACCTGACATGTCAGCCACACTCCAGAATCTGAACAACACCATTCAATATTTGTTTTTTGTTTACATGTCTTCCAAGCTCCCTCTTATAGTTAATGTTTACGTGGTTTATTACTTAAATGCAATGTGGCCAAAATGCATGTAAATACAAAAGCTAAAACTAAAAAAAGATTGCACTCCTTTTCTTCACCCTTCATATTACTTGGCAAATGTCAATGCTCTGGATCATGGTATACACACAAGGGGCACATCCAGATGAGTGCGCACATGCCTCTTGCTGTGTCTCAAACCCCTTTGAGATGGATCAAGAGGCATGTATGGGAATGAGAAAATGTTCCCCACATTGCAAATTTGACCCCTGGGGACAAAATTAGACCACCGGGGTAAAAAAAAAAACTGCTCCAGAGAACAGCAGAGCAAAGCACAGTCCCTGGAGGAAACAGAAGTCAGTCCTCCAGAAGAGATGCTCTGGTTTCAGCCGAAGCATCTCTTTGGTGCTCCTGCTGCCCCTGGTGATGTCCAAGGTGAGTTAGGGAATGGGGGTGGGGGAGTTTATGGGGGTGGGTGTGAGTGCGTCTGAGGGATGGCAGGGAGATGTTAGGGGGGGTGTTGGGAGTGGAGGGGTTTGTTGGGGCTATGTAGAGTTGCGGGGGATGTCGGGGGGGGGTGTAGGGAGTGGTGGGAGGGATGTCCCCAGGACTGCTTGAGGCGAGTGGCGGGAGCAGCCATGATGAAGCTGGCAGCATGTGGAGGGACCAGGCCCAGACTGGTGCGGCTCGCTAGTCCAGCTTTGCACCGGAGCGGGTCGCATGGCTTCGGGAGGTGTGCACAGGAGCCATGCCTCCAGAGCCATGTAACCTGCTCCGGTGCAAAGTTGGAATAGCGAGCTGCACAGGGTCTCATCACACGCCACTACCCCACAGGCACAGTGGAGCCCAGCCAGGTCCTGCTGGCCCTGGGGCTGCTCTGCCACCCGGCCAGGTTGGTCCTGCAGCACACAGTCCCTACGTGCCACAGGACTGGCCTGGCCAGGCAACACAAGTGGTCCCAGGGCCAGCAGGACCTGGCTGAGCTTGGCATGTGGTCCCCATGCACAGTGGTGGGTCCTGCCATCATAGGACCAACTCGACCAGGTGGCAGAGTGGCCTCAGGGCTGGCAGGCCCCAGCTGGGCTCGGCACACAGTCCCCGTGCACTGTGCTGGATCCTGATGCCATGGGTCCAGCCCAGCTGGGTGGCAGAACAGCCCTAAGGCCAGCAGGACCTGGCTGGGCTTGGCACACAGTCCCCGAGAGCTGGGAGCTGGCAGCAGTGGGCTCAGAGTGTTCCACTCCCGCCGCTGCTGCAGGAGGTAAGTTATGGGCCCTGCAAGGTGCCTGGAACACTTTGTGGAGGGGCTGTGGCCCTGCAGGGTGCCTGAGACCCTGTGCAGGGGGGGGCTGTGGCCCTGCAGGGTGCCTGGGACCCTATCCCTATGCAGGGGGGCCTATGGCCTTCCAGGGGGGAGCTGGAGCCCTGTGGGGGGGGGCATTCCATGTGCTATGTGGGGGGACTGTACACTGTGGGGGTCAGGGGAACCACCCCTCCTGAGCCCCCCCACAAGGTCCCCCACACCCACAGTCCCCCCCAGCAATTGCTCCACACCTACTCACACACCCACCTGCCTTCCCCCACACCCTTTCCCACCCCCTTCCTGCAAACACCACATCCTCCCATCACACACCCATCATGTGCAAAGAAAACCAAAAGCACACATCAACACATATAGGTATTTAGAATTTATTTTATCATGATGATAGAAAAACTGGTAGGCTTCCAAATTGCTTTAACACTGTCAATATACCAATTAAGCATTGCCCGACTAATCACTCCCTCTCTCTCTATAGATGTGTGTGTGTGTGTGTGTGTGTGTAGAGTGGCCTTTTGTTTTAATTGTGGAAGAACATGGATTTTGGGATATTATTAAAAATGGATTTGGGATGCTGCTGCAGCAGTCCAGCTGGAACAAGGGGTAGTGTCCCCAGATACCAATTGGCCAGGCCTCAGGAACTCCTGAGAGCAAGTAGCCCTCAGCTACTTGCCAGGGCAGCTTTTTGTACTGATGGGGCCAGGACAGGGCAGCTTTTTATACTGCTGGGGACAGCACAGGTGCTGGCCCTGGCCTCTAGCTCCCCTGGCTGCAGATCTGGGAGGAGCCAGGCAGGGTTATTTTGCCCCAAGTGGCACAATTTGCTCCACAACAAAGTGCATGTCTGAGCACGTGCACTGAGGCAAAAAGCCCTGGCTCAAATTTGCACCACTTCTATTTGAGCTGCTGCAAATGCACATGCTTGCATGTGTGGACACATCCAAGAGGTCTATGTGACCATCATACCAAGATCTCTAGTGCATACACCTAGGCAAGAGGCAGCCTTAAACTTACCATCCCCTCCTTAACCCATCGAGACAGAGTCCAAAGGCCAGACTGAGTCCAGACATTCAGTGCCTTCATATAGCTTTTGGTTAAGTACAGACAGTCAAAAAGCCCAAGGCGGAATCTATCCAATCTACACAGGTTTCTCTAAGCTGAACAGAATGAACATTCACTCATCAGCTGGGCGAGGCAGGAAGATGCCTGCATTGGCAGATGCCAAAAGGTTGTGGGCACCCTCACACACCTCCCAGAGTGCTGGACATTGCCAAGGACAACCAAGCACAGCCAAATGGCTGGGCCATCCCTCATTGACTGTAAGGCACATGCCTCCCCCTGCTGCCCAGTCAACTTTCAGGCAGCTGGCAGCTGCAGGCAGCCATCAGAGGGAGGCAAACAGAGGGTTCCCCAAGCTTTGTCTGGTCTGGGGGTCCACCCAAGACAGGACAGAGGCCATGGAGAAGCAGGGCTTGTGAGTTGCTGGGGGAAGGCAATGCCACTGGCATACCCTACATTCTCAGCCATGTTGGCGGGACACAGAGTGTCCCACCCCCTCACATCTTAGGCCAGGACCCTGTACCAAATTGGCTCTGGACAGGGCTCACAGGATTTCCACCCCTGGAACCAGCACCAAATTCCTGGGTGAAGCTGCTTTTCTGCAGCCGCAAGAGTATAGCTGTCTCCTCTTCCTCCCCTCCAGAGTGGGGCCAGACACACCTAGAGTGAGGCCCCTGAGCTCAGGGCATGTAAGGCCCTGAGAACCTAACGAGGGGGGGCAGAAGTATGTGGCTTGGAAATGAGCTAGTGGCTGAGTTCAGCCCAGTGTGAGGCTCAAGGCTGGTGACTGTGTAGAGTAGGGTGCACAGAGGCACCTGAAAAGCTGTGTGTGGGCTAGCTGGAGAGTGAGTAGCCAAGCCTGAAGGTTGTGGAGTCATGGAGTAGGGTGAGTTGAGAGTGGCCCAGTGAAGGGCAGTATAAATGAGGCCCTGTGAGAGGGGGTGGAGTGCAAGAGAGAATGCTACAGGTCCAACAAGGGGCAGAGTTTAGCCCGGCCCTGAACTGCTATTATCAACTTATGATGCCATCCGTGAGGTATGGGACATGGTAAGGGAAGGTTGGAGCTGTCTGTAAACCCCTTGGCATTGGGGTATTAAATGGGCAGCCTCACACTTATTACAACAGGGATCCCAACAAGTCATGGCAGGCGAGACAAGGCAGACAGCCCTAGATGAAGTGGCAGGCCGATATGGTTGACCAGCCATGTGTAGGCACTCTCATCACAACTGGTTTCCAATCACCTAAACCATAAAAAGTGTAATGTCTGCACCTGGCCTTTATGTATGTTTATAACCTTTTTAGATTGTGGTCTCTTTGGGTTAGGGACAAGGTTTTTCACTGTTTGCACAGATAGTGTATAGTATCTTTTGAGATCTACTGGGCTTCAGATAAATAATATCCAGGTAGTAGGGTTTTTTTGCACTTCTGTACAACTGTAAAAATAAAATTATTTTTAAAACTATTAGCCTTTCTTATTTCAACTCCATACCAGAAGTTCATTTCCAATTTTGCTGCTGATGCAGCTGAGTTTGAATTTTTCCTCAGCATGTATGTTATAGCTATTTGAAGAAAAAATTATTGACTTTTTGTAGACAACAAAATGAATTATATTCATCATGTCACTACATTAATTAAAACAGCAGCACTAGTACAAAGTCTGTACTCTTTTGGTGGGCTGCCCAAAGTCAATATTTTACATACCTAAACACTATATGTGGAAAAATATATAGGATATACAGTGTAATTCAGTTTCAAAATCACTTTTGGGAGTAATTGGTTGTCTGGTTTCAATCTTCCTTCTGAAAGGTCATTTATGTTGATTTATTTGTCTTTCACTTTGGTTGATCCACTGGTCACTCATAGGATTCTCAACACTAGGTTGGAAACTATTACTATGATGCTGTCCAAAAGTAACTGAGAATATTTACACTGTGGAGTAACTTCTGACATAAGAAGTCACTCTTGGATTTATTTGCATGAAAGTTTGAACTAGTATAATTTAAGATGTCAGTTTAAATCAGTATAGTTAAACTGTTGCAAGACCATATCAGAATACTCTTATTTCATCTTAAGTGTGGCGTATTAAACCAAGATAAATCAATTATGAACAGGTTTAACTATGCCATAGTAAGCCATTCTTACACAGCTCTGAAGTTTATCCCCAGAGAGTCTAGCACTGGTTTAACTGTAGTAGATTAAAAATTGTAGCAGAGACAAAGTTTTGGCTTTGTATTAGATCCTTGTTAGAATTCACTCTGTCTTTCTGCCAGGGAAGTCATGCTTTAATATTTCTGTCTTGTTTTGGAATTTTTCCATTTAATAATAGATTAACATGATGTGTTTATTCAAAAGTAGTGAGTTAAAGATGGCTTATCCAAACTGATGCTTGGATTTTCATTATTATATTTTAGTCACCTCTTTTTGAATCCTTGTGCATCATCACAGGCTGATAATTTTTAATTATTATTAGTGCTCTGACCACCAAGCCACCCTGTCTCTGGGAGGATTCTGAAGTGAAAATAATTGACTAAATACATTCTCAAAACAAGATTAGAGATTTTTTTTAAGCTAAATATTATTTTAGGTACATTAGGCATGACTGATATTAAATTGGCTACCAATATCAGATATCAGTGCTAAATTTATGGAGCCTTTAATATTAGTATTGCAGATGGATGTCAGGGGAAACCTCTACAGAAGTCTGGTTTGGGCATTCAGGATGCTAACTCAAGTCAGAGCTGACCTTTTTTTGTCTTGTGCAGGGCCAAGTATGTGGTTGATGCATAAAATAAATACATTAAAAAATGTCTGACACTTGGCAAACAACTAGTAATAGCTGAGACCTGAAGGGTTCAATAGGATATACTGAACAGTAGCCAAAGGACATATTAAAGAGCCAGTGGATCAAAAGAGAAGAATGTAAAAATAGAGTTACCCCAGGTAACATGTGGCAGTAAAAATCCCTGAAGATATAAACAGCCTGAATAACCAAGAATAATTTTGTATGGTTTGAAGTAACCAAGAAAGCAGGATAAGGAGAGATCCTGAATGGTTATATAGCAGTGGTGAGCAAAATGGCAGATCTGGCCAGTGGTCAAACTCCATTTCCCAGCAGCTCCTGCTCGCATAGGTAGGGCTGTTTTCCATAGAGACCCCAGTAGCAGCCACGCTCTGATAGCAGGGGGCCTTCGTTTCCATGGAGACTGGCCCCAGCAGCCCTGGCAGGGTATGCAGCAGGGCAAGGAGCTGCGCCAGGACCAGGTTGGGATCTTGCAGAGGAGATGGCATGGTCCGGAGCTGGGGCAGAGCCGCTATCTGCAGCCTGCATACTCCAGGCAGGGATATGCAGGCAGCAGTTCACAGCTCTGCCCCAGGTCTGGACCATGCTGTCACTGCTGCAAGGAGCCAGGACAGAGCCGTGACCTGCTGTCTGAACGCCTCTGCCTGAAGCATGCAGGCTGCAGATTGTGGCTCTGCCCTGGCTCTGGACCATGCTGTCACTGCTGCAAGATCCCAGCCCAGCCCTGGAGCAGCTTCTCACCCTGCTATGCACCCTCCCAGCACTGCTGGGCCAGTCTCCACAGAAACGCTAGCCCCCTCTATCTCAGCTTGGCTGCTGCTGGGGTCTCCATGGAAACCAGCCCCAGCCATGCGGGCAGGGGCTGCTGGGAAATGGAGTCTACTGCCAGCGGGATCCAGCCTGTGGGCTGGACTTTGCCTGCCCTTGTTATATAGTGTGCTGGGAAAGTCCAGTCCTAACTGATGAAGGGAGATAGCAGGATGCAATCCAGACAGCCTTCAGTAGTACAAAGAAAGTTGCATAATGTTTTGCAACTTGCCCTTCATGGCTCACTCATTGGCTCTGGAAAATGAATTGGATATAATCAAAGCTAAAATGCCAGAAAAGTTGATAGAAATTACTTGTTAGCATCTGAGAAAAACATGAGGCCTCTGGAATCTCTTTATATGTTGATAAGAACATAAGCTAGCATTGTTTGGGAGCAGCATGCTGACAGAAAAAGGGCCTCGTGTTGCTCAGCAGCAATGCCCTAAGTGGACTAACAAGCAGGTCTCTGAAAAGCATTCTAGCCAGTCATTTTAATTTAGGAAAATGATGGCTGTGACCTTAGGCAAGTTCAGCATCACTGCGTACAGAGCAGAGCATGTTCTTTGTCAGTATTTCTAGGCATGTTGCCTTCTAGAAGCACTTACTTGCTGGTGCTATAATGGCATCTGAGAAGAACCCCCAAAAGGAAATATGGACTGTACATTCTATGCAGATATATGTAGATGTATGCAGAGTCAGGGATACACATTATCTTTATTAGAAGTCCCTTATTGTCCCTCTTGCTATGCACTGTTCATTTCTGTCAGCAAAACAAGAACGTAATTTAAGAATTATGCATAAGAATTCTGGTTTGAACTGACTGGCCTGGTGTGCTATTTCTGAGAGCAGCAGATTCTTGGGGAGAGGAGCAAAATTCATAACTACGCAAGCAATATGTTTTTTCTTTACCCAAGTTGGTCATCAATTTATACCAGGGGTGGGCAAAATACGGCCCATGAGCTGGATCCAGCCCCTGGACTTTGTTCTACCCACAGCAGGTCCCTTGGTACTGCCTGGCCCAGGCGCTGTCCAGCCCAGGGCATGTCCTACTGCCCACCTGGTGCACAGCGGGGCTGGGGTGGCTCTGTGGCTGGACTCTGGCCCCGGCCCCATGGGGACTAGTGGGGACCCCTGCACACAGCCCCAATTTTGGCCCTGGCCCATCCCGCACCCACTTCAGACCTGCCCTGAACAAAGTAGACTAGCTCTGGACCAGCTAGGACCCACGTGAACAACACCAACCATAGCCAGCCCTATGCCCATGATGGGTGGCAGCAGTGGTGGCTGGGCAGAAGCTGCTGCTGGGCACCTGTGAAAAGCAGTCACCTCCCCCTTGCCACTGCCAGGCCCTTCTTGCTGCACCCGCCCAAAGCCCAGGCCTGGGCTGCTTTATGGTTCCTCTTCACCGCTGTCACCACCACCACTAGTGCTGCCTCCAGACTGTCCAGCAGAGCAGCAGTGGCAGTGGAGAGGAGCCACAGGGCAGCTCAGGTGTGGGCTCCAGGTGGCTGCAGCAAGAATAGCCTGGCAGGAGGAACAGGGCACTGGCCTCTTTTCCCTATCCCCAGCAGCAGCTTCTGGCCGGCTGTGGCTGCTGTTCATCATGGGTGGGCTGATCTGGAACAGGCATGGGGCAGGCTGGGGTCAGGGCTCTGTGTGCAGGTCCCAGCTGGTCTGAAGCTCGTCCACTCCAGTTGGGGCAAGTCTGGAGCAGGTACGGGGTGGGGCAGGGCTGGGAACGGGGCTGTGCTTGGGCAGTGGTGGTGGTGAGGAACTGCAGGGCACACCAGCTCCGGGCTGTTGTGGGGGTGGTGCTGACCAGCCCACAACAGCTCCCTAAAACTGCCCATGTGGCTCATGGGCCCAAATAATTACCCACCCCTGATTTATACTTTGAAAATTCACTGATGATATCGAGAGGTGAGTGTTAATAGTAGTGGTAGACAACTAGGATAGTGCTCAAAATCCAAATATGACAGCCAGACCATACATGGGCCCAGCACTTACATGGGCATGTCTTCTGAGTTGGCAAATGTGGTCTTCTTTCCTTTAGGTGCCTTTAGCCTCCCATTTCTCTATGGGAATATGGCAGAGGAACCTAAGGGCTTTCTGCTGGATTTTCTGTTCCCCACATTTTAAAGTCAGAAAAAAGGAATTTAATTAACCAAGGAAATTGATCATGTAGAGGAGAGTGACAAAGATGATAAAGAGGTTGGAATGCAAGCTGTCTAAGAGAAGTTGAGAGGCCTAGGTATATTTAGTTTGGTGAAAAGGATATTAAGGCTGGGATGTGTTTTCAAATATTTGAAAAGGTGCCATAAAAAAGAGGGAGAACAACTGTTCACCATTGCTGCCAAGAGTAAGACACAAAGCAGTAGGTTTAAACAGAAGCAAAGCAGATTCCTATTAAATGTCAGAAAAATCTCTTTTTTGGAGATTTTCAAGAAAAGGCTAGATAGGCATCTGTCTGGGATAATAGAAATATCACATTCTGCAAGGGGCTGAAGTGGAGGATCACTGAGATTCCTGCTAACCCTTTGGGTGTGTTCAGACAAGCGTGCATATGCATTTCCCCAAGCACAAATAGCAGTGGCACATAATTGTGCTGCTGCTACTTGTCCCTAGGGAATGCTCCTGCACGCATGCTCTGGCACACAGCAGATTGTCCCTGGTGGGGCAGGGGAGGCTGGGACCAGCAGCTGGGCTGGCCCCAGCAGCTTTACCTGGAGTCCTGGGGGCTTCCTGGGGCTGCACCAGTGGCAGTCTGTTCATGCAGAGCCTGGCTGACAGCTGGAGTGTGGCTCTGGCCAGCCAGGCTCCAGTTTTGGGTGGCGCATGCTACAGTCAAGCGTGCTACGCTGCTTTATCTTTTTTTTTTTTTCTGCTTCTTTTTAGACACCAGGACTTCCACAGTATCTCAAAAACCTATGAGGAACCACAAAGTACACGTGCACAATCATCTGGATGAGGTCTTTGAGTCTAAATCTATTGTGTACTAACAGCATTATTTGATATTGGTAGCCAATTTAATATCAGTCATGCTTAATGTACCTAAAATAATATTTATCTTAAAAAAATCTCTAATCTTGTTTTGAGAATTTATTGAGTCAATTATTTTCAATTCAGTATCCTCCCAGAGACACTGTGGCTCAGCAGCTGGAGCACTAGATTGGGATTCAGGAGATATGGGTTTTTGTTATCTCTGCTAATGTCCAGCCGGCTGATCTTGCACAGGTAAATTTACCTATGTGCCCCAATTTCCTATCTCATCCAATTTCTCCTCATCCAGGCTCCTCCTACTTCCAATCTAAATCCTACCCCTCACCTGCCACCCCTGACTGCCAGTCCTAATCTCTTTATCTAGCTAGTCCCATTTCCTCCCCCAGACTCCTTGTCCTAATTAAATCCTTTTTCCATTTAATCCCCTACTTCCAAATCTTGTTTCTTCCTTCACATTACCTGCGCAGCAAAAGGGGGAGTATTTAAAGATAAGGGACACAGTCCACTTTTTCTCAGTATCTTTACCCAGTGCCAATTAAAGCTGAAAGCACCAATTGCAGTGAAAGTCCTACTCAGCCTGAAAAGATTATGTTCAATGCAGATGAAACTGTTTGGAGAATTTAATTGCCAATCTTGAATAAATATCTATAAAACATGTGGCCTGTATTTTTTTTTCAAGGATTTATATAACCTGGGCAAATTTGGTTGATATCCACTATGCCAAATTCCAATATCCTGCTGCAAATCATGAAAGACCTAGAATTTCTTAGCCAAAAAATTGCAAGAATGTTTAATGTGGGCAAAACAATATATTGTTTCCCTAACCTCATTCTCAGAAATAACTGAGCCATTCAATGGTTCAACGAATGGCACTGAACCAGAGTTAGGTTTGTCCTGGTATTTTGGTACACAATATTCCATGCTCAGTCAAAAGACTTCATTCCAAAATACTGGAGGATAATCCAGTACATCCCTCCTACCATGACACTTTTATATCCATGCTCACTCTGTCCTATCTGTTGGTGCACTCTTGAGTCCATTGAAATAGCCATAATTTCATTCTACCTATCAAATTAATATTATCCTAATTTACATATCTTGAAAGCACCGATCACTGTCATACTTTATCACTGTGAAGTATTTTCATGATACTTGTAGCTATGACTAAATAAAACATTAATTTTTTAAGGAAATGATTTCTAGATAAAATTTTAGCCTGGATTTTTTCAGTGGATGCCTCTAGTTAGGTTCCTAACTGCAGATGCTTTTAAATAAAATTTTAAGTACCAAAATATGAAAGTAGGAGTCTAATTTAGCTACATAGATTGAATAATTGTGTTTCTTAGCTTCCATGTACATGGATCTCTGGAGCATTCCAGGACATACAGCTTGCATTAAAATAATTTAGATGCATGTAGCTGTGAAACCAGAAGATACATCATCTGCCACGACAATCTGGCATTGTAAGTGTATTTAAGAAAAAAGCTTCTTATGCATACAGAATATGACACTTAATAGGGCTGTGCGAAACTGCACCGTTCCATTTCACCTTGAATTTCGAGGTTTCAACATTTTGTATCGAATTTCATTTCAATTTGAAACAGCTGTTCCATTTTGCTTCATCGAAACAGGCTGTTTCAACTCTGTTTTGACGTTTCACTAGATCCACCGAGGGCAGGGAGTCAGCCCAGCTCGGCTGACTTCCCATCCCTGGTGCTGGATCCATCTCCAGCGCTATGGATCCACCCCCAGTGCTATGATCGAAATGTTTTGACTTTCAAAACATTTTGACTAGCCTCGGTTTTTTTTTAGGCTATTTCGAAGTCCTTTGTTTCATTTCGATTTTGCTGTTTTGACCTTGAAATGAGTTGAAACAGTGTTGAAATGAAATGGCCGGTGAAATTTTGCACAACCCTAACACTTAGCCACTTAAGATGCTTTTTTTCTAAACTGCTACTGCTTTTCTGTAAGTTAAGCCTCAGCAGAGTTCCACTTGCCTTCTTGACAGTTGTTTCTGTAGCAGCTGGTCTGGCAGCAAAGGAGTGAAACATAACATATTTTAAAACTGTTAGTTAGATGTTACAAAACAGTTCTCATTGCACAATCAAGGAAATTTTGATTAAAATGATGTCATCTTTGAGATTTTACATCTTACTAGAAACCAGTGACTTATGTATTTCTCTAAACTGCTTGACCATACCATGACTCATTAAATAATTTGTTGGGGAAAACCACTAGCTCCAGTTATGAGCCTCCCATAGACCATTTGAGACACTGGATAACATCTTCATCAAGTAAATTGCCTGTGAACTAGATCTACAAAAGGACACAAAATGTTACCTTGCTGAGCATAATACTAGCACCTACATTTTAGGTACCTTGTAACTTTGTGAAATTCACAAACATGAGCATGTGCCCATATAAAGCATGGAGACACTTAGGGCCTTGTTGCATGGGGCATGTCATATATGTTTTATTCAGATCATAGTGCCTGCCTATAGATGTTGTCATTCTAATTAGAACACGAACAAGCAGACTTAATTAGGCAAGTCTGCTCCACATTCTAATTAAAATGCTCTAGCATCGCCTCAGTGTCACATGTATTAAGCCCCACCCCCTGTGTTTCAAAATGGCCTCAGGGTTGCTTTAACTAAAGCTTGTCAAATGAGCTTTAGTTAATGCATCCCGTGGCCATTTTGAAATGGGGGGGTAGGGGGGGGTTAATATATATGATGGTGTGCTGTTTTAATTAGAGCAGCTCTCTGGGAACCACTGTAATTAAAATGCCCTCCCCCACCTCTGAATACGTGTATAGGCAGCCAGTAAACCTTGTTGTGCTGTATTAAAAGTCAGAACATGTTCTGATCATTTGCACAGTAATGCTTACTACGATCTCAGCCCACCTTGGGCAGGGCTGCAGCTGGTTGTACCAGGTACTGAAGTTTGCATGTCCACCCATGAGGGCAACCCCCGTGCCTGGAGCCCATGACATTCCCACCACGTGTTCAATACTGCTTAGCCCAGGAGTGCTGGCCTCTGGCATGCTGAGGCATTGGCAATGCATAGTGGGTGCATGTGCATGCCCTGAGATTGGCAGTGCGCCCCCTGCAATCAGCCACTGCTGGCAATGCCTGCAGGCACTTGCCACCCTGCCTTCCCCTCACCATCGCCACCAGAGGTGTCATGTGTGGGCAGTCAGTGATCTATGGTGGCCAACATTGATGGTGGCATCTGCGGGTGGTTGCTGACCACCAGTCAATGCTCACCACCCCACCCCCCCACCGCTGACATCACTGTGGCCACCTGCAGGAGCTCCCCACTCATCACCACCATGCTACCACCACTGCTGCCATCTGCGGGCAGGCGCCATGCACTCCCCAGCTTCCGGAGGCATGCATCATTCATGTGCTAAAGCAACCTGGGTACCTGCTGCTGGCAGCAGGTGTAGAGGGGTCCAGGGAGCCAAGCCCCCGAGAGGGTGCTATTCCTAATTCTGGATCCATACCTGCTGCTGGACCATAAGGTAAACTGGATCTCTTGCACTGGCAGGCTCATACTGGATCTGGTGCTATGCTGCAGCTAGGACTGAGAACTGCCTGATTGCCAGTCACAGGCCCTGCAATATACCAGAATCCTGAACTCATATCATCTCCAGGCAGCTGTCTAATGATAGGAGAACTTTCTACTTAAAATGATCTGAAGATACAACTTTCCATGGGAAGAATAATTTTGCTATGATATGATCACACTAGCATGCGTTTTACTGATAGAACATATAGGCACTCTCATTTTAAGTGCAGTGAATACATTCTAAGTATAATGTGCGACTTGGCCCTTAGTCACATAGGAATTAGACCCATAAAGCAAGTACACTGAGCAGAGAGCTACCTAAGGGAAAGACTGAGGAGGGGGTTTAGATCTAAAATCCTGCCACTCTCAGGTTTTTAAATATCTAACTCAGGACTTGGAAGCCCAGCCACTGAGCACCATTAGGTTTTAGGTCGCTCTGGACACACACAGTAGCAATTTGGTGACTTGGAAATTTTACTAAGTCTTTTGGGGTGTTTTTACACATGCTCGGGGAAGGAGGGGCAATTCATGTATCAGCGTCCCTGTGCTTCAAAATGGCAGCAGGGGTGCTTTAACTAAAGCTTATTGAACAAACTTTAGTTAAAGCGCCCCTGCCACCATTTTGAAGCTCTGAGATGCTGATACATAAGAGACAGAGGCTGGCTGGAGTGTGCTAATTAACACACTACTGTAGACTCAATTAATTAAGCCTGCTCTGTTGTGCTGTAATTACAGCACATCGGAGCAGCTTCTCAGCATGTCTACAGGCATCCTTTGTGAGTCCAGCCTTAAGTGACCTGCAGTAACTAAACTATTTTGGGGACCTACCTTTTAAACTCTTAAGCCCTATTTTGAAAAACCACATAGGCACTTGGGGCTAGTTTTACGCAGGTAATTAGCAATGCAGATGGGCCTAGATATGCAGATGGACATGGAATTGGATTTGCATTTCCTGAGTGGCATGTACTGGAAGGCAAAAAACAGAAAGGAAAATGTGAATGAAAACTGGAAGTTCTGTAGGAAGAATATCAAATGGGCAAAAATCCACAATCTATAATAAAGAAAGAAGAGAACTTTGGCTGAAGTCTGTCCTGGTTCAGTGACAAATTAAAGCCAGCAATTCAAAAAAAGTAATATAAAATACAGGGAAAAGGGAGAAATAGCAGCCAGCATACATTATAAGTTATGAGGTATGGAAACTGATGAAGGAAGTGAAAGACAAAGAACAACCTACACTTGGCAGAGCTGAGGACAATTAGGAGTTGTTAAGTATACGAGGAACAAAAGGGCGATGGCAAGATTGTCAATAATAAATCAGAAAAGGCAGAAGAATTCAATAAATATTTATTTTTGTATTTGGAAAGAAGCATGATTATATAAATATATATCACATGAAGATGATGAAGTACTTTCCAATCCATTAGTAACTAAGGGGATGTTAAATAATATTTACCATGGAGAAACATTTTAAAATCAGTCCCAGATAACTTGCATCTAGGAATTCTAAAAGAGCTGTCTGAGGAGATGTTTGGCTTGTTTGTGCTTCTTTTTAGGTAGTCTTGGAATACCCAAGAAATTCCAGAAGATGGGAAGAGTGCTAATGTTGCGCCAATATTAAGAAAAAACAAAAATGGGTAAGTGGGGTGAGCTGGTTAATTATAAGATAGTAAGCCTGACTTCACTTTTGGAAAAATAAAGGAACGGCTACTGTGGGAATTCAGGGTGCTTATACACATGATTGATCAACTCTGCTCCACCTTCTAATTAAAACTCTCTAGCATTGACATTGCATAATGTGTATAAGTCCCTGTGGGGTTAAAAATGGCCACCAGGGTGCTTTAACTAAAACTTGTTGAAATGAGCTTTAGTTAAAGAGTTCTACAGCCATTTTTAAATGCATGGGGGCTTAATACACGTAACACAGCAGCATTTTAATTGGAGCACCTCTCCATGAACTGTTCTAATTAAAATGACCCCCTTCACCCATAAGCACATGCATATGCACCATCAGTTATTAAATCTTATCCTTTAATTCCTTATTTACTGCCAATAATTGTGGTTTTTTTCTAGAAAATGCCTGATAGTGAGAGAATGAGAAAGTTTGGTGCTCTTAGTTTTTCCAAGAAAAAGAAAAGAGGTGGTTGATTGCAGTATATAAGTACTTTCCAGGGAGGGGCGGGGAAATACTGTATACTAAAGAGCTTTCTAATCAAACCAAAAAAGGCATCACAAGAACTAATGTCTGAAACCTAAAGCCAGACAAATTCACATTGAAAATAAAACAAAGAAGTTAGAAATGTAACTAACCACAACAAAACACAAAGGGAAGTGATGGGTTTTCCTTCACTTGGCATTCTGTAGTTCAGCCCAAGATGTCTTTCTGAAGGATAAACTTTAACCAAGCAAAAGTTACTGGGCATATAATGTATGATGACTGCTAGCTGTTTCCCCCCTCTGTCTGTTTTTATTTTTTTTTTATTTCTAATGGCTGGCTTCACTTTGTTCATAAGTGAAATTAAAAGGTCAGACCAGATGATTTAATAGGTCCCACATGATATTATACTCTAGGAGTTAAATATGAAAAACCAATTAGTATCCAACATCAGTATTTAACCCTGTAATCTTTTTTACAAAAAGAGCAAATAGCATTATGAGATGTATAGTATGGAGGACATGAGAGCTCTATTCTACTTGGCATTTGACAAGGCCACAGCTGGAGTAACAGGCCTAGTTTTGGGCACCACACTTAAAATATTGTAGTCAAACTTCAGAAAATCTGAAGGAGAGTAACAAGAATTATAAGAAGTTTACTAATAATAATAATAAAAATAATAATTTGTAATAATAGTTCACTCAGCCTTACTATATAAGGATGCCATAAAATCATCTCAGTATTTTTCAGACTAATGCTTTTCCTTAACCTGGAAATGATTAAAAGGACCAATGAAGAACACAAAAAATTGCTGTTGTATACTTAATACATATATTATTAAACTGTTGCTATATTTGATTGTCCTTTTATGAGGCAAACTATATACAATCTAATGTAAGCAACTTTTCAAACCTGGCAATTCCTTAAAGTGTATTACATCACTGTTCCGTATTTAGAATTTGTGTGGTCTTCCATAACCAAGAATTTGTCAGTAAACTGCCAGTTCTGAAGAACTGTATTTTACCCTGCACCATTGCTTTGTAATAGGGTTAGCATCTTTGTGCCTAACAATCTGCTAGTCTTTGGTGCAACACAAAGCATGCACTATTGACAATGTCCATTCATAAAGGGTATTTCCATTGCATGGATCACAGCAGCCAAATTCACGTCTAACAGGAGCTGGGGATTGGGATAGTTCCAAGACTGTTCTGTTTGCATTACAACTGAAGAAGGTGTGTGTTGGGATTGTAGTCACCTAATGCTGTCATAGGGATTGTAGCTTAATTTGCTCAGTTGCCTCATGCTACACCTTCAGTTGACTATCCCCTCCTGGCTAAGGACAAGCACAGCATTTACCAAGGGTGGCTAGACTCAACTTGAAACGGCTGTGCTCCAGTTGGTGTCAGAGGGTAATGAGGAATCATGCTTTAACTGCCCTGAGAGCTTTGTCGTGATATGGAGTCTGTGCTATCCCTTCTTGTACAATGCAGAACTGAAGTCCCAGGTCAGGCTGTTAAGAAGGCACAGGCTGTGGTGCCAGGGGAATGCCTGATGGCAGCACAGCTCATGCTCTCCTCTGGTTTGGCTGATGCAGAGGAATGAAAAGTCTCATGATTATGAGAGCTGGGGGCCTGAATGAGAGACAGCAGGTGCAGGGAGCTCATTGCTTTGAGAGGTTGCCTGAAGAGTGGTCCCTCTCACAGCAGGCTCAGGTGTGATCCACAAGCTGCTCTACTGGCCACCTGCCACAATATTAGTAGGGTGACCATAATAATTTGAGGCAAATCTGGGATGGGGTCAGGAAATCAGGGATAGGGGTATGGGGTGCCGGGGGGTGCTGGTGCACACATGTGCACATGTGCATGCGCACACACACAAATGTCTCAGATGGCAGGAGCCGACTTGAGGTGATCTAGAAATTGCTCGGTAGTTGGGCGGGCTGGTGAATGGAGAGGCAGACAAAGCGTATTGGTTGCAAAAAGGCTTTACTTACGCCGCTAGTAGCCGCGATGCAGGTGGTCCGGTCGCTTAAATAATCACACGAGTTGCTCCAGCTGGCAAGACTCAGGCCAGCGAATCCGTACACGAACCAAGCCGGCAGGGAAAAGGGTACGTCGAAGGATGGTGCTCGGCGACGGGGAGAAAATTGATAGTTGATCAGACTATCGATTAGCTCAGCCACAAGTCAGGACTCTTCAAAGTCACTCTGCAGCGTGCTCAAAGTTCCCTGACTTGGGCGGAAGTCGCACAGAATTTTATACGGCTAACAAGCCAATCGCTAGCCGCCACGTAGGAATAATTTAGAACTGGCCAATAGTGGGACACAAATTTGCATACGAATGGCGGGAACTCTCTTGCACCAGAGTTTTCTGTTGCAACAGAAAACTTTTGCTGTGCACAGAGACTCTCATGTGGCGGGAAAATTCCACCGTGCTGAGGCACTAAAATCATTGGGTTGTGACATGCCCCCTTGCCAACGGCACAACTGGAATTTTAGACACATGAGCATGTTATAAGGAATTTTCATCTAGGGACTCACTGGCCTTACAAAGCTTAAGCAACCAACAAATATATATATATATATATAAACAAACAATTTTTCCAGACCAGTCTTTTTAACAAACTACAAAATACAGCAACAACTATTGGTCATCATCTGATGGGAGAACATCTGTTTGGGACTCCTCCTTCTTATTAGCTAGTGAAATGCGGTTCATAACGAAGTACTCGTCGCGTAACGTCCGTCTTCTCCCATAACAGACAATGACAATTAAAATACTTCCCAGTACTAGAAAGAGACTTACAACTACTGCACTACCAAAGATGGTACCCCAACTGCGTCCCTGCATTACTGTTAAGGTTAATGCTGACGCTAAACCTGTAATGCTGTTAGTCGAAGGATACCATGAAACCGTGGGTGATCGTGTAGTAATAATAGAAGGATCTAATATATGGATAGTTTGTTGATTGCTTCTTTGACCAATGGAATTTGTTACCCTACAAATATAAGTCCCGTCATGATTGTGGGTTAGTGGGCTATTGAAATGCAGAGTATTGTTTACAGACAGTAAGCCTTTAGGCCATTGTCCATCTAATCTGGCCCAGGTAAACTTTAGAGGTGGCGGATTAGAATTAGCATTACACTTAAGCTGAGCATTCTTTCTGCCAAAAACCCAATTTCCGTCATAACCAGTTATTGATACTTCAGGGGCATATTGGATGTCTAGGACGTGAGAGTGTCTCATTTCCTGGTTTAAAGCTGGGTGTTTCACAATACAAGTTATACGCCTTCCCCTCGCAAATTTAGTGGGAATGATCTTATATTGGCTTATAACTGTTACCGTTCTATTTGGAAAGGAAATTGAACTACACTCCATTTTAGCAAAGTCTCCTTCCCAACTTATATTTGCAGTGGGTTTCCCAGTGGCTGCTGTACAGATGGCTGCCACTGCCCACTTTCCATCATCTATTAGAGAATTTAGCCCCTTGGTAAAACTTACAGTGGGCTCAACAAGTACAGTTACAATTGTTAAAGATTGTGTATTTCCCAGTGGGAATGTAGTTACTTTGCATATATACTTTCCTTCATCATAGAAACTCACATTATGCAAACTAATTGTTGCATCAATGGGCGAAGAACTTCTAGATAACACCCTCCCTTGGTATTTTCTTTGAACAAAGACCCCATATTCGGGATGATACACAACAATAGTTTGTGCACTTTTATCATATATCTTTTCCCATGAAACTTGTATTATGATTTCATTTATGTCAATCATACATTTTAATGTGACATTCTTCCCCCAAACTGCTGTTACATATGGATCAACAACAGGTCTAACTAATACACTGCAACAGAAATGAGAGAGAAGCAGCACCAGAGCGAGCTCTGACCTGACGGACATTTGCTGCCTCGGTGCCCTCTCCATGGCCGTCACTATGTTGACTCGAAGGAACCATAGTTGGGAGCTCGGTGGATCTCACAATCGAGCAGTTGTAGATTACTGCTTTGTTGAGGTTAGGCCTGTAAAGAAAGAAAACAACAACAAAACAAAACAAAAGAGAATCGTAATTGAATTTACTATAAAGATACTAGGTGAACGTCGGAACGATGAGTCATCCGGTTGTGATGAATGATAATAGGGGGACGATTGGGCTTCTCCTCCAATAGGACAGAATAGGTATTAGGGTACTGTCCTGATCATAGAACTGTTCCTTTGTGAACTTGTGGGTGAGCTTGGTGGGGGTGCGGTATTGAGACCCACACTAACTCATCTGGTTGGAACTTAGGTTCCCAAGGTAGAGGTTTCTTGACATTAGCTTCATCCCATAACAGTTTTGCGGTGTTCAGTGAGATGAGAACATCATGACTGAATTTAGTCCAGTTTTTAAACGTCCCTCCTCCTCTGAGACGAAGTTGTTCTTTGTACAGGCCTATATGTCTTTCTACAACGCCATTGGACTGCGGGTGGTACGGCAGATGGAGATGCCATGCTACATTGTGAAGACGAGCAAATTTGTCTAGAGCGTTAGAGTTAAAAGGGGGTCCCCCATCAGACTGAATCTCATGAGGAGGTTGCCAGGTGGCAAATACAGCAGTTAAAGCAGATACAACAGCAGTGGCATTGCTTTTCCGTAAGGGAATGACTTGTAACTGTCTTGTTCCCAAGTCGACAATGACTAATCCTTTATTTGGCGGCTTAGACCCTGGGAGGGGTCCTAGCAGATCTACCTGCCAGACTTTTCCTGCCTGGAACTGCGTAGAGTCGAACGCGCCGAGCTGATGTTTGGTTCTATGACACTTCTCCTTAGCACATATCTTACAGGCCTGAGCCACCTTTTCCCAATTGCGCCGAGCTCCATACGAGGCCGGCTCCGTAATGGTTTGGCGCCAACGTTGATGGCAAGCTCGCAGTCCCGGGTGACCCCAATTTTCATGAAGCCACGTAAGGAACGGACTTACTTCAGTACCAGAGTTAGTGGTAATAGGTAACACTACGTCAGTCCAAAGTGGGTCTTCTAAGCGTTTATCGATGACCTCATGCACTGGGTCTGTGTCTGGACGGTGTGACTTAGTGTGCCTAACCAACGGGAGCTGTGCAAATTTAGTTAACGTTTTCCAGATGTCTTGCCAATCATCCAAATTTTTGGTAGGAAAGGCTGTACCAGTAAGAATTTTGTAAATGTACTGCGAGTCGATCGCGATAATTGGAATGGGGAGCGTATCGTCATGATGTGTCAGACAATGCTCCAGTACCTTGAGGAATCCTAACAATTCACATTTTTGGGCCGAGTTGTCATCTGGGTAGGCTTGAAATATTTCCTTATCATGACAAGCCTTGCAATAGTACCCACAGCCTCCGCCATGTCGGGAGGTTCCATCTGAAGCCATCCATGCCAGGGCAGAGGTTCCATACAGTGTAGGGACCTTTTCCTCATCTCCTGGGCTAGGATTAGGCGTCATATCTTCAAACTTCCAGCAGTGCCAGTTGTAATGGTGGGTAAGCACCAACGTATTCCACGTTTTAGTCTCCCCCTGAAAATGCGGGTCGACTTTTTCCGCATCCAGCAAGGGTAACAATGTGGCACCGGGAGCGCATAGTGTCCCATGCCCCGTTGCTAATGGCTCCACTAGTTGTCCAGCTAGGAGGATTTTCCCTACAGTTCCATACCGATGTTGCGCCGCCTGAAGCATTTTATGGGCAGTGTATACTAGCTTATTGCGAGGGTTGTGCACAACAGCCCACACGTGGTTTATGGTGAACCCAAGGGTTACGGTTAATGGCTCACCCAGATCGATGGCATGGAGCTGTGTGTTTTTAACCATGGCTAGCAGGCGAAGCAGGTTCCGCTGATCTCCTTCCATCCAAGGCGTGGATTTTCGGGATTTGTCACGGATCTGTCGCTGCAACTTAGTGAGGAGTGCCAAATGACTAGGTTCAACATAAGGCCGGTACCAGTTCAAATGACCTAAAAGCTGTTGGAAGTGTCTCTTAGTAACAGGGAGGAATGTCTTTAATGGATCGATGTTAGGACCATCATGTGAGATTCCGTGGCGGATGGAGCCAATATATCGGGTGCCGAGGAACGTGATGTCATCTACAGGATGTAGGCATGACTTTTCCTCGTTGATCGTCCATCCCTCACTTTGAAGGTGAGCGACTAGTTGGTTGACTATACTAGTAACTACGGAACTATCACGACCCATGATAGCAATATCATCAACATAACTCCAGATTCTTAATTCCTCCTCTGGGGGAAGAGAATGTGAGGCTTGAAAATTCTTTAGGGTATTGTTCATGGCACCAGTAGCCAGTGACGGAGCGTTACGATACCCCTGCAGGCAAACCGTCCATCTGTACATAGTGCCATCAATGCACATATTTAGTATTCCTTCAGGGTCAGTTATCAGGATGGAAAAGAACATGTTTTTCAAATCCAGTGTGACCCCGACCAACTTACTTTGCTGGAATTGAGCCATCTCAAACATGCATTGTGGTAGAGTAGAAGGGTTAGGTTGTTGAAGTACTTGACATCTTTTGTTGACCTCCCTATAATCGACAACTAGCTGGGCTTCATTGGGCTTTCCAGGTTTCGTGACTCCCCATCCTGGTGACAGGTAGGTGCTAGCAGTTACGGTTTTAATACAACCTCGTTGCTTGAGTCACCGCAGGAGGTCAGTAAGGGACTTTTTTAGGGGACCCTTGGTTGGGATGGGTCGATACCGCCAGGTAGAGATATTTCGAAGTGTTGGTCGATGCCAATCCTGTTCTGGGATAATAATGGGTAATGCTTGTAGCACTTGTTCTTTAAGGTCAAGCGCTTTTATCCCCGGGATTCCTAGAATGTTGATGCCCCCTAGCATGGCCTCTAGAGCGTATCGATGACCTTGGACTAAGAATTTAACTTTTGTTGTGACTGCAATAGCATTGAGCCCTTGTACCTTGATCATTTTGGTGGTCTTCTGGTGGGGTATCGTTGAGGTAATTACATTAACCTGAGCTCCAGTATCGAGGAGGAAGAGTACTTGTTGTTGGTCAGATGGATCAGCAGGGTCATAAACAGTAAGTTCGGCATAAGGACGAGGGTCAGTGGGGTCAGGTCTGAGCTGGACGATGCCGCCGGCGGAGCCGACGGCCATTACACGTTTTTTGGTTGGTCCCCGAATTTGAATCTCAACGTGTCAGCTAGACGACGTTGGCTCCTTTCTCCCAAAATACGCAACTACTGCTTTGTAAGTCCGGAGTGGCCGAGGAGGAATCCGAACATATTCCTTTCCTCCAAAGTTCTTTGAGGTGACCACCATAGCTCTCGCCGGGGGTTAAGTTCTTGCCGTCTTGGTCTCGGTGTTTCGACTGGGTACGCCGAAGATTGGTCTTTTACATCAGTAGGAGTTTCTTCACTTTGTTTCATGAGCTCCTGCAGTCGTGGGAGATGGCCTAAGAGATTTCCTACCGGCTGACCCGCCATCGGGTTCAGAAAGAGTCGGAGCGTAACAGCATTTGTCCCTCCATATACCTCTACACAGGCGTCTATAGCTTCCAGAGGTGTTGGAATTGCTCCAGGGTCTGATAAGTAGCGATGAGCCCATCTCTCTTTGCGTTGGGCTGCCGTTAGCTCCATCGGATTCACTCTTGGGCTCCATGAAAGATATGACACCCCAATTATGGCCAAGAGAAGTTGTTCCGCAGTGGCCTTCTGCGGGTGACCCTCATGCCAGGCGTGGAATTTGTGGGTTACCTGTCCCACTACAAGCGCCAGGAGTGGGATGGGCCAGTGTGTACTGTCCGTAACCACGTTCAGATCAGTAGCACGCCCTCCACTCCACGCCGCTTGTCAGGTCAGGGCACTTGCTTCTTCCTTGTCTAAGATGTCAGATCCGAATTCTACTATTAGTCACCCCAGCCACATGGCCAAAGTCTCTTCTGGTTTTATTTTAGATTCTCTGCAAAGTTCCTGTATTTCTGGTCGGGTGCGTGTGCGAGAGGTAACAGTGGTATGCGTGGTACCTTCTTCATCCGCAACACGCTTCATTACAGCTATCTGGTGAGCTGCGGCAGAGAGAGAGTTAAATTCATCAGGTGGGAGCGTTGGATACATCCCTCCTCCCATTGCCCCCTCCCCGTGGCAAGGAGGCGGGGCCGTTGGGAACAACGTCACCTCAAGGGGTGGGGTTGCTAGGCGGATCCCCGCCAGTTCTCTCGAAGCTCCACCCCTCTTTTCCGGGTTCTCCGGATGGCTCGCGTTTCTTTCGGCGCCATTTTCTATCAACGGCATCATGCGGCCGGCACTATTGATAAACGTCGCTCTGGAGTTCTCTGCCATCCGCTCCAGCGACTCCTTGCCCGCCGTATGCAGTTGAACCTCTAAATTTGCATATTCCCTTAGTAGACCCGCTACTGTACGGAACAACACATTCATCATTTTTCCCTTCTTCCATTTAGTTAAACCCCATCTGGGCACGTGACGGCCCTTGGTCTCCAGGTCCTCCCGGAGCTGAACGAGAAGCTCATGACCCCGTGACCCAGGCACCAAATCCGGACAGTTGAACCAGTCCGTTGGGGTGGGCTCCCCTCCTTCCCTCAGGTATCGGGTGCATTGAGCAAACTCCTGAGCGGGGGTCAGCTTTTCTGCCTTCCGCGCCTTCACCCCAGCTAGGGATATGGTCGATGTTTCCTCCGGGGGTCGATAGTAGACCCGGTCGCTCCCCATTATACACCCAAACTCCCCAAGGGATAGCTTTGTTCTCCACTCTTTTATGACCGCTTCTTCTTTCTTTACGGAGAAGTAGCCGTCAATATTTCGTTCATCCCCTTCTACCGCCTGGTGGTAGGCGATATGCGCCCATAGATCATTTGCATTCTCTACGCGGCAGATCCCGGTGCGCCAAGGGCAGCACCCAATTAGGTTCGTCTCCATCACCGTTCCCTCAAATCCCATCCTCGTTGCCATGTCTCAGACGGCCGGAGCCGACTCAAGGTGATCTAGAAATTGCTCGGTAGTTGGGTGGGCTGGTGAATGGAGAGGCAGACAAAGCGTATTGGTTGCAAAAAGGCTTTACTTACGCCGCTAGTAGCCGCGATGCAGGTGGTCCGGTCGCTTAAATAATCACACGAGTTGCTCCAGCTGGCAAGACTCAGGCCAGCGAATCCGTACGCAAACCAGGCCGGCAGGGAAAAGGATACGTCGAAGGATGGCGCTCGGCGATGGGGAGAAAATCGATAGTTGATCAGACTATCAATTAGCTCAGCCACGAGTCAGGACTCTTCAAAGTCACTCTGCAGCGTGCTCAAAGTTCTCCAACTTGGGCGGAAGTTGCACAGAATTTTATACGGCTAACAAGCCAATCGCTAGCCGCCACGTAGGAATAATTTAGAACTGGCCAATAGTGGGACACAAATTTGCATACGAATGGCGGGAACTCTCTTGCACCGGAGTTTTCTGTTGCAACAGAAAACTTTTGCTGTGCACAGAGACTCTCATGTGGCGGGAAAATTCCACCGTGCCAAGGCACTAAAATCATTGGGTTGTGACAACAAATACACACACGCACCCCTCCCCTGACCCTGACTCTACTGTGCAAGCAACTCCATTCACAGCCCAGTGGGGTCCTGATCCAGGGAGCAGTTAATTGGCTGGGCTCCTTTGAGAAAATTGAAGCAGAAGTCCCAGATTGGCACAAAACTGCCTGTACATGGCCAGCTTCTGAGTCAGGAGCCAGGCAGTTCAGGTGGGTTCTCACCAATCCAGGGCTTTTGATTCAATTTGCTCCAATGGCTGGGATGCTGAGACAGCCTCCTAAATCTGGCTAAACCAGGACATACGGTCACCCTACACATGAAGAAAGGCAGAGTGGAAAGAAAGGCAGGTTCTGCTGTAAGCAGTGGAACTGGTACTCAAGATGGTGTGAGGGGCACTCCTCCAAAGCAGCCTGGCAGAGGAGTTGCTGAGAACCAACTTGCTTCCTGGACAGACTTGCTAGGAGGGCTGTGTGAAGCTTCAGTCTCTAATTCGATTCGGCGGAGATTCAGTCCGATTCAGTGACCGAATCCCCCCACCCCCTGCATCCCCCCAGCTTAGCAACTGATGCCTCCTGGGTCTGGGGGTGGGGACACCTATCACTGAGCGGGGGGGGGGGGGGTGTTCTTCCAGTCCACTTCTGGGTTCACCATTGAGCATGTGGAGGGCACTCCCACACACACACTCCTGTGGAACGCTTTATCCACCCCAGCATCGCAGTGATCATAAGACACACTGGTACCCTGAGGTATGTAGAAAAAACATTTAAAACTGTGTCTATGTCCGAATCGCTGATTCTCCAAATCAGCATTGAATCTTCAGATTCGGATTCAGCCAAATCAAATCAAGGACAGTGATCTGAATCAATGAATTGAATCACTGTCCCTGATTCAGGCCGAATCCTAATCAAATAGGGCCCACTTCACACACCCCTACTTGCTACTGATGCAGGGAAGTTCAAGGAGGCATAGCATGGGCTTGCTTGAGCAACCTGCAGTATTTTATTTAGATCTACATCTGTGGTATAAAAGCCCTACATTAATGACTCTAAGTTCCTGTGCCCATGAAGGGCCCTGGTAGCAGTTACCTCCCTCTTCAACTGTACAAGTTCTGTACTGTCACAGCTTAAGCCAATCTGGGAAGAGAAGCTGACTCTTAGAGGCCATTAGGGTTTTGTGGAATGATCTCAAGAGAAATGCAACTAGGTTTTCCTAGGGAAGCCAGCTTAGGTCCCAGAGTATTAGTTTTACATGCTCTTGACAAAAAAATTCCACCTTGTTTCTTTCAGTATAGATTCAGATTCTAAGTTTATGTAGGAAGTTAAACATCTGTAGAGTAGATTGCAGTAGGTTAATCTTCAGGCAACAGAAAACCAGAGCACAGGAAGAGAAATTATTCTGGCTAGAGGAAGGTAAGAAAAAGTAATGTTGGTCATTGCTGCCATTTGAAATTTCTGGTCATGGGATACTGCTCTCCTAGCCATTAGGGCTGGGTTAATGGGAATAGCTTCCAAGTTCTTCTAAAGAGCGAGATAAGCAAGAGCTCTTGATCTCCAGGATGCTTACAGGTTCTGTTCTTTCCACTGAGCAATATCCATCTAACAGTTTCACATGGAAATCATGAGATATCAAATACCAGTAATGCATAGATGATACACAGTTGGCCTTCCTTCATGGAGGCCACCTTCCCTCAATCTGCTGACTCTTCACAGCTGCCACTGGAGCAGCCTTCATTGTGGTAAAATGTAAGACAGCCACATGCTCAGCAAGGGGTTGGCATTGTCAGTCTAAGTCAGGTGTGGTAAGTTAAGCAACTTGTGATACCTAGGGAATACAAGCACTTGACAGAAAGCAAGGTCAGCCTTAGAAGCCTGTATTTCATTTGAATGTTAAACCAGCTGAATCATCTTCTGGTAGATAGAGACATATCAAAATTGAACAAGGAGTGTCCACTGAAAACCTTGTGGGAGAAACAAATTTATATTTATTAGGGCTGTGCGAAATTTCGCTGGGTGTTTCATTTAGAAGGTGTTTCAACACGTTTCGAGCTTGAAACAGTGAAATCAAAATGAAACAAAAGGCTTCAAAACAGCTTCAAAATGAAAAAAGTGTACTCAAAACGTTTTGAAAGTTTCAAAACTTTTCGAGTTTTGAAGTCGGCCTTACTTGGCTTCAGCACCGACAGTAGCAGCTTCCTCTCATCCAGTGTGCAGATCCAAAGGCCTGCACCCACGGGAGGGCTGTGGGGCTGCGCTGGACTCTTCATAGGGGTGTGAGCCCCTCGATCTGTGCACTGGATGAAAGGAGGCTGCTGTTGCCACCTGGGGCTGGCAGCAGCAGCAATCTTCCCTTGCACTGGGGGCGGGCTGCACCCAGCACCAGTCCCAGGTGGCAGCCTGACCCTTCTCATATCCAGCACAGCCTGGCAGCCCTCCCGGGGGTGTGAGCCCCCAAATCTGCACCCCAGATGACAGTAGGCTGTCTCTCCCACCTGGGACCAGTGCTGGGCACGGGCTGCACTCAGCACCAGAGAAGATTGCTGCTGCCCCCTGGGAGGGGTGCCGGGCTGTGCCAGACTCTTCCTGGGGGTGCAAGCCCCCGGATCTGCGTGCCAAATGAGGGGAGTCATTACCAGATGAAGGTAAGAAACCAGGCGGCGGCAGCAATCTTCTCTGGTGCTGGGTGTGGGGTGCACCTAGCGCTGGTCCAAGACGGCAGCGGCAGCCTCCTCTCATCTGGTGTGCAGGCTTCATTCCCTCAGAAGGGGCTGCCATAACTGCAATTTTCATCAAAATCAGGCAAGAAATGACAAAGTTTTAGGCATTTTCATGATTCCCCATTATAGCCTATGGGCAAAACGTCAAAACTAGTCAAAATAGCTAAACAGTTTCGATGAAACAAAATGGGACAGTGCTTCAAAACAAAATGAAACAACAAAACAAAACACTGTCCCTTTGAAATGGCAAAACGGATGTTGAAATGAAACGATGGTGTTTTGCACAGCCCTAGTTATACTCATGCTAACTAGGTAGCAATCCTGCTTTTCTTGCTTACATAAACTCCCAGTTCCTTCCCCATCTACACTAACTGCCAGTCCCAATCTCTGTCTCCAGCCTTTTGTACCAATCTAGTCCCCCTGTCTGCAGTTTTAAATCTTGTTCCTTCTGCATTTGAATCAATCAGCTTTTTCCTCAGCTGTGGAACCTAGCAGAGTTACTGAGAGCATAATAGTTCTGGTGCATGTCAAGTATGGATAGCATCCTTAGGGAATTTAGATGATAAAATCTAGTGAGTTTCTAAATGCGTGTGAACTAATTGCACACTTTCACAGGCACAATAAAAGGCATGTTTTGACAGGATTGCCTCGCAATATCAGGTTTCAAGCTCCCTCCGAAGGACTCTAGAACTCTAGAAAAAAATGTGCCAGCCTTCTGCAACACAAGCAAAACAAAGTATTTATTCTTGGAAATGGCCAGAGGATTTGGGTTGAAATTTTCCAGAAGCATGCAGCCTGAATCAGACATTTGATCTGACACTTCAGTTCCAAAGGTATAGCAAAATTATAAGCAAATGAAACTATGGTTTTATATTAAGGAAGTTATTAAGCACCTGCAATAGGTCACACTGGTAGCATCACCAGTTATCATGTAAAAGGTACTTATGTGTTTATATTTCTGAAAGCATTACCATATGGAGAAAAAAAGGATTTGTAGTACCTATAGAAATGTTTGCTGATGTAATGTTGCTTAATGACAGTAGCATTTCCATAGGATTATTACTATTGAAAAGTATATTTGTTTAAACTAATGAAAGGAGGAATTTTGATAAAATAAACACAAAGCATAGAAAGGTTTTAAGGTCACCTCTCATTTAATATGCATTGATTTATTTAGCTTATGGGGTAATGATGCCACATTCGATCTGGAAAAGGTTTCAGTGAGTGAACTGTGGGTGTGAATATATAAATTGGTCTGAGCTCTGAGGATGTAGGGCTCACCTCTGGTCAGAAGCTGTTACCTCTGATTTAAACATGCCTTCTGGATTTAAACATGTTTTTTTTTGAGGGAGGGAGGAAGATACCTGAAATTAAGTTACCTGCTTTCTGATTTGAAGGCTGGAGAGAGAATTAGTTGTTACAGTGAGATTTTTGTGAGTCGTGGTAAAAAAAGACTGTACTAAATTCTAGTTACAGTAAATAGTAAGTCTGTATGAAGCTTTGGGTGCAGATTCGATTCAGAGAAGATTTGGCCCAATTCAGTGGCCAAATCTCCGAATCCGAATTGAATCAGGACACCAATGAAAAGGTCCGAATTGATTCAAAGTTCTCCTAATTAATCTGGAAAAGATTCGGAGAGCTTCGGTGATTTGGACAGTCCCTGCTTACTGCAGCAGGGAGCTGGACCTGGACTGCATGCTGGTAAATAGGGGGCGGAGGAGGGAGGGCACCATGGGGGGATGCCTGCCAGTCCCCATCCCCTGCCTGCTCCCCCAGCCCCCTCCCCACGGCTGCTCCACCTGGCCCCAGCTTCTGGCTCTTTGAAAAAAAGCCCCCACTCACCAACTGCTGCCAGGCAGGTGGGGGTGATCCCCACTGCCCCCCACTGCCCTGTACTGTGTAGGGGGCTCTGCCACAAGCCCCCAACCCCCGCCTGCTCTCTCAGCCCCAGCTCCTGGTCCTTTAAAAAAAAAAAAAAAAAAAAGCCCCCACTTACTGGCAGCTGCAGCAGCCTCAGGGCTTCTGGGGGCTCATAGCAAAGTCCCCCATGCAGCGTAGGACAGTGGGGGGAAGTGGGAATTGCCCCCCTACCTAGCAGAAGCCAATGAGTGCAGTTTTTGGGGGGGTTTTTTAAGGGCTGGGAGCTGGGGCTGGGAGAGCAGGCAGGGGTCAGGGGGATCATGGCAGAGCCCTGCACATAGCATGGGGCAGTGGGGCAGCGGGGATTGCTTCCCCACCCCCCTGCCTGGCAGCAGCCAGTGAATGTGGGCTTTTTATTTTATTTTGTTTTGGGTTTTTTTCGGCGGTGGTCACATCTTTGAATCAGATTCAGCCAAATTGATTCGGGACATTGATTCGATTTACCAAATCAAATCACTGTCCCCCAAATCGGCTAAATCCAAATCTGAAGCAAATACTAGCTGCTTCGCACAGGCCTAGTAAGTAGACCCTTTTCCTTTTGCTTGGTGACTTGACAGTTTGGTAACAAGGATGTTTCTCTTAGTGGTTATTGCATGAGAGTCATTTGTGTTTTGTCCCCACTGTGGAGGAATGCCTAACCTGTAGGATTATTCATTTGCAAAAAGTTTTGGATGCACACGCACACTGTATTTTTTTTTCTATGAGCCCCAATTTACTTCAGTATGGTGTTTGGTGGGAACTGATTTTGCCAGTTGCTGGAAGAACAGTTGCATGATTATTATGTGCATCTGTCAGGCTGTACCAGCCATATCACGTGGCATCATGTCACATAATATAAGGTGACATGAATGGCAAAGCCTGGATGAGATGCTCAGAGGAAGCCTCAGAGCCAAAACATCATCTCTAATTCATCTAATGGTAGTATAGCACTTCTAGCATATATTTTGTTTACCCGTGCCATTTTCTATAATTAGGTTGCTTGATCTTGGAAATATCCTAACAGTACTGTTGTTTTGCTTGAAAACAAGGGTTTTTTCCCCCTTAGTTGTCCATAATGCAGGGCATAGCTACTGAAGTAGGAATTATAGGAGGATAAATAGGCTCAGATATTGTGTTTCACTTCAAAGAATAGAGATCAGTATATCCTGAAAATATCTTCTATAATATTCAGAACTTCACTGCTTGAAAAGGAAGTGTCATTTGTTTTTTTCTGTCTTTTCATGCAGCTTTAAAATTGTTTGTTTGTATCTTTAAATCTTTTCAGGCCTTTCATATCTGTTTCTGAGTTCAATGACATACAGCTGGGATCTGGCTGGTTCTGAAGTAGATAAGATTTTGCTATGTTTGACATTTTTCTAAAACCCCAATCACAAAGTCTTGTGATTTGTGTGTGAATTCCCTTCCACCTCTCCCCAACACACTCACAAATGAAAGCTTCTGGCCCTAATATTTGTGGCAACAAGCTTGAAAACCCCTGAACAGAAAGCAAATGCTAATTTTTTTGAATGTCTATTTTGGGGGAACGTAATCAATCATTGACTAATTGTGGTTGGTAATATGGCAGATGGGAGAAGAGGACAGAAAGTGTTTCCCCTCTACAGCAGTCATGAAGCAAATTCAAGAGATATATACACTTCCATTGAGTTCAGGGATTTGTTCCTGCCACCACAGTCCTTTGAGTGGTACAGCTGTAATGGGAGAAGTAGACTGCATCCAGCAAGGGAGCCTTTTGAGGCAAAATCCTGCCCTGTGCTTCCTGCGGGGCAGTGATGAAATAGTGTTGGCTGGCTCCCTAACTTAAGGTATTGAACCCGCTGTATTTATCCAGGTGGAGCCAGAAATAAAAATACTCAAGCCACTGTTATGGGTAAGAATGTTGCCATGCTGGTCAGCACTGAATATATTTATGAACATAAAAGTAAAACTATGAAGTAATTGCCATCAGCACATTCAAAAAACAAAAGTTAAGTTTAGATATCATGCACATTTAACTAGTATATTCAAATATCTTTCAAAACCTTTATTATTTAAAAATTTGTTCACTTTTTCTTTTAGATGTTACAGTGCTCAACCTTTGCTGAAATCAGACTGTGTAGCATAGGACTACTAAGCTTTGGTCTTGTTGTAAATGCATCTCATGTCTGACCCAAGAATTATATCTTTTTGTGTGAGCTGAAGGCTTGTTTCTGTCCGTCAGAATTAAAATAACATGCTTTCTTCACTTTTCTCTGTCAAAAGACCAATCCAGTGAGCTAAAGCACTTTTCCTTCTTGACAGTACTTCCAATCTCCTCTAATTCAAATGGAAAAGACTAATATTAAACAAGGACAGACTTCCAGCTATGGCAAGAAGCCCAAGTCTAAAGACATAATAGGTTGCAGGTCTACTAAAAACCTGCCAACAGGTCTCCTGAGCAGGAAGAAAATACTTAGAGCCATCAAAGTACTTAGAGGTCTAGCCCTTTAAAATTCCACCTGCAGGGCAGGATGAATTCCCTGTAAAATACATGAGTTCCTGTGAAAAACGCACCTTTTCTGAAGAGCAGACATTGTTTTCAAAGGGTCAAATCTCTGGGATGTCTCAATGGTTACAGCAGGAAATCAGTAGTCAAGAAACCTAAGTATTGTTCCAACTCAGTCACTGAGTTTCTATTTGCACCTGGTCAAATCATTTAAGCTCTCTGTGAGGGTCTTTGTATATTTACAGTGTAATTTTTTATACCCTAATTGTCAGCAAAGATAGGAAAGGAGACGAACAGTAGTAGGGCAGTCGAAACATTTTAAAAGTTTTGAAACGTTTTGAGTTTCAAAGCAGCCCGGCTGAGTTCCCCTCCCCAGTGCTAGGATCAGGCTGGGGAAGAGAACTGAGCCTGATCACTCGGTTCCCCTCCCCAGTGCTGTGATCGATCATGCTGGGGAAGGAAACTGAGCCCAATCACTTAGTTCCCCTCCCCTGCACTGCAATCTATCAGGCCGGGGAAGGGAACTGAGCCTAGTGCTGGGGAGGAGAACTCAGCTCGGCTGGGTTGAGTTCCCTTCTCCAGCCCCATCATGTGCTGGGGAGGGGAATTGAGCAATCAGGCTCAGTTCCCTTCCCCAGCCCAATGGATTGCAGCATTGAGGTGAGGACTCAAATGATCAGGCTCAGTTCCCTTCCCCTGCCCGATCGATCACAGCACTGTGGAAGAGAACTGAGTGATCAGGCTCAGTTCCCTTCCCCAGCTCAATCGGGCTGGAGAAGGGAACTGAGCCCAATCGCACAGCCCCTGCAGCCCTGCTGGGGTTGCAGTCCCCTATCCATCTGTCGGATGAAAGAAGCCAGGTGCTGCTGCCTGGGACTGGCATCATGCTGACGCCGGTCCCAGGTGGCAGCATCCAGCTTCCCTCCCTCATCTGACAGGCAGATCAGGGACCCACAACCCTGGGAGGATTGCCACGGTCCCTGCAGCCCTCCCGGGGTTGCGGGCCCCTGATCTGCCTGCTGGATGGGATGAGAGTGGCTGTTTTGAGCTTCACCATTACCATTCACTATGGGTGAAACGTCGAAACAGCCTTGAAACAGTGTCACTGTTTTGATTAAATGAAACGGAACAGTGGTTTTGAATTGAAACAAAATTCAAAACAAAACGCTGTTCCATCAAAAAGTCGAAGCACAAGTGAAAATGGCATGATGCCATTCCACACAGCTCTGAAGCCTAGGTCTCTCTCACAGTTTTCTCAGCCTTCAGAAGCAGACAGACTGTCTAACACTGCAAGGTCAATAAATACACACATAGTCTGAGAAACTGGGGACATGTACCACACTGTTCCATAATATAAAATAAGGTGGTACCAGCTCGCACGGCCAAAGAGAGGGTCTGAAATTCTTGTTTTGGGAAGGGTGTGCATGTGATGCTTGGAATATGCTGACAGAACAGAACGTGGATAGTGTGATGAACACAGAGACCAATCAGTGACAGCCATAGATCAAGAGTCATCAGGAGGGAAGGAGAATACAAAAGCAGAGACTTGAGAGTAACAAAGGGGTTCTCCTCCCACTCATCCCCCTCCCTGAGAGGTGTCCCCATTCCCATCCCCACTCCCCGGGAGGGGTTCCTGAGACCACCATGGACAGAGGGCACACCACCAGCCTGTCTTATCCACCCCACTGTGGGGGCAATGGGCTTCGACATCTCACCTCCAGGTTGCTGACAAATGACACCTAAGAGAGAGCCTTACAGTGAACCCTGCATCCTGGACAGATGTTTCTTGACTCTGATAATAGCCCTAGAATTGGTAGATATATAGAATTGCTTGATTGTTTGTATTATTTCTTTTCTGTTATCACTGTTGTAACCCTGGGCGCGACACTACATGCACCCTCACCTGAATAATGGGATCCTGGGGTACCCAGTAGCCAGTAGCCCTGCCCAGCCCCCCTCGGAAGCTGCTGCAGTGCCCCCGAGTGGAGAGCCTCCCCTTACAATCAAGCACCCTTGCAGACAGTTCTCAAACTATTTACAAGATTTAATTATTTACATCATAACAAATAATCATTAAATAAGCACATGGATATACTGTCTAATAAACCCTCAAGAACTTATTTACACAGTCTCTCAGTTGCACACAGTGTACTGGGGATGCCGTGTGCACTGCCCCTGGCAGGGTATCTCAGGGAGCGGGACTGTCTGTGTCCCTGCACGTGGTCTGTGGATGCTCCCTGGCACTGGTGTCCGCCTCCGTGCTCCTGGGGTCTCTGAGCAGCAAGCAGTGGCTCCTCTGCAGTTCCTGCAAGACAGCCTTCCCCTGCCTTTGCCCCCCTTCCCTGGCTCTGCTGTGAGCAGTGTCTGGGCTGCAGGCTATAGCAACCCTCCTGCCCCACACAGCCTCACAGCCCCGGCAAATGCAGCCCCTCCCTGGGCTTTGCCTGCCCCTGGGGCCCCTCACCCATCAGGGAAACTAGGGCAGACTCTGGCAGTTCCCACCCCGGCTCTGCTGTGCTCACCCAGCCACACCAGCTGCAGTCAGGTCTCTTCAGACTTGGGTTCTCCACACCAGCCGTCCCTGCCTGCTCCTGCCGTTGCAGCTTCTCCACTCTGCTCCTGCAGGCCTCTCTCAGGGGCTCTCCGAGGGACCACTGCACTGAGACTCTCAATCCGGTCTCCAACCTGTCCTTCAGCCCCCTCTCTCTCTCTTGTCCCCCCCCCCACAGGAAAAACTGCTCCCCCTTTTATCCAAGCCTCTCAGCCAATCCCAGCTCATGGCCCTTCCCAGGCTTTTTCTAATGGCTCTCTTTCAAACTTTGCTGGGGTTACATCACCCCTCCCACTTCCAACAGGGCTGCTCCCAAACAGCTTCACTTGCCCTCAGAGCCTACAGTGTCCCCTCTGAAACAAACTCTGTCTCTCTGCCAGGCAGCTCTTCCCATTCTGTTCAGGTGGGTCCATTTTTCAAAGGCTGCTACACTGTGTATGAATACATTTGTCTGTAATCAAATGGGAAGGTTGTGGTTGGTTTGCGGGGAGTGGGTCCCCCTGCCAAGAACGAGACATCTGGATCCTAAATCCAGAGCCAACAGCAGATGGCTGGAAAGAGCAACTATAGTGCCTATTTTTAAGAAAGGGGAGAAAGGATCTGGAGAATTACACACCACCTAGCCTGATCTCAGTACCTGGAAAGATCATGGAGCAGATCCTCAAGTAGTCTATTATGGAGCACCTAGAGGAAAACAAGGTGGTCAGGAAGAGCTATCATGGATTTACCAAGAGCAAGTTATGCCTGACTAACCTGATTTCCTTCTGTGATAAGGTGACAGGCTCTGTGGATTGGGGGAGAGTGGTGGATGTGATGTAACTTGACTTTAGTACAGCTTTCAATACTGTATCCCACAACATTCTCATTAACAAGCTAAAAAAATGCACACTAGATTAAAGTACTGCAATGTGTATAAATTGCTGGTTGGATCACTGTGCTCAGTGAGTAGTGGCTTGATGTCTAGCTGGAAGGAGGTATGAAGTGGGGTTCCCCAGGGGTCTGTCCTGGGTCTGGAACAGTTCGACATCTTCATTAATAATTTCAATGATAGGATTGACGGTATGCTTAGCAAATTTACAGATGACACCAAGTTACCAAGTTGAGTGAGTTGCAGATGCTCTAGAGGGCAAGGCTAGGATTCAAATTTACCTTTATAGACAGGAAGAGTAGTCTGTAATCAATCCAATAAAATTCAACAAGGACAAGTGCAAAGTCCTGCACTTTAAGATGGAATAATTGCATGCACAAATACAGACTGAGGAATAATTGACTAGGCTGCGGTGTTACACAGAAGGATCTGGGAATTACAGTGAACCATAGGCTAAATATGAGATAACAGTGTGCTCTTGTTGCAGAAAAAAAGCTGACACCATGCCGGATTGTATTAATAGGACTGTTATTTGCAAATCAAGGGAAGTGATTCTTTGCTGTATTCGGCACTGGTTAGGCCCCACCTGCAGTAATGTGTCCAGTATCATTCAAGAACTATGTGGACAGTTTGGAAGGAGTCCAGCACAGTGACAAAAATTATTATGGGGCTAGAAAGCAAGACTTACAATGAAAAGTTGAAAGAACTAAGGTTATTTAATCTGCAGAGAAGAAGACAGAGATTTGATAATAGTCTTCAAATACCTGAAAGGCGATCTGTGGCCATAGGAGACAAAACTAGGAGCAATGGCCTCAAGCTGCAGCAGAGTAAATTTAGGTTGAAGATCAGAGGGAATTTTCTATGAGTATGAGGGTGGTCAAGCACTGGAACAGGCTACCTAGAGAATCTCCATCCTTGGAAGTTTTCAAGAGCAGACACTTGATAGGGATGATTTAGTCGGGAACAATCCTGCCTTGACCAGGGGGGTGCAGTAAATGACCTTGTGAGGTCCCTTCCAGCCTTATTTCCCTATAATGTCAAGTTCCAATTTAAGAAATCAACAAAAATTGGTTGTTTTTAAGAGATGGTGACCTTAAAGAAAAGTAGAATAGAATTGTATTCAGTGGGTGTGTCTACATGAGACACTAACTGTGCAGTAGCCTGATACTACTGCACAGTAGTATCGCCTGGCAAAAACTGTGATGCAATGCTACTGCACAAGTAGGTCACAAAAAGGTGTTTGCTAGTGCTACTGTTCAGTAACTCAGGTTACTGTGTATTTATTTAGTACTTGTTTATACAAGTAACCACTGTGCAGTAGTGTCTCATGTAGACATGGCCAGTAAGCCTTATTCTTGTTCACCATATAGCCTTTGGGCCTCTCTGCTGGCACAACTGGGCCATAAAGCTGCCTCCAGTATACAAACTAGGCTTCACATTCCTGCTGCCATTGGGAAAGTCTCTAAGTAGTCTAGAGCTAATTTAGCTAGTTCAGTCTTCTTCTGTGCCCACCTCCTCCTTCCTTCCCTACTTAACAATTTCCCAACATTCAGGGCCAGAGTAGACCTCACTTTTCCCAAAGCTTGAGGAGAAATAAAGGTGGCTTATAGTGGACTTTTTTATTGCTCCCTGTTGGGTACTGCGTGGACTGAAGCATAGCCAGGTGAAGCTGTCATGTGAATCATTTCACTGACTTGAGTGACTTAGAATTTGCCCTTTTGAGGTTATTCCATGTGTAGTATCACTTCAAGAAGACAGAATTTTTTTGTCATATTCATATTTTAATTAATTTAATAATGCAGTTTTTTGTGGTCAGTGAAAAATACTAGTTAAAAATAACAAACCTAAAGGGAATATTGCATCTTCCGTTACTTCCACTGATTTCCTTCAAGAGTTGCTCAGCATGAGCATACTTGCCTGATCAAACCTTCCTCAATACTTTCTTCTGCGTTTCTTACTAAAAAATTAAAGAAATGGTTACTTATTGTCATGCCATTTTTCAAAGTAGCAATGTGTGATCCAGGTATCAGTTTACATTCCATTTCCCATCAGTAATAATTTTATTATCTCAAGGTCCATTAGGCTGTTCAAGAAATTTTACTCCCAGCAACTGAGAGCAAGAACTTGTCTCTTCAATAGACACAGATTTCTGAGTTTCGCCTCTAAGCTGTAAGGAAAAACACATTTTGCTGTGGGTGGGATTGTGTGGAAAAAGTTTTTTGCTTATTGGAATTTTGGGGAACAGATTTTTATTTATTTGTAAGGTGAAGGCAATCCATTCTTAATGCAGGATTACATATTAAGATTGTTCTGGGTGGGCCAGGGATGAAACACAAGACAAAAATGTGGGAGCATGAAGGGTTTTTTTAGGGTGGCATATATGCATGTGATGACACACAGTTGTACATATGGATCTAGTTTATTGTCTACAGCTGCTATCCATGCCAGGCACAACATGAATGTTATTTTCCTTCTTTATCACGAAATAGAACAAAGCTTTGCAAAAACGGGATTAATTTGATCATAATGTCTTGCAGCAAAATATTGGTGCTACTGTACTTCATAATCATAAGCTCCTGATTAATCCCTTCCCTCCCCCACAATGCACTGCTCAGAATGGCTGAGCCAGTTGTGTGGGGAGTAGTGATTTATTGTTAATATGAGCCAGAAGTACATACTATGCCTCATCAGCCCTACCCCAGAGAGAATTATGTGTTTGAGGCAAAATCTTTCCCAGGGCTGTTCCTGAGCTGGTGACTCTGAGTGACACTGGTGAATAAGGGTGAAAGATGGGAGAAAAGAAGACTGTTGAAATGAGCAATTTTAAAAATTGAAATTTTTGGCTACTACAACCACAGTCTGCTGTTCAGAGAGAGAGGCAGCAGTCTGTTGGGAAGAGACAGCTTCCACCTCACTCCACTGGGGAAGAAGCTCTTCTCACCCATAATGACTGACCTGCTCGACTGGGCTTTAAACTAAACTTGCCAGGGGATGGGTAGACAACCACCAGCACAAGCTTACCAAGCATCAACTGCAAAATCAGCAGGTTAGGATGCTCAAGGGAATCTACTCCTACCCCAGCCCAGGAACAGAGCTTTTCCATGAGTACAAGGAAGCCTAGGGCCTCCAAAGGCATACTTATTTTCCTGTACACCAATGCTAGGAGTTTGTGGAATAAACAGGAGGAACTGGTCCTTCTGCTAAACAAAAATTACTACGATCTCATAGGGATAACGGAGAACTGGTATGACTCCTCTTATGCTAGGACTACGGGTATAAATGGCTACACCCTGTACAGGAGGGATTGTGCTGAAAAAATGGGTGGGGGTGTAGCTCTCTATGTGAAGGAGAGCTACATGCCCCTACAAGCTGAGATTGGTACCCAAGAAGGATGGCTGGAGACCCTCTGGGTTAGAATATGAGGGGAACGTAGTGAAGGGGATATAATGGGAGTCTATTGCAGACCTCCAAACTAGGAACAAGAGCTTGACCAAAATTCACCAGGGAACTGGTTGAGGCTGCATGCTCTTGGTGCATGGTTCTCATGGGAGACTTCAACTACCCAGACATCTCATGGGAAGAGCCCTCAGCCAAATCCGATCAGTCTCAAAGCTTCCTTACTTGCTTGGATGAGCTCTACCTGTCTCAAGAAGTTTATGGGCCAACAAGAGGTAAAGCACTGCTGGACCTGGTACTGGCCAAAGGGGATGATTTAATCCATGACCTAAGAGGCAAAGGGAAGCTGGGTGACAGTGACTACGAGTTGATCACTTTCACTATCCATTGCAAACCTTGCAAGTTAGCCAGCGATGCAGTAGTCCTTGACTTTAGGAAAGCTGACTTTCAGAAGCTCAGGAGGCATGTTTTTGAGGCCCTGAGAGGCCATGATTTCACAGGGAGGGGAGTTCATGATGAGTGGTTGCTCCTTAAGGAAGTGATCCTAGAAGCTGAAGGGGAGTCCATCCCAACTCCTAGGAAAGGTGGTAAAAGGGTTTGATAACCCCCATGGCTAAACAGGGAACTCATGGACTTCCTACATCTAACAAGAGAGGCTTATAAAGGATGGAAGACAGGAAACACTACTAAGGAGGAGTATTCTGCACTGGTGCGCACCTGCAGGGAGCGAACTAGGAAAGCCAAAGCTGCAACTGAACTTCAACTGGCTACACAAATTAAGGACAATAAAAAGTCCTTCTTCAGATATGTGGGGAGTTGAAAGAAAAACAAGGGCAACATTGGACCCCTGCTTAATCAGCTGGGGCAGCTGACTACTGACACCCAGGAAAAAGCCAATCTGTTTAAGGATTACTTTGCATTGGTTTTTCACCAGCCCAAAGGGACCACCCTGCCTAACATGATGCAGAATGATCAGGGTGAGGTTGAATATATGCCCATCATTGGCATGGATCTTGTGAGGGAGCATCTTGAGAATCTGGACCCCCACAAATCGGCTGGTCCACATAGATTGCACCCAAGAGTGCTAAAGGAACTGGCATACATCATAGCACAGCCACTGGCTATTTGGATATTTGAGAACTTGTGGTGCTCAGGCAAAGTGCCTGAAGATTGGAAGAGGGCCAATGTGGTGCCCATCTTCAAGAAAGGGAGGAAAGAAGACCTGGGAAACTGTAGGCCAACCAGTTTGACCTCAATCCCTGGAAAGATTTTGGAAAAAGTTATCAAAGAAATCCTTCTTGACAGGCTAACAGAAGGCAACATTCTGAGGGATAGCCAGGACAGGTTTGTTGTGGGTAGGTCTTGCTTGACCAATCTCATTTCTTTCTATGACCAGGTGACATATCACCTGAACAAAGGGAAGAGGTTGATATCATATATTTGGACTTTAAAAAAGTATTTGACCTTGTGTCCCACAATGTCCTCATGGAAAAATTGGGCAATTGTGACCTCGACTATCCCACAGTCCGATGGCTGGGGAACTGGCTCTGAGGTCAGACCCAGAGAGCAGTAGCTGATGGAACCGAATCAACATGGCACTCAGTGACTAGTGGTGCCCCCCAAGGCTCTATTCTCAGATCTGTACTCATTAATGTCTTCATAAACAATCTGGACACTGGTGTCAAAAGTGGGCTGGCTAAGTTCACTGACGACATCAAACTTTTGGGAAGTGTCTACACTTGAGGATAGGCTGATCCAGGCCAACCTTGATAGGTTTGCAAGGTGGGTGGAGGAAAACCTGATGGCACTCAATATGGAGAAATGCAAGGTGCTCCACCTCAGGAATAAAAACTCGCATTGCACCTATAGGCTCGGCAATGCTACACTCGCTAGCACCATGACTGAAAGAGACTTGGGGGTCATGACTGACCACAAGTTGAACATGAGCGACCAATGCGATACCGCAGCTGGCAAAGCAAACAAAACTCTGGCTTGCATCTACCAATGCATCTCAAGCAAGATCCAGGAAATTGACCTCCCACTGTACTCAGCCTTGGTGAGGCCACAGCTGGAGTACTGCATCCAATTCTGGGCTCCACAATTTAGGAAGGATGTGGAGAAGCTTGAGAGAGTCCTGAGGAGAGCCACGCGCATGATCAGAGGGCAAGAAAACAGGCCTCATGAAGAGTGGCTGCAAGCCATGGGACTCTTCAGTGTGGAGAAGCACAGGCTCAGGGGTGACTTGCTGGCAGCCTATAAGTGCATAAGGGGTGTGCATCAGGATCTGGGGGAACACCTGTTCACCAGAGCACCCCAGGGGATGACAAGGTCTAACAGTCACACACTTCTGCAAGACCATTTTAGGCATAAGGAAAAACTTCTTTACTGTCCGAACCCCCAAGGCCTGGAACAGACTCCCCCCAGAGGTGGTGCAAACACCTACTCTGGACGCTTTCAAAAAACATTTGGATGCTTATCCTGCTGGGGTCCTTTGACCCTAGCTGACTTCCTGCCCCTTGGGCTGGGAGCTGGACCTGATGATCTTACAAGGTCCCTTCCAACCCTAATATCTATGAAATTCTATGAAAATAGGAGCTCTGGGTTCTGTTTCCAGCTCTGCTGCTAACCAGCACTACTCTGAGCAAGTGGCTTTAACTCTTTCACTTTAATTTCCCCATCTGTAAAATCGAGAAAATGATATCATTCCATATAAAGTGCTTTGAGGTCTCTGGAGGCAAACTGTCGTAACAGGGCCAAGTACAAAGCATGGCTATTAATTGCATGCAAAAGGATTGTATCTATATATGCAGAATATGAAATTACTTGCATAGCTGTGATTTTGTATTCATGCATGCACAAATTGAATGCACAAATTAGGCTCCTTTTATTTAATCTGTACTCCCAGACTCACAATTCTGGAACTTAAAAGCTAAAATATTTACTGAAAGTAAATATATTATATTTGAAATTCAAATTTAGCATTGGGAGATTAACTAAGCCTACTCAGTTTGGAGCACAGACCCCAAACCATGGAAATATTCACTGTTGCATATTCACAATGCAGTGGTCCCAAGCTACATTTTTAGGGAAGGAATTTAATGAAGAACTATGTAAGTAATTTAAAATAATGGTTTAGTAAGCTTATTAATTTTATTGTAAATAAAATAAGGAAAAGAGATAAAATGTTGATAACTTAATCATAATTATGTATTCAGTCTCTATCCCTTTTGCCTTCATTTTCAAACCAGGTGATTTCATAGGTTATTTTTCAGAGGGCACACCTTTGCATCTCATGACTACAGAATTACACAGGTAGTTTTTGTGACTCATTGTATAGCTTGCATTTCACCTGTCACAACATGTGGGGTCCCTGATTTCTGTGAAGTACAGTAACATTATTTGCTATTTGTTAGTGAAGATCAAACCCACGGTAAGATGAGTGAGTGTACATTGGATCTGACAGAGAAAAGGAATGACACTGCCCATAAAGACAAGGTTTGTCAGTGCTTTGTTCTGTCATTCACCTGACGGTGCTTTAGAATAAACAAGGCTTGCATTTGTCATTTCTCCTGAAAAAGGTATAAAATGTAAGAGAAGAAAGCATGTTGCATTGCAGCATAGTAGGAATGATATTTGTTCCATACATGATGTACCACTATGTGTTTTCCTGCCCACATTTATATCCAGTATGCCCTAGAAATGATTGCTTGTCTAGACTTACATTAATATACTGTAAGAAATCCTTCATACCACCAAACTTGTTCATTGATTAAGTAGGTAAAGTATCATGATAATTAGCTGTAAGGCTTTTTAGATGCTCACTGCTGCTGGATACTCAAATACCTACTGCTACTAATCACACCTTCCATCTTATGGCTTGCTCAGCAGCTGAACTATACTGATGTAGCAACTATCTGACAGGATACGATTTGTACTTGGGTCTTCAACCAATATTGCCAGGGGTTAAATGCTGCATTCCTAATTAACTGAAATGTATGTATGGCTTGAGGGTTCATTCCGTGACATAGTGAATTGCTCTTATTCAGCCTGTAAGTCCTGTTCCCTTAGTTCTCTGTGTGTTATGTGGGCTGTGCAAAGCCCCAGGTCAAATTGGCCTTGGTATTAAAACTTTGTAAGGACTGGGCCCAGGCTGTTACTCAGAACATTTCTTTCTTCATGATCCTATTAAAGATGTATGTTCCTCTGGAACCACAAAATAGATAATCAGGAGTGTGAAGAGTATTCTCAACTACGTAGCTGTAGTACAAAAAACACGGCCAGTTGATGCGTGCTGGTTTAGTCTGGAGGAAAAAAGAGAGAAACTTACTAGACAGTGTCCTAACTTCCTTAGAAAACATTTTTCCTCTTAAAATTATCTAACATATAGCCTAAATCTCTAAGAACATGGTTAGGTTTTATTATCAGCAGACCCTAAATATTAATGTACTGGTGCATTAATTAATAATATTAGCAAGAAGTTCGAAAGCTTTCTGAAAAATGCTAAATACTAGCTTAATACTTAAAAGCTCTGGCTCTTATCGTGGCTTGCCCTTATCCAAGTCCTGACTTGTCTTAGTTCTAGAGGTCATTTTTATGGTCCTTGCCTGCCCCCATTTTTCTTTGACTTCAATCTTTCAGGTACCTCTGTCAAACCATAAATACAGATTGCCTCTGTTACACTCTTATCACCACCAGGAAGCTAGAGAGTATCAATGGTATGCATCCAAAGGGACATGAGAAAGCAGAAAAGTAGATATAGAGAAAAAATATAGGCTGAGGTTTGCAGTGCCTCACTGGGAATCTAAAGTTCTGTATTTCCATAGAGCAGTTGTAGGCTATAAGTCACTTGTGCCCCCTAGCCTATTTGTGATGCCAGAATTGCATTATCCAGGGCACATCTATACAAGATACTAACTGCACAGTAGTATAATAATACTGTGTAGTAGCATGCCAGGAAAAAACTGTGCTAATACACTACTGCTCAGTAGTATTAGGGTACTGCACAGTAAACATCACTAAAAACCCATGCACCAGTGCAATAGCACAAGTTACTGTGCATTTAGTATTTGGTTAACCAAGTACTAAACTTAATGCACAGTAACTAAGGTACGTTAATGAACATGTAGATGCACCCCCAATGAATATGAACTGCTGATTTCTACTGAATGTCTCAATTTTGAGAAAACCTACCACACTGAGCTTTGGGAAGTGTTTTCCTCAAAGTTTATCAAAGTGTGTGTTTCCCAGGGGAAGCAGCAGGAGAATTGAAGAGACTTGCTTTTTACTTTTTATCCTAGTTCTCGGGGCTCCATAATAAGTTCCATTCATAGGTGCTGAGATAATTAAGATATAATGGAGCATAATTCATATTTTGCCGTGAAGTTACTGCATAAAAGCTGCTGGAAGAAGTATAGAAAAGCTCACAGTGTACTGTGTATGTATAATGCACATTCATATATTTACCCTTCATCCAGTACAGCCATCCTGTTGACTAAAACATCTAATGTGGGTACCTGTAATTGGATGTTTAAGTCAATGTTCCTGTGTGTAAGTGCAGAGCCAAGGGTCTATTTTTAGAAGTCCTGCTAAGTTGCACTACACTGAAAACTGGATAATGAGTGTGCAGGCATCAAGACACAGTAGTCATAGCAAGGATCTGAGTGTTTCTCTCATGTTACCTAGATGGAGCTGTATTAAAGTTGGCTTAGTATAATGGAAAAACTTTGGCATTCATGTAACTGGATTTCCTGCAACTTTTATTACAATTGTATTTCAAGCTCAAAGTCTTGTTAGAAAGAGCCCTCTTCCCCCCCCCCCCCCCGCCCCCAATTATGCAGTTTTTTCTTTTTCTCACTTTGGGGCACACCATTCCATCTTAAACCACATGCTAAAATAAAAGGTTACCAACCTTTATAACTAACTTTGAATTGTTGTTTTCTTTGCCCCACAGCAGTGCTTTAGCTTGCAAGATAAAAATGACAAAGCAGCAGAACGCCGCAGAACCATTCATTCCAAATATTTATTCATTATGTAAACTTACGTGCTACAACTATCAGTAAATATTTGTTTTCCCACCTATATAAATAGTGGAATTATAAAAAAACCCTGGTAACAAAGATATTTACTTCAGCTAGAAAAAGGTATAGTAATCTCCCCAAATCATCCTTTCTTTCCTGTTTTGAGTGGGGTTTCAAGCTTCCTTTATATAATTAAGATTTTGTTCTTATTTTTAATTGAAGCAAAAAAGAAGCATTTTCTCCCAAAAAATCAGCTACCCTCTCCCCTGGTTACTTTTTCTGTTACTGTTTCTCTTCTGTCCTGTTCTATGTAATTGCTTAAATTAATCCATCAGTATAGCATTCATTGTAGTACACACTCATGTCTTAAGTAGTGACCTATCCGCATATTCAATTAATGGTGTGATAAAACCAGGAATAAATGGCAAAGTTATTACAATAAATATGTGTAATAACTTTGCTGGTTCCTATCATGCCTTTAATTGAGTGTGTGTCCAGTGGTTCTAGTCTTGGGAACACACAGGAGTGTGCTGGGAGCACTAGTCAGCTGATTGGGACTCCCAGCTGGAGGAGCACAATGAGCTCTCTTGGTTGGGAGCCCTCATCACCTGATGGATCTCCCAGCTATGGGAGCACAGGGTGCCCCGCTCCTCTGCACCTGAGAGCTCTGATCATTGATGTGGCTCCCAGCCATGGGGGAGCACCAGGTATCCTCACAGATGGGAGCCCTGTTAGCTGATCAGCACTCTCAGCTGCGGGGGTGCACCACAAGCTCCCAGCTGTGGGTGCGACCATATGGTCCTGGGACTGGGAGTTCTGTCAGCTGATTGGAGATTTAAGTATGGTGTGCCCCTGGGGCTGGGAGCTGCAACCAACTGATAGGGCTCCCAGCCAATGGTAGCGAAGATTGCTGCTTCAGGGGGAGCCCCAGCTCATGAACCCTGGGCTCCCCCTGCACCAGCAACACAGAGTAATAAAATCTGTTCGATTTCCCCCAATCATGCCTCCTGTGTGATCACTTTCTTTTTAACATCTGTTAGTAACCCGAGTCTCTGATTTGGTTAACAAAAGTAGCGATCAATATTTTTAGCCTTTTTCTAAGATTGATCTAACTTTGGTTTAGTTTATTATTTTTTTAAGCATTTGTGTCTTACCTGTCTGCCTATACTAGGGAATGTTGATTATTTCATATCATAGTAGGCCAGCAGTCTAGCATATCTTGTATCCTTTGATTCAATTTGAGTGAGCAGTCAGAGGAGATACCAGTAGACATGCAGGGCTGCTAATTCAGTAAGTTATGATGCAGGATGATAAAAATCTTCAACCAAGCGCACACAGGCATAGTAAAAAAATTGACTAGGACAACTTTGTTTGTGAAACTTCTTTTGAAAGTGTCTCTCGAGTAGTTCCTAGATATCCTCAAGTAAGATTTGGAAAAAATCAGCCTAATACTGTTAGTTACGAGTGTGAACCTTTAAACAACCACAGCCATAGGGTGGAAGCTGTAATAGTGAATGATATTCTGAATAACCTATAATACCCAAAAATTAACAGTGTAAGTACATACATACATTATTACTTAGTGGAAAGCTCTCCAAAAAGCCAAGATTTCTGAATTCAAGTGAAAGAAAGATTTCCTTTTCCTGCTCTGCCTCTTTAAGTTCCTATTTAGTTCTCAGAAGCTCTGAATCCCTGAGCTATCCTAGAACTATGTATTGAACATCATCCCTATGTATGTTACTTTTACAAATACCTCAAACTTAGCCCAGTTTCACAGGTCTGAGCAGAGTCTCACATGAACCCATTTATCTTTCCTATCCCAGGTGAGGATTCATAGCCTCAATCTGTGATCATGTAAAACTGAGTTTTTGATGGTATTTTGGCTTTGAGCTTTGGGGAGCTGTTGGATCATGGAACTTGTGGTGGGAATCCATGCAAACTGAAGCCAAAAAGGCCTGCTGAAACTGTTAAGTTTTTCACAGCTGTAATTGGCACTCAATGAAACAGACCAGGATTGGGATTGCTGATCTTTATCTTTCTGTCTACTTTGGTTATGAGAGAGGATAGCACAGTTCCTGCCTGCCAGGAGTATATACTATAAAAATGGCTTCAATCCAAGGTACACATTTCCTGCATGTACACACAGCTGAAAATATTCAAAACCAGCTGGAAACCCTGCTTAATGTTTAGATTAGCAGAAAGGGTGTTACATGAGGCTTCTTCGTGGCAGATTGGAGTAGCAAGGTACAGAAGGAGTTGAGGTTTCTTTGCATCTATTGTGGCAGTGGTCAGATATTTTAATTATACTTTTTTTTTTTAACACCAAATGGCATGAAGTGGGATAAGTGGGAATGCTATGGTGGGGATAAGAGAAGATTTACTTTTGGAGCAGTGTTCGTCACTAAATGGATGTTTTTGAGACCCTTGTCTATATGCAGCAAAGTAGAAAAAAATCTTGTGAAAAATGTGTAGTGCAAATGATTGGTCAGAATATACAAAACTAACAGAATTCTACCTACGCTGATTCTTGATCAGGAAGCAGCAATTGCAGATTACCTTCCAAGATGCCATTTTAGAAGAACTTCTTCCTGATAAACATTATCCATTTGGGAAGATCTTTCTAATCATTTGAAATTTCATGATTCCTTCCAAATGAGTCGGTGCTGCCATGTCTAGGGAATCCCATTTGCCCAGTTTCTGGCATTGGAGCAAGCGAACAGAAAAAGGGAACATCTGCAGACCTTGTCCATGCCCTGCTTTTTTCCTCTTCAGTCACTTTCTGATTGGTTGAGTATCTCTACAGACTGCTCATCAGATTGTTCCCAGGAAATCCAGTAGGACTGTGCAAAGCAGCTAGTATTCGCTTTGGATTCAGCTGATACCGGGGACAGTGATTTGATTCAGTGATTTGAATCACTGCCCTGAATTGATTTGGCTGCTGCTGAATCAGCTGAATCTCCAAATCAAACAGGCCCCATCCCCTGCACACTCTCCCGGCCCCGCCTGGTCCCAGCTCCCAGCTCTTTGAAACCAAAAAGCCCCCACTCACTGGCTACTGCCAGGGGGGGGCATGATCCCCACTGCCCTGTGCCACATGGTGAACTCTGCCACTCTCCCCCACCCCCGCCCTCCCCAGCTTCTGGCCCTTAAAAAGAAACAACAAAAGCCCTGACTCACTGGCTCCTGCCAGGCAGAGGGGGCAATCTGCTGCCCCACACTGTATGGGGAGCTCTGCCACAAGCCACCAGAAGCCCCAAGGTGGCTGCAGCAACTGGTGAGTCAAGGTTTTTTGTTGTTGGGTTTTTTTTAAAGGGCTGGGAGCTGGGGTGGGCAGGGCAGCCATGGGGGAGGCTGGGAGAGCAGGCAGGGGTCGGGGGGGCTCATGGCAGAGCCCCTCATGCAGCATGGGGTAGTGGGGGACAGTGTAGATCAACCCCCCACCTGGCAGCAGCCAGTGAGTAGGGGCTTTTTTTTAAACAACCAGGAGCTGGGGTGGGCAGGGCAGCCATGGGGGGGCTGGGAGAGTGGGCAGGGGTCAGGGGCACTAAAGGGGCGGGGACTGGGGGAGCAGGCAAGGGATGGGGCCTGGCAGGGACCCGCCCATGGTCCCTTCCCCCCTTCTCCAGCCCCTACTTACTAGCATGGAGTCCAAGTCCAGCTCTCTGCTGCAGCCAGCGAAGACTGCCTGAATTGCTGAAGCTGTCTGAATCTTTTCCAAATTGATTTGGAGAGCTTTGAATTGATTTGGACCTTTTAATTGGTCCCCTGATTAGATTCAGATTCAGAGAATTGGCCACCAAATCAAATCAGCATCCAAAGCTTCACATAGCCCTAGAATCCAGCTGCTGATCCCCAGCCGGTTTCAGTGTCTGGAGTTTGAACAAAGCATCGATACTGTCCCTGCCTTTGGGCTCGCTCATTGGCACTCTCTCTCTCTTTCTCTCTTTCCTGCTACCCCCTCTCCCCCATCCCCTCCTGTGTATATCCTCTGTCTAGCATCTTCTCTTGTGAGCTTGTATCCATGGTCTAATTGCCCATTCACAGACTCCAAATGTAGGTTTCCCAGAATCTACAGTTTAATCAAAGAATTATAGAAAAGTAGAGCTGAAAGGGACCTTAGAAGTCATATAGCCCAACCCTCTGCTTAGGGAAGGATTATCCCTAATCAAACCATCCCATACAAATGCTTGTCTAATCTATTCCTAGAATAGCAAATAGCCCTGTTGCACAGCTACAAGGCATTTTGCCCCAAAACACCGCGGGCCCCCTAATCTGCCACAGTTAAAGCAGAGGGATGAGGGCTTTCCGTGTTTACTGCTGCATAAGTCATTGTAGCAAGACACTAAGGTGCCTGCTACTGAGAGAGCCAGGAAGACTCTTCAGGTGCCAGTTGCCAAGGCAACCAAAGGGAGCTAATGGCTTACACCTGCCTAGCCAGATGAAGGAAGGGGCAGGGCCTGGCCCCTATATAAAGCACAGGCAGGAGGCCAGAGGCAGTTTCCTACCAGCAGCCAAGGCAGAAAGAGCTCCCTGAGCAAGGATGTGAGAACTGCAGGTACTGCTCAAAGCAGGGTTAAGGAGGGCAGCTCTGGGACGTTTTAGTAACGTGATTACAGCCGGGTGGCGTTAAGTTCAGTTATGGCCTAGGGGCTTGTGTTTGTTTTGTTTGTTTACACCGGTGGTTTGGGTGAGGCTATAAGGGGATGGAGGAGGCCTCACGGCAGAGTGAGGGCCCCAGTGAGGGCACTGTGCAGGGGTACAGACCCTAGCCCCAGAGAGGGGCAGTTGAGGAGCCCTAGTGTGGGCGTGGCGAGCCCCAGAGAGGGGGCACTATGGAGAAGCCCCAGTGCGGGCGTGGTGAACCCGGGAGAAGGGGGCAGCGTATGGAGGAGGCCCTGAGAGACGGGGCAGCGTACGGAGGAGGCCGAGCACTAAAGAGGGCGTGAAGAGAAAGAGAGAGAGGGACAGAACAAAGTCCCTTTTACATCTGCGAGGCTTGGGGCATGGTACTGGGGTGGTAGGAGCCATGCATAGCCCTTAAGGCTTGGGCGCAGGGCACAACCATAGACAGGAGGACCGTGACCAAGAGGACTGAAGGTAGCCTCCCTATAAAAATTCGTAACATCCAAGACGTGGCATGCGAGAATCGGAGGGTGCAAGAAGACAACTTGACACAGTAAAGGAGGCAGTAGGGTAGAGCACGGCAATCCTGACATCATTCCTGTTACAGTCATTATAGAAGGAGACAAAACCCTCCACAGTCTGTACCAATCTGATCACAAGGTAAAATTCCTTCCTGGTCCCAAATGTGATCGGTCTGACTTTGAGCAGAGAGGTGAGATCTTCCAACAGGAACTGCTAGGACTTAGGAGCATGGGCACACCACAGCCAAAATTCCCAGCCTTGGCTGCAGCCCACTTGCATTGTTTCCAAGGAAGACAAAGGAAAATTCTGACACCAGGAGGGGAAAATTTCCTTCCTGGCAGTCTATACTACTGCCTCTGTCAGGGGCCCTAACAGGCAGCCCAGCCTGGGCTAATGGCCTAGCCTGCCTGAGGCTCTCACAAGCACCCCTACTCTGGTTGATAAACCAGCTGGCCAATATTAGGTCTTCTTGACTCTCTACTGGGGAGAGCATCCCCCTCCTTCCCTCCCCCCAAATTTCTAGTTGTCTGTTACCTTGTCTGTCTCCCACTGCTTGGCAAATATGATTGTCTGTCCCTTCAGTGCCTGAGATGAAGTTCATCAGATTCTGTTGACCTGAAATTCATTCAAATCAATCACAAGCTCTCGGGCTGTCTGTTTTATTATTTCAATGTGCCAAGAGGCTCATGATAAATGGGAACAAAGAGATTTTCTAGATATGCTGTTGCTTTACTTATCAGACAAAGCACATGAGTCTAGACCATTAGAAATTAACCAGCTTCTTAAATGCAGTACCCCTCGCTCTATCTCCCCCTCCCCCTAGGAGTCTCTGGAGCTCCATTTGTATTAAAGAAGTCTCCTCCCACAAATTACCAGCCTCATTAGGTCCCTGATGTAGTAAGCCTAAGCTCCCAGAAATGGCCAACAGAAGTATATGCAAAAACTCCTGTGCTTTTAAACCTTCCAGTCTGTCTGGTGATGCCCTGAGCACCCTTATTAGGTGATCAAAGAGCTTTGCTAGGTGATTGCATTGCCAAAATGACATACTTCTTGGCAGCAAGCTTATTGTCTTTTTGTATGTAACCCAGGCGGTACTCCAAAAGGTACCCCCTCTCTAATTGAAGAAATCAAAGCAGGTGCACAAGCACTGTGGGAGTTGTAGGGACTCTCCTCCCCCTATAGAGCAAAGCCAGACCACCAATGGGGACTTAACCATGTACCTTTTAATGAGGGAACAATACTGGGAACATAACAGGCATAATCAGGGGGTATAGTGGACACTACAATGCCCCAAGGAGCAGTCTTCAACAAAGGTTAGACGCTTACAATCATTGACAAAAGACGGGGTTAACAAAATTATAAAACACAAACAGCAGAACAAACAATACTGGTTCGGGAAATATAAAAAGGCACAAAATACAAAATGTCAATGACAAGGAATATAGGGCCTAGGTACCTGGAGGGGGAGAAAGGGGGAAAACACAATGGTCCCTTTCCACTGCAAGAAGAACATCTCCTTGTTAGCTCACTCACTCCAAATCACCAGAGCTGGGACTTGAACTTGTATCTCCCATATGGTAGGCAGGAACACTGCCACACAGCTACCAGTGCTGGTGCTATTTCAAGCTACTAGGGCTCTTGACCTGCCTGAAGCCCCAGCCTCATGTCAAGCTGCCTGGTCTCTGCTTGGAGGAGCTGGAAGCTGAGCTAGGAACCCCTCAGGTCGCTGCTCAGATCCTTGCTGAAGTGGGAAGCCTCTCCTGCTGGCCACAGCCTCTTGTAAGGGATCCTGGAGCCCAGCAGGAAGCCTCTCCTGCCAGCCACATGCTGTGCTGCTGAGGGTCCAACTGCTGCCTGCAGGTCCTGCTCCTTCAGGCTTTTCCGGGTCAACTGCTTCTGCCCCGCTGGCTCAGCTCTTTGAAGCTCCTTCCTCATGGTCCCTCGCTGGTCTCTTCCCTGAGTCGGCTGTGATGCCCCTCCAGGTGACCCAAGGGGCCAATCAGGGGACATGAAGGGTGAGTCTCTGGGGCCTGATTGGTGAGGATAGGGAATCCCAAGTCCTCCAATCATCTTTTGCCCTTTCAAAACCCCTGGGCTAGGTCACTGCCAGCCAGCCCGTCATGTATTTCTATAGAAATATCATCCCCCTCTAACAACACTTTATCATTATGTATGTTCTCCCATCTTCTGAAGTTTCAATGCAACATGGGAGCAAAATGACAGCAGAGAAGATAAAGGTCTGCGTACTGAGACTGAAGTTGTCAGCTTGGTGAAGAAGCACGTAAAGAGTCTTACTGTGTATGCAGATTCCTGTAAGTGCCCCAGTTTGCCAGGGAATTCCAGTCTCGTCTCTTTATTGCTGTTGGAGACATTTTGTTTCTGCCTATGACAACTCCCAATTGAAAAATCGGACCTAAAAAAGGAAGATTATGGGCATTATTGAACAGGTAAGCTGAATAATTTCTACCTGCATGGTGTAGGATTGTTCTTCCCATGTTTGCACCCCTGTAGTTCTAGCAATGTAGTGCCCTGTCTCCTGGTACCAGAGGTAGACCCAAATTAACCAAATTCTGAGCTGGACCAAGCTCTTCTAAGGTTTGAAAATGGTTGATTCAAGTAGTTTGCATTGATGTATTATAAAGTTCTTGGTCAGACATGTAGTAAGCATCAAATTTTGCAGGGTTTTTGGATGTGGGAGGGAAGTAGTGTAGAACCTAGATTTCTTTCTTGTGAGACTGGTGTCATTTAACTGACGTAAAATGGAGTAAGAACTCACTGTTTAATTTATATTTAGCTTCCACCACAGTAGGAGACAAATACTTAGTAAAAAAATAAATAAATAAATAAAAGAAGAAGCAGCAGCAACAAAAGATGATTTTTTGCACTGCTCATTCAAAGAAAGCTACTTGTCTAGCACTCGAGGCAATACAGCTGTGCCTACTAAACATCTTGGCTGCTTCTCCCCCATGTCTATTCTGAAAGACTTTATTTCTGCTGGGAATGTGGTCAGTAACAATAGAACAAAAGAAACTTGAAAATGTTGAAAGCTCGTTGTATGGAAAGTTGACATGCACATTTTTAGCTATAAATTATGCTAAAACGAATTATACTTCTTTAGTTTCACTGTGTCTAAAATGAAGGCCAACTTGTACAAAATGTTCAGAAAAATCTGGTTAACATTAGGACAAACTCATGACTTGGGGAGTTCATTGGGATGGAACCAAATTTCCAAACCTTTCTGAAGTTCCTTCATCACAGGTATGGTGTAAAAGCAAATAATTACATCGCAGATTTATTTTTAACTGACCATTTAAACTCTGTTTATTTTATAATGTTCATATATCTATCAGTTTTAGAGTAGTTATTGACTTTCCTTCAGTTTTATGAAGTTGTGTATATCCCAGAAAACCCTCATAAAGTTTAGATTTCTGTGTAATCAGATCTTTAGGATAAAATGGCTATTACATATTTTTGTTATGATAACAAACTAATGCTATATCACATTGTTGACAAGGAGGAAGCATAATCATATCCCAGAATAGAAACAACAGCAATTGCACGATACACTGATTGTTTAAGTTACGCTGTTTACTTTAAGAGAGGGAACATGCTGTGGGATTGAACTCCCCGGTGGCGGAAGGGAAGGGCTGGATGCTATGACAAGCTTTTGCCACCAGGTACTTTGACTTGTTGTTTCTGGCTCTATTTTATCCTACTCTGCACCAAGCAGCAGAATAACGTATTTGACCAATAGTTACTTAATCATAATTACAAAATCAAAATACAGTAGAACAGCAGCATGATTGTTTAATAACTACCCCCAAATGTACTGCATGGGAAATTAGGCTAAACTGCTCTTTGCAAACCTCCTTTATTGCTACCTCTGTATTATGGTGATTGGCACAATGTAAAATATCTAAGACTGAATTCTAACAGAGGCAAAACATCTTAGCTATCAGGAAATAATGGATTAATTCATACTAGTTTTTCATTCTAAACAAATGATAGCATTAAGGTAGGCTGTTCCCCTGCAGACAGGATACTACAGCATCTTTTATAATTTGTGGTCACAATGTTCTCCTTAGAATACCTTTTCAATCCATGTAGTCTACATAAATATTTTACTTGTACTGATACCCCTATTAATCTGTTTAGGATGCTGCTGTGCTGTTTACAGATAGAGGAAAGCTATAAGCCTGCTTGTCCAAATAGTTTTCAGCAAGGGAGACACTGCTTTTTAGCACCTTACATAAATATTTATAAAAGTTATAAATCCAAGATAACCTTGCCCCCCTTTAAAAAATACATACTACCTCCTAAACCCTTTTTAAAAAATATTCTCTCATTTTTTTTCTTATTACACTAGAAGAGCTTGACATTTACTGCCAAAAATATTTCCACAATGTCAGTACCTCTGGGCAGTGCAGTAATTTATGAATTCTTATGATTGCTATCTAGACAATGGTATGCATATAGCACAATTTACAAAAATACAAGCAGTCCTTGGACTTACAACAAAATTGGTTCCTGAAACCACGTCTTAAGTTGAAATGTTGTAACTCGGAACCAATTTTCTCATAAGAAACAATGTTATAAATGGGAGATTTCACCAAAAATACCCCAGAATTTTGTACTTGATCAATTATAGATGAGTAATATAGCTGCATTAATGTATTTATATTGTAAATAGCAATCATATTGATTGGAAGGACTTTTTTGAGGTGACTTTGCTGAACTTTTTGAAGGGCTCTTGGTTGGACTTTTTGAAGGGTTCTTGGCTGGAGCCTTCTCAGGAGTCCTGGCTGCAGGTTTTCTCTGGAGTCTTGTCCGCTTTCTTAAAGAAAGCGTCCAAGGAAGTATGGACAGATGTTCTCCAGGGAGATGGGTGACACAGCGAACTTGTTTGCTGGTGTGGCATCGCATCGGATCAAGCGTTGTAAAGTTGAAACTGATGTCATAAAGTTGAAACAGGGTGTCAATTTATAAACATTGTAAGTGTGAAATGTTGTAACTCGAAACATTGTAACTCGAAGACTGCCTGAACTTTCATCTTTGGGGAAAAAAAATCCTAGTAAATGTTTGGATGATACATCTCCTCAGGACAATTGAATAAAGTAAGTCCATCCTGTTAATGTCTAAAAGTGGGTCTATAGAGCTTCTACAGCTTTCTTCAGAGCACTGCTAAGAAACAGACCCTGTCCCTCCATTTCCTCTGCACATATGCCAAACCTGGAAATGAATTAGACACTGCCTTGGAGATGCCCCTTGCCATTATTGTTCCACATGCTGGAGGTGAATAGGCTTAGGGTGGTGGTGGATGCCCACAGCTCTTCTTCATCTGATAAAAGCAGAGTAGAAACGTGAGTCCTGACAATGCTCTGAATTACAATGGAAGCAATATAACAGACCTAATGTGTGATCTGATTCTACTCTGCTGAATATGGGTGGGTTCTTCTGCTCCTCCTCCTCCTCCTTGCTCTTTCTGTAACTTAATCTTCATTGCAGTTTTAAGACTCATTACAGAAGTATTCATGTCAACTTTTGTTCAGGGACTCGGTACGAAATGGGACTGCACTTAGGTAGTATAGGATCCAAACCTAAGTCTCCTCATTCTACGTGTGATCTATGTGTTATGACTTGCATTATATAGGTATCTGAATTTACCTTTATTCTCTGCTAGAAGAACTTTGATTTCAGAAGAGTTACATAGGCAGAAAGCATTGCTCTGAATTTTTGTGAGGGTTAGCTTTATAAGGTTTAGGGTATATAAGTAATATATTTTAGGCTATCTCAGTGTCATGAGTGTAAACTTCTAGCAGAGATAAAGTAGGTCTTAACAAAAGTGAATCCATCACTTTTTAAAAAATAAATGAATAGATTTTGAACACGTTATTAGCATTTACTCTTTAAGGGATGATTCTGTCACAAAAAATGAAAGAAAATATTACCCAGAATGGAAACTGACTTAGACAAAGTTTGTCTGTACACTACCATCCCGGGAGATAAGGGTGATCCAATTGACAGTGTGTGTCTGGATTTGCAAAAAGCCTTTGACAAGGTCCCCTATCAAAGGTTCTTAATTAAATTAGGTAGTAATGGGATTACAGGGAAAATCCACTTGTGGATTAGAAATTTGTTTAAAGACAGCAAACAAAGAGTGAGTATAAATGGTTAGTTTTGGGGATGGAAAGTAATAAACAGTAGGCCTATGTGAATGTGGAAGTATTTGATTTGGATTTGGATTCGGCCGATTCGGAGGACAACGATTTAATTCGGAGGTTCGGATCACTGTCCTGAATTGATTTGGCCGAATCAGCTTCAGAAGATTCAGCGTTGATTCATGAAGATTCGGTGATTCAGATCAGCTAGGGAGAGCCATGGGAGAAGTTCCCATGGCTGCCATGTCCAGCCCCATCCCCTGCCCAGCCCCAGCCTCCGGGCACTAAAAAAAAAAAAAGAAAAAGCCCTGCACTCACTGGCTGCAGGAAAAGGGATCAGGACCTCTGGGCGCTGATGGCAGACCCCCCCCCCACAGTGGGGGGCAGCAGGGATCGCCTCCCCCCACCTGGCATCCATGTGGCAGCTGCCCTATGGCGCAGGTGCAGCATGGCTCAGCAGGGCTCCTCCCACTGCCTGGGAGCTGGAGCCATTGGGTCTGAGCACTGCTGGGCTCTGGCTGACATGCAGAGCTGCCCCAGCTCCCAGCCAAATCGAGCTGGGGGCTGGGGAATCAAACCGGCTCAATTCTCCAGCCCCTGGTTCAATTCCCCAGCTCCCTGTTTGATTGTCTAGCAAATGGACAACTCACTGACATGAAATTCAGTATAGGTAAGTGTAAAGGGATGCACCTGGGCAAAAATAACCTGAAGTATACCTACACTAAAATGGTTCTGCATTACCTGTTACCACATAAAAAAAAGATTTGGGAATCATTGTGGACAGTATGCTAAAAATATTCATTTGGTGCCCAGAAGCCATCAAAAAGACAAAGAAAATGTTAAGAATTATTAAAAGGTAATTATAAACAAAATAGAAAATGTAATTATGTCCCTTTATAAATGTATGATGTATCCACACTTTGAATACTGTGCCCAGTTCTGGTCCCCACACCTCAAAAAGGATATAGAAGAACTAGAGAAGGTAAAGAAAAGGGCAGCAAGGATGATTAGTGGTGTGGAGGCCTTCCACATGAGGAGAAACTGAAGAGGCTAGGCTTATTTAGTTTCTCAAAGAGATACTTGAGGGGTGACATGATAAGGAAATACAAAATGGCAACGAGAAAGTAAATAAGGATTCACTACCTCTCACAATACAAGAACTAGGGGTCATAAAATGAAGCTAAGTAAAAACTAACAAAAGGAAGTTATTTTCACACGGTGTGTAATTAAAGTGTGGAACTTATTGCCCCGAGGCATTGTAGAACCTGACAGTTTAACCAGATTCAAAAAGGGATTGGACAAATTCTTGAAGGAAAGCTACATCATTATCTATTGAGTACAGGAGCTAAGGGTAGAGCCTCTGACTCAGCACTTCCTAGACCTTAAATGCTGGAGGCTGCAAGTGAGAGAGGGACAGAGGAAAAACTCTGGTTATACCCAGTTCACCCTCCCTCTCAGCATCCATTCTGTGCCGTGGTGGGATACAGGATACTGGGTAAGATGGACCTGTGGTTTGACTGAGAAAATGGCAGTTCTTATGTAAGTCTGGCAGAACAATGGGATGTTCTACCTAGCTGTCCGTCATTGGAAGTTTTCAGGAAGAGGCTGAATAGGCCTTTATTTGGGATGGTTTACATACAGTGCAACCTGCATCTGTGAGGGGGACTGGACTAGAGGACTCTCTCCAAACTTATTTTGAAAACCATGGTCTATAGTATCATCTTAACAAAATCCCAAGGATAAAGAAGACTCAGAATGATTAGTAAGAATAAATTGTATAAATATTCCCTTCACTTTACAGATTATACATTGGGGTAATGACGTAATTGGCATGTGGAAACTTATCCATTTCCACAATAGCCTTATTTGTGGCTCACATTATTCTTCCAATACTCCTCCCGTGTCTTTATGAAATTCTTAACAAATGGGAGGAATAGCAACTGGAAATGAGGTTATCAAAATCAGACACAGAAGGATAATGGAGAGGGAACGACTTATCGGGGGGGGGGGGGGGGAGAAGAGGTATGAAGATGGAACTGCATTAAGAGAGATGCCAGAAGCAGCAAAGAAGAGGAGAAAGAGAGTTGGGGAAAATTCATGGGAATGCAGGAGGAGGGCCAGAGCAGAAGCTGTAAATGGGGAAGGGAGCGGGGGGAGGGAAATGACCAGAAGTCAAGGGAGGGAGCTCTATATGGAGAAACTGAAGACACAGAGAAAATGAAGACTAATAGAGTTCTCTAAAAGTTCAGATGTAGCAACCAGTAAAAATGGTGAGAAACAATACAGTAAACCCAAACAAAAAATGCTAGCATACTACTTTGATCAGTTATAAAACTCTGGCAGGTTAATATTGTTAATTCCAAAGCTATTCAGTGCAAAGTAAATTCCAGACTATGCAGGAGCTCTCTGACTATCCCAGTCATCTCCCCAGAGACTGTGAGCCTCTTGAGTTTCACATTAGTCTTCCTAAATGCCATGCATCCAGTTAATTAATCCTCACACAGAAAGGAAAGCTGTAAGAACATGTTTTCCATAAGAGATCTAATGTGCTGACATGAGAGAGAGAAAAGGTAAGGTAGTGTGAGTCAGTTTAGTAAAGCTAGAAAACGTTTACATGCTGCATATGGTCTTTAATTACAGCACAAGGGTTAAAAAGTGATTTGTTCTTCTTTAACTGTTACTATGTAAATATTAACAAAGTGTCCAGAACCCCTACTGAATTTAAAGCAAAATCGATAGTAATCCATCTCCAGGAAGCTGGCCAGATTCCTCTCCCTTCAGTATTGTCTCTGAGTCAGGAAATCTAAACATGTATTCCAGTTTGTCAAACTTTCCAAAGTGCTGCTATGTATTTTGTTCCGTGATAATACTATGTTTAAACCACCCTCAAGGGCTAGTGTGAGAGGAATGAAAGGAGGAAAGAAAAACAGTAATGGGAAAGAATATCAGCAAAATACATTAACTAGGGAACTTTGGAACAAGTAGCTACACATTTAGCATTGAGACTTCTATTTTCAAATGTGGGTGAAAAATGACTAAAATTATATTAATTCACTTTTGATAGCCTCAGAATTAAATGTTATGATTTTTCTTATTTGAAACAGCTCTTCAGATGCCTGTGGACATTGACTTAAGGGAGAACTAGCGATACAAGATAAATATCTGTCTTTATGTCTATTTTTGATAAGTTGGATTAGTTCATAATTTTTTTTAAAAAAAAGAAGCAGCTTTTCACTTCCAAATATCCTTGCATTTTTTCTAAAAATGCTCAAAATTGAAATTCTTTGAGTCAAATAAATTTTACATTTGGCCCAAAAGAAAATATTTCATTTAATCAAAAATGTTTTAACAAATTTCATTTTGGGTTGATCCAAGCAATTTTTGGATTTTTTATTGAAATGTAGTGAATTAGGTATGTACGCAAATGTGTGTGTAGGTACCTAATTTTAAGCGCACAAGCCTGAAAATGTTTGCATTTGGTTACTTCATTTCTATCTAAAATTAAACTATTCATGTGCCTCCCTTAAATTATTACTGCCTTGTCAAGGATCGGCATTCTGATACTGCAGTGAAGGGATTCCTGAACAGTCTTAAGATAGAAAATCATATGTCAGCTTTCAAGAGTCCAGTCCAGAACATGGATACTAAACTGGTGGAAGGGATGCCATCAAGATAAAATTAAAATGGTTTTCTCCTCATAATAACAACTTGAACCATTAAGTAAATTAAAAAAAAATGAATTTGAATGTCTCATATTTGTTTTGTACTGCATTAACTTTCATTAACTTGGACAGAAGTCTAATAGGTTTATTTTGCTTTTAGTTCATAATTGGTTTCCTTTTCCTCACATGCACTGAATGAACAAATGTGATTGTGTTTCTGTATTTAAATACTACAGCAAAATATACAAATCACAAAACTTTTCCTTGAACTATTTAAATAAATATGGCATTATTATATGCTGCTTTATAAAATCTGGTACCCTTCCCTCACCAAATAAACAAGAACAGCCAAAAATGACTTGTTAGCTTTGGCCAAGTATTTCTTTGCTAAGTTACAGGTGATGGAAACTTTACCATCAGCCCATAAAACTGGTTTATCAGGAAGTTCCTATATGGGAAAGCCTTGAGGCTGAATTATAACTGGGAAGATGGACAATTGGCCAGATGAGCATGAGAAGGAAGGGCGGACTTTCTGGCAAAGAGATGGGTAGGGAATGGGCTGAGCCTTGGCTCCACTTCTGCAGTACCCCATCCTGTGCTGGCTATCATGCCACATTTTATAACTTTCTCCCAGATCACTGGAGCAAGAAGGAAGCAAAGAGGAACTGTTCCTAAGATAGCTGTGTCTGAGGCAGCATCTCTTAGGATTAAAGGCTGTGCCTCCTAGCATACCATATCATAGTCTTTATTTACAGCAGCATGAACTGAGGCACCAGGGATTAAGTTTAGGAACAAAACCTCTTCAACAAAGGTTTGCCTGAAACATCCAACTGTACAAAGGCATTTTTAACAGCCTGTCATGGGAGCCAACCCAACAATATGCTATTCCAAAACTGAATGGAAGAATGTTGTTTTGAATTCAACCCATGATCAAATCATCAATCAAGGAAAAAGGGGCAATGCACTGATGAGCAGTAATGTGGCAATTCTATCCATGAATGGCCAGATGATAACTTGGATAAAATAATGGAATTAGGGTTGGTGCATCATAGACTGCCCTTTTTCTAGCTGCCTAGGGAGTTACAAGACAAAATTAACATACAGCAAGGAAAAAAAAAGAACCCAGCAATGTCATTTTGAAAGTAGGTAAAGATTTCAAAGTGACGCCAGAAGTGATTTCAGCTTTTTGTCACCAAAATAATAATAATAGTAAAATCCAGTAATGGACATGTGACAAGGGTCTTGACAATCCCAAAAAGAAATGGAGGAAAGATGATGACAAGGAAAGAAAGAAACTGGGGATGGATAAAAGTTGCGGGATTGGGTTTTTTCCAAACGTCAGCAATTGTTTCTGCATTTGCAGTGCTAGTGAGATTGCAAGGCATTTTTCTGTAACTTAAATCTCTGTTTTTATGGATGATTCATTTTTGGAAATGGCTTTCTGGCTAAAGGGAAGTCTGTGCTAAAAGAACTCTCCCACGAGCCCCACTCACTGAAGAACATGTAGGCCGTGGTATCGTTTCATTAGGATTTTTCTTTTCCCCTCTCTATACTCTTTAGAAACAGTTTTTCCTAAGTGGAGTATGATCCATCTAGCATTTGAATTTAAATTTTATGTCAAACACATAATGTTTGACTAGTTTCAAATACATACACAGCCATCCCTATTAAAAGGATTAGTAAGGGTCTACTGCAATTCTGTTCCCTTAGATGTTTTCTTCCTGTACTTCCGTGAGGTTCAGAACTTGAAGCATGAAAAATATTTTCAAATAAAATGGGAATTCCTGAACCTTTTCTGGGACTGACCTTTTTTGTTAAAAGGCAATACATTCTGTGATACTGGCAGTGTGACAAGATAAGAGGAAAATGTAATTGTCTTCTGGTTCTGCTTTAATAATGGCTTAAGAGTTACATTTAAATAAAATATTTGATTATAAAAGTCTACCGTTCTTTTTATGATCATTAAAGCATAATTAGAACAGAATAGCAAAATTATTGTACAATATATCTTATGCTCTTATGACAAGCATTGCTTGATTTAAAAAAAAATGTATGTATGTTTGTTTGTTTGTTTGTTTATTGACAAAGTGCATGCCCTCATCTGAGCAAATGGCTGAGAAATGCCAAGTAAATAGACATTTCACAAGTTACTCTTGTTAACTAGTGATTCTTATGCTAGGAACTTTCACACCACTTGGCAGGGTAAAATGGACACTGCTTTTTTCCAAAGTAACAAAGCAATCTTCTGGATGATATAAAATAATTTCAAATGTTCAACAAAATTGGCATGAAAACAACCCATCTGTAACTGATCTGGAATCAGCTTGTAAGGAAATTGGCCCAAAATGGTTGGTCAGCAGCCTTGCAGATCTTATCATATATCATAGAGCAAGACAGAAAAGTTGTCAGAATCTGTTAAGAAAACAGGAACAACATACGTCCTGTAGACCTACCTCCACTATCCTATCAAAGGACCGCACTAGTGAGCGCTAGAGTGAATCACAGCATGCCTACCCCACATACATCTCCTATGTCCTAATATATAGCCTATTTTTGTGGCTTTGGCTGCAGGTCAATCTTCTTTCATATGACTGACTTGGAGTAACAATTTTAAGTTCAGTTTAAGGTTAGTTAACCAGTCTAATGTCCTTGAGGAAAGGGAATGTATCTCTGCAATGTCACCGTCAAATTTGTATACAGGGCACAGTGTTGTTATATGATCCATAGTTTGTTCAGGGTCGCCACAGTATCCAGGGCTCACATGATATGGCTGTGGCCTGTGCCTCTTTCGTGTTCAGTTCAGCTGTGCCATCGGTAGAACAATCCAAGGATGTCTTTATCCATAGTTCCTGTTGTATTGCACTCTAGAGTTCTCGCTCACCACAACTTGATGAAACACTTGATCAGTAGGAGGAAGAGCATACAGATCAGCACAATCCCTGTGGTCTTCTGTCAGATTTTCTGGGGGCTCCTCTTTCTACTACACCCCCTGCCCTTGCCACACCATTACAATCAGCTTGTGTTGCTATCAGCTTGTGGGGCAGAGGTCTCTGTTCCCAGGCTCTCTACTGAGCAGAGTAACCTCTGCTCCCTAGTCTCACATTTATGATAGTCCAAGGCCAGTGCCCATGCACAGCACTTCCGTCCTGTGCTCAGGAAACAGAAAGAAAAAAAAAAAAAAGAAAGCAACAAACACAACCAAAAACTTCAACAACCCAGCCTCTTGACAGTCAGCTACCTCTCACTGACTTACAGAGTCTGCTGGTTCAGTCCAATGCCTCTTGAAGCTTGTTACAGTCTGAAATGGCTTCAACTGGGATGCATGACAGTGCAAAGGAAAAAAAAAGGGAAAAGAAAGAGTCTCTACCCAGCTCACTCCAGAGCACCTGTATATGTTTCTGATATCACTCCCTTTCCAGGATGCTCAAAGAACCACAGCATGTTTCTAGCTTCACATAAGCCACCCCCTCCCCCCCCCCCCCCAAAAGAACCCCTCTGGCTGAGTACAGGAGGATATACTATACCAAGAAGATCCTGAGCCCTGTCTTCCCTAAGCAAGTGAGACTTCCATGCCCCAGTGTCTTCCCTACCGCACTAGGTCCTCCACTGAGGGACCTGGGCAATTAAAAAAACAAAACCCTGAAAGGCAAAAAAAAGGAAGAAAAGGAAAAAAAAATCAGGACTCACTCAGCAAGGTGTCTGGTCTGTGGATTCATTGTTCACCTCACTTCTGCAGCTACTAGCTAAGGAGCCTGTCTGCCTTGGCTCCTGGTGCTGCCCTTTTAGTTTCTGATGGGTGGGTTTGCCCAAGTGTTGTTGATGTTGAGATGGCTGCCCTCTCTCCATCTCCCAACTGCTGACAGTTCCCTTTTCTCAGCCAGGATTGCCACTTCTGATCCTGGCTACCCTCTGCAGCTTTCCTACTTCTGGTCCTCCCCAGTACAAGCAGTTGTGGGCTAGCTTAAAGCTGATGGTGCAGGGTTTCCTCCTCCAATCCGGAGGAAACACTAGCTTGAAAAGTGTTGAGGCATGGTAGTGTCCAGGCATACAGGATCAGAGACATAAGTACATGGGTTCCCTGCTCCATCGCCACGCTCACCAGCTCAGGTTTTTCTGTCACTCCATCACACACAGTCACATTCTGCAGGACTCCTAATACACCATTTGTGCATCAAGTGACCACAGCGGCCATGCCCAGTTCAGATCTGACTTAGGACCTTTTGAATGAATGTAGATTTCAGGGTGATAGCGCACATTGCAGAATTTAACTGGACATCCATGGATTTGTTATGAGTGCTAGCAGCCCAGATAGGTGAACAGTACTTGGTTGTTGAGAAGACCAGTGCCATAGCAGAGATGCAGAGTATTCCCACAGTGGTACCCCAGCTCATTCCAGTGAGTTTTCACACTATTTTCACCCAACTCTTAGTCTTCACAGCTATTTTTTTTGAAAATGCTTATGAAAGGGTAAGGTGTGATTGAGTGTCATACCTAGGTAGGATGGAGTTGGATCATGTTGTAATTTTCTCTGCAAGAGGTGACATTGAGATTAACATGTGCTTTGTGGTTGTTGAGGTGAAACACTGAGATGATGAACTTAGTTGGATTTGTTCGCAGCCTCCACTTACAGAAATATTCTGCCATTATTGACAGGTCTAACATCAGCATGTCTTCAATTTCTTTGAAGGTCCTTGCCTGTGTGGCTAGTGCCAGGTCATCTGCATATGCAAATTTCTTCGAAGAGATAGCAGGCATATCACTTGCATATATGTTGAAGAGGGTCAGGGAAAGAATGCCTTCCTTTGGGGAGCCGTTATTTAGGGTTCTTGGTCCACTCACTTTGTCTCGGAGGTGACATGCATTTGTTGATTGCCCAAAAACGCCCACAAAATGCAGAGCAGCCTGGCACATGGAAGAAGACAGGACAGTTTTAGCAACAGACCATGCTTCCAAACAGGATCATATGCTGCAGGAAGGTCAATGAATGCAGCACTGGTCTTAAGGTTGCACTGGAAACCATCTTCAATGTTCATGGTGAGAGCAAGCACTTCGTCACAGCAGCTTCAGCGTGGCATAAAATTGGCTTGTTCTTGAGGAATGGACATCTTGGCTATTGGGCTAATCCTTTGGAGGATGAGCCACTCCAGTAGTTTGTAAGTTGTACAAAGCAATGATATCGGCCTGTAGCTCCTGACTTTGCTGGCTGGTTTCCCTGGTTTCAGCAGAGCAATAACCATTGCTTCATGCCAGATTTGAGGGATTTGGCCACTCTCCATCACGTTTAAATATAGGTAGTGAAGCATCTTTTGACCCATCAGAAGGGGGTGGTAAAAGAAGTCTGGAGAGATTCCATCTTTCTCTGCAACTTCTTTTTGTTGCAGTCAGACCAGCTCTAAGTTCCTTGGTAGAGAAATTGTCTGAGAGTTCAAAGGATTCTCTGCAGGTCAGTAAGCATGCCTGACCACAGATCTCATAGTTCACACCCAGGCTAGGGACAGATATTACACACAAACTGGTTTAAGTGATCAGAAACTGGTTTAAACCTGTAACAGAACAGATGTTCAGTGCACTTAAACCAGTCTGAGAATGGATGAAACCAGTTTGAGATAAATCTGGTTGAATGTAGTATCAGGCCTAACTGATTTGGCTCAAAACAGTTTATGCAATGTCTTTCCCAGACCCCTTGCTGGTTTAAATTGAATCAGACTCCCCCAGCATCCCGGCATGCTCTTTGGGCTGGGCAGGGCTTTCTGCTCCACAGCAGGGCTGGCCCCTCCCCTCTGCTCCCTGGCTGCAGCTTGGCAGTCTCTGCAGGTGTCTGTCTGGCTTCTGCTCCCCCCGCCACTCTTTGCTTAGCAGGCATTCCCCATCCCTCACAGATACCTCAGCATTAGCTAGCAGACCCCATGCTGGCTACCTCCAAGCTGTGGCAGACGGAACAAAGGCAGAATCAACAGGTAGCTGGCAATGTGCCTCTGTTTTCTGAATGGGGTGATAAACACTAAGTTAAAGTACATTCCCTGCTGGGCTGTTCCAGAGGGGAGGGAACCCTCTCTAATCGCAGCATCCTGCTGGGGCCTAGCCATGCCCCCTGCCCCAACTCATCTCTGTGCAAGGGAAGGGAGGGCTGCACCCCCCGGCTTCTAGCCTGAGTCACTACAGGCATGTGCCTGCATTTCTGGGATGTCTGTCTGGTTACAAAACCAGTTCAGCATAGCCAGGTTAGACTAACCTGCAAAGATTGAATCAATTCAGGCTCAGGGTTTTTGAATGTCTGTCCCTAGCCCCAGTGTCAGAGTGACGGCTATATTGCATCCTCTCAAGGTATAATGTGTGTGCATATGTATACATGTGTGCTTCCCTGTGCCCGCCCCCCTTCTCTCCCCATTGCATGATCCTTTTGTGAAGCACACATGCTTGGTATGTTCACAGAGAAGCATAGCTGGAAGTAATTTCTGACTCCTTTCCAGGGAAGCATGAACCGCTATACTGTTTTTAGTGAAACGCATCCTTTGAGAATCATATCAGAATTTCTACTACTTAGAGTTTTCCTCTTCCTACCTTTTGGAACTGCATTCCTTACTAAGTGGTATTTATTCCCTTTATATTTGCTTCTCTTGCTTTACTTCCTCTTTCTTTATTTTTCTAAGCCCTTCCAAACAGTCACCACTAGGTGTCACAGGTATTCATGCAGTACCAATACTCTGCTACTGAAGAGCAAACACCTTAAAATACGGGTTATATAGAGCTCTGTTCACACAGAACTACATTTTGTTTTGCCTGGAAGTAGTAGCTCTGTTGTGAAAAGGGTGTGAGGAACTTCCAGCCTTTCTCTGTGACCTCCATAGAAGATGGAAAGAGCTGTAATACTGGTACTCCTGAGGCAGGACACATCGCAGGTCTACACAGCCTGTACTATGGAGTTTCACAATGCAGCCAATAAGATTAGTGGGAGGAGAAAGGGGGAGGAAGAAAATATGCCATCACTTTTCTACTGAAGGATATATTTTTTAAACTTTCATATCTATTATGTATCTTCTTTCAGAAATGGTCTGCTGTGGGCCAACCTTTCATGGGTATGTTCATGGGTATAGCGCATACTTTCTAGGCAGGCAGTGGAATTCACTGGGGCATTTTGATTTTTGAAGCCATTTTCCAGTGTAATGAAATTGTGTAATACACTGAAAAAATTGAAGTCAAAGTTTAAAATATGTTAGTCACCTCTTGAATTGGTTTGTGCGCCATAACTCTGATAAATGCTCTATTTGCCGTAAATACCCAATACATGTTAGAAACAGGCATGCATATGCTGTAAACAGTCTCTATTTCAGCTCTGTCAACTTCAGACTACAGTGTTGGTCAGCACACTGCCAGAAGAAGACATCAAAGGTCATCCTCTAGTTATAAATTCAAAAAATCTTTATGTGAAAAGAATGATGTCAAGTCAAAGACTCAAAGACAGGATATTTCAGCTTAGCTCAAAAAACTGATTATTTACATGATCACCTGTGTATTTGTACTATTACAAAATCTTGTCCAGCCTTGAGTTGAACTCTATGTCAGAGGCAGAAATATAATCCAGCTCTCCTGGGTTTCAGACCAGTGCAGAACCATAAGACAACACCTTGATCTGGTTACAATTGCGTCTCATTGTCTCTCTCCTTCTTGTGCACTGATTGAAGCAGGAAACCTGTAGGAATAAATTGTGGTCATGTAATGAAAGGTTATATATTGTGAGGCATATGAAGAAAGGGGCCAGCTTGAAGTTGCAATAGGCAATATTAAATCTAGACTTGACTTGCAGTACTTGCCATCTACTGGACTTGCAGGAGAGTAGCTAAGCAGGTGCAATGGGAGCACTAGGTCCAGTTGCTGAGTTTGGGGGAGCAAAAATAATAATCAGTGTTCTGCCAGCCTAGATGCTGCTGCTGTCAGGTGTGTGCAGTCAGGTGTTCTCCACGCTGCAAGGGCACACTGCTCCAGGTTTTTTCCATATTTTTTTTTTACCCCTGGATATCCAGGAACCTGAGGAAAAATAACCTGGAGTAGTGCATGCAGGACAGCGTGTACCACTAAAAATGGAGCTGGGCTGCCCGGAGCCGCATTGTGTCTGCCAGCCAGGTTCCACCAGGTAGGATCACTGCTGCTGCAGCCCCAGGAGGACCCCAGACTCCAGGTAAGGCTGCTGGGGCCAGCACAGTGCTGGCTCCAGCCCCTGCACCACCCCTAGGGTAACTTGCTGCACACCAAAGTGCTTGTGGCACAGGCATTCCCTGGGGGCAAGTAGTTGCAGCTGAAGGTGTGCCACTGCTACTTGTCCCCAGGGAACCTAACGTCTGCACTCGTGTGGATGCAGCCATAGAGCAGCCGCTAATAAGCAACTATGAGCTGTGAAACAGCCACTAGATATCTATGTGGAACATTCTTTCTCAGTAGTTTACATGACTAGGCTCTAGGTAGCGGTGGACTGTTAGGTTTTCTTGGTTCAACTGGTGTTGGATAAGAGTATTTTTCTATTGGTAATAAACAGCATAGATTGGACCAAAGCTTTAGCACATTCCCTCTGAAAGGTAGTGTGGCCAAGAGTCTGTCATGTTTGTTACATTGAAGAGAGCAAGCTATTTCCAGCTCTGCCGGAAGTGACCTTAAACAATCTCTATCATTCCAAAATGGGAGGAATTATACTTGGCTGGTTCCTATACTGAGATGAAGAGCTGTTGTTCAATGAGACCTGTGAAGAGCCAATTGTATTACATTAGTCACTGAAAGATCTAAAACTATAAGTCATGGTCTTTTCCTTGCTCTCATCCTTGCAATCCATCTTGTAGATTGAGGGGTGGCTACTGCTTGTGTTGACTGAGGACAGAGCTGAAGTTTAACAGGACTACACCTCATGCTTGGTGGAGATGGAATGATTCGACATTCTAGTAGAAAGCCTCTAAAAGTTCAACTGAGCACATGCAAACATTGATTTTTTTCAATGTGGGTTTTTTTTTTCAAATGTTATACCATAGTAAGACAACATTTCAAAAGGATTTGGATATGCAAAAAAAAGTCTCTGACAGCATCCTAGGAAATACCTAATGTTTTCAGTTCCCTCATGGCATTTTCTCCACCCAGCTTTGCAGTCGTGGAGCTGAGTGGGGAACAGGCTCTCCAGCCCCTGCCCTACAATTGCGGAGCAGGGGCTGGGAACTGTCCCAGCTCCATGCTCCAATCAGGTAATTGAGACACAAGGCTTGGAAAGAGCTGCAAGGGTAGGGAAGATTCCAGCTCCCTGCCCTAATCCACCAGTGGGGCAGGTAGCATCGAGCTAGCTGCCTCATCGATGGACTCCCCTTCCCCCAACTAGGGAGCTGGGGTCAGGAGCTTCCTGCTACCAGAGCAGGTGGACATTGTCCCTATCCCAGCAGCAGGGAGCCCCTGGGGGCAGGGTGCAGTGTCCCAGCCCCAGCCAGGAGACAGCAGTCTCTTGGCATGGTGCTCCCTCCCAGCCCCTGGGCTAGCATCCAGGGGGAGGCTAGAGCTTCCCCTGGTGGCAGCATAGGCCTATTGCAGCGCCCCAGGAAGCAGGGGCAGTTTGCTGCCATTAGCAGCAAATCTGTTCCTGCTTCCCTGCATGTGTAGACACCTGCCTGGGAGCACTTGCTTATGATTAATTTACTCACAAGTAAACTGATCCCACACCAAATGCACATGTAGACACACCCTGTATTTACCAAAATAAAGGTTGTCCTATGTCACTTTAGTGTCCTACAGAATGTTATAATTATTCACTCAGGATAATTGTTCTAGGGAAGGAAAAAAATAGGTGTTCAATTGGTGTTCTGTTTTATTAGCCAGTTTTCTAAAAAATTCTCAAATGTATAACTATGCTAGATGGCAGCCAGCAGGCTTCAGGGGGCTATTCCTAAGTGGGGACCAAGTAATATCTTGGTAATTGTGGCAAGTTAGATGTGATCAACAGAACAGCACTGACACTTCGGAGGAATCAAATTATAGCAAATGGGACTCTAACCTCTGGACAGAGTGGATCTTGATCCATGTCATGTAACAGGGCATTGAGCTTTGAAGCCCCAACATATCTCTTCTTATGATGGGAAATAAACATTTCCATTTTTTGGTTAGCATTCCAGCATGTCAGATACTTATTACATGTAACCCAGGTGCACCCAAGGGTGTGCCCTATTCTCAGTTGAATGGGATGGGTAGGCAGGAGGGGGTGCTGTGAGAGGAATGCCAGAATTTCAAGCAGATCCCTCTTTCCTCTATAGAGCTAGCTCAAGCCCAAAAGTTCTTAACTCTATACAATTTATTAAGTTATAATATACATAAACATAAAACTAAATATCTATACATATATTTACACAGTGAACACTAACCAATAACCAGGGTCAAACCCTAAATAACATTATTTACAACATCACAGTACAACATTTCAATTACAAAATGTAAGGCACAAACATGAATAATCTTAATATCATCTATTCCTTAATATAGCCCCTGACCCATGGCAAGAGATAGTCCTCCTTCCAATGGGGTACCTTGGGGGGTGTCCAGGAAGTGCAAGGGGCCCCTCCCCTTAGGGCCTTGACTAGGCGGGGGGCTGCTCACCCAGCCCCTTCTCTGGGTTTGCCTGCCCAAATGTCTTTCCCCTGTGGGACCCAAGGGCCCAATGACTCACGCTCCCTCAGGTGGTGATGGTCAAGGCACAGCTTGATGGGGTGTCCTCTGCTGGAGCGCCTCTCCAGGCCTCTCCCGCGCTGCTGGGTTCCTCTCCACCCTGTGCCCCACTCTGGGCACCAAGGGCTCAGCTCCTCTCAGCTGCTGCACTACTGCTGCTGGCTCCTGGGTGCTGAGCCTCACGCTGCAACACTACCGTTTCCCTGTGCCCTGGCTCGGCATTAACGGCTCTCTTAGCACAGGCTGGGCCCTTCAAGCTTCAGCCGGCCGGCCTCACACTGGGTGGCTAACCCAAACGGCCTCCGCTGCTCCCTGTCCCCAAGGCTTGAGCCCAGGCACTGCCCTGCGCACCACGGGACCTGGCCGCTTGCTGAGAGATGGGGCCTGAGCTGCCTAACTGCAGCCCCAAGGCGTTTGCCCCATGCGCTGCCCCACACGCTGTGTGGCCCGCTGGTCCTGCCAGGGTTGCAGGCTCGAGCCACTACTTGCGGCTCCCAAAGCCTAGGCTCCGTGCCCCAAAGCGTGCACCGTGATGGGCCCAAGCAGTCTCACACCACTCCCAGGGCTGGGTCTCCACACACCATCCCTGTGTGCTGTCAACAGCCTGAGTGGTCTCACACTGCTCCCAAGGCTGCTCCTCCAGTAGCAGCTTCAGGAGTCTTGGGCCTATTGCCCACTGGGGGAGAGCTCCCCGGCTTTTCTTGGCTCCACTCTTCTTGAGTCCTCACAGCATCTGCCCTCCTGTTGGGCACGCAGCTCCTTTTATACGATCCAGGGCTCCACCCCCGAAGCCTTCTGGACCTGACAGTTTACAGGCTTCAATCAGGTCCAGGTGAGCTCTTCTCCCCCTCCCATTAGGAAAGGGACTTGACTTTATTTCTCATGCTGCCTCCTGATTGGTGGATGGGCTCCACCAATCAAAACAGCAGGTTCTCAAGCCTGGGACTCAAACCAAGCTCTGAAAGGTGAGCCTGCTACATACAAAAAAACTCTGGAGTCTCGTGCAAATGTTAGCTATCACATCCAGTGGTCAAGTTGCAGGGAAAGGAAGATAGCAGGCAAGAATGAATATTTAGTTCATTTCACGTGTCAATTTAATCAGTTTCTATGCTGTATTTGTGCATTCATTTAGTCTTCTGTAGAATCATCTTTGTATGCAAGTGTGTCTTTTTTTTCTTTAGTTAAAAATAATTCTACTTCCTCCTCACCACCTCCTTTAATCACAGCATTATCTATTAATCCATATGATTTTGTACCTCTTTATCAATCACAAAGCCGTTAGATTTAGGCCTTAATGTTTTCGTTTCAGGTTGAAGTTCTTGAGCTGGATTTAAAGTTAACCTACATGTTTGTACTTTTTTTTCATCAAATAAGATCTCATCTCAGCTGATGCATCACAAGCAATACTAAGGATGTCATCCTCCCGCTCTACTCAGCATTAGCGAGGCAGCAGCTGGAATACTGTATCCAGTTCTGGGCACCACAGTTCAAGAGGGATGTAGAGAAGCTGGAAAAGAGTTAAAAGGAGGGCCACATAAATGATTAGAGGTCTGAAGAACGGACCATATGAGGAGAGGCTGAGGGACATGGGACTGTTCAGTCTGGAGGACAAGACTCAGAGGGGATATGGTGGCAGCTTTAAAGTACATAAGGGGCAAACATCAGGGGCTAGGAGAACACCTGTGCACCAAGGCACCACAGGGGAAGTCTAGGAATAATGGTCATAAACTGATAGAGAATTACTTCAGATTAGACATTAGGAAAAGCTTCTTTATGGTTCATGTGTCCAGAGTTTGAAACAGACTCCCCCCAGAGGTGGTACAGTCACCTTCCCTAGGGATCTTCAAAAGATGGCGGATGCACACCTTGCTGGAGTCATCTGACCTCAGCAGTCTTTCCTGCCTTGAGTAGGGGGGCTGGACCTGATGATCTCTGAGGTCCCTTCCAGCCTCTAACTTCTATGAATCTATGAATTTCCCTAAAGTACTATTGTGAGTAGAATTGTCTTCATCTACAGTGATGGAAACTTAAATCTGTAGATTCCTCCAAGGGAAAGAAAGGAGGTAAAGTCTGATGAGAAGATGGAAAAGAAGTGCTGTGAGATTCTAGTGTTGATATGAAACCAACACATGCTTTGATTAGATATTTGAACTGCCCTTTCTTTTTCAAAAGCAGGAACATTCATTTTTCTGATAACGTCTCATCTGGAGAGAATCGCAGAGTAATTCGCTTCCATCTGATTGATGATTTCCTGAATCTCATGTTGCAAGGCAATCTGGTGAACACTGTTTGCTCTGGAGACTCAGCCAAAATTTTTCATTATTCTGAATGGATTACATAAAAATCCAGCTCAGAAGCTTTCCAGTGCATGGACATGTTGTGGTTATTTTCTTAGATCATTTTGTCTTAAACTGTCTATTACAAATTATTCAGTGTTGTGGGATTTTCTTTTCTGTACTTCAGAACAAATTGAGTTGTTAGGTACTGTTTACCTAATGCAGACGTTGCTAGTGTAATGAAAGATTTTTTCTTTCTTTCTTTTTTTGTTTACAATGTGGTCTTCCCCCTCCAGCGGCACTAGAGAATCCTCTGCTAAACCAGTATTCTTTTCCATTCTTAATTTGGCTAATGTCCACATTGCATCTGTTCTTTGCTTTTCTGGCTAAATTATAGCTTCAAGCTCACATGTGTGATAAAGATTTTTATGAACTAATTTAATTAAGATTTCATCTAAAACAAATTGTAGAGATCATTCTGACCTATGTGACCTGTCCTCTAAAAACATGTCTGTAGGTTTGTCATTTATTGGTCTTGTTTTTCATTTTTATTTTGTCCTGCCAACTATAACATCCTGATCAAGATTACAGTAGCTGTTGTTGGTCTGTCATATAAAATTGACAAAATCTATTGTTTTGGGTCCATAAATATCAATCTCTTTTAGTGCACAGTTGTTTATGTAGCATGTACTTCCCTGCTGTATTCTGCACTACATTTTTTATTCATATCAGCATGTTCTGGTTATCTGCTGTTTTTAGAAAAAGGCATTTTAGCTTCTATTTGCAGTCAGATTTAACCTCCAACCCTAGTGACCACCTCTGTCAGAAGCATTGGGGCACCAGTACTGAAATGTCCTGTGCTATATTATTAACACATTTGAAGAATCACTGCAATTATAAACACTCCATTCTTTATAGAAAAGACCTAGAATGGCATTTTAAAAAAAGGTTAACTGCATGTTCCTTACAAAGGGTTTTAGAAGACTGCTCTAAATGTAGGCCCAGACCAAGTCTTTGTAGAGATCATAACACAGTTGGTCAGATTCTGGCTGGTGCGGCCATGAACATTCAGTGGGAGAAGAAAAAGTAGGTAAATTCCCCTCCTGGCAGAATTCCAGTCTATGCACATGAAGGGTAATAGGGCATGCCAATCTCTTTGTTCTTCTGTGGGTACCTGAACCACACAAGGAGATGCTGCCAAGGTCCATCTTCTCTGAACACTAGGCAGCAGAGCTGGCCGGGCCTGGTGAGAGCAGAAAATGTGATTGTTGGGGAGCTGTTGCTACAGGATCAGAACCTCAGCATGTTTCAGTTCCCACACTTCCACCAGGCTGAGTACACATTCACTAGGGCTGGGTGGCTTGTAGGTGACCTGTGATGGCTAAGCTGAGAGGGTGGGCATGGCAAGATTGCTCCTAATGCTTCCATAATTGTACCCAGTGGTGATGTTTAAGTTGGGATGCTGTGGTAAAAGGAGAGAAGGCTCATGGCAAGGGTTCTTGCAGCTTTGACGTTCAGAGAAGGAAATGAGCATGGGAGAGTCCTTGTTTTTTAACTGTCCTAAGCAAAATGATCATCTGCTTCTCCTGACCAATAGCAAATCATCTCCCTTCCCCCCCTCCCTTCCCTCCCCCTTCTCCCCCACGTGTTACTATTGCTAGAATATTGTAGGAGCAAAGCCTTTGCTTCAATCATTCCTTGCTCCCTTTACCCTGCCTGGTTATGCAGAAGAGAAGAGGATCAAGAGATTTGTGCATACACTACTCTTCCCGCTTCTCCTAGCCAAGATGCAGGGAGCCTACTTCAGGCAGTGTCTCCCGCCGGCCATGTAAAACTGAGTCACAGTCTGGCCCTTGCTGTTTTAAATAAATACAGCTGTCCTACTTTTAGGAAGGATATAAAACATCTGAATAGAGATCAACTTTTACTTGTACTGAATTGCACATTTCAACATAAATGATGTTTTAGATATGAGAGGTTTACATTTTAACATTGGATACAATGGATTGTTCATAATTCTGTCATAGATTTACCCCTGGAACAAAGCTAAACCTTAACCAGGTTAGCATAAACAAAGTGAAGTCACCGTAGTGATTCCAAAAAAAAATCCTTTAAACCGGCATTATGTATGACACTCTAGTAACAGTACTCCTGAGGTGGAAGAAGTTCGGAGGGGAAGGGAGAGGAGGAGGGCATTTGTCTATGTATGCATGCATGCATCTCTTTCTAGTTAGAAACACAGATATGATAATGTGTCTTTTTACACTAGAATTTTGTAAAAGTATAAACCTGCCCTTCTGCTTCAAAACATGGGAAGTTAAGGACTTCCACATGTCATGACTGTAACCCCGATTTATGTTATGCATGGGATCCAATAAAGTATAGTGTTTGCAGCATCTAGAAAATAGAAAGGATTTACATTGATTGTCTATGGAAATTCAGCCCCTGGTTTATTTCAGGACTACAGACTGGAATTCTGCTGCAAATATTCTCTGTAGGCTTTAATATGGACTGTGGCGTCAGGTTAAAGTTGCTGTAAGTGTCAGAAGACCATGCGTTTATTTATTTTGTTTGAGGATCCTGATCAAATAAGTGATATGAGACTTAAATTGCATTCTGTATTTAGTTTCTATATCAGTTGATTGGGATCCTGGGTAACATGCATTGGGTCCTCATCGGGTTTTGCAAATATGTGCAATGAAAGTTCTAGAAGCCTCATAAAGCAGGATGATGAGCCAGAGCTACACTACCACTTGGTATCTAAATTAATAATGTAACTATGATCTTTTGAAGTTCAAGATAGAAGAGATGGCCCCAAGAGCACCTTTGAACAAAGGAAATAAGAGTTGGTAATTGCACCTCCCAATAAACTGAAGACACAAGATAATGATATAAATCTTTTATCATTTTACTGAAGTTTTACGGGCGGAAATTTCTCTTAGCAACAGTAAAAATCACCTTCTTCTGTTATGTCCATAAACAGGCAGCTCTATAAATTAGTGCTATATAAGAGTGTACATGTGTAGGTTGCTCTATTCTTTGTTAAGTTTCTTTCTTTATCGTTTAGCCTTGCTTCAATGTAGAAATTGAAACCATCAAAAGTGGTGGTGCCATTGATTTTTACTACATTATTTTTTAAACAAAATGCTTACTTTCCCTGAACAGTTTTTCAATACAAAACTCAAATGACCTAAAAATTGCTTTGTTTACCAAACACTGAAATATAAGGCCAAATCCTTAAATATTTAAGCTAAAAACTGATTCTGAAACGTTGTCACAGATGATTCAGAGATGAAATATTTTGATATTTTTAATTTTTTACCCAAAATTTATTCCGCCCCCCCTCCCCAAAATTTTAATAAAATGATTAAAAGAGCTTTTTCTGACCGGCCTAGAACTAAAGATCCCTGTGCACCTGCTGTGCAGCACCAGCCTGGAGCACAAGCCCTTCTTAGTGTGGTTCTCCAACTCCAACCATCCTATAACTCCCTTATCCTGATCATCTTTCCCAATGTTTTTCTCCATTTAAAATTCCTCTGCTCTTTTCAAGTTCTCCCAAATAGCATTTGAAATATTGTCATCTCTATAGTCTAGTGTAAGCCATTTATAAATCATTGCATCTCGGCAACTTCTCCTTTTTGTTCAAATTTTTCTTTAAAAATTTAGTAAGTATGATAAATGATCTGTTAGTAATTCTGTTAGTCATTTTCCTTCTGTTAGACAAGACCCCATCTCAGGCAGTAGAAAAGCAATAATAAAATTAGGCTAATTGAACTGAACATTTCAGTTAAATCCCTTCATATTAAAACAGTGGTTCTAATTTGACACTTTTGCATTTTGCCCTTTCTAAATTCTGCATAATCTTTTTCAGGTTTTCTTGTTTTCCTTTGATTTATGAGCAAGTAGCTTATCTTGATGTCAAACCTTCTTTGGCTATGGAATGGGATTAAGACAAATGACTCACAAAACACTCCTCTAACTTTTTCCCCTCTAGTTTTGTGGCGGTTTGAGGATAGTCTACTAAAATGCGCACACAAAAATTCCCAACCCCAGCTGGGTGAAACAGATTTTGTCTCTTTTTTAAATATACTTAAATGTACTATGGAAAATCCCTTTTTCTACATCAAATCTATGTTGGAAGGAAAAAATAGCCCCAATTTTGCAAGCTTCTGAATAATTGGAGTTAGTCATGTGAGCTTTTGGCTGATTGAAGCAAGGCCCTCCAAACAATTCTACAGTTTTTGACTAATTGTGTGTAACATGACAACTTGGGAAAACTGTATTAGATAAATCCCGGTATTTTAAATCGGAAAACTAGAAGAGCTAAAATCAGAGCCATACCCCTTTTGGTGCTGCAGACAGAGGAAGCTCTTTGGTTCCCTCCACTGCTGTGTACCCATCAGCAGTTTATTAAATGTTCGTATACTTCACTGCTTATAGGCTGGGCTGTATACCTTTACTTCTAAAGATAAATAAAACAAGTGCCTGGTATCTTATCCTATAGATTAATTCATGTGTAAATCCTTTTCTTTCAGAGACAGCTCTGACCAAGTATGTTGACTTTATTTTACCTTGTTCCTGATTCTGGTTCAGTTACTTCTGATTATACTTATTAATTCCCTTAACATCAGTGAGTAACTCAAGTGACCTCACTTGGAGTGTCACTGATGTAAGATCCCTATCAATGACATCATCATTTGACTCATTTTCATCAGTAAACTAATATGCTCTGTCCACACAAATTAAGGGATCAGACAAATTCTGAAAAATCCTTTGCTGCTCTGGAGTGTATACTGATTACAAAAACGGGTGGTCTGCAGAAAGGGTTCTGGCTGTTGACTAAGCAATGTGGTCAATATGACTGTATAACCTCGAAAGCTTTACCGCCAGCGGTGTTTACAGGTAGTCATTGTGGAGAGCTGCTGATTGCATTGCAATGCGTTGAACAGGATTACATATTATTTCATTGAGTCTCTACAGCATTGTGCAGAGGTTTTCAATTAAATGAATCATCTAAGCAAAAAGACTATAATTCAAAGATTTCTAGCATCCTGACGTGTGCAGCATGTGGTAGTGAAATTCATGTTTTTATTAAAACATATTCCCTTTTTTGAGGAAAACATTCCTGACAAAACTTGGGGTGAGTGTTCCTTACAATTATGAGACTTGTAGGAATCTGTTATTTATTTATTTTACATGTTTGAGTTACTAGTCTGGAAAGCTCTTCAAATCCTACATTGTATCTTAAGTTCAGTTTGTATCATAGCAGTCTTTACTTACAATAAGGAATCATTTATTCCTGACTTCAAACCCATTTTTTCATTATTTCTGTTTACCTAATGTCTTATTTGCACTTATCATTGAAGCTGAAAAATCACCTACACTTCATTATTATACAGCTGTATCATGTGGCTGTTACTTACTCATCCATTTAAAATAACTAGTCACTCCCTGGGCTCACAATCAGTGGGTCAAAAGTGCAAAGCATCCATTTTAGGATTTAAAAATGCATGAAAGTCATATTCTGATGGGCTGGGGATAGAGAAATCATCATCTGATTGTAAATAAGAAGTGATCTAAATATCTTGCAAGCAAGAAAATTTTGGATCTTTTTCTGGGGATTACACCTTGGTTGGTGCTTAGCAGATAATTAATAATGAATAATAATGTGATTTGGGCTTAATGCAGTATGCATGAGGCCTACTCTTTATGAGATATGCAGTGACAGTGGGAGTGCAAAAAACTCAAGAACCCAATGCAAACACCCTGAAAGCATGAAAATGTAAGGGAGGAAAGAAAGCAAAATCTTGCATTCTCCAGTTTCTTTTTTTCCTTTTGGAGATAAATTTTTCTTATTCTTGTTTTCTGTATAAAGCATCAGTCCCTAAGTGCACGGTGTCCTAAAACACTGGTTCATAAACATTCTGCAGATCATATACTTGTTTTTGTACACTGGTGTGTACAATACATATACCGGTATAATTTACATTTGGTTTTGTACCCATAAAATTTATGCCCAGATGTAGAGTGGACAAACCTACAACTATCCCAGGTTAGCTGCATGCAGGAGGAGGCCATTATAGAACCACACTATTAAGTAGAGAGAGGTAGTTAGAAGTGTCAGTCTGAAGTTAGGCAGAAGGCAAGGCAGGGTGGCACCTTACCGACTAATTCAGGGATGCTTAATGCCTGTCCTGCAGCCCAGAGGTAGCCCATAAAACCATACCATCTGGCCCACAAGGGTCCCCAGGGATCCAAAAACTGGCAGAAGGGAAACAGTGGCTGCAATTGTCACTCCCCTGCTGCCAAATTTCTGAACATATGATGAGCCCCACAGGCAGGATAGCATGCTGTATCAAGCATATAGATGTGGCCTGGGGCCTGATCTGGGCACACAGTGTCTGGCTAAAGGCAGTGCAAGGCCCAGATCTGATAGCATGGAGCCCTAGGGAAGCAGCACAAGCCGCACAGAGCCTCAGGGAGACAGTACAGATGGTGTGGAACTGAGGGAGGTGGCATGGAGCACCAGGGAGGGGGCATAGATGGTGTGAAGCCCCAGGGAGGCATGGAGATGAGGGAGGTGGGACAGAGCCCCAAGGAGGCAGCACTAGCTCCAATCTTGGGGTGAAGGGTCTAGGGAGGTGGCACGGGGCCCCATCCAATGGCAGGCTGAGCAGGAACAGTGTGGGGCCTAATCCTGGCGCACGGGGTGCAATTGGGCCTGCAGATGGGCCCTGTGTCATTAATCCCATCCACCACACCAAAAGATTAGGCACCGCTGGACTAACCCATTCAGAGAAGCATGAGATTTCTTAGGCTACAGTCCACTTCATCAAATGCTGTAAATGGACTAGCATTCATAGCATTTGACAAAGTAGGCTGTAGCCTACAAAAGCTCATGTCTCTCTGAACAAGCTAGTCTATGCTTTATCTCCATTTAGTTGTATGTAAGATGATAGCTGACCTGTTTGCCTTCAGTAAGCAGCTGCTCTGGGCCAAGGTATAGACAAATTACATGTGCCTGGTTTAGTTTGCCTATATTTTTTTCTTTTGTTTTCCAGATTCAAATAAGTAACATTAGCGTAACTCTAAATATCAGCTCCTCCTTTACACCAATGTAAACTTGTCTTCTGCCCAGGCTCATGGAGTGATGGAAGTTCTTGTTGCCTTGAACTGCTTTTACTTGACCTACCCTAGAAAATATATAATAAAGAACGATCTTACATTAATGGGCTAAATGACTGAATGATCTAACAGTTCTTCTCTATCTTTAGTTTCTGATATCACATGTAACCAGTGTATATATGTAGTAAAATATAATTCTTTTATGTGCTGTACTAATCCTGTCTGTTATGTACCACACAGACACAAGTAGTGCAGAGTGGAGACAGATAGAGTCTGGCATATGAAAGACATACAGGCTGTCTTTCCCATGACTTTCACAGCATACTAAGCATAGCATGAAACATCATTCCTGCAAGGGTACCTAGCAGCAATTGTTGCTCTGCCCTTGAAGATATTGTGCAACTACCATAATTAACTCACCCTACTGGAATTTAATGAATCATCTTAAACTGTAGACCTGTTAGACTGCTCATAGACTCAATTATATACCATCATAGACAAAGTACCATACCTGGGTAATACAGATGCTGAAGCATGTGCAAAAAGGCACATAAGAATGCTGGGGTATGACATGTGGAAGTGCACAACACTGTAATGAAGCCACTTGAATGAGCCTATATGATAAATATTTGTCTGATGTACAATGTGTACATTCTCTGAGACACCTATCAGTCAATCATGTATTTCGACTCATGAAGACCATGTGCCAGTACACATGTGAATGTCATCCCCACATCTATGTGTATGAGTACAACATGCCCATCTTGTTAGAGATAAAATGTTTGTACTCTAACACGTGGGAGAGTGAACTGTACTAAACACATCACAGCTAGATTTGTGGTGTTTTATAGCTCTGATCAATATTTCCTTAAAGTCAATGCTCATCTTTCCTTCATCTTTAACGGGAGTGTTTTTAACATTACAAATTTGGATAAATGAGTGGCTGTTTATGAGCAGAGTTCTCTTAGCCCCAGACTGGAATAAATTACTAGTCTGCATAGGGCATCTGGATGATCCAGTATCTAAAACTAGTCTGGGACTTGGTTCCATTCTCTGCCCTGTCACTGACTTCATGTGTGACTTGAGGCAAAACACTTGATCTCTCTTTGCCTTAATTGTCCATCTGTAAAATGGGAGGCCATGCCACTTCATTACGTTATTGGAGTGTTATGTGGGTCTCAGATACTCCAGTACTGGCAGCAAGATAGGAATGTTGGATATCTAGATGATGTTTTGGATTATACAGTACATATTGGTCCTGTCTGTATTGCTTCACTGCCAGGTCTGGGGCTGCTGCTGAGAAATTAGCCTTGCTTCCTCTCTGCACATGCCCAAGCCCAGAAGTTAGTTACCCTCCTGGCCTTCTCTGTTGTCTATGCAACCTATTTATGGAGTGTGAATGGGGCTTGTCTCTTGGCAGTCATGGATAGGTAGTGTGGATGTGGAGAGTGGAGTTGACAGTAGAGCACAACCCCTGTACCTTCAAAGAGCTCTGTCTCATTTGTAAAGACACAGTTCAACATCAGTCCAAGAAGATATTGCTTAATGATGGTATTGATGCAGCAGACCTTGAGAATATTGTGTCTATAGGAAACTCAACAGAGTTCTGCTCACCAGGAATCAATCTCTTAGTTTTCAGTGGTCTACACTGGGTGGCTCAACCCCCGGCCCTCAGGCAGGATCTGCCTCCAGAGCCATGCCATCCAGCACTTGGGGGTCCACATAGGTCTGAAAATTTGGCAGCAGAGGAGCAGTAACAGCAATTCCCACTCCACTGCTGCCAAATTTCTGACCCCATAGGGAGCCCTGCAGGTTTGGTATTGTGTCCTGCATGCTGTTAAGCCAGCACAGCTGGATCCAGGCATGCCGGATTGGTCAATTCATGGGATTGCGCGACGGCGGATCATGCTCATGGACTAAGCCCATGCACTAACCCCACTGTATTCCAGCCCACGGACCAGCCCAATACCACTCATCTGGCCCATGGATCTAGATAGATTGAACACTACAGGTCTACATCCCAGCATTCTTAAAGTTCGGAACAATGCTTTACTTGGTCTTGTTGGGGAAAAGTCTGGCACTTTATGATGGTTTGAGAAAGAAGCTTTCCATAGCCCAGGGTCATTTATTTGTACTTATGCAGAGAAAAAGGAGCATAGAATGCAAAATGCTGTGGTACATAGATGTCATTAAATGGGGTGGTTTAGTACACTGGCATATGCTAGTCTGAGCCATGGTTGGGAGTGAATAAACAATGGACTTTCACAGATATTGAGTAGTTGGGGCTCTTTTTTCCTCTGAGAGACATACAAGGGAGGTCGGGAGAGACAGAATCTGAGAGCTGATTATATATGAATGAATATTATCAGATAATATCATTAGAGAGCATGACAGGAACAAAATACTGGATGGCACTAAAGAGGCTGCATTAGTAATATGGCATGTGATATTTGTGTGTGTGTGTGTGTGTGTGTATGCTACCATATAGTAAACTTGTGCTGTTAAAGACTAGGAAATAGAAAATGGAATTATAGTAATAATAATAATGCATGTTTTCATCACAGTGCTTATGCAAGGATTTATTTGCTATAGTTCATAAAGGCTTCAAAGACAGAAAGCATGACATAAATTCTAAGTATATTAACATTACTATTTTTGATAGTGCCAGGGAGTGATTAGCTGATCCTCTGAGTGTAATGTTGGCCTAAGCATAGTGGCTGACTTCTTTTGAGTGCTGTTTGGGTTATAAAATGGTTTATGTAAGCTGTGCTTCCTTGTTGATGTCCCTAATTTCATGTGTTACCACAAGCTTGTATGGTTTGAATAGAATGCATGTGCTATTATAGAGAGCAAGTGGGATTGTGTGGTTTGTAACACATATATAGCATGTAGATGGGTACCCAGCACAATTCCTGGAACTAGGTTCTATATATACAAATAATCTGGAAACATCCCTACCTCCAAAAATTTATAATCAGTATAAAAGAAAAGAAATATGGGGAAAAAAGAAATTGTGCAGAGGACTGGGGAAATTATATTCACCCCTGTATCTGGCCCTGGTGTGACCTCTTCTGTGTCCAGTTCTCAGGCCCATAATACAAGAATGTTGTTGATAAATGGGAGAAACCTCACCAAAAACTGCAGGATTGATTTAAAATTTAAAAATGCGCCTTAAAGTAAGTAGAGCTCTATTTACCTTATTGAAGAGAAGGTTAGGAATAACTTGTTCATAGTGTATAAGTGTCTACATAGAGAATAGAACTTTGATTATGAGCTCTTCAGTGTATCAGGTAAAGGCTTAATAATTTCCAAAGCCTGGAAGTTGAACCTAGATAAACTGAGACAATTTTTAACAGTAATAGTAATACACTACTTCACCAGCTAATTTACTGATGGTTGTGGTGAATTATCCATCAGTAGCAAATAAGAAGAGGATTACAGGCAATCTAGGAAGTTTTTGGAGAGTGCTGGGGGCAACTTCCTGGTACAAGTGTTGGAGAGGCCTACTAGGGACCAGGCTCTTCTTGATCTGCTGCTCACAAACAGGGAAGAATTAGTGGGGAATGTAGAAGTGGATAGCAGCTTGGGCAGAAGCAACCATGAGATGACTGAGTTCAGGATCCTGAGGAAAGAAAGGAAGGAGAAAGAAGGAGGATCTGGGGAACTACAGACCAGTCAGCCTCACCTCAGTCCCTGGAAAAATTGTGGAGCAGGTCCTCAAAGAATCCATTTCTAAACACTTGGAGGAGGAGAAGGTGATTAGGAACAGTCAGCATGGATTCACCAAGGTCAAGTCATGCCTGATCAACCTGTTTGCCTTCTATGACGAGATGACTAGCTCTGTGGATGAGGGGAAAACAGTGGATGTACCTTGACTTTTGTAAGGCTTTTGATATGGTCTGCCACAATAATTCTTGTAAGCAAGCTAAGGAAGTATGGGCCGAATGAATGGACTATAAGATGGATAGAAAACTAGCTGGATCACTGGGCTCAAAGGGTAGTAATCATGGCTCGATGTATATTTGGCATCTGGTATCAAGTGAAGTGCCTCGGGGGTCAGTCCTAGGACTGGTTTTGTTCAATATCTTCAGTGATCTGAAAGATGGGATGGAATGCACTTTCAGCAAGTTTGCAAATGACAAGAAGCTGGGTGGAGATCCCAGGGTCAAAAAAACCCATGCCAAAAAAAATGGGGTGTCGTATGTGGTGGCAACACATGCCACCCAAAACTGGAGCCTGGCTGGTCAGAGCCACACTCCAGCTGTGGCCAGGCTTCCTGTCATGGCTGAAGCCCTAGGAGGCCCCCAGGACCCCAGGTAAGGCTGCTGGAGCCAGCACAGCTGCTGGCCCCAGCTTCCCCTACCCCACCCAGGATAACCTGCTGCATGCCAGAGCATGCATAGTATGGGCGTTCCCTGGAGACAAGTAGCAGCGGCTCAAGGTGTGCCTCTGCTACATGTCCCCAGGGAAACAATGGTCTGCACTCATCTGGATAGGCCCATGAGGTTCAACAAAGACAAAAGCAAAGTTCTGCGCTTAGGAGGAACAATCCCATGCACCGATATGGACTTGGCACTGACTGGTTAAGTAGCAGCTCTGCATGAAAGGGCCTGGGAGTTACAGTGGACAATAAGCTGAATATGAGCCAACAGTTTGCCCTTGTTGCAAAGAAGGCTTAACAGCATACTGAGCTGCATTAATAAGAGCATTGCCAGCAGATCAAAGAAACTGATTATTCCCCTCTATTTGGCACCGGTGAGGCCACTTCTGGAGTAGCGTGTTCAGTTTTGGGGGCACCACTACAGAAAAGGTTGTGCACAAATTGGAGAGAGTCCCCTGGAGGGCAAGGAAAATGCTTGGAGGGCTGGGGAATGTGATTTCTGAAGAAAGGCTGAGGGAACTGGGCTTATCTAGTCTGGAGAAGAGAAGGCCGAGGAGGGATAACAGCCTTCAACTACCTAAAGGGTTGTTCCAAAAAGAATGGAGCTGGATTTGTCTCAGCGGTGGCAGATGACAGAACAAGAAGCAATGGTCTCAAGTTGCAGCAAGGGAAGTTTAGGTTAAATATTGGAAAAAACATTCTCTCTAGGAGGGTAGTAAAGCACTGGAACAGGTTTCCCAGAGAGATTGTAGAATCTCCATCGTTGGAGGTTTTTAAGCCTCAGCTGGGATGATTGAGTTGGAGATGGTTCTGCTTTGAGCAGGTGGTTGGACTAGGTGACCTCCTGGGCTCCCCTATACAGTCCTTATACTTTATGCTTTAGTTATTCGCAAATGAATATATTTATTGATATTTTTCAAACTTAAAGTAGGATCTCAATATTTAGATGTCTTGTTTCTGTGATCATCCTATGAGTAGAAGCATCACTTTTCAAAACCTATGTAATCTCTATTTCTCTAAGATTACTATCTTAAATGTCTTGCATCTCCATTCATCAATGAACATGGTTCATATCAAATTCAGATTCTTAATAAAAATCACGAAAGGTTCTTTATAGTCTGGACAGGATCCACAGGTTGCAAAATACTCCTGATTTATTTTATCACAATGGATACATTCCAGCAAGAATATATTGTATGTAGTTGTTTTGCGATTGGGACATATGGCAACATTGCTTCAAGCAGTATTCAGTGCCAAATTCCATCATACATTTCTACAGTGTCTTCCATGGAAAGGAAAATCAGAAACATCTGTCCTTTTTTTTTTTTTTTTTTAAAGGAATGCTACAACAGCAAACCAGCATAGGTAGTAGAAGCTGATGTGTGAAAGGAGCAAAACAGTACATGCCAAGCAGAAGTATATTTTGCAGCACATTAATCAAGACCACAAATCACTTGAGCATTATTTATGAGCAATAAATATTGATGTGTAATATTGTGTAGTTGTGTAGGGATTGTTAGGACTCATCTTGTCACCATGTGTCTATGTGGAAGGTTATATTAAATCAGCTTCCACTTGGTAAGAACAGTTACAAAACTTGAATTAAAAAAAATAAATATTTAATCTTCCTCAGAGCATGCAGTATTATTCAAAGGATCCACAAAAGCCAATTTTAAATTAAAGTTCCTTTCTTTTAAAACACTCTTCTTTATTATTTAAATTTCACACAGATTCTTTATGGATAGAAAATCTGTTTCTTCAGATTTCTAAAGATGCTAGTTTCCTCCCAAATGAGACTTTGTTCAGGCATGGGAGGGTGCATTTGATGCAGCACCAGCTTGCTTGCGAATAAATTACTTGCAAGTAAATGGTGCCAGGCAAGTGTCTGCACATGCAGAGAAGTAGGAACAGATTTACTGCCAATCTTCTCCCGCTTCCCAACAAACAGAGCCCTTCTAGCACTCACCCCACCCATCAACAATAAAACACCTTCTCTGTGAAGATTTGTTCAATGTCCTTTGTGTGCCATCCCAGGGTGGTGGGTCATGGGGTGAGGGCAACTAGTGGGCAGAGGCCAGGAACAGGCAGCTAGCACAGGACCTCCTCCTAGACCCAGGAAGGGGCCTGCTGCTGGGCAGTGGGTGGCTGCCAAGGGGCAGGTGGGGCTAGGGTCAGGGGCAAGTCAGCAGGCAGCACAAAGACAACTACTAGGGCCAGAATGGTGTCCAGCACCTGGCAGACATCATCTGTGGCCTGCACTGCCCATGTCAGGATGGGGTTCTGTTCTTGCAGGGCCTCCACCTGCTCATTTTCCAGAGCCAGGAGCTGTGCCTAGAACTCCCAGTCCACCCAGTCCTGCGCTTCCTCGCACCGGTCATGCTTGTCTGTTCAGGTGACATCCTCCGCCTACCATTTCTTCTGCCAGGCTGTGTTCTCCTCCCACCACATGTCATGGCAGGCTGTCCTCTGCCCAACAGGTTTGAACATCCCCCAGGCATTCCTCCAACACCATGACTAGGCAGTCCAGGAGGAGGGTGTTGTCCAGGGTCCTCCTCTGATGGAGTCAGAGCGTCCACAGGGCTCCAGCTGTGGTCGGTGGTGACCCTGAGGCTGCATCTCAGCTGCCAAGGGTGGCCTCTCCCCGATGTGCAGCTGCAGGCCCTGTAGAGCCATGAGACAGAACCTGTTTGAGAGTTTGCAACATTTCAGAAATAAGATGCTCTGTAACGGGGGCCATGTGCTACCCAGCCTCAGAGCAGGGGTCAGCCATTCACAGGTGGCCAGGGACCATGGTAAATTGGCCTCGCAGACCTGGGCCCAGATGGCCTCCAGCCAAGCCCCCCATCCCTGCTCACTCTTCAGGGGCTGGCAGGCTGCTGGGTGTTGGCCACAGGCAGCCTGCCTCCCACAGCCCATTCCCAGGACAGGACAGGACAGGCTTCTGGCTGCACCTGCTGCCACAGCTCCAGACCCTGCTCCCCACCCTGTTCTTGCAAGCCAACCACGCTGCTGCATTGACATCCAGCCCATGGTGCCATGGTTCGGATTGTGCAGGTCTCCTATATGACTGGGATGAGGAGCTGGCCATTAGGCCTGTGCGAAGTGGCTAGTATTCGCTTCAGATTTGGCCAATCCAGGGGACAATGATTTGATTTGGTGATTCAAATCACCGTCCCAAATCAATTTGGACGAATCTGATTCAGAGATTTGGCAGCCTGCTGCTGCCAAATCTCTGAAACTCCGAATCAGCCAGGCTCATCTGCCATCTGCTCTCCCAGCCTGGCAATGGCTGCCCCACCTACCCCAGGTCCTGGCCATTTGGAAAAAAAAGCCACAACTCACCAGGTGCTGTCGGGCAGGGGGTGGCAATCCCCATTACCCCCCAGTGTCCCGCACTTCATGGGGGACTCTACGAGCCCCCTGACCCACCTCCTCACTGTCCCCCCCCCCATGGCTGCCCCACACGCAGCAGCTCTGGCCCTTTAAGAAAAAAAAAACAACCAAAAAACATTGTTCCTGCCAGTAGGTGGGGCAATACCCACTGCCCCCTGCTGCCCCACACCATATGCAGGGCTCTGCAGGAGCCCCCCAAAGCCCCAAGGCCACTACAGGAACAGTGAGTCCTGGGGCTTTTCTTGGTTTTTTTTTTCCTTAAGGGGTCAGAGCTGCTGCGGGCGGGGCAGCTGTGGAGGGGGCTGGGTGACTGAGAGTGTGTTGGGGGGCTTGTGCAGAGCCCCCCATGAAGTGTGGGACAGTTGGGGGCACCGGGGATCACCCACCACCCAGCAGCACCTGGTGAGCACCGGGGCTTTTCTTTAAAGGGCCAAGAACTGGGGCAGGCAGGGCAGCCGTGGTGGGGGCTGGGGGAGCAGTCAGGGGGGCTGGGAGATCAGGGAGGGGCTGGGGACTGGCAGGGGTCCCTTCATGGTCCTCTCCCCCATCCCCCAATCCCCCCTCCTCCACCCCCTACTTATCAGCTCAGTGTCCAACTACAGCTCCCTGCTGCAGCCACTCGAGACTGCCTGAATCATCAAAGCTCTCCAGATCTTTTCTGACGATTCAGAGAGTTTTGAATCAATTCAGATCTTTTAATTGGTCCCCTGATTCGATTTGGATTCAGAGATTCGGCCACCGAATCGGGCCGAATCTTCTCCAAATCAAATCACCACCCGAAGCTTCGCACAGCTCTACTAGCCATGCCCCTGCCCTCCTCACAGGGGGCCTCTCCAGCAAGGCTTCCCGGGGCCAGCCTCCCAACCCCCCATGCCTTGGGCAGTGCATGAGGAGCTGTTTGCATGGACTGAGGGGTGCCTGATCCACTACACCCTGCTTCTGCTAATGGCCATGGTGCCCCAGGCACACCTGGTACAGGAACTTGAGCTATGACAGCACGGGGGGCTGTCAGTTTCTGCATTAATGACAAGGACCTGCGGGCACTCCCCAGCTGATAATCTTTATCCAGCACTGCTGAGCCAACTGGCTGTGCACGCACTCCCAAATCTGTGCTGACAGCCCCTCGTAGACATGGGCATTGGAGTGCCTTCCCTGCTCGAAATGGCACTGCACCTCCATCTCACCCACAGCACCATGAGGTCACTAGTCTCCTTCTATGACCAGTTTGGGCCCTCCATGGTGGGCATGGGCATGGCCATAGGCAAGGAGGACTCCATCTTGGATCCTGCACCAGCTCTCTGGGCCCCCACACAGCTCTTCCTGTGCTGCCAGGCCTTGACAGCTGCCTGCAGCACCCAGCACAAGGGCCTGGCATGGGACTGGCAGCTGCACAGCAGAAGCAATGCCCCACAGCACCTGCAAGCTCAGGACAGGCTGCTGGGGGTGGCCTGTGGGCTGGTGGAGCTGGCCCCAGCAACCAGAAGCTGCCTGCAGCTGGGCCTGGGTGCTGGCAGGCCTGGCTAGAACCTGCAGCAGCCTGGAGCAGCCTGAAGGCCTCATTGGCACAGGTTTGGCAACTGCGCAGCAGAGTGGTGCCAGGCAGTGGTTCCCAGGTACAGGCAGGCTCGGGCAGCTGGCCTGCAGCCTGCCCAGGGGGAAACAGGGCCCTGGAGTGGTCTCAGGCTCCATGTTGGCATGGCCCATGGCTCTGAGTGCCTACAGGCTTTTAAAGGCCTGAGACAGGGGCTGCCATAGAGGCAGCCCAGCCCTGGGGCAGGAGAGGCTCTAGCCCAGAGCCCTGGCACTGGCCTCAGGCTGGCCACCTAGTGGCAGGGCTGATGCAGGAGCAAACTTGCCCCCAGGTCATGTCTACATGTGCATTACTCTGGAGTAATTAATTGCATGTAAATTTCATTTGCATATGCAGGTAGCAAATGTACTCACGATTAGGGGTTTTATTGAACAGTAAACAAGTGTAGATGCGCGTGCTTACTATGCAGTAAACTACTCTACTACATAGTTAAGCATCTCGTGTAGACACTCCCGGGGTGATTTGATAGACAGCCTTAACAGTTTCAAAATTTGCATGAGAAAACAATACCAGTGTCCAAAAGTTAGAAAGAAATACAGCATCATTTAGTTTGTGAAAATAAAACTTCAGAATCCTCTGCTAAAAAACACTAGAATAGCCTTGATATTGATTTTTTTTTCCTTCTACCACATAAGACATGTGCTTCTGATTGTCTCTCAGACCTTGTTAATATGAACTGTCATGTAAACCAAAAAGTTCTTTTCAAGAATGAGTATCTTATTACTATCATTTCATCACAATAAGAGCCACATCAGTTTTATGGGAGGGGATTAATAAGAATTTCTGTTCTGGACATCAGCAAAACTGTGGATGTCTTTTACCATGACACATTTTGAATGATCTTTGTACCTTCTGCAGTTCAAGTACAGACAGCTTTCTTTAATGCATAGTTTTTGCAATTCCTTTTTTGAAAATATAGGAGAGGCAAGGATTTTTGTGGGTGATATTTTTTATTGGATCAATTGTATGGTTGGGATATAGTTAGACAAGCTTTCAAATACATAGCAGTCTTCATTAGGTTTCATTGGGTTGAAAATATGGAACATTTATCCTAAACTCAGTTTTGCTGGATATATTACAAGAAAATGAAATACATATGTTCACATATACAGTAAATAAATATATGTAAGCATGTGTGTGTGTGTGTGTGTGTATGTATATATGTATGTATGTATAATTATCTATCTATAGCTTATCTATACACCACATTTACTCTCATACCATACATGCCTTTTGCCTGAAAATAAGCCATCCAAAATTGAGGGGCATGTCTTAACTGATTTCCACCCTGGAATAGTGTCACGAGGCTGTGCTTGGCACTGGCTCACTCAGGGCTGAACCCTCCAGCCCACTGGAGCAGGGATGGAGTCCTCTCTTCAGCACCACTTCCCACCCCTCTGCTGCATGGCTAACACCTACAAGTTTAACCCTCTCACAGCCATGCTCAATTGGCAATAGTTGGCTGAGGAGTTGGAGGAGGAAGTGTGACCCTTGGGATGGGACTCCACCCCTGCTCCAAGTGGCTGGAACAGGGGTGAGTTGGTGGGATGGCAGATGAGACTCTGGAAAAACCATTTTTTTCTTTCATTCTGTCTTCCCAAACAAAGGTGCATATCTTATTTGCAGTGAGTGGTTTGCAAGTAAATACAGTAGACGTGCGTACATGCGGTAATAAATCTCAAATAGAGATAGAGATGAGCAAACATTTTTGGTCATACGTTTTTCAGTCAAAAATAGGCAGAATAAACAATACCATAATATTGGTAATACTGTTTCACCAAATTGTTTGTTTTAGGGGGGTGTGGAGAAGAGTGAAATCCACAATCAGGGGAGGATCCAGGATTTCCCAGCCTCCCAGTTGCCTCTGCCCCTACCAGTGCAGGCAGATTTTTTAAAGTCCATTAAACAGCTAAAAATCCCCCTTCCTTTCCCCTTCCCACTCAGAGGCACACCTCCTCCCCTCCTCTTTACCCTCTTTGCCCCCCTCCCTGCTGCTTTCTCCACTGCTTGTGAGTGGGGAAGCTCCAGAGCCAGCTGAGCTATGCAGTGGTTGAGAGGTTAGCTTCCCTCCCTTTTTCCTTGTGACAACGTATTTACCAGAATTTGCAGTTTTAGCAGATTTGTTGGAAACTGACAGGCTGCACCATGAGTGCTTTTGCTATGGCCTTGAAGTTGCGACTTCTTGGCTGTCAACTGTGTGCCTTAGCACCTACACCACACTCAGCTGGGGAGTGGATAGTGTGGTGGGAAAGTCATAAGATTCCTGCTGGGTCCAGGAGTAAATGCAGGCAAGGGAAGCCTATGTCCCTCTCTGCTGCTGTTGTCCCTGTCCCCAGCTGAGGCCAGCCCTGCACAACAGGCAGGAATGACTCTGGTAATTCTTCATCCCAAGGATGGTAGGGAAAGGCATGGGGAGGGACTGTGCCTTTGAGCAGGAAGGGGAAGGGGAAGAGGGGGAGGGTTTTTGCCTACACTAGGGAGTTTTAGAAGTCCCTGGAGGCTCCCATGGTTTGGTCCAATCTAAAAGTAGCATGCAGCCATGCCACTGCATCCCCTCAGGATCCACCCCTGCCCACAGTAGTAATCAAATGAAACATTTTTGATCTTTTAATTCAAAATTATTTTTTATTCACAGTTTTATTCCTTTAAAAAAAATTAACCCTTGAGCATTCAAATCAGAGCTGTTTGATTGACGAAAACATATTGTTCAAACCAAAAGTGAAAACGATGAAAAGTGTTTGCTTTGTGTTGACCTTGATGTTTGTTTTAATTCATCATTTGATTCATCATCATGTTTAAAACATGACCTTAATGTTTGTTTTAATTCATCATTGCCAATCAGTAATTTGTATAGCTCTAGATACAATGGGTATCCATTTGTGAGGTTATTGCATGCCACTCAAGTCCCTGAAAAACATAAATCCAAAAGGGCAAGTGGGTCCTCCTCTCACTGCTTTGTGTCTTTATCTTAAAGTTAACATGGCGTGTTACAAAGTAATACTTTTTGAGGGGTTGGAGGAGGATGGAGTAGGACTGCACTTAAATATGCATGGGCCAGCAACTGTGCACACAGTGCAAAGGCAAATATCACCAACTTATGATGCCTCATAAGTGAAATAGGATCTGTCCCTATACCTATGCAGTGGCATAAAAGTTGGAGTAAGTGTTGATGTTGAAAGAATTTTTGCCCATTTTCCTTTCAAATTGGGCCTAGTTCTGTGTGGCTCACACTTGCTGCCCTAGCAGGGTGTAGTACTCTGTTCAGGTTGATCAATAAAATCTGTTTTGATCCTAATGGGCTTTTCCAGCCTGTCAGGCTGGGGCAGTTTTGGCTAGTATTCATAATAGTAGCAAGGTTTGTAACCTTTTCATGAAGATTTCATGTGTCAGTGATGCCAAGAGTACACTGATACATTTTGGGAACAACTATTATTTCATATTTCATAGACATTAGGGCTGGAGGGGACCTTGGAAGATCTTCAAGTCCAGCTCCCTGCCCCAGGGGCAGTAAGTGAGCAGGGGTCATAGGATCCCAGCAAGATAAACATTCAAATTGGTCTTGAAGGCTTGCTTGAACCACCTCTGGCAGCAGTCTATTCCAGACCTTGGGGGCTCAGATTAAATGCTGTATATTTTTAAACCTCTCCTCACTTCAAGTCACCCATCTTAAATCAAATACAGTGATTCTATGTGCCCTTTACTGTGATGGGGCATTTGTGACTGAAGAGACTAAACAATGATTGAAAAGGAAAGAAAGATAACTTATTTCCATGTTTGTGTCTCCGGGATATCCTTCTGCCAGTGTTTCTTTCTCTGAAAGACAAAAACAAAATGGTACATTCAATATTTTAATACCTGATTCTTTTATCTGTGTGGATGATACTCCCATTTGAAAGTGTTAGAACTAACCTGATTTCATACTGGGCCTCAGAAAATGTTACTAGTCCAAGATATTGCCAATATTCATACATTTAAAACATTTCTTTATTTCCATTAAAGTATCAGTTTGAAGTTATAAAATGGCTGGATATATAATGTGACTTTAAAAAAACCTCTTAATTTAGAGGACATATGGAGATTAAAAAAAGAGAAAAATAGGGTAACTTTTTTTTAAAGGCCTTGCTGAATTAGTTGCACAACTAATTCATCCTTTGCATGCAAAAGTTAAGTGAATTTAAATTCACCCTGATTCAGATCCATTTTGTTTCAGACAGTTATCACAGAAATGTGTACAGATGGCAACCCATCTCATTTATAAATATAAAAAACAATGCCCATTTCAGTATTTTTTTTATCAAAATTCAGGTGAATAAACAGAACAAAAGTCAGGTAAATAAACAGAACAAATAGCCACCAAAAGTACTTTAAAGGCAAGAGGGAAATGGTGCATTGCCTTAGAAATAATTATTTTCAGAAAATATAAAAATTTCTTTAAAAATCATTATACCATAGTATTAAAAAAAAAATCATTTTAGGACCATATTTTACGGAATGTGATGTCAGGTTCACACATTGGCTTTAATTCAACACAGAAGCTAGCTAATCTTTATGTATATTTGTGAAGATCAGGTTAGTTTTGGTTACAAAATAATATTGTGCTTAATAACAAATCATTCCTTTGCTTGCTTTTATATTAAGATATAATGAACCTTTTAGACCAGCTTGAAAGACAAATAATAAAGTTAAGTTTCTTGTTCTCATGCATATCCAATGTCTTGCAGAAACACAGACAAAGGCATAAATACAAAGGCCCAGATTCCCTGCTGGCATAACTCTGACTTCAGTGGAAATATACTAGCAGAGATAGTGGCAAAAGTACTGGGAAAAAGTGTGGCCCATTCCACACAAACTGGTTGAGGACTCCAGCCTCTCCCCATAGTGCCACAAGGTCCATGGTCTCCTCCTGGGACCAGTTGTGGCCCTCAGAGGAGGCGTGTGCTGCCAGTGAGGACAGCAGCATGGCTCCCTCAATGGCTCACTGGGCCTCTGCATGGCAGTCCCAGTGCTGGTAGGCCTGGGCAGGAAAGTGCAGTACCCAGTGCAGGGTCACAGCACAGGACAAGCAGGCACATAGCAAGGGTGTGCCACAGACCAATGGCAGGGTCTGGGCAGGCTGCTGTGACTGGCCTGGAGCCAGCTGGAGTGGAACCCAGCAGCCAGAGGCTGGATGCAGGTGGTCCAGGGTGCTGCTGGGCCTGGCAGGTGCTGCAGCATCCAGTGCAGTGCAATGGTGTGGACCTGGCAGCCGTGTGGCAATGCAGTGCCAGGGAGTGTCACTAAGGTGCAGACAAGCTGCTGCATCTGGCCTGGAGCCTCTGCAGGGATGCACAGTGGCCAGAGGCTGCCTGCAAGAGTCCCAGGGCCCCGGGATTCCTGCAGGCTTTTAAGAACCTGGGGCTGCAAAGAGCCGTCCCAGCCCTAGGGCTGGAGAAGCTCCCAGCCCTGGTGCCCTGGGCCTGAGCTGCAGGTGGCCCTCTGGTGGGGGGACTGCTCATGAGTACATTTTCTCCTGGTCAACACATACACGTGCATTACTGCACAGTAAATAATTGCAAGTAAATTTGCTACTTGTTTTTAAAGGTAGCAAATTTACTCATGATTAGAACAAATTACTGCAGAGTAAGCATCTACACTTGCAGACAGTGATGCTTACTGCACAGTAATTTGTTCTAAACACGACTAAAGTGTCTTGTGTAGACACACCCATTGTCTACACATGCACTACAGTGCATTAGCAAATGAGCCATTTATCTAGTACATGTATGTATTGGTACCAGCAAGCAGCACATTAGACTAATGAGCAGTAAGTCCTGCATATGTATAGACAGTGATGCTTTACTGCGCATTAGATTAGTCTAATGCACAGTAAAGCTTCTTATATAGACATGCCCAGAAAGCCTTTCTTAGTTAAGTACAGAAGTTCAAAATGCCCGAGATGGAATTGAATCAATCATTGCAGGCTTTTCTAAGATGTGTAGATTGAACCAATAACAAACTGAACTGATGTTCAGTGTTCAGGTACCCATGACAGACAGAAGTCTGCACTGGCCCAGGCCAAGAGTCTGGCGGTGCTCATATGCACCACTCCTCATGGTGCCACTAAGGCTGCTGAACCCACTGCAGTTGCAGATCACACCTGACTGAGAGGTGGAGGTGGGGATAACCCCCCCACCCCCCCAGCCCCGGCCAGCACCAGCCCCCATGGCTGGGGTCTGCACAAGGCAGGAAGGGAAAGCCCCCAGTGGGGAAGGGGAGGGGCTTTTTGTCCCCCCACAGCCAAGTGAGCTGGGCTGGGATCACCTAAGCCTCATTGCCTACCCTGGCCTGCACGTGAGAGAGGCAGGGGAGTGGGGGAACATATCCCCCCAGCCCAACATCAGCCTCCCCTAGCTGGGGTTTGAGTGGTGTGGGGTTGGGAAAGTCCCCACTGTGGGGCTTTTCACCCCTACCACAGCCCAGCCAGTTGGGCTGGGATCACTGGAACCCCACCTCCCGCTTTCCCCCCAACACCACACAGATCTCAGCTTGGAAGGTGTTTTCCCCCACTCTCCACCTCTCATAGGTCAGGGGCTGGGAGGGGGCAGGGTTGAGGGGCTCCCAACCTGGCTCACAGGACTGCAGGGGCATGAAAAGCCCTCATGGCAGGGGCTTTCCCTCCCTCTTGCACTGTGCATGTGCAGGCTAGGGGGGTCTGGGGGTCCATTCCCCTGCCCTCTGTCTGGCAGGCACAGGCAGGAAGCTGAGGCTTTACTGCCTTATCTCTGTGACAGATGGAAGCGGAGGGGAAGCCCTGCTCCGCTGAAGCAGGCAGCACAGCCCAGAGCTGCAAAGCACCCTGGGATGCAGAGAGACTGTGAATTAACTTGAAGCAGGGGGTACTCTGGGACAGAAGTTCCATAAACAGATTTAACCTAAATCAGTTATGTCTGAAGATACATCCATCCAGGTTTATCTTAAACCCGGTTTGGCCATTTTGAAAGTACTGAACTTGTGTTCTGTTGCAGGTTTAAACCAATTTCCAATCACTTAAACTGGTTTATGTGCAACTTCTATCCCTAGCCTTTAGGGCTGAATGAGCAAAATCATGTTTTCTTCTGTCAGTCTGAATGAGCAAAATTATGTCTTCTTCTGTCAGTGGGAGCATTGCCTTTGACTTGAAATGGGCCAAGATTTCATGCAGTGAGTCACAAAGAAAAAATGGCAGACGCTAGTGCTTATGGACTAAATACCAAATCTCATATTCGAAGTGTATGGATAGTTGAACAAGTTAAAAGGCGAGGGCTTACAGTGTAGGAACTATATTGACTTTCCAAATTTGACAGCAGTAAAAAGGGGGCCTCAGTTCACATGTACTGTGAATTCCCTACTGTAATTTAAATAAAGGACTTGTATTCTCATCAAACTCAGTAGATCTTATTATACTACTTCTCCGCTGCCTGGAACTTTCTAAGGAAGGCAACTTATTTGCAAATGTATTATTTTAATAATGGATTTTGAACTACACAGAGTATAGTCTATCTATGCGGCTGTAATGAAGTACAAGCGTAGGTGTGGTTGCCTGGTGGCAGGCCAGGAGGATAGAGTATGAGGGGGCGGATGAAATAACATTTACACTTACAGTAACTGTTTAAAAATGTAGCTGAGTTCTGCCAAATCCTCAGAAAGCCCAGTTTGGGAATCCAGCTTGTTAGTGCTGCCAGAAGCTCAACTCTCTCACCCCAATGTTGCCGCTATCATTTCGTGCCAACACATTTAAAAGTGAGAGCTTCCACCACCCTTTCAGCACAAATATTTACAGATTTCAGAAAGACTTTTCATAAGGCTTTACCTTTCATGAGTACAATGGGGGACAGAATCTAGCCCATAATGTTCAATAGGAAAAATGAATGCAAAACCAGAAGGAAGATGTCTGGTTGCAGCTCTGATACTCCATGCTGTAATCCCAGTGAATGCCAACAGGATTTGAAGACCTTGCAGTTGCACAGCCACATGCCCCAGGAAGAAGAGCTGGTGATTCAGAAATTAACAGTGGTCTTCCCTCTGAGTCAGTACTGAAGCAGTGCCCCCAGCATGCATTCAGCAAACCACTGTCTGATGGATGAGGTAGATAGCAAACTGAAGCTTTAAGCCTATGTGGGCTTCAAAGTGTTTTTTATAAGCAAACAAATGTTAAACCAATAACCTGATCATTCTAGTAAATCTGATAGTTCTGGTAATTACCACCTGCCATCCTAAATACCTGCCTTATGACACTGTTCTTCATTTCCTGTAGTAAACTCTTGTGCACCATTGCTGTGTGTGGCGAAACAGAGAAGACTACCTGTATGGAACCTGTATTCACTTCTTTGTATTGAACCCCTTATTTGTATCACAAGACTGTTGTGCAGTTTAGCTACTTGTATAGTGCTTTAAGATTATGGGGTGAAAAGTGCCTTAAAGGCATTATTTGTTACTAGAAATAACAATTTCCACAAATGATAGTCCAAATACTATGAGAGGCAAGGATCTTTGTGGGTGATATCTTTTATTGGCCCAACTGCATGGTTGGAATAAAGTTAGACATGCTTTTAAATGCAAGGCATTCTTCATCAATTGGTCCAATAAAAGATATCACCCACAAAGATCCTTGCCTCTCACATAGTTCCTGGACAATCCCATGTACAACATCACTCTAACCCTACCAGTCTAAATGTTACACATAGCTGCTTTGATTGATGGATCTTAGATCAATGGATTCTACCTAGATTGTTGTTAAATGAGGAACAGCTGGTTGAAACTAAACTCCAAACAAGATAGTAGTTATGGTGCTGGGGTTAAAGAAAACATTTTGTAGTCTTTGTTGGAAGATACAGGCTCAGAGTTAGTCAGTTCAGAGCACAGATGAGGCCTGCTCCTAAATTCCTCACTCACAGCCTTTCCCATAGTAGCATTCATGAGTAATGGTTTTTACCATCACTGCCCCATGCTGGTGGATGACTAATAGAATTAATCTCAGAAGGGACCACTGCATCATGTAGTCTGACCTCCTGTTTATTGTAGGCTATTACATTTCGTTCAGAGAGGTCATGCTAGTCTGAAGTCAGGCACAGCTTTCCTGGGCTACAACCTACATCATACATTAGCATCTGACAAAGTAGGTTGTTGCCTACAAAAGCTCATGCCTCTTTGAACCATTTAGCCTCCAAGGGTGCCTGTACACATAGTGGGAGGTGGCTCCAACATGCTGTAATTACAGTGTATCAGAGAAGACTCAATTAATCGAGGCTGGCTAGAGCATGCTAATTAGCATGCTCTGGCCAGCCTCCACATCTCATTTATCAGCATCCCTGCACTTCAAAATGGGGGGGGGAGGGGGGCGCGTGGGGGTGGTGCTTTAACTAACGCTCATTCGACAAGCTTTAGCTAAGGCACCCCTACAGCTATTTTGAAGTGCGGGGACACTGATACACAAGATGCTCTGGGTGCTTTAATTAGAGCAGCTCTAACTGCCACTCTAATTAAAGCACCCTGACACCCCTCCTCCAGACCATGTGTAAAAATGCCCCAAGTTTCCACCCTGCCTTACCACTCCGTTGGTGATTTGTTCCAATACCTAATCACCCTCACTAAGGGAAAGTGCATTCCTGATTTCTAATTTAAATATGGCTGTTTTCTGCTTTTAGCTATTGGTTTTTCTGGGGCCTTCCTTGGATATATAGAGAAATCACATATGTTTTCTACCTGTGAAGATACATCCCTACATTGTAATCAAGTCACCTCTCAATTTTTTTAAGTTTTATAAATCTCTTTGAAAAGATAATTACTCTTTTATATTGTGTCTCTTTTCAATGCCTTCTACAATTTTTCATACAACTTCTAAAATGGAAAATCAGATCTTTATACAACAGAATACTGCAGCAAGCAACCCTGGTTCCCAGAACACATCAGACCTGACCGTAATAAGCTTCCCATAACTTATCTTCAAGTCATTCATTAGCCTGGACCCAGTATATCCAAAAGACTGTATAAACTTTGTGGTGAAGACTGTGCTTAAGAGCTCTTCTCCTGAAATTTTCTACTACAGATCAAAATTCATCTGTACTGAAGGCACAGGTTTCTCAGAGACCAATCTGAGACTAAAAGTAGCTACCATATTGTCTCACATACAACATGCATCTTTCTCCTGAAATCATCCCCCCACAAATTGGTGTGTGCATTTTAATAAAGTTGTTTTTTTCACTGGAAGAGGAGCAAGCTAAAATGACTGCCAGGATGGCAGAGTCCTGTGCTAACCCTCTCATAGCCATGGGTACTGGCTGAGCACTGTAGCTTATGCTTGAAACAGCAAATGAGCTCTCTTGATAAGGCTTGTGCTATGAACCAACACTTTATGTACAGGAACTTATATCAGGAACTACTTACAGTAAAGAAATAACAGTCTTGGTATTGTCCTTACAGAGGTCTGGGGCCTAACCTTGTATGACATAGAGTAAATCATCCTGGAAACACTGAGTGTCCAGGAGGTATGGCATTCCAGCAGACAGTCTGAGTGAGACAGCTGGCACCAGGAAGTTCTTGGTACCACCCTTTCTGGAAATTCAGTGTTTCTAGGAGGGTTTACTCTGTCATGCAGTTGGCCATGACACTGGAAAAATCTTTCCCCACCCCCCCCTACCTCCTGCCTTCAAAAACAAAGCATGTTTTTTATTTGGGGGTTTTGTATGTGAGAAAATATGGGACTACAAGAAGTAGTACAGGAAGTAAGGACCATCTAAAGCTTTACTACTGCAAATTCAAGGTATACTTTTTCGACCTCCCCTTTTGTAATGTAAACACAGAGCAACACATGTATTTTAAACAAAACCTTTAAACAACCCCTACCAGTGCAGAAACCTCCAGTTAATACACAATTCTCCCTTAGGGCAATGGATAATAATATGTGATAGGTGTTGGTGATGTCATTTAGTGGACTACCAAAGAGGGTGGTTAGCAGAATCTCCATGGAATAGCCTTGTTTAATTTCTCTACTCCAGTAATATACTGCATTTTTACCATTATAGGATCACTGGAGCTTGTTTGTTTATTTGAAGCCCTTATACCAGATATTCACTATTGCAATTCCCCCAAATTGTTTGTGAGGAAGTACTTTGCCCTACAAGCATGTACTAGTGCTGTTTTTTCACCTTTGAATAGATTAAGTACTCTTACTATTAAGAAAATATTCTAATCAAACAAGTTTATTTTAAAAAAGGGCATTGGACATAATGTTGTTTAGACTATTATTATAATTTTTAAACACTCCTAAGACTGCATTTTCCTTTGGTAATTCAGGTTTGCAGCTTTATAAGAATTTCCTGGTAAAAATAGCACATCTGCCTTGGCACTGATAAAGTAGGGTATGAATGGTTTCTTTCCTCCACAAGCTTTTATAAAATGGCTTGGCTGACTTTAAATGAATAAAACATTAAAACTTCCACTGGACATCAGCATACCATTTATATTATCAAACAGCCAAAAATCTGGAAGACATTCAGTAAACTGGGCAACAACCTCTCTGTTTTCTTGTTCTTGATCGAACAGCCCTAAAATAGACTGCAACTTTATTTAATTTTCACTTATCTGAATGTCTAATTATTAGAAAAATACCAATTTTTATTCACTAGACACATCCTATCTATCAAATGCATTAAGCACTTTATCCAAAATGAGCTTTTAGAAGTATGTTGTTTTAATTAAGAGATGGTAGCTTCAAACATAATTATGTTGTACATTTTGTAATTCATCCCTTCCAAGATTTGAAATCTCCCAAAACACAGTTTTAAATATTTCAGCTTAAAATCTGTTTTCAGTGACTGAAATTTCACAAGATAACCTATTCTTAAACTAGCAGACAAATCCAGAACCCTCTGGCTTTCTCTCAGGACCTCCTACCCCATCCTCCACCCTGTTTTAACATAATCTGGGTTTGTCCATTTGTACTGAAGGTCCCAGGCTGGTAATATACAATATAGTAATCTTGCACAAGCGTAAAATGATTTTGGGTTGTAACCTACTCCTAAACCCACAAAAATATTTTTTTTTCTCCCAATGGCTTTAGAGGAAGCTAAGCACCTGCGGGGTAAAGTTTCGTAGCTATGTGAATGGTATTTGATAAAGCAACCTTAGATTTAATATGGATGTGATGGTTGAAGACTGCTGATATATTTGGTTCTATCTAAATGCACATTTAATCTATGTGCATATTTAATCTATGTGCAGTTATGGTTTTTAGCTTATCAACACAGAACATTTCCACAGGTAAAAGCAAATATCTGTGTACAAGACAGTTCATTTTACAGAATACGTAACTATAAAAACACAACTTCAAAGTAACCCAAATAGCTGGAATATTTCCAAAGCTGACATTTTTTGTAAGAAGTAAGGTTTTTGTTGTCAGATTTGTTATTTGTTTCTGGTTTTGTGTTTTTATTTTTTTGTTGGATTTTTTTTTTTTTTTTTTTTTTTTTTTGGTGAGGTCTTTTTTTGGGCCAACTGCATAATTTGGACAGATGTTAGACAGTCTTTTGGGCACAATGACTGCTTACAGAAAGTAACAAAAACAGTGCTTTACTTTAAGCTCAGTGCACCCTTGGGCTGAGCCCAACGTGATGGGTGCCTCTAGCCAAGGGTGGCCATGAAGCCCCTGGAGTCCCTGCAGCCCTCACTTTCAGAGGGGCAATCACCCCTTCAGTCACCCACCATGCCTTGGTATCTGTTACTTTTATGAGGAAGACTGCTCCAGGGCTTCCCAAATTGCTTGTTCAAGTGACCACCAGGTGCCCATGGTCACTGCCTTATGGGCTAATTGCATGGGTCTATTCCTCCCCTACATCATGCCCCATGCCTTGCAGATGGCATCCTCATTGATGTTCTCTTCCACTTCACCCTCCTCTGGGGTTCCTGGACCCTCTCTGATCCCACATTCTCAGCCCCTCAATCTGGGCTCCAGACCCCTCCCTGGTTCCTAGGAACCTCCTCCTCCCCTGGGTTCCTCTCCAAACCTCCAGACTGCTTTAGGTGTTACCTTCCATGTTGACCTTCTGGAACTGTAACCATCCTGCTGAAATGGTATTCTCTCAGAAGGCTCCAAGCTGTTGCTGCTGGCTTCACTCAGGTCTGGGCATATATCCTACCTAAGCCCAGCCTTCCTCCAGGGTCAGATGACTCCATAATCAACCCTGGCCACATCTGCAGGCTTCCCCAGCACTAGCCTGCCTGCTTCTTAAAGTGGCAGGAGCACATGCCCAAAAGAGGCATTGCAGTAGTTGGACCCAGCTCACCAACATCTGTATAGATTGGGCACTTCAGTGGAACTTCTTTGGTGTTTTTTATCTAATAGCTGATTGAAGCACTGAAGTGTCCAATCTATATAGACACTGCAGAGCTGGGTCAAATGAATGCACTGCTTCTTCTGGTAAAGCATGTGTTTGGTTTGGTTTGGTTTAGTTTGGGGGGTTTTTGCATGGGGGAGGGAGTTTAATATCAGTAAGCTGCCTATGTGCCCTTCTTCAGGTGATATTTTTATGAAGTTTAGCATAAATTCCCATTTGATGTCTCACTTTTCCTGTTGCTAGTGTTAGGATCTGGTGCCTTAGATCAGGGATAAATGAGCACTAAGATATTTTGATTTAAGCTAATGCTGACTCATTCTAAAGAGGGATCTTTTTTCTCTATTTTTCTCATATTATTGTTTTATCTGTGTTTCTAATCCTGACTTCAGCATGCTTTGATGTTTTCAACTTAAATACTTCTCATTTATTGCTGCTATAAACCATAAAAAATGTTGCTTGTTATTACATTAGATAAAAACTGTCTTAAAGTTTTGAGGATCTGTATGCTTTATAAACCACAGTGGGTGTATCTACAAGTGTGTTTTACTGCATAGTTAACTAATTTGCTGCATAGTGAAGCATCACTGTCTACACATACATGGCAATTAGGCTGGTGTAGACTAATTTACTGTGCTGACAGATAGTACTTGTGTCTGATAGGACTATCTGATGGCGGAGTAAATAACTGCACTTAAACGCACATGTAGACAGTGATATCCAGATTAATTTACTCTGACTCAAACTGTGATGGAGTTTATTCAGTCTAATTAATTGCACATGTAGACACACCCATTAAGACTTTTACTACTTAGTGGCTAGCAAGGTTTTCTTCAGATGAGGACAATGCCTGTGGTAGAAGTGCATAGGTAGGATACTTCTTGGCAGCTCTAGCCACAAACCTTTCCTTAACACATCATTGTGGCAGGGATGATGCGCCGGCTCTACTCTTCACCTGAAGAACGAGAGGAGCAGAGCCAGTGGGATGCCGCAATGAGCTGGAAGCATGGCAAAAGTGGAGCTGCAGCAAGGAAAAATGCTGCAGCAAAGAATGAAGAGGAAAAGGGGCAACAGGCCAAGGAGGTGCCGGGACTGGCTCCAGCCTTGGCATGGACACGCTTTACACTGGCGTGCCAGTGCCGATTTGCTGTCTGGGCCTGCAAAGAAAGAATAGAAACCCCGCCAGACCAGAGACGGGAAGGACCAGAAGTGAGTCTTCTGGTAGGCCCAGAGGAGCCCGGAGTGGAGCATAGCCCCACTAAGGGAAAGTGGTGGCAGCCCCAGGAGAGGGCTCTTGAAATAAGCTAAGGCCAGCAGGGATAAGCTTCTTACCAGATACTATACCATGGATCCCAGACATATCGGGACAGGAATGGACCAACTGGGGACCTGAGGAAAGAAAGAGAGATGGACGCTTGGACTGTGGTGGATACAAATGAGAGAGAGGGAAGAATACACCAGAAAACCAGGTAACCCAGGGTCAGGAGAGAGTCTAGGCTGATTATAATATGGCCCCAAATCTGGATGAGATGACATCCAGACATCTAACCTAAAAGATCAAGACAAAAACCTTTACCATGACCAGACCGAGAGAATTGGGAAATAACATCCTTGGTTGGCATTAGTTGGGGTGTAGGGGAGGTGGAACCCCAAAATGGGAAGATGGATGGGAAGATTGAAGGAGAGTGTCAGGCAAGGTGAGACATACCATCTTCCTCCCAATAAATAAATTTATTCCAGCAAAGACATGGCAGGTGAGAACACCGGGGGACCTTCCAAGACATCTAACCTAGTAACAAGCTGTCCATTTCTGAAGGAACATTGAAGTAGGAAAAACCCATAAGAATGAGGTACACTAGTGAAAGGCACAGGAGATTACACTCACCTACTAGGCTTTCAACCTTCCCACTTAGTACATCAGCTCTTTCTCCTGCTTCATCTTCCACATGCCTAGAAAAATATCTTATTTCCTAGCTGTATTTATGCTGAGTCTTATAGTGGTATCCCTCAGTGGAGGATCTTTTCCCACCAACCCTGGAATCCTTTGAGGGGAGGTCTTTGAACATAGGTCTTTTTCTTCTATCCACAAAAACTGCCTACTCCTTCTGACAGTACACAAGAGTGTTTTTTCTAGCTGGAGTTGCTTCCACCTTTCTCCTTGCCTTATTGTAGGGTAAATCAAATTATTTCTACTTATTAACCTCCTAGTGCATGTGGCAGGCCTCTTTCAGGTAAAACTACTGTAAAATCCTCTGTAGAAACAATAAAAACCTGCCTAGACCAACAGCCATTCAAAAGTGGATGGTTGTTGATGTGTACCAGGATCAAGGTAGCACTGAGACAGCAGGCTCAAGGTAGGATTGAGGTAGCAGGATCGAGGAACACTGTAGATTGTTCTTGTCTGTGTCCTTGCTCCAGCTTTTAATACTGTGCATGAGTAAGACTAGTTATGAGAGGATGGCACAAGAGAGCAGTAGAGCAATGGGACATAATGCTGGGGGATAGGGCTAGGATTCAGAGTAACCTAGACAAATTGGAGGATTGGGCTAAAAGAAATCTCATGAAGTTCAACAAGGACAAGTGCAAAGTCCTGCACTTAGGACGGAATAATTCTGTGCATCTGTACAAGGTGGGAGTTAACTTGCTGGGCAGCAGCTCTGCAGAAAAGGACCTGGGGGTTACAGTGAACAATAAGCTAAATATGAGCCAGCAGTGTGCCCTCATTGCCAAGAAGGCTAATGGCATACTGGGCTGTGTTGGTAGGTATGTTGCCAGTAGGTCAAGGGAAGTGATTATTCCCCTCTATTCAGCACCAGTGAGGCCACATCTGGAATACTGTGTCCTGTTTTGGGCCCCCCACTACAGAAAGTATGTGGACAAATTGGAGAGAGTCCAGCAGAGAGGAACAAAAATGCTTCAGGTGTTGGAGGACATGGCTTATGAGGAAAGAGTGAGGGCTGTGGACTTATTTAGTCTAGATAAGAGGAGAGTGAGAGGGGATTTAATAGCAGCCTTCAACTACCTGAAAGGGTGGGGGGAGGGGGTTCAAAAGAGGATGGAGCTAGACTTCTCAGTGGTGGCAGATGACAGTGTTTAAGGGCATTAAGATGTGCCTGCTCCTTTAAGAGTAGAAGCAGCCTAGCCAGGAAGCCCTGCAAGCTATGAAGGGCACCACAGCTGAAGGTTGCCTGAGCAACTGACTAATGAGGTAATTAGCCAGCATCTGCAGGCGGTCAGCTGACTGAAGGGAAGCAGGGCCCTGGGAGCATATAAACCCAAGGCTGGGGCTAGTAGGGGTCACTGTGATTGAAAGGAACTGATAAAGCTAGTGCCTCAAAGCCAGGTCTGTTGTGGTGGGCCTAGGCTAGAAGGACTGGCTAGATTAAAGGGGAGGAGGCCAAGACCCTGACAGAGGGAATAACATACGTGTCAAACCTGTGAGGCATGGGGTGTGGTGTAGGAGAGGTTTTGGAGCCATGCATTTAGCCCATAAGGCTCGAGATGCCTTGTGCAGCACGGTACTGGAGTGAGGTCCAGCAAAGGGCCCAAGGACCAGTGAGTTCTTGTGGGGTTCAGTGGACCAGGGCCACACGAAGGCCCTTGGGCAGCCTCCTGATTCATTATTTTACCATCAAGATGTGGCAGGAAAAACAAGAGGGTGCCCTCAGGGTGGAGCTGGTGCAGTTGCAAAGCCACCGGGCACATGACAGCAGAACAAGGAGTAAAGGTCTCAAGTTGCAGCAAGGGAAGTTTAGGTTAGATATTAAGAAGAATTTTCTTACTAGGAGGGTAGTAAAACACTGGAACAAGTTACCCAGAGAGGTGGTGGAACTTCCATCCTTTGAGGTTTTTAAGACCTGGCTAGACAAAGCTTTGGCTGGGATGATCTGGCTGGGGATGGTCCTACTTTGAGCAGGGGTTTGGACTAGATGATCTCCTAACGTCCCTTCCAATCCTAATTTTCTATGATTATGTTTCTTGTGGAGGTTTTCCATTAACACTATACATTTTGAATTTTTTGGTTTTATTACAGATTCACCTAAAGAATGAAAAGAATTTCATACTATAAAACCAGGAGTTTGGGCCTGGTAAATAATATGTAAATTTCTGTATTCAGCTTTGCCAATGAACATCAGACCTGGAGTTTAAGATGGCCAGAAAAAGAGATGTGACTAAAACTACTAAACTGGTATTTGTATTAAACACAGGGCAGGAGGTAAAGTACAGTATTTGTGTTTTTGAGAAAAATGGTTCAGATCAAAATTAGACAAAGAGAAATGTGACTCAAACTGCATTAAAGCACGTTCATGATGGCATCCCCCTTAAATTTCCTGAAGACCATTGATCCCATGCAAAAGTATGCAGTAAGGCTCATCCTATGAAACATAAAACAATATTACATCAATATGTTCGGTAATTCACAGGGCCCAAGAAACTTCTGATTTATCTTATTTTGGGTGTCAAGTTCATCACAGTACTATTTTTTGTGATAATCATTGGGCCATAAATCTACAGGGGGGATAAATAATTTTGATCTCATATATATCAAGGTGTTCTCTAGTTGGTGTTCTTTAGATATAGTATGAAACAGGATCAGGCAGAGGTTCCAGCCATAAGGAAGGCCTCTTCCCTTGTTTGTTAGTTCAGCACTGTGCCATCAGTCTGATTGTTACATGAAGCATTTTCAAAAGCTATTTTAATCCCCAGCTGACTAAGAGGGGAAAAAGAAATCTGTTTCATATTTCACCACACAGTATATTATGTTTGTCCTTCATTTGATAATAAAAAAATCCTGTTTTTTAATGTGTACTGAATCAAGCAAGGGAATTCTGCAAGTTTCCAAATTCACAAACTGCTCTTCCTGAGTGGTTAACTGTTTCCACATTTGTAAAGTAGGAGTAAAGAGAGATAGAGTAAATTACAAAAGGGGTATTGAATATTATCCTAAACATTACATTTTTTAAATTCTAATAAAATATTTCTCAAGTCACACTCTGCAACTTTCTTCTAATTCCCCCCCCCCCAGCAAATAAGAATTGTTTTAGGAACAGTTGTGTAAAATGTATCTGTTTTGAATTATAGACCACTTTTGCACCAGAAACCTACAGACCAGATCTTCAGCTCTGCCATTAAACAAAAAGAGACAGAAACTGAGCTGCTGTTAACTAGCATAGTTCCACTGATTTCACTGCAGCAACATGGCTGTAAACCAGAAAAGGATCTTGCCTTCAGTGCTAAGAATCCTGCTTCTGAAACTTTCTTTCTGGTTACATAAATCATGAAATATAAAAATAAATATCAATTTGGTCTCAAGTTGAAGAGGAAATTTGTATGTGGCGTGAACTGCAAAAAGTAAAAGGCCTTACATATAGTACAGTGCTCAGTCTTTGTCTTTAATTTACCAGTATGGCTGGGTTATTTATACACTAAACCAAACATCTGCTTATAGAATGCATAGGTAATTTAATCTTAGCTAAAGTCTGTGTATGTAATAAAACATAGGTTACAAAGTGGTTTTGTTTTTTTTCTTTGTTCCTTTTGAATTTTGTGTGTGCTCAGCACCAGTTTCCCTCTCTCCCCCCCTTCCCCCCCCCCCAGCTCTCCTGTGGCCTAAGTCTAGCTGCTCCACTCTGAGAGTCTAATTGGAGTCTGCCTTGCATTGGTTATACAAGAAATTACTCATGCGATCCTGGCCCCAGAGACTGTTGAATGACCTGCATAATGCAGTCATGCTAGGTCAGCTGAATTCCCTTTCTCCCTCATCACTGCTAAGAAATATGTTTCTGCCTTTCTTATTGAGGTGGGAAAGCCCATATGATCAGCTATTGCAGCTGCTATATTTAACCAAAACCTAAGTATGCTGATCGTAGCAGGATCATGCAGCCCAATGTAACCCATAGAAACAAGGAAACAAGCTTATAAAAACTTTTCACTGGTAAACACTATTTATTTATATCTGCCAGTTACCCTAACAAAACACTACCCAAAAATAAATGAAGGGCCACTCTAGTGGCAGCACTCTGTATTGTCTTATGAAAAAACTGGAGCACATAGTTCCTGTGCTTGGTGTATTGCTCCTTCAGCTGACACTGAGGGCCAGGTTTTGAAAAGGGTGCAGACTGGGTGCAGAGAGAAGTGGCAATTTTCACCTGACCTGGCCACAGAAAGCAGTTTCTAGCTATGACCAAACACAAGTGCATGGCTGCAGACCACTTAAAAAATAGCCAGTCAGGTGAAAATCAGAACCCTCCTTGGATGAAGGTTCAGATGAAGACATTTCAAAACAGCATCTGCTGGAACTTGTCTACCTGCCTGACAGCATCCCAGTTGTTTTCAGAACAGGAGCGGGGAAAGGGATCAGAGGGAGTTCAGTCTGGGGTTTTTTCAGCCCTCATTGGAGGTGGGGAGGGCACCAATTTACACACCCCGCCCTCCTGCAGCAGCTGGAGAATGCCTAGAATGAGCTCCCTCTGCTCCCTTTTCCCCTCCCATTCTGAAAACAGAAACAGGCTGGGAGAGAGGAGGGGCCAGTGGCAGAGGAAACGGCTGCAGGCTGGCAGCTAGGAGTTAGATTCCCCTTCCCCCTGGAACCAACAGTGAACTTCGGTTTGGTCCAGGGGATCGTTGTAACTCAGAACACTTCCTGCAAAGCATTCTGGGTTACAATGGGGAGCTGCACTTCTGTCTGTACCCTATGTGCCTAAAGATGCAGATAGGTACCCAGCAAAATTTTCCAACTCTACTGGCTTTTGTAAAGACTGCAAGTGCCCTGACTCCCCAAGGAAGAGGGAAGAAATCATGTTGTTTCATTACAAAACCCCCTTTCCAGTTAATTAACTGGGATGGGCTGGAAGGTAGTAAAGCCAGCTTCATCAAAAATCCCTCAGTTGCTAAGCTTTTTGTCTATATTGTAGAACCGTCAAAGTGAAGCTCCTTTTCTCCCCTGCCCTTCACTGTGGGGAGGGAGAGAAAATTAAAACCACACCTGTGTAGGTAGTTCTTCAAAGCAAATTTAAGCAAATCATTAAGTGGATTTGACCACACTTAACTAGGTATGAACTTTGGTCTGGGCATGGCACTTCCACTGTTATCAATGGGAGCGCTGCATCCTGAGTAAGGGCAGTTTCTGGCCCATAGCCAAAAAGACAAAGTCTGTTTAGCAACAGTAAAGCCTACAGGTCCCAACACCATGCTCATCCTACCACATGCCATTGGGATGTTGTGCCCTTAATTTAAATAATTTATATTCAAAAGCAATACTCCACAGATTAGGTTTTAAGCAACCTAGTTCCCAACTTCGACTTTTTTTCCCTGGCTGCATAAAAGGGAAATGTGTTTGAGGTGACGTGCACACTGCACTCATATGATCTGGCTGCAGGGCAAGTAGTTTTTGATTTGCACCATTTTGTAAAGAATGAAAAAATGAATTTATTTAAGGTCTGAGGGAGTAACAGAATCCTTCTGGGACATCAAAGAAATAGTTATACAAATGTGGTAAAAAATATTAATACGGAAAAATATGGAAAATCCTCAAACAATTGCAACCCATACTAGAAGTAGACCCGATTCTTAAAGAGATCTTCTCAGAACCACCCATCCTAGCCTTCAAACAAGCACCAAACCTTGCTAACCTCATCGCCAGAAGCAAACTTCCTACGGCCCAAAACACACCAAATGGATCCAGACCATGCCATGACAAGACATGCAAAACCTGCCAACATATCTCCACCACCCCCACAATTACTACACCCAAAAACAGAACAATCAGCATTCTTGGATCTTACAGCTGCACCTCCAGAAATGTAATATATCTCATCCGATGCACCAAATGCCATGATGGAAAATATGTAGGAGAGACCAAACAACAACTGCGCACCAGAATGAATGCGCACCGGAAATCTATTAAAAGCAAGAATGCCCAATTATCGGTGAAGGTACATTTCTCATGAGAAAACCACTCTCTCTCCAGTCTCTCAGTTCTAATCCTCAAAGGGAATTTACAAAACACCTTTCACAGACGAGCCTATAAATTTTACTTCATTAACTTCCTGGATACAAAAAATCATGGACTAAGTTTAGTCATTGGATTTATGACATATTATAACCTGCCTGACATCTGACTCCTCAGGTACCTCTCCATTATTTACGTGCTACATTCATCCCTCTTCCCACTCCCCTTCCCCTCAGCCTATCTCTCACCCACTGACTCCTCAATTTACATCTTCACTGACTGCCTGTCTTGCATGCATGCCAGCCTCTGGCTTCCTTACTATTCATTACATCCAGGAAGAGCACACACCAACTGCAGAGGCTTCCTCAGCCTGACAAAGGGTTTTTAAACCCAAAAGCTTGCTAAGAAATTTTTTTCCAACTATTTAGTTGGTCTAATAAAATATATCAGATTTACCCCAAGAACTTTGTCTGTAAAAAAATAGGAAGTAGCCCAGCTTCTGTTATGCTCAGTACAGTGTGGTACATGAATGAAACCCACATAGACAAGAGAGAAGTCCCTAAGCAATTCTAAGCCAAGTCATGAACTCACTTCAATGGAGATTTTGTTTATGTAACATCTGCAGGAGGCACTGGAGAACATCTAACCCCACATTGCAAGGCTAGCATTGCTGCAGTACTGTGTGCGCGTGTTGTGTTTTCCTGTTGCTCTTGGCTTGCAGGCTACTATTATAATTGTGATTTTTTTTCAATCTGTTTTTGTATCCAAGTTTGGTTTCTCCCCCATTCCTTATTCCCACCTACACTGCAGCACTGAGGGAGAAAGGGCTAAAAATAATGAGAGGCCAGTGTCAGAGGACAGGCTGTTTTCATTCTTGGTTGTCAACTGTCTTAGAGGAGCTCAATCTGTCCTTCCACACTGGAGCTGAGGAGCATCTGTTCTGTGACATTCCCAAGTTTTGCCAGTTTGAAGAATAACACAGCTCCAGTTGGTCACTACTTCACTTGATAAAAGTCTTATGCTGTTTATTTCTGTAACTTTCCACCAGCTGAACAGATCTGTCTATAGCCTTTCATTTTGAAGAGATTTTAGTGGGAGAAGTGTTCCAAAATTATAGTTGCTCTTTCCACCAATTATTAAGAGGTACCATGTAGGTGTGGCAAACTAAGTACAAGACTAGTAGGCCTGTACGAAGTGGCTAGTATTCGTTTTGGATTCGGATTGGCCGATTTGGGGGACAGTGATTCGATTTGGTAATTCAAATCACTGTCCCGAATCGATTCAGCCACCAATGAATCGGCCAAATCTCTGAATCAAATAGACCCCATCCCCCACTCTCTCTCCAAGCCCCGTCAATGGCTGCCCCGACCAGCCCCAGCCTCCCGACTCTTTAAAAAAAATCCCGGCACTCACCAGCTGCTACCAAGTGGGAGGGGGAAGAGAAGAGTCCCCCTGCCCCCCCGCTGGCCAACTCTGCATGGGGGGCTCTGCCACGAGCCCCCACCCCCCACTCATTCTCCCAGCCCTCCCCATGGCTGCCTCGCCCAGCCCCAGCTCCCGGCTCTTTAAACAAAAAAAAAGCCCCCATGCATTGGCTGCTGCCAGGTGGGGGGGGTGATCCCCACTGCCCCCCACAGCCCCCAAAAGCCCTGATGGCCACTGCAGCAGCCGGTGAGTGTAGGGAGCTTTTTTTTTTTAAAGAACTGGGAGCTGGGGCTGGGCATGGCATTTATCGATGGGGCTGGGAGAACGGGCGGGGGATGGGGGCTCATGGAAGAGCCCCCCCCCCACACAGTGTGGAGCAGTGGGGGGCAGTGAGGATTATCCCCCCTTTCAGCATCCGGTGAGTGGGGGCTTTTTTTTTTTAAAGAACTGGGAGCTGGGTCGGGCAGGGCAGCCATGGGAGGTGGGGCTGGGAGAGCAGCCCAGGGTCAGGGGGTGCTCATGGGGGCTGGGGGAGCAGGCAGGGGATGGGGCCTGGTGGAGGTCCCCCATGGTCTCCTCCCTCTCCCCGCTCACTATTTACCGGCGTGGAGTCCAGGTCCAGCTCCCTACAGCAGTAAGCAGGGACTGCCCAAATCTCCAAATCTCTCCAAAGCTCTCTGAATCTTTTTTAAATTGATTTGGAGAGCTTCAAATTGATTTGGACCTTTTTATTGGTCTCCTGATTCAATTCAGAGATTTGGCCGCTGAATCGGGCCAAATCTCCTCTGAATTTAATCAGGACCCAAAGCTTTGCACAGCCCTAAAGGCTAGTAGGAAAAAGATAGCGTTCTTTTAGCACTTCTGCTAGTGGCTTTGGGTATATACGACTGTGTCATTCCTTTCTTTCCAATTATAGTCAAGGAGGAGATGATGTTGGTGCCTACCTCTTAAGTAATATCCTAGTGCAGGACTTCCTAACTGCTTCATTGAGAAATGTCCAAGCTGTGACAGGTTAATATGGGGCCCTCAGGCTCCCAACTGGCTACAGCTCCCTATATCATTCCAGCTGCATCAGCAGGAGGGAACTCCAGGCCCTCTCTCCCTCCTTCTGCTTCCATGGGGAGCCCATGACCAGGCAGCTGAAGGTAGGGGCCCATGGCTCACACTGATGCAGCCTCCACAGTGTAAGGCTCCTGCTGTTTCCTGTAGTTGAACAGCCCTGTCTTAATAGTTTTAGCATTTGCCTTAGATATGGGAGATTTGTATTCTATGCCCTCTTCATTCTGAAGGGGTTCCAACCCACATCTTCCACCTCCTAGGAGTATCTCTTAACTACCAGGCTATGGGTTAGGGAGACTTTCTAGGCTTTCCAGCAAAAAAATGTTTCTTGTTGACATAAAACTGCTAACTCAATAATTCTACAAAACCAGTTATAAATAGGAGTCTATATAAAAGAAGAAACCATTATGAGAGTGTCTGAGCCTAAGTGCAAAATCCAGGGGTCTAATTAAATTAATTAAAATGATGCAGTGTCACATGTATGAAGTCAACATGTTTTAAAATGGCCATGGGACACTGTAACTGCCCCAAATGGCAGGGGAGCCCAGGGGCCAGCCTGCCATCCCAGGGCTGTTCTTGCCCAGCTTAACATGCTGCAGAGGGGCAGCCTGGGGCATGAGGGTGCTCCAGTGTAGCCTGCCACCAGCCCACACACTAAAGTACCCTTGTGCCCCAGCTAGCTGGGGCAGCAGTAAAAAACTCTGCAGCAGGACATTACCTGTATTTACAAGTATTACCGCACTGTGGAGTTTACTAGTTTACCCCTGCCAGATTGTCCAGCACATGTAGGGACTGAGATGTTTACTGTGGAGCTAATTAATCTACTCCTCAGTAAGACCAAGGAAGACCAAGAAAGTCATCCTCCTGCTGTACTCAGCCTTGGTGAGGCCGCAGCTGGAGTACTGCATCCAGTTCTGGGCTCCACAATTTAGGAAGGATGTGGAGAAGCTTGGGAGAGTCCAGAAGAGAGCCATGCACATGATCAGAGGGCAAGAGAACAAGTCTTATGAGGAGAGGTTGAGAGGCATGTGACTCTTCAGCCTGGAGAAGTGAAGGCTCAGGGTGGACTTGGTGGCAGCCTATAAGTATATAAGGGGGGTACACCGGAAAATGGGAGAATGTCTGTTCACCAGGGCACCCCAAGGGAAGACAAGGTCTAACAGTCACAAACTCCAGGAAGACCGTTTTAGGCTGGACATAAGAAAAAACTTCTTTACCGCTTGAGTCCCCAGAGTCTGAAACAGACTCCTCAGAAGTGGTGCAAGCACCTACTCTGGAGACATTTAAGACTCACTTAGATACTTATCTTGCTGAGATAATTTGACCCCAGCAGATTTCAAGTCCCTTGGGCAGGGGACTGGACCCAATGATCTTGCAAAGTCCCTTCCAGCCCTAATGTCTATGAAATCTATGAAACAGCTCATGTAGATGTGCCAATTCTGATTAAAATGCCCCATCATTTAAGTAGTTTAGCTTCTTTTTTTCCCTTTGTGGACTTTAATAAGTAATTGGTGGTAGCAAATTCACTCATAATATTTTTCTTCATAAAGAATATCTTAATAGAATTTTTGTTTCTCTCTGTGCCTCTTTTAACTCTGGTCATGAACAGTCTGTGAATATGTGGGCGTGTCTACATATGCATTTCACCAGCTTAAATTTATTGCATTTCACCAGTTTAAATTTACTGCGCAGTAAATTATTGTGCAGTAAACGGGAATAAGCCATCATCTACATGTTCAGGGGTTAAAGTGCATTAACACTGTGTGTGGACTGACTTGGGACTAAAGTTAGTCCCAAGTCAGTCCACGCACAGTGTTACTGCACAGCAAGGCATCTACATGTGCATTCCTGAGCAGTAACTAACTGGGTGTAAGTTTGATATCTGCATGATTCAGGTATCAAATTGACACTCAAGTCGGCATAATTCACCATATTTACTGAACAGTACAGGCATATATATGTGCATCCATACTATGGAGTAATTTTGGTTACTGAGCAGTAAATGCACACATATAGATGTGCTCAGTAACTATCAGTTGATAGTGGAAGGGTTGAAGAGTAGAAGGGGCATTTTACTGGACAAAATATCTCACGTATCAGCTTTTACGAGTACGTAGCTTTCTTTCATCACCATAGTCATTGATATTTAAATTGGATCTATACTTAGTTTTACAGGCCATTTGTACATGACACAAAATTGGCCTCTAAAGCAGCTTTTGCCCTTTTGCACTGATTTAATGGTGCAGCTGTTAACATGTGTGTCAGCAGAGTAATGCACTTCAATGGCGGCTGTTTGCACATGTCAGTGACATAATGCGAGTTAAATGACATTGGGATGTAGCAAAATAAAACATCTCTGAGGTGGTTTAGTTTGCCACAAAGGGAAGCACTGGACTCCATGCATCTCAGGGGTTGTGCAGGCAGCCCATGCAGGCAGTCCAGCGGCAACTTGTGCAGGCAGGCTCCACTGAAGGAAAGAAAAAAAACGTGGCGAGCATGATCTTTTTTTTTTTCTTTCTCCTCAGAGCCTGCCTGCCTGCCTGAGCTGTGTGGGGGCCCGATGCTTCCCACCACAACTGCAGTGCCCTCCAGGACTGCTTGGGCCAGGTGCTGCCTGGGGGGGTACCACCGCTGCTGCAGGGTGAAGCACCAGAAGCTCAGGAACTGCTCGGCCTGCCAACAGCTCACCCGCCCTTCTTCACCACCAGAGAGGCAGGTAAGGGTCAGGCCCAACCCTTGTGCATCTGCCAAGGGGTTTTTTTAAACAAAAAGTAAACGCCCTTGGGGTTTTACCACTGCTTCAATTTAGGGCAAAGTAAATCCCCTTGGGTTTTTTGCTTTTGTTGCATCATACAATATAACATAGAATACTTGCTTGGGTAAATATATATAAATTGTCATCTGCAAATGTTTGACTATAGTACATGATTTGTTATTGCAATATATTATTATTAATAGAACCAGGTTAATGAATCATACTGACTGCACCGATACTCTTTAATGTCTTCATCAGTGACTTGGACGAGGGAGTGAAATGTACTCTGTCCAAGTTTGCAGATGACACAAAGCTATGGGGAGAAGTGGACACGCCGGAGGGCAGGGAACAGCTGCAAGCAGACCTGGACAGGTTGGGCAAGTGGGCAGAAAACAACAGAATGCAGTTCAACAAGGAGAAATGCAAAGTGCTGCACCTAGGGCGGAAAAATGTCCAGCACATCTACTGCCTAGGAAATGACCTGCTGGGTGGCACGGAAGTGGAAAGGGATCTTGGAGTCCTAGTGGACTCCAAGATGAACATGAGCCGGCAGTGTGACGAAGCCATCAGAAAAGCCAATGGCACTTTATCATGCATCAGCAGATGCATGACGAATAGATCCAAGGAGGTGATACTTCCCCTCTATCGGGCACTGGTCAGACCGCAGTTGGAGTACTGTGTGCAATTCTGAGCGCCGCACTTCAAGAGGGATGTGGATAACCTGGAGAGGGTCCAGAGAAGGTCCACTCGTATGGTTAAGGGCCTGCAGACCAAGCCCTATGAGGAGAGACTAGAGAACCTGGACCTTTTCAGCCTCCGCAAGAGAAGGTTGAGAGGCGACCTTGTGGCTGCCTATAATTTCATCACGGGGGGGCACAGAAGGGAATTGGTGAGGTTTTATTCACCAAGGCGCCCCCAGGGGTTACAAGAAATAATGGCCACAAGCTAGCAGAGAACAGATTTAGATTGGACATTAGGAAAAACTTCTTCACAGTTCGAGTGGCCAAGGTCTGGAACGGGCTCCCAAGGGAGGTGGTGCTCTCCCCTACCCTGGGGGTCTTCAAGAGGAGGTTGGATAACCATCTAGCTGGGGTCATCTAGACCCAGCGCTCTTTCCTGCCTATGCAGGGGGTCGGACTCGATGATCTATTGAGGTCCCTTCCGACCCTAACATCTATGAATCTATGAATCTATGAAGAAGTTTACTAAATTTTGCCTTTTTATATCTAAATTAGCAGCAAATGAATTATGAAATCTTCCAATTCAGTCATTTTCTTTCTTCAGGAAATAATTCTTTGTTTGCAGATTGCAAATCTTACCATCAAGTGTACAGCTTGGAATTGCCAGCCATCTTAATTATACAAGTCATTTGTCAAGCACCAGAAATAGAACAAGCTAAGACACAGCATATTGTATATTTGATTGTTAATTTTGTAATTTGGGACACACGCTGCACTAGTTAATGTGATTACTGAGTTTGATAAAGAAGCATTCAATCCAAAATCACTTTTGATAAATATTTGAACATTTATGGTGGAAAAAAAATATTCCTCTCAGTCAATAGTAAGACCCTCACACTCAAAACTTCATAGAAAGAAAATCTGAATGGCTCATAATCGTGTCCATGTGAATATTCTCTTCAAATGAATATCTATGAAAAAAATTAACTACTCAGCTCTAATTATTAGTATAGTTAGATGTTTCAAGATAAACAAATCAACAAAACAGGTTCACCCAAGAATTATTATTACAAAGATCAGTTTCCATTTCCTTCCCATCTATTTACATTGTATTCAGTAGTTCAAACTGAATAAAAAGTAGTTAATTAAAATGAATATTATAAAGTAGCTGCTTACATAGAATTCTGCAGTCAAAAGAGATCCTTAGAGGAGACCTTTTAGAAAGGTTGACAGAAGATTCTAACAGTTAACTGGGGCACAATAGTCATACGGTTCACTTCTAACCACTGAAATGGTAATCAGTCCTGTTCATTATGTATGTGCCTGAAGTTCACCAGTCGTGTTGCAAATGTTGAAATTATCCTACTAGTAGCCAATTAATTAAATTTAATTACTCACTAATGACCAGGGAACACCCCCTTGTACAAAGGGAGGCCAAACCTTACAGTTTTGTTTTGCCTATAATTAGAATAAGAGCTCATCAATAGTGACCTGATCTTCCAGTCTAACTGAAAACCCTAAGGGTTTCTCTTAACAAAGGTGCTATAGATTGCAAAGTTGTTGGGACAGAGCTGCAGTCACATTCACTGACATGCTGTGTGTGGGCAAGAGAGTGAATCCTCAGGGGTTGGGCAGGCAGGGGGGCAGGGGGTGTGGGTAGGCAGGCTTGGCTAGAGGGGAGGGGGGGGTTTAAACCCCCTCACATCTGCATGGGACCCCAGCTGGAGTCTGCTTGGCAGGGGGCTGGCAGGAGACCAGCAGACTCCACCCTCTCCCACTTCTGGCAGAGACTGAGGAAAGCAGTTGATAAGGGAGGGGGAGTAATTCCCCTCAGCTCTCCCAGGCCATAGGGGATGGGGAAGAGGCTGGAGAACTGGGGCTGGAGGGACTGGTCCCTTGCCACTCATGAGCACAGGGCCAGGCCCTGCAGGACCAGAATGAGAGTTGGGAGGTGTTGACAAAGACCTGGCACAATCATCACATGTATATGCTGAAGACATTGCTAAGGGAACAGGAGAGGGTCCCAAACTGCTTGGACTGGTGTGACCAAAGAAAGAAGAGGATTGCATTTACATTATATAAGTGGGGGACTGGAATACATAAACAGATACCAAAGACACTTAATGCATAAGAGTCCTGCCAATTGGTATGGGTGACAAGCCTACCAATGTCACAGCACCTAAGGGCAGTGGCGTACTGATGGGGGGGAGGTGGCCATGGCCCCTGGGTGCCTGTCTAGGGTGGGGGGTGCCAGCCAGGCCCTTCAGAGCTGGGTGGAGAGGCCACAGCATCTCCCGCATTTGGTGTGTGGCCCACCCACCTGCCCATTGGATTGTAGGTTTCTTTACCTGTTCCAGTCGGAAATTCTGACTGCTGCCCCTCCCCGTGTCCAATGTGCCGCAATGTTAATTTCCCTGTGGAACTGACATGGGACAGGAGAGAGGGCTCTGCACCCTGCTTGGGGGAGTGCAAATGCAGGCATTGGCCCCCAGGGCCAGAGACCCACAGTACGCCACTGCCTAAGGGAGAGAAGAGGGTGCAAGTTGGCCTGTAAAAACCCAAGTAGAGATAAGGCCTGCGGGATTTCTACTCCAACATCTAAACCACCTGCTGATTCCCCACGAGGGTCTTTCTGAATATTCTGGCTGTAAGGAGAGACTCTGCCCTCAGGATTAGGTAGGACTTATGCAAGGTTTTCTCTTGTCTTTTTGGTTTATTTTTATATTCCATTTTAAGCTGCACTAAGTTGTGTGTGCTCTCACTGTGTTTCACTGGGCTGTATCTTAGCTTAGGCAAAGATTTTTGGTTGTTCTTTGTTTGTGTGTTTGAGGTTGGGGGGAGTGGGGCAGAAGCCTGGCAGGCACTGACCCCCTGCCCAGGCAGACCTGGGCTGGGGTCCTGTGTGGGCCAGGGAGGGGATTTAAACCTCACCCTCCAGTGTGATAGCCCCAAGCTGGGGCCCAGCCATGCCCCCTCTGTTTTAGCAGGTATGGGGGGAAAGCCTTGGAGCTTCAATCCCTTCCCTTTGGCAGTGGCTAACAGGCTGGGAGCCATGCTTTAGTATTCCCTGTCTTCTGGCCTGATCCACTGCAAGCATGTGGCTATATTTTCTGAATCAAAAGTGAATGTCTGTTCACTTGCTTCTCAGTTTAATCTCTGTTATTTAGACTAACCCTCAAAGACAGAACTGATTCAGCCTCAGGCTTTTTGACTGTCTGTACATAGCCTGAGGGACCTAGCACTTATAAAAACTAATCCAGGTAACGGGATAAGAATCCATAGTCTCACTTTGGACTGGGGGTGCTCAACCTCTGGCTTGTTGATCAGGTCTGGCCCACAGCACTGTCATTCAGCCTGTGGTGTTCCCCATGGATCTGGAGATTTGGCAGTAGGGAAGCAGTGTCACTGTTGCCAAATTTCTGTGCTCATGGGGACACCCAGGCCCCATGCAAAGGATCTGACACCTGATTCCAGCATACAAGACCAGGTGGGGATGGCACTGGGCACCATGACCCAATCCCAATGTAGGGGACTGGGAGGGCATGCCTCTGGATTCCTGGGGCCCAATCCCAGCATGCAGGGACCCCAGGAACCAATCCCAGTGCTCAGGAGGTAAGAGGGGTCAGTGTCAGATCTCAGGTCCCAGTTCAGCCTGCAGACAGGTCCCACATTACCCATCTGGCCTACAGGGCCAAAAGGTTGAACATCACTGTTTTAGACCATACTTAACACAATGCAGTCCAGGGATGATTTCTTGTTCAGCAGTTTCCCATTCAAGTTTGTTTTTAAAGTTTTGCTGTCAAATACTGCAAAGGAATATCCAGGGAGGTTAAAGCAGGGGAAGGCAAAATACATCCTGCAGGTCAGATGCAGCCTGCCAAGCCATTCTGTCCAGCCCACAGGGCCCTTCCAAAAGACAATTATTACAGGCCTGTGGCTGCCCCTCTGAAAGCCAGCAGGAGGTGCAGACTTTCAGAAGTCATGCTCCATAAGACTGGGCTGGCTCTGTGCCTCCGCTTCCATGGGGCCTGCAGCACTCCAGCTGAGAGCTCCACATGGAGGCACAGAGCCAGCCCAGTCCCATGGTGGGAGACTCCCCGTGGCTCCCAGCAGTCCAGGTGGGAGCCATGGGAAGCCACGTGTAATTGGGCCAGGTAGGCACGGTACCACCCCATGCGACTCCCAGCACTGCAAGCAGGAGCTGCATGCCATCGGGCCAGACTAGGCTAGCTCCGTGCCAGCACATGGGGCTCCTGGCACTGCAGGCAGGAGCTGCGTGCCTTTGGGGCAGTCTGGGTTAGCTCCATGGCAACACATGGGATTCCCAGTACTGCAGCCAGGAGCCCTGCATTTTCAAGCCAGGCCAGATTGGCTCCATGCCTCCATGAGTGGCTTCTCACTGGAGTGCAGGAGACCCCACGTGGAAGCATAGAGCCAGCCCAGTGGCACACAGCTCCTGCTTGCAGTGCTGGGAGCCTCATGTGCTGACACAGAGCTAGCTTGGCCTAGCTGGAAGGTGAGTGCCGGCGGGCCAGGCCAAGCTGGGCCAGCTCCGTGCTGCTACATGCATGTTCCGAGACTCAGCTAAAGATTCACGCTGCCACCGCCACTGGTGGTAAGAGCTGGGGGCATGTGGCAGGGGCCCATATCTACATAAATATAGTGAATTCATATTTCCCTTTTCTCATCCTCTTGTGTTTCCACAGTACCTAGTAATTTGTATTAGTTAGTCTATGGGTATTGCCCTAGTACAAATAATAGATAACCATGGTGAGGTACATAATCTAATTGTTCAGTTTCCCTTTTTAAGTGGGGAAAAGAAACATAAGTAAAATTGTGGGGTTTTATTCTTATTTTTAAAATGTCCTAAAATCTGTAAGTAACAATCCTACAATACTTTCACACACATACTTCTCCATCATTGGAATGTACCTTAGAGACAGAAAAAGTGGTGTGGGAGATGAATCAAAACTTATTGGTTCAGACAAAAAAACTAAATGTCAGGGAGACCTTGAACAGAATGACCACCAGTTAAAGAAAATTACATAAATGCCCATACTAATTCAATTTGGATTTGAGTTCATTTATGTGAGGAGAGCCTCTATCAGCCTTGAGAATAGTGTAACTAGGGTGGGGTGAGTGGGACACTAACCCCAGGCACCAACTATGAGGAGGTGCCAGAATTGTCCCACCAGGAGTCTTTGCCAAAGCAGAGTAGCACCATACCAAGTGTGTATCTGGGGTGGGGGGCAAGTGGAATGGGGGCGGAGGGGTGAGTGGAATGGTGCTTCCCACCAGGGAGTCTGTGCCAATGTAGAAGCAGACCTGCTCCCAATATATATGTATGTATGGAGGGGAAGGAGTTAAATGGACATTGGGTTCAGCTCCCAGATAGTCTCATCATAGGGCTGCTGCCACCAGAGTGGAGGTGATGCTACTACAGCAGCAGCTGTCACCATCTCCAGGAAGGTGAGTCTTCTCTTCACGCATGACCTACCCCACCCACTGACAGGTCTAGAGTGGTTGGCATACCATGTACCACCCTTTGCCCCAGGTGCTCATTGAGCTTGCTGTGCCTCTGAGCCTTAGACAGTTATCACATTTTTTTTCTCACAAGGATTTTTGGTAAGCCAGATGTTGGGGGGCTTCTCACATCTTCCTGATTCTCAAAAGGCAGGATCTTAAAGGGTACTTGTACACACAAGGGGGCTTCAGCTCCCCTAAATTGAAACGGTGGGTTTTTAATTTGTGGGTTTTTAATTACGACCTACCATTTCAATTTAGGAGCTTCTGTCACTGTGACAGAACAGTGACAGCCCACCATCAGCTCACTACGCCCTGGCATGCATGATTTTTTTTTTTTATCCACAATGGGACAATTTGCCCCAATCAAATGAAAATACATCCAAGGTGGTCTGAGTTGCCACTCAAATACATTTTAACATGAAAAAAATCATGCACATGTACACAGTGACACTATTATATTAGACAAATTATGATTTCTCATCACTTTTTGTCACATGTGCATGGCCCCACCATCACGTGTACAAGCGCTCAAACTTGCTCAAGAGAACCAAATGGGAAGTTGATCTACATTGGGTTGGGTTGTCCGTCCTCTTGGAATCCTGGAACTATCTTTCCATGATGCAATTATTCTCTGGCTGTGCATTTCCAAACACTTTCTATGTATAATTGTAACAAATATGCCCTGAAATTAAAAGCCTGTTTTTGTGTAAGACGCATCTTTTTTAATGTTTTCCTTATCAGTCTGTTCAGTATTTCTATATTAACTCAAACTTCAGTTCTCCATAAGATTTCAATTTTTGTATTTATTATTTTTTTAACTCCTTAAAATCAGAGGTTGGCTGCATCATTATAACTATCTATTCATTTTTAGAATTCATTAATCAAGAGAGCAAAGAGGTCAGTGGTGAAGATACTTAGCTGTAATTTGAGAAACCCTGATTCTATTTTCTTCTGTCTCTTTCTGATCTTACTAAGTCAACTATTCTTCTGTGCCTCTGACTTCTATGCTTCTCCCTATCTCACTGGGTACTCCAGTATAATAAAGGGCTATCTTTCTGTGTGTCTGTCTGTCCATAATGCTTTTGGGCAACTATGCATATGCCGCTGAGAGGGTCAGTGACAATTGGCTGCACAGGTTGTACCGTCTCAGGCAAGGAGGCAGGGGGAGGCCCCACTGCTGGAGAGGTGTAGGCAGAGGCAGAGGTGGGTGGGGGAAGGGAGCTGCCACTGCCTCAGGCAGGGAGATGGGGGAGGCCTCGCTGCTCCGGAGGAGGAGGTGGAGGCGGAGGCGGGCGGGGGGGAGGGAGTCACAGTGCCACAGCCCCCACAACAGCTGGCAGGGAGGAATAGGTGGGGGGGGAAGGGCGAGAGTGGAGCAGGGAGGGGAGGCAGGGGAAGGCATAGGCAGATTAATGCATGGACCAGCTGGGCATGAGCCCAGGGGCCCCAATGGACCAGCTGGGCATGAGCCCAGGGGCACCTACCAATTTGAGGCGCCAGGATCCTGATCACTCAGCAGGAAAGCGAAAGCCGCAGTTTTAAACTTGTCATGTTTCTGTCTCCCAGTAGGGAGACAAAAGTGGTACCAAGTTTAAAACCCTGGCTCTTGCAGTTGCTTCTCTGAGGCTGGGAGTGGGCCCCTCCCCCAGTGGGGCTGTGGGGGTAGACTGGAGCTGAGCCAGCCAGAGTGCAGCATAGCGCCACACTGGGATTGGGGGGGGGGGGCAGGAGCACTGTGCTGTGCTGCACAGCAAGGCAGGCAGCAACACTGGAGAGGGCATAGACCCCCAGAATTCACCTTAGCTCCCTGTAGCCACCCCTCCCAGTGCTGCTACCCACACAAGAGGTGCAGCGTTCCACTGGCCCGGCCCCATGCATGTGCAAAGCTGCAGGAACACACCTGGTCAGCAGATCCCTCCTGGTCAGTACAACAGGCACTGGGGTGGCGAGCGAGAAGGAGCTGTGGGTGACTGCATGTGTGGGGGAGGGAAGAGAGGGGGCTACATCAGCGTGATGGAGAGTGGGGGAGGGGGAAGTCCTGGGAGGGGAAGGTATGTGGCTGGGTGTGTATGTTTGTGTCTCTGTGTGCATGCACATGTCTGTGTCTACGCGTGAGTGCATGTGTGTGCATCTCTGTGCATGTGTGCTTATCTGTATGCATGTGTGCATCTGTGCATCTCTGTGTGTGCACGTCTGTGCATATGTGTACATGTGTGCGTCTGTGTTCATGGCAGGGAGAGTGTGTTTGTGCCTGCATGTCCATGTGCAGAGTGAGTGAGTAGAGTGCATGCCCGCCTGCATGTGTGCATGCATGTATCTGTGTGTGCATGTGTGTGTCTGTGCATGCATGTGTGTGTCTGTGTTTCATATATTTCATAGATTTCATAGACATAAGGGCTGGAAGGGACATTGGAAGATCATCGAATCTAGCCCCCTGCCCCAGGGGCAGGAAGTCAGCTGGGGTCATAGGATCCCAGCAAGAAAAACATCCAGGTTTCTCTTGAAGGTGTTCAAAGTAGGTGCTTGAACCACCTCTGGTGGCAGGCCATTCCAGAGCCTGGGGGCTTGGACAGTAAAGAAGCTCTTCCTTATGTCCAGCCTGAAATGGTCTTGCAGAAGTTTATAACCATATGACCTTCTAATCCCTTGGGGTGCTCTGTTGAACAAATGTTCCCTCAGGTCCTGGTGAACACCCCTTATAAACTTATAGGTGGCCATCAGGTCGCCCCTGAGCCTGGCTTTTCCAGGTTGAAAAGTCTCATGGCTCTCAGCCCCTCGTTATAAGGTCTGTTTTCCTGACCTCTGATCATGCGCATGGCTCTCCTCTGGACACTCTCAAGTTTCTCCACAACCTTTTTGAATTGTGGAGCCCAAAACTGGACATGGTACTCCAGCTGCGGCTTCACCAAGGCCAAGTACAACGGGAGAATGACGTCCCGGGATTTGCTTGAGAAGCATCTATGGATGCAAGGCAGCGTTTTGGTCACTTTACTGGCTGCAGCATCACATTGCAGGCTTATGTTCATCTTGGGGTCAATCCTGACCCCCAAGTTGCTCTCGTCCATAGTGCTAGCCAGCGTAGCACTGCCGAGCCTATAGACATGCTGCAGGTTTTTCCTCCCAAGGTGGAGAACCTTGCATTTTTCCATGTTAAACACCATCAGGTTCTCATCCGCCCATTTACTAAGCCTGTCAAGGTCAGCCTGGATTATCTCCCTGTCCTCAGGTGTGAATGCTTTACCCCAAAGTTTGGTATCATTGGTGAACTTGGCCAGTTCACTTTTGACTTCAATGTCTACATCATTAATGAAGAGGTTGAACAAAATAGGTCCAAGGACAGAGCCTTGAGGGACCCCACTGGTCAAAGGGCACCATGACGATTGACTTCCGTTAACCACCACCCTCTGGGTCCGACCCCAGAGCCCATTCCCCAGCCAACGGATTCTGGTGGACCTGAGGCCACAGTTATCCAGTTTTGCCAAAAGGTGATCATGGGATACCAGATCAAAGGCTTTTTTAAAGTCAAGATATATGACATCAATCTCTTCCCCCTTGTCCAGGTCATAGAAGGAAATGAGATTGGTCAAGCATGACCTACCCACAACAAATCCATGCTGGCTGTCCCTCAGGGTGTTGCCATCGACAATCCGTTAAGGATGGCCTCCTTGATGATTTTTTCTAAGACCTTCCCCAAGATAGAGGTCAGGCTGATGGACCTGCAGTTTGCCAGATCCACTTTCCTCCCTTTCTTGAAGATAGGCATTACATTGGCCTTCTTCCAATCACCGGGCACTTCACCAGAGCACCAGGAGCTCTCGAAGATCCGTGCCAGGGGCTGAGCTATGATGCTAGCCAGCTCCTTGAGTACTCTGGGGTGTAAATTGTCAGGGCCAACTGACTTGAAGGTGTCCAGCCTCTCAAGCTGTTCCTTCACAAGGCCGGCATTGATGGAGGGCAAGGAACCACCCTCACTTAGGCATCCCCGTCCTGTAATGGGCAGGGGCATCCCATGGGACTTGTGAAAGACTGATGCAAAGTACCCATTTAGCAAATTGGCTTTTTCCTGGGTGTCGGTCGTCAGTTCCCCCTTTTGGTTTAGCAGGGGTCCAATGTTGCCCTTGCTTTTCCTCCAGTTCCCCACATATCTAAAGAAGGACTTTTTATTGTCCTTGATATTTGTGGCCAGTTAGAGTTCCATGGCAGCCTTGGCTTTCCTGGTTTCCTCCCTGCAGGTCTGGACCAGTGCAGAGTATTTCTCCTTGGAGGTGGATCCCATCCTCCATCCTTTGTAGGTCTGTCTTTTTAGACGCAGGAGGACCACCAGTTCCCTGGAGAGCCAAGGGGACTGCTGAGCCCTCTTGCTGCCTTTCCTCTGAGATGGAATAGCCTTATCTTGTGCATCTAGGATCGTTCCCTTGAGGAGCGACCACTCTTCCTGGACTCCCCTCCCTTTGGGGTCATGGTCCCTGTCAAAGCCAGCCCTCCTGAAGTCGAGGACCTCTGTACTGTTGGCTGACTTGACAGCTTTTCAGCAGATGATGAAAGTGATCAGCTCATGGTCACTGTCACCCAGCTTCCCTTTGATCGTTAGGTCACTGATTAGGTCATCCCCGGTTGCCAGTACCAGGTCAAGCAGCGCTTTGCCTCTTGTTGGCCCATAGACTTCCTGAGTCAGATAGAGCTCATCCACACATGTGAGGAAGCTTTGTGACCATTCAGATTTGGCTGAGCACTTTTCCCACAAGATGTCCAGGTAGTTGAAGTCCCCCATGACAACCATGGACCGGGAGCATGCAGCCTCAGCCAATTCCCTGGTGAACTCCTGGTCAATCTCTTGATTCGTGTTCATGGCAGGAGGGAGAGTGTGTTTGTGTCTGTGTGTCCATGTACAGAGAGTGAATGAGTAGAGTGTGTGCCCATCTGTGTTCATGTGTATATGCGTGTGTGCGTGCGTGCATGTATCTGTGTTCCTGGCAGGGAGAGTATGTTTGTGTCTGTATGTCCATGTGCAGAGAGGTCTGCACCCATCTGTGTGCACACCTGCATGTATGTGCCTGTGTGTGTATGTTTGGCCATAGCAGGAGAGGGGGGCAGGGAGAAGAGGCGGGCATGTGTCCCCCAATCCCCAGCCTCCCCGCCAGCACCAGGAGGGGAAGGGACCCTGCCCCCACCGCAGCCCAGCTCCCAAGGGGGGTGATGACCTACAATTTTGTGTTTGCCCAGGGCCAGATGCAGGGCAGTGGGGGGGCCGGGAGGGGACTGGACGTGGAGCGGTGGGAGGCAGGGGCGGGTTGCACATGGCCAGACGTGAAGCAGCAGCAGGGACAGTGGGTGGTGGTGGTGGCCACCATGTGCAAACTTCCCTCCCCCCCTCCATTCCTGGGAGATGGCAGTGGCGCAGGGTGGTAGGTGGCAGCGCTCCAACCCTACCCGCTCCCCCCATATCCTCCCCTGGGGCAGTTGGCTAGTTGTGTATGTATATGCATTCAAATTTGGGATGGGCTTAGATACTATGGTGAGTTTTAAATAGATTTTTTCTTATACATCATGACAAATGCCTTCTACCATTTTGAGCGACCCCCCCCCAACCCACCATACAAATTCTCAGGTCCTCTCTAGATGATCTCTAGATCTCTGTTTTACACCCTAGAATCTAAGTGGTTGATTTACAAAGGTACAATAAGAGTCAAAGGGATGAAAAAGAACAGCATTCTTATCCTTGACATTTGTAAGCAAATATAAAATGGTAGGAGAACAGTCAACAGTCAGCAAGAGAAAGAGAGTCCAAGCCTCAGCATTTAGAGCTAAGTCTCTTCAAGTGGGATATTTGGCAAAATTGGTTCAGACAGTGAGCTGTCGAAGTTGTAGCCACAGGAGACCTTCCACATCCTTGGGACCTCCTCCCACCAGAGATTGTCTGATATGACGGTAGAATGCTTATTTTCCAGGATCAGTGAGTATGCAGAGTATGCTGCTTTCGGCTGCATGAGCTCTGTGATAATTATACAGTCCTAGGAAAAAATGCACTTTGACTTGTGGCCACACCCCACAGACCTAGTGTCTCTACCCCTTCCATCACTAAATCTGGTATGATTGAATTGTCTCAGGCAGGTTGACATAAGAAGGTAATTCACTGAATTTTGATCTTTGACTGAACTGATTAACTGCACTGGGATCTTCAGATTATATATACAGTGTGTGTGTATGTGTGTGTGTGTATATATATATATATATATATATATATATATATATATATATAAACAAGTCCTGGGGTTAGAATCCAGAATCCAGGCTCAACTCATTATGAAGTTTGAATTTATTCTATCTACCTGCAGGTTTCCCAAAAGAATCAGGCTTTCAAAACTGGGGGCATGTTTTAAGTGGGGAGGTTTTAATTTTTCTTGACTGGAAAAGAAGCATGGAGAAATGGAAGCATGAAGACATTGGCTGCAAAAAGGCCCCTTCTGTCACTATCAGCAAGTAGCAGGCAGAGTCCAGTGCTAATCCTCTCACAGCAACTAAGTAATTGGCAGTAGCTTTTGGCTTTTAACACAGTAGCTCGTGCCTGAAGGAACCATTGAGTTGGATGAGGGAAAGTAAGCTCCTTCATGCAGTTGGCCATGACTCTAGAAAAATTTCTTTTTCTACATTCTACCTTCCAAAAACAAGGTATGGGATTTATTTGCACATGGTATGCAAGAAAATATGATACATCTGGAGCCAAACAATCCCAAATTTTAGAGCCCATCTCTCTCTAGTTGTCCTTCACCATTTTTTATAATTGTTTTATGACAACCCTACATTTCAAGACCCTGTCCTTTCAGAAGTGATTTGAGGGAGAGAGTGGCAGGGAATAGGCCAGGTAATTATCGATCAGCCATTTGAATTGCCAATATCCATTGAAAGAGGGGTAATAAAATTGCTGATACATGCATACGTAATTAGGGCAATATACATATTTGGTAAATCCACTGAAATTATTTTCATACAAAATTTTCTACCAAAAGAGGTTATGACTGAGGATGTTCTATCAGTGTGTTCTAATAATTTGACGAAGGCACAAAACACTTACTGTTTTTTGTGTTCTTCAACCCCTGCCGCCTTTATTCCAGCTGCAAGGGCTGGAGAAGAATTTTAGAAGCAAATGATTCATTTTAATTTTTAAGGAGTCTTGGAGGTTGCTGTTCAAGTCAGTGGCCCCTCAGGAACACTCTACAGTGTATTAGATGCAATTGCTAGAGGCACTTTGCATTGTATTTCAGTTTCAATAATGTCTTCTCAGAATAAATTTTGTACAGCTGTAAACATTTTGTAACCCATAAAAGAAAAAGAAAACACATTTCTAAATATTATGTGCACATATTTTTTTATTGACCTTTCCTGATCAATTACGGTCAATTAAGGACTTATATTTCAAATGAAAAGCATGTCAGTGATTGAAAGAGAAAGAAAGAGAAAGCTCATTCTAAAGTCAGGTAATATTTTAATCACAAAAGCATCTAAGAAATATTTGGGAATAGTTGATACAATAGGTCTAGCAGTAGAGTATTGCAGTGAAATATTGAGTCATTTACTGGACAGCACAATTAGCCCCAGGGTCTCAAAATATTCTTTTGGAGGAATCTCTTTCTTGTCAGCTGTTTTCCTGACTGTCCCTAGCCATGTTGCTCGTCTCTCTGTTGATATGAGATCCGGTTACTGGCTCTGGTCTCCCCCCAATCTGAGGTCTTCTGCTCCTGGGAAAGAGATCTGCATGCATAGGGAAGAGGGAGAAGAAAAGCTGTAGCAGGGTTGGGCAAAGTACAGCCCACCAAAAGATCCATCCCACCAAGGTATTTTATCCAGCCCATGGCAGGTCTTTCAGCCCCTCTTGGCCTCGGCATGGGAGGCAGCCCAGGCCATGGCATGAGCAGCTGGTTCCACGGCCCCTAGGCGTGCCGTGGGGCTGGGGCAGTGCAGCAACTGGACTCCACTTCCCAGAAACCCCAGCAGCGATGGCTCATTCCAGCTGCTGCTGCCAGTATCGCCACCATCACCAGACCCAGCCCTGCTGCCTGGGCACCCATTGTCATGGCACCAGACAAAGCAGGTGGGCAGGGTCTCTGTGGAGACTAGCCCAGGACGGACACGGGCAGGGCATTCATGACCAGGCAGATGGGATGGGGCCATGGGCAAGTGAGGAGCAGCATCTAGGAGGGGGTGGGCAGGCAGGCGGGGGGAGGCCATGGTGGGGATCACAGGACAGTGATAGCGCAGGGCCAGGCCAAGGGCAGAACCATTTAGGGAGTTCTGGTGAGCTGTTGTGGCTTGGGAGAGGGAGGGCCTGACCTGGCCTGCAGCAGCTCAACAAAGCTCCCTAAGTGACTCTGCAGCCCAAATAATTGTCCATCCCTGAGCTATAGGATATGTATGGAGACAGCAGTAATGGGAGAGCGCAGAGGGTTTTAGAGAAAAAGTCTGATAAAGAAATGTAGTAGAAAGGAGGGCCAGGAGGAGGAGAACCAAGAAAGCATGAGGGAATCAACTATGTAATGCACCAAACAATCCCGTTTCAAAGATCACTGCCACTCATGTTTTACATTAGCTTCATTCTGCTCTGCAGTTGAGGGAGTCATTTTAGGAACAACACTAATAGCCTCTGCAGGATGTCATGGCAATCTGTGATCAACAGTCATTGTGACTTAACATATGAACCCTGAGGATTGTGTCAGTACATGGGAGAATCCTCCAGGTTCATTTTGTTGATAGATCGTGGGAAGTCCTAATGACTTTAGCAGGTGACTTCCAAGTACTCTTGACATTTTTTTTCAAATAGTACTAACATAATGGTGGTTTTCTTAAATACCATAAATAGGCTGGATATGTCATAAATAGGCTGGATATGACCTGAAATGATCCACTGGGCCCAATTTTGATCTTGCACCTGTTTTACAGTCATGTATCCTTTTTGATTTCTCTGAGATTACACCTAATTTACACTGTTGTGAGAGAAGAACTGGAGTCCACATGTATTAGATGCTGTGAAAGAAACAGTATGGCCTAGGATGGGACTGTTGACAGACTTGCTTACTAGGCAGTTCTTGTAGATATGCATGACTCACCCTGATGGTCCAAGAGACGGGGTAGCAATGGTGCTGTCTTAGCGCTGGCACAGTTAGATCCAAAGGTTAAATACAGGAAAGTGTCCAGCTCAGGGTCACTTTGGGCCCACCCCTTCCACAGGGATGCAACGTTTGGAGATGTCTTCTATTTATACTGTGCTCAGCAATAGGGCACATCTGTCATTTTTGCCTCATGCAGAGACTTTTTCAAATCTAAGGGAACAGTAATGAATTTTTATGAGGGAGCCTATGAGATGGTTTTGCTGTGGGTGCCCCTTCATCTCATATGTCCTTTTTAGCACTTTTGCTATCCCTCAATTTAATTTTCCCAGGGCTAGCAATAGGATATTCTAAGGAGATGGCTAGCCCTTGCAAAATTCAGTTCTTGCAATGCTCTGTCAGAGCTGAGGTAGGCAATCTTCAGGGTCTGGTGTAAGGCTCTTATGTACTCTGGGTTTTTAATTAGCATAGCAAGGCATGATCTATATTTAACCTTACAAAATCATCCATTTAGGTGACTCACACAGTGTTATTTGTTGCATTTAAATCTGAAGTGAAGCACTCAGATGGTATGACAGTGCCTAGTTAAAAAAAAGCAGCAAAACAAAACAAACAGGAAACAAATATATCTGGGTCTTTTGATCCTTCTCTGCGAGGAGTCAAGATGATCTGGGGGCTAGAATATGTGTCTAGGAATCCTTGATTAATAGTTTTGGCTATGCCATTGCATTCTGGCCACTTCAAATACAATATAAAGGGATTGGCAAGCCCGCTGAAATAGCCCTCTGAACTATACCCAGTATAAAGGGTCGAACCTGTCTGGGTAGAACTGCCAGCTCCTTGCCACTTCCTGATCCTGTGTATTTACAGTTTGGGAGAAATGGAGATCCTTGCCCAGTAAGTGTAGGTGAGAGTGAAAGGCTGAATTTTTACATCTACTGTATATGTAGGTGTACATTAATATGCAGTGCAGTGGAAAATGTCAGTTTTCTCAAATGTTAAAAGCTGACAATGACGATAGCACAATAGTGTTTGTGTTAGCAGCTGTTGATCCTGCTGAGAAAGGGTTAATGTAAAGTGTAGACAAGTTTTAAATAACAGCTTAGAGTTCACCATGACTAGTTAATATGCTTGTAAAAGTGTTAGAGTCTGGCAAATATAAATGTTAACATATTTTTCAACTGCAGTTAATCAATGTTTGCTCCCACGGCTGATTTCCTGGTTGAGACAAAAGCTGAGGCAGATGGATATAAGCAGGCAGGTATGGCTTGCTAGATAGGGAAGATCTAGATATGATCAGGCAGGTTTACATCTGTTACCCTAAAGGTAACTGAGCTTGTGGAGGTGTCTGAGGTGACCTTTATGCTTCATTATTATTATCTACACTAATAGCATCAAACCCCAGGAGGAGGTGAAGTTGGACTGGTTACAGCATGTCAATTGTGCAGGACAGCAGCCTGGACATGATGCCTGCTCAGTTACTCACCTCAGAGATTAGCAAGGACTTAATAGTATTTGTGCAGTACTTTGAAGTGGTTAAGTATTATTAGAGGTGCTCTTGTCAAAAGTGCTTATAGAAATGTAATTGCATCTGTGAGGTAACTAGTCAGTTTATATAGCTCTGAATGAAAGTACAGATCCTCTCCCAGGTGCACAGCATAGCTAATCAAGCTGGTGCTGGGGAGCCTCGAAGGGAGTTGCAATAGAAAGAAGTTTCCACTTCAGATGAGTGAGTGACAGTGGTACTGCTCTGCACCCACTTATTAGCCTCTGGGCTACAACAGCCTCTGTGTACTTCTTTGATGGACCTCAGTGGCCCTGATCCCACCTCTACTTTATTTTTTCCCCCACAACCTAACTGAAAAAAAATCAAAGCAAAATGTTGGTTTGAAATTATCCAAACTTTTTTTCTTTCCAAAACAAAAAAAATGAAACTTTTTTGTTTTGATTAGAAAGAAATATTTCATTCAACTTGAAATGAAATGTTTCATTTTTGAGGATTTGTAAGAAACCCAGTGTCAGTGAAGAGCTGGATTCATAAAACTGATGTGTCTCCCTTTTAACCACTTGCTGGATGGTTAGCAGGGACAGATGCAAGAGCAGTGCACTTGATGCACTTTGATTCCTGGTCCACCTAAATTAATTTAAAACCAACTGCTTGACAGCAACAACAGCAATTCAAGTAGGCAGTGCTGAGGAAGTCACTTGACTTCATGGCTCATTATTATCGTGGCCAGGCACCTTTGGTGTCTGCCATTTTAAGAGGTTTAAACAGGCGGTGGAGCAGCTGGCAGGTGCAGTACAGCCTAATGAGGTGGTCACGTGAGTGTGGGAGGACTCCTGGATTAAAGGATGAGGCTAACCAGCTTCAATATAAACGCAGGCCCTCAGGGCTGAGCTGGCAGTTGCTGAAGGGAGCCAGAGAGAGAACATTGCTTGCCGGAGCTGCTGCTCCCAGAACACCTGGAGGACAGGGTAGGAACTATGGGGATGGAGGAGGTTACTGGTCCTGGAGAATGACCTAAAATTACACCCTGCTGGGGTTGGATGGTGTGGTGAGGCTGCCTGTGGCAGGGTGGTCCCCAGAAAATGCTACATCAGTGTTTCCCTGGTGAAAGGTGAGTATGGGGCACCACATAGCCTCAGCCCCCACAGCCTAGTGGGTTACCCTGTAGAAGGGACAGGTGAGGGTCTAGGCATGTCATCAGGCCTGAGACCCAAGTGGTATAAAGCCAAGAGCCCCAGTGAGAGAGCGTAGTAGGGGGCCCAGTAAGGGGGTGTATGGTTGTGTAGAGTAGGGTCTGCATGGGCAGGCCTGAAGGACTGTGCATAGCCTGACCTAAGTAGAATGAGCTAGTTTGAAGGGGCTGAGAAGGGGAGCCCATATGAGCAGGAGAGGGCTAGCTACTCAGAAACCTAGCCAGGAAACCCTCAACTGGTCAATGCTGCGGTTAGGACCAAAACGGTTAAAGGGCCACAGTGCCATGAAGGATGCCCAGAGCCAGGGGCCTGGAGTTCTGACTGGCCTAGAAGCAAGGCCAGGGTCTATGTGGCCAGAGATCCCAGAGCGGGGCGGCCACTACTGAGAGGGGAAGGGGTCTAGGGAGTTTGCAGCCCAAAATGAGGGTGGAGATTAGACCGCCTGACTGTGAGGGAGTCCAAGTAGGGTCTGAATGCCAGACTGGAATGTAATGGGGCCCAGTGTGGGGCCAAAGCCACATAGTGATGCCATCTGCAAGGCCTGGGACACAGTAAAGGGAAGGTCGGAGCCATGTATTATGCCTTTGGCATTGGGCATTAAGTGGGTAGCCTTCCACCTTACAAACAACTTATTTTTCATCAAAGGCATATCAAGTCAGGTGGGCAGACTGCCATAGACAGGTGGGCAGGCCTATGTTTTGAAATGCCCCTGAGACAGCTCCCTGTCACAGTCAGCTATCTGATCCCTTTTAAGCTCTTCATTCTGTAGGTGTTAAAGACTCTCTCTCCCCCCGTTGACATCGCTGTGACTGCCTACGGGAGATCCCTGCTCAGTCCGCCCCCGCCACCAACACTACCGTGGCTGCCTGTGGGAGCTTGCCACCGCCATACCCCTGCCACCGACACCATTGCCTATGGGCATTCACCATGCCCTCCAGCATCCAAGGGCAAACCGTGTTCATGCTAGTGACAAGTTTTCATTTTGCTTCAGAAATATAGGGTAAGCGATGCTCCCTCCTGTCTCATATGCATGGGTTTAGCAAGTTGTTGTAATGTTAGCTTCCTCTTGAGCGATCAGTTCTTTCAAACCTGATTACCTAACTGGACTGCTTACTGTATCTGTATTTATTTCTACTGTACAGATCCACTTCCTGGCTCTCCAAACAATGTCTTCCTTATAGGAAAACATTTACCAAAGCATAGTAGAGTTTTCACTACTGGAGACCACTTCATTCTATCCCAGGAAGCATTTGAACCATTTTCAGAGACACAGAAGTACAAAATGGGTCCAGGCAAACCTATATGCTGAGCTGAGCTTTGTCATGTTAGGGAGAGGAAGCTTGTACAATGTAAGCATGTCACACGACACGCTTGGACAGTACCTCATATGTGTCATGACCCAAAGGTCTGTTTTTTTTGTTTTTTTTTTGTGTGTGCGCTTTGGCACTAAGAATTATCCCCGTGGGTTTGCAACTTCATTGCACGGAGGAGTTCTGCTGCGCAGAGAACCCGCGTGCAAAGGAGTGTTCCTGCCACTTTGCAGCGATCTTTGCAGGGTGCATTTCCCTTTGCAACACAGAAATGCACGGTGCAAAGATTTCCCGCTCGTCGTATGCAAATTTGTGCCCCGCAATTGGCTAGTGCTAAATTATTCACACGTGGCGGCTAGCGATTGGCCTGCTAGCCGTATAAGAGGCTTGAGCAGTTTCCGCCCAAGCTGAAGAGGACTCCGCATCCATCTCGTGGGGACTCTGGGTGTGCGCGGCAGGGTAATAGAAACCCTGTGTGTCACTCAGAGGAGTTTGGCGGCCTGATCCACCGCCCATCTCTTCCCGTCTTCAAACGGAGCCTACTATAAGACGTAACGACGAGTTTAATGCGCGCTTGTCCTGGACATCCGGAGTTTGTCTGCGTGGAGCCTAGCAAGCTCCACGTGATTGTTCGTGTTCTGTCTGCGTGGAGCCTTGCAACCTCCACGTGTGTTCGTGTTTTCTGTTGTAACCGCAACTCAAGCAAGTTCTCAGCCTACACCACGACCATCTCGGTGTAAGTAAAACAATCTTAAAATCAACCATTACATGTCTGTGCCTAATTCTAGCTTGGCGACCTCCCTCTCCGATCCGGCCTGCCCGGGCTGCTGGCCACAGCCCGCGTGCAGAGCGACGAAAAGGGCCCGGGGTCAGACCCGGCCCGCACAATATGAAGTGCAGGCTGTGTGCCCCAAAGCTGTGTTGCTACCAGTTGCCTTGTCTGTATTCTGGGGCTTCATGACTATACTCTTTCTCCTCTCAGACAGCACACACTTCCTCTGTATTCAGGCAGATTGCCATTCTTAGCACAACAGACTCTTCAAACATGGCTGTCACTCAGTTGAGAGTTATTCATGTATAAAAATCAGTCAAGCTCTTCCAGCCCTTCTCAGGATCTCTGGGCTTTCTCCCAGATAGCTCAGACTAGAGCTTGTCCACAGCTGTGGCTAATGACACAATAGGTGTTAGCATCTGCAGTATGTCTGCATGATTAGCTCCCAGATATTTAAGAATTTCACTTGGCTTCAGGAGTCCAGTTGTACCTTTGTCCTGGGGCTTGGCTAAGTTGCCTCTTTCTGGTTGTCCCATTGCATGGCTGATCATTACTCTGCTTTTGTGACCTGTTCCAGACCACCTACATCCTGGTCTTTAGCTTTCCCATATAGCATCAGACCTTTACCACTAACCAGTAGGGTAGACTGCCTGCATTCCAGTACCATTATAAGCACTGCTGGTTATAAAAAGAAATTTTCCTATGTAAAAAGAAATTTCCTTATGTAAGCCAGTGCTAAGCCCACTATAACAAGGCATACAGTGAAGTGACAGTGGTAGCTCAAAACCAAGGAACTATAGAGAAAGGAGTTACAGCAGAACCCCAATTTTTCATACCCAGATGCTTTGCAACCCTCTTAGCAGCAGTCCGTTGAATTAGAATGAGTTGCTCAGATACTTGCTGCAGCTTTTACTTCAAAGGTCACCACTTTACCACTCAATGGGCATGTCTATATGAGATGTTTTACTCAAGATAAGAGCAAATTACTGCGTAGCAAGCATCACCATCTACACATGCAGATGCTAACTGCACAGAAATTTGTTCTAATGGGAAGTAAATTTGCTACCTATCAATATAAGTAGCAAATTTACTCACAATTACTTACTGCACTGTATGGCACATGTAGATGGTCAAATGGAAGCAAATGTGCTCCCAGTCAGCCAGGCAGCAGGGGACAGGAGATTGCTCCCTGCCCCCAGGAGCTGCCTGCTGCCAGGATGGGCTCCACCACCAGAGCCCAGGCAGGGACAGTATCCCCTGACTCCAGCAGCAGGCAGCTCCCAGCCCCCACTTCCTGATCATGATTGTGGAGCAGCAGCTGGGAGATTATCTCCTGGTCCCCACTCCATGATTACAGAGGCAGGGAAATGATTATCCACAATTGCAATTAGTGGAGTGGGGCCTGGGAGCTTCCTGCTGCCCAGGACAGGTGGAGCGGGGCCTGGGAGCTTCCTGCTGCCCAGGACAGGGAGATATTCTCCCCACCCAGGCTCCGAAGATGAAACCCCTGTGCTCCCTGTCAGCCCCTGAGCTACCACCCAAGGAGAGCCTTGAGCTTCTCTTAGCTGCTGCAGGGCTGGCCAAAGCACCAGCAAACTGCTGCCATGAGTAGCAAATCTGCTCCCACTGCCCCATGTGTGTAGATGCCTGCCTAGCGTGGGTTTATTCTAGAATAAATTACTCTAGAGTACACTCACCCCAGAGCATTTGGACATGTAGATGCACCCAGCTGAAGCACAGCCACAATCTTGCGCACCTGATCAGAGAAGCAGAGCTCTTTAAAATATGTCTGTGGAGGTGTGCCAGGTGTTTGTTGTAGCTTTTAAGAGCTATTTATACCCCCAGTTTATTTGCAAGTTCTCATCTTTGAAGGGGTGCTAGAAAACAAAATATATGAAGAATATGAGTTCTACAGGTCCTCCATTGGTAGAGATATATATCTTGTCATTTTTCCCAGTGGAGCATTGATATCAAAGTGTATCCACAACATTTCCCTTATTGTCTACCTCATTGGTCATATTTTCACTAGCCAAAGCATTCCATTTAAAAATGATGTGAAACAGTTCAAATGCAGTTGCGGCAAATCTGGTTTCTAACACAAATTGGCTGAATTACATGGAAAAGTGCCAAATTTGGTTAATACTATTGAAATGTGATGGAAACAGAGGAATTACTCAATTTATTTCTCCTTGACCTGTCAGCATGCATTAGTTCTTGGCAAAATTGGTCTCTTTGTTTAAATAGTTGGCTAAAACATGTTTCTTCAGACAGTGAAACTGGGGTCATTGAGTTTGCAGCCTCCTTGTTGATTGCAATTATGTACATTATCATCTCCTTCAGAATTAAGACTTTCCCACAAAGTGTTAATTTATAAGCCAAATAGCAGCTAATTAGTAAATTAATGCAGTGTTTCTGCTTCCTTGTGGAAACTACTATATCTGGGTAGTCTGAACTAATGACACCAGCAGGAGGTTGTAACCGTCCCACCCTGCCACCGTACCCCACGTGGGTAGCATAAAATCCAAATTGAAAATATTTTGAAAAGATGACAGGGCTAATAAGTAGGTCAAATAACCACCCTTAATAATCTAACTGTAATTGGACAGGTACAACTATGACCAGTTTTGGGAACCAATACTACATGGGATTACTATGGGCTCAGTGTCATGGACCATTTCAAAGTCAAAACAGTTACATATTTATAAATACGTACACACTACATACACGTGTGTACACATGCATATCCACACGCACGTACACAAACTTTCCAACTGTTTCTGAGAAGTTAACTAGTCTTTTTTTAATTCATACAGTTTTAAAGAAACAGGCATCTATGCTATTTCATGCGCAAAAAAAGAATATGTTGTATATGTTCTTTACACTCAGTAAATGTCTTGTTTTTTTCAGACTTTCTCTGTCCCTAGATTTTTTTCATTTCATTTCATTCAGTTTCTGTAACATTTATCACTCACTAAAATCCAGTCTTTTTTCAATTACTAAGTTTTTATGAGGTTGTGGAACAAGTTCCATTAGTACTTTTCTTCTGAGACTGGTGGTGACTTGATTTCAAAATAAAAGCATCTTTACCTAGCCAAGATCCTTTGATGAAAATTGCTACTATAAAACTCAGAAATTCAACAATATGCGTGCAAAACAAAAAGGAAATTTCCCCCTTTCCCTCCCGGTGGACTGCGCTGCTGGGCTGTAACACCATGAGGAATTCTGGCTCCCTCTAGGGAGCCAGCATTTTATTTTCAAGAAGTTTGTTGTTGTTTATTTGTCTCTCTGGATTTTGTGGACATTGCCCGCTTTCACAGGCAATGCCGGCTTTTGTGTTTTCCACGAAATCCCCCAAAATCTCAATTTTTGATAAGTCCCTAGTTATGAGATATAAATTAAAAATTGGTTATATGGTGTATATATAATCAAACACTATTGCAGGGATTTCTTTATCTCTGTGGATGGTCTGCATTTGGAAGAGGAATAACTAGCTACAGTTTAAACCTAGAGAAGACCAAAGATGAACCAGTATGAAAAGGGAAAGAAATAAGTGAGATTTTGATCTTGCTTTCCACGAAGGGTATCTAACCCATGTGTTTTCTAAGTGGTATGATCCTGAGAGTTATATATGACTCTTCACTTAGCCTAGTGAATCAAGTGCATAATTGGTAAAAAACAATCTCCTTCTATTGTCAGCTTGCTAGGAAGATCCTAAGAAGACCTATCTTTTCCTCCATAATAAAGATCTGGGCACAGTGATGTAAATATTCAGCATATACTTAATCCTATGTTTCAAGATGGGAGTAGCACAGAAACTTCAGGTAGTGTAGAATGCAGCAGCCCTCTCAACAGATTATACTGTTGTGAGCACATTACTTCTGTGTTCCTATCCCTTTGCTGACTCTCCTTCGGCTTCCATCAGCAGCCCAAGGGTCCAGTCTTCAAATCCATCATTGTTGTGGGAGGAACCAGCTATACCAGTGACTCATAGCAGTACCCATAACCCAACAAGGCAGCTGCACTGCTCTGAGACAATGCTGTTTACACATTCCTGATGAACATGTGACATTAAGTATTGTGAGTGAAGGGAGCTCAGTTAGAGAGAGAACTTCCAGAGCATATTAATTTAATCTAAAATTTTAGTACATGCCACAGGATTTTCCAGATGCATGACCGGGCTATTTTTATAAATAGGTTTGTGCAAATACCTTAAATGCAATTTCCTATATGTAGGGAAGGAAAAAGAACAAATGCATCTATAAAGATATATTTGGTGAGTAATTAGAGGCTATGTTTGATGATGATTGATCCTATAGAGAAAATGTTAGTACCATTAGCCAATATTGTAACAAAGAAGATTTTTTCACAGAGACTCTGCCCTACTTTCTAAGTGCCTAGTTAGAATAAATTAGAAGAACCAAGCATGAAAATACCAGAAACACTTAATTTGCAACATAATTACCTATTATTGGCATAGACACACTATGATATGAAAACAGGGGTATATAGACAGTGAGCAAAGGAAACACATAAATACAAATAGTAAAATCAATATTATACTGCATTACATAAATAAAAAATATGAAATCTGCCTTTTAGCTAAAAGAACAGCAGGATTCTCCATAAAAAATAAGAGTCAGAACATTTTTTTTAAGCTGAGATACTTTTCCAAAATGTTGCTCCAATTAAATACAGTCTGTTTTTTGCTGTTATGAACTTTCCTTTTCCATGACTATTGTACCTATATTGTATAATTACATTATAATGGTATTTCAATGTGGTTTTAGAATCTATGGCTATACTGAAACTTTCCACCCATGGTGAGAATGATACTCCAAGGCTACAGAACTTGCTTTAGTGGAACACCTCCTCATGATGCCTACTGCCAGTGAATGGGTCAATTGTGGGATCAAACTAAGGAGATCAGTTCTCACCCATAATATTTATATATGGTTTTAAAGAAGCCAACTACAGTTGCTTTTCCTATTGTTTCCCACTTGCATCTTTTACCTGGAGAACCTAAACTGAGCGAGTGCTGCCCACCATGCTGTGCTCTGAATCTTCTTTAATAAGCAGGAATTATAGATGCAGCTGGCTAGGAAAAAAAAAAGTTTAACCACTTTGGCCACATCTACACAAGACGCCGACTGTGCAGTTGTTACTGTGCAGTCATTTAATACTTGCATACACAAGTACTAAATGATTGCACAGTAATCAGAGTTACTGCGCAGTAGTGTCCCTGAATGGCTTTTTGGTGATGCTGATTGCAGAGTAGCTCATTAGTACTGTGTAGTAGCGTTGCATCACACTTCATGCCATGCAACGCTACTGCGCAGTAGTATCGAGCTACTGCGCAGTAGTATCGAGCTACTGCTCAGTCAGCATCTCTTGTAGATTAGGCCTTTTAGTCTAAAATAAAACAACTTTAAACTTCTGTCTACATAGATGTTATTGGCATGAGAACAATATCATAAGCCTATCTTTTGTGCAGCACATGGTGGGAGAGGAAAAATTCAGTCCTTTACAGTTTTTATCATACTTTTTTTTCCCTTTGTTTATCATTTAGCTGTTCTTAGGAAATGTAATTATATGTGATTCATCTGTCCTCAGCTAAACTATCTAGAAACCACAATATTTTGTAAACCCAACTAAACCCAATTCTTAATAATGAATTGGCGAAGCAAAGTGTAACAGGGAACTGACACCGGCCCCTGTTTTAAGGAAAAAAACACAGCAAGGAACTTACTGGGGAACTTACTGCAGCATGGTCTTATGATGTCATCCCATGGTGAGCTTATCCAAATGTAGATTGATATTATCATTTTTTCAGAAAACTGGGAGCAACATGAACACCATCTGAGGGTAGTCCTAAGTGAATTACAGTCAGTGGGTCTTATTACCAACCAAAGGAAATGTGCCCTGGGACAAAGGGAAACACGGTACCTAGGGTTTCAAGTAGGACAGGGCTGAATAAAACCCTTAGCTGATAGTCACAGCTATAAGGAGCCATTAGCCACCGCATAATCAAAAACAGTTGAGGTCCTTTCTGGGATTAGTGAACTATTATATACCCCAAACTTTGAGGAAGACTTTTTCCTCTAGACCGATGCTTTTGAGGTGACTCTAGGGGCAGTTCTATTTCAACGGGTGCAGGGTGAAGAATGGCCTATAGCCTATGCTAGGCACAAATTTACCGGGGCAGAGACACACTACTCTATGATTGAGAGGGAGTGTTTGGTTATAAAGTGGGGCATAGAACTTTTTAGATACTACCTAATGGGGAGGAAGTTCATATTGATTACAGACCTCATGCCCCACTTAAATGACTGCAGTCCATGAAAATGAACCACGTAGGAATTATGCAGTAGGCTTTGGCCTGCCAACTCTTCTATTTTTCTGTAGAGCACTGTCCTAGGCAGAAGAACATGATGACTGACTTTCTGTACCATAGCCGGGAGGAAGAACATCCGCGACTTACAGGAGACAGGACGGAAGGTGAGAAGGTGATGAGACTACATACTGTAAGAAAGGACCTTTATCCAGTAAAGGGGACATGGGAGTTAGTAGGGAGGGTGTGTGTAGCAGATGGGGGGGGGGGGGGGGATCCCTGGGCACCCTAAGAGATCGATGTCCCCTGTTTAGGGCAGTCTGCCCTGTTCTCACCTGCCACACCTTTGCTGTCAAATGAATTGATGTAAAAATGCGGGAGGTTGTCCATTTGTGGCCCTGGTGTTCTGGGCCAATTACACGACTCTGAGCCACCCCTACGCCATGTCCCATGCCTCACAGATAGCATCCAAATCCACTACTAATCCCCTGGCCCCTCACGGGGATGCACTCAGCCTGTGGCCTATACAAACCTCAGGTCCCCCTAGGTAGACCTTGACCTCTTAGCCCCTCACTGGACCACTTCCCTGGCTGGTTCATGTCACTGGACTGTACTCTGACCCATCTCTGGGTCACACACTCACTCTGCCCCCTTACTGGGCCACACACTCACTCTCTGGGTATTTCACCCCTTAGGCCTCAGATGCCTCCTGGTAGAGCTTGGCCTCAAGCCTTCCCCCTCTACAGGGTGACCCACAAGGCAGTGGGGGCTGAGGCTTTACAGCATCCCATCCTCACCTTTCACTGGAGTGGCATAGGTGTGAGATTTCTTAGAGACTGCCCCACTACAGCCAGCCCTACCACACCATCCAACTCCAGCAGGGTAAAGTTTCAGGTCTTACCCAGGACAAACAGGAACCTCCTCCATCTCCACAATCTCTACTCTAACCTCCAGGTGTTCCAGGAGCTGCAGCCTTCAGGCTGACAGATGTGGCTCCTCAGATGTAACTGCCAGCTCTGCCCCCATGGTCTGAACTTATACACCCCCTTCCCAGCCCTCCTCGAATCAGGCAGCTGACTGCAGTCAGGTGACCACCTGCTGGCTACTCCACAGCCTGACTGATATTCTTAAATTGGCAGGCACAAACAGTGCACTGCCACAGTGTGTAACAGGAGAGTGACACCAGCCCTTGTTTTAGGGAAGAAACTGTGGCAAGGAACTCTAAGGACTGCGGAGGACCCAGCTACAGGTCACACCATGATGTAGGAGAGGACTACCCCCCCACTGAGGATGCAGAGGGCTGACAGCAGAATAAACCCCCTGAAGTTGTAAGCTGGGTGAAAAATTCACAGCTGCCAAAAAAGTAAAGTCTCCAGGACTTGAGTTGGTTGAGGATGGACAGGTCATGAGGGGTGGTGGAGCCCTGCAACAGAGGTCAGCATGCCAGGTACTTGTCATTGTACATGGGTCGTTGGGTCCCTTTTAGTACACTCTTTTTTCTTTTCTCCCATCAAGGCATGGCAGGTGAGTCTAGGGGGACACAATGATTTGTGGGACCACTAAAATCAAGGAAGTTGCCCTTGTAACACAAAAGGATCACCTGTAAAACAAAGCACCTCTCTTTATTTATGCTTTTTCTAGATTAATTCAGGGGTGGCCAACCTGCAGCATATATGCCCCAAGTGACACAAGCAGCTTCTATGCATGGCATGCACCAGAGCAGGGAGTGAACAGGCAACACAGCAGCAGCTAAGACAGGGAGCTGTAAATGGAGCAGCAAATCAGGCAGGGAGTGCAGGGGAGGAAACAGAAAGCAGAGCAGCAGATTGAGTAGGGGCAGAGGGCAAGGTAAAAAGGAGAACAGCCAATCGGGCAGGAGAAGAGGATGGGAGTGGCATTCAGGGAGAGTGTGGGGCTAATTTATGGCATGCCTGCCAAAAAGGTTGACCCACACTGGATTAATCAGCTTATTTGCAGTCTAGCCTGCAAGGGAGAATCACTAGAGTAACTTTACCTTCAACTTCATCTTTGTCCTTGGGCATAAGTAATTCCAGAGAATGATGACATGCATCCTTTTGAAGTCAACTAAAAAATATCCTTCAGTCCAGTTTGTCCAGAGAAGATCTGACTCAGCAGGAGAAAGTACAGATAACAGCAGAGGAGGGTCAGAGGCAGGACCAGTTGTACTTTAAGGCAGATAATTCTAAACGGCATGTTATTTTAGTAACTCTAAATTAATGCTCAGGCTCTCCTTTGTCAAGCTGCCACTAAGCCTGTGGTAATAACTGTGACACAAAAGAAATAATTGCTCAGAACGTCCAGTATAGATGAAAGAAAGAAAAAGCAACATGTCATATTATAGTAACTTGAAGATAGAGAACATATGTTCTGGCTTCCTCTTTACCTTCAGAAAATGTTCTTAAACCTTTGTAATATTCAGCATGGCTCTTATCCATATTCAGTGTAGAATACTTCAACTCTCAAACTCCTAAAACAGAGACAAAACTGCCCTTCTCCCAATGCATGCTTGGAAAAGAGTACCAGGAAATGGGATATTACTTTTCTTGTTCCCATATCAGCATCATAGCCAGGCAAAAGGCTTATTATTTAACTTGTACTATAGACTCGGCAGTGTGAGCATAGAAGCCTAAGGTATTATTTTTGGGAAATTCCCATAAGCTGTTAGAATAGGAAGAAAGGAGGCCTTGTTGACTTCTCAGAGACGGACTGCCTGCAGGCTATTTTTTTTTCTTTTAATAATTTTTAAAAATATTTTACACTTAGACCTTTTGCTATATTATAATGTTTTTATGGAGGTCAAATTTAGGGCCTTTCTAAGTATCCAACCCAAAGCCTATTAAAGGCCAGGGAATGGCTTTCATTACCTTTAACAAGAGTTGGATTAAATCCTAAGTAAAAAATGACAAAATTGGTATATATTTTTGAGGAGTACTGAAAACATCGGGCATGTTTACACATACTCCGGGGGTGGATGGGGAGGTGCCTTAAAGCACGACCATGTCTCATGAATCAGCACCCCTGCACTTAAAAATGGCAACCGGGGCGCTTGAACTAAAACTTGTTGAACATTTTAAAGCACAGGAACGCTGATATGTGAGATGCAGGAGCCTTCTGGAGCACAGTAATTGAGTCTTCTCTCATGCACTGGAACTCCAGTGCATCAGAGCAGCCTGGCACTTATAGTATAGACTCCCATCAGCTCCATCTGATTGCTCTAAGGTTAAGGGGACTGAAGGTCACTTTTCAGTGCCATCAGCAACCAAACCAGAAAGCTGCAAAGCCTCCTTGCAAAACACAGGCTTAAAATTTAGAATGAGTTATAATTTATGGGTGTGCGTTATGGGGAGCTAAATGAGTTAGGAAGGGCAATATCAAGAAAGGTCGAAACTACTTATCCAACTAGCCTTGTAATGATCTGTTATTGCTGCAAATGAGGAACTCCCTAACTAGCTTTTCATCTGGTGTAAAGATATTGCTAATGTCAGCTAATATTTGGAGGATGTAAAGGATGTAAACAGTTCTGATGGTAGACAGAAGCATTCAGCATGACATAATCGCAAATTCAATCCAACCTGCAAAATGCATAAGTAATTAAGGTGACATTCTATTCCCTTCCTAGTCATTCAAGGTCCCATCTACATGTTACACTTAACACATGATTAACCAGTTAATCATATCTTAAATTGTGACCCAACCACATGTTCGATCAATTAATGGCATGATAAAACAAGGAATAAGCCACAAAGTTATTCCACAAAAGATGTGAAATAACTTTGTGGCTCTTTCTTATCACACCGTTAATTGAAAGTGTGGCCACATGGGCCCCTGCAGATGGCAGCCTTATTAGCTAATGGGGCTTCCAGTCATGGGGGTGCACCATAGGCTGCCACAGCTATGAGTCCCAACAGCTTGTGGGGCTCACAGCTGTGGAAGCGCCCCGTGCACTGGTGCAGCTGCAAGCTCCATCAGCTTCAGGACTCATAGCTGTCAGGGCTCCAGGCCATAGGAGCTTGCTACTTGCCAGCACATGGGGAGGCTGGGATCACAATCCTGGGCTCCCTCTGCACCAGCAATAAGGTGTGATTGGATCCCACAAACATGCCTCCTGCCATGTATGTGTGGCCTAGAAGGAGGTGTGATTTTTGTGGATCATGCATTAGATCCTATCATGCCTTTACCTGAATGTTGAGAGGGGCCTTAAGTGGCCAGATTTGGTCATCTGCAGCAGCATAGCAAAATGGCTGGGCACCAAGGGCACAGGGACAGCAATGATTCATAGATTCATAGATGTTAGGGTCGGAAGGGACCTCAATAGATCATCAAGTCCGACCCCCTGCATAAGCAGGAAAGAGTGCTGGGTCTAGATGACCCCAGCTAGATACTCGTCTAACCTCCTCTTGAAGGCCCCCAGGGTAGGGGAGAGCACCACCTCCCTTGGGAGCCCGTTCCAGACCTTGGCCACTCGAACTGTGAAGAAGTTCTTCCTTATGTCCAGTCTAAATCTGCTCTCTACTAGCTTGTGGCCATTGTTTCTTGTAACCCCCGGGGGCGCCTTGGTGAATAAATCCTCACCAATTCCCTTCTGTGCCCCCGTGATGAACTTATAGGCAGCTACAAGGTCGCCTCTCAACCTTCTCTTGCGGAGGCTGAAAAGGTCCAGTTTCTCTAGCCTCTCCTCGTAGGGCTTGGTCTGCAGGCCCTTGACCATACGAGTTGCCCTTCGCTGCACCCTCTCCAGGTTATCCGCATCCTTCTTGAAGTGTGGCGCTCAGAATTGCACACAGTACTCCAACTGCGGTCTGACCAACGCCCTATAGAGGGGAAGTATCACCTCCCTGGACCTATTTGTCATGCATCTGCTGATGCACGATAAAGTGCCATTGGCTTTTCTGATGGCTTCGTCACACTGCCGGTTCATGTTCATCTTGGAGTCCACTAGGACTCCAAGATCCCTTTCCACCTCTGTGCCACCCAGCAGGTCATTCCCTAGGCTGTAGGTGTGCTGGACATTTTTCTTCCCTAGGTGCAGCACTTTGCATTTCTCCTTGTTGAACTGCATCCTGTTGTTTTCTGCCCACTTGTCCAACCTATCCAGGTCTGCCTGCAGCTGTTCCCTGCCCTCCGGCGTGTCCACTTCTCCCCATAGCTTTGTGTCATCTGCAAACTTGGACAGAGTACATTTGACTCCCTCGTCCAAGTCACTGATGAAGACATTAAAGAGTATCGGTCCAAGGACCGAACCCTGCAGGACCCCACTGCCCACACCCTTCCAGGTCGAGACCAACCCATCTACCACGACTCTTTGGGTGCGACCCTCTAGCCAATTCGCCACCCACCGGACTGTGCAGTCATCCACATCACAGTCTCTTAACTTGTTCACCAGTATGGGGTGGGATACCGTATCGAAGGCCTTCCTGAAGTCTAAGTATACGACATCCACCCCTCCTCCTGTGTCCAGGCGTTTTGTAACCTGGTCATAGAAAGAGACTAGGTTGGTCAGGCACGATCTGCCCGCCACAAACCCATGCTGGTTTCCCCTCAGCATAATTTTTCCTGCCGGGCTCTCACAAATGTGAGCCTTGATAATTTTTTCAAATACTTTACCAAGGATGGAGGTGAGACTGACCAGCCTATAGTTGCCCGGGTCCTCCTTCCTCCCCTTTTTGAAAATGGGGACCACGTTAGCCCTTTTCCAGTCCTCCGGGACTTGGCCCGTGCGCCACGAGCATTCGAATATTCCCACCAGTGGCTCTGCAATGATGTCGGCCAGTGCCTTCAGCACCCTCGGATGGAGCCCATCTGGGCCTGCCGACTTAAAGGCATCCAGTTCTTCCAAATGACTCTGCACCACCTCAGGATCTACGTATGGAAGTCTGGCGCCTTGCTGCTGCCTCTCTACAACCCCAGTGAGAGACTTGTCGTGCCCCTCACTTAGGAACACTTAGGCAAAGAACTCGTTGAGGAGTTCAGCCTTGTCCCCCCTATCTGTCACCAATTGTTTCTGCCCATTTAGCAGCGGTCCTATTCCTCCCTGGGCCTTCCTTTTACTCCCAATATATCTAAAAAACAATTTCTTGTTGTCCTTTACTTGGGTTGCCATCCTCAGCTCCATGGTAGTTTTGGCCCGCCTAACAGCCTCCCTACAAGCACGAGCAGAGGAGGTATATTCATCTTTAGTGATCTCACCCTGTTTCCACTTTTTATGTGCTCCCCTTTTGGCCCTTAGGCTGCCCTGGATTTCTCTGGTCAGCCAGGGAAGCCTCCTGGCCCCTTTCCCTCTTTTGCCTCGCTCGGGGATCGTCTTGCTTTGTGCCCGAAGGATCGTTTCCTTTAGGCACAGCCACCCTTCTTGGGCACCCATCCCATCAAAACTCCTACTCTGCAGTGCTTCCTTGACTAATCGCCTGAGTGCATTGAGATCAGCTTTCCTAAAGTCTAGCACTTTCACCCTACTAGTTACCTTACCCACTCGCCGTCTTATGTTGAATTCTATTATAAGGTGATCACTGTCTCCCAGATAGCTACCGATCCGGAGGTCCCCTATCATGTCATCTGCCGTTGCCAATACCAGATCCAGTATGGCATTCCCCCTAGTAGGACCATGCACCTCCTGTGTTAGGTGGAGGTCCTGTACACAAGTTAGAAACTTGCATGAGTGATGGGACCTTGCTGTCTGCGTCTCCCAGCAGATGTCCGGGTAGTTTAGGTCCCCCATGACTACTGCCTCTTTAGCTTTTTTGGTCTCCGAGAGTTGCCTCAGGAGCCCCGCATCTATTTCTTCCCCTTGGTGTGGGGGTCTGTAACAGACCCCTACCACCAAATCCCTTTCTCCTTGCCCCCCATGTAGCCTAACCCACAATCCTTCTACTTCCTCAACCTCGGATTCTGTCTTGATGAGGGTTGATGTGTATTGCTCACTGACATAAAGTGCAACCCCCCCCCCCTTTCTTCCCCGACCTGTCCTTTCTATACAATCTATAGCCCTCAATATGTACCGCCCAGTCATGGGATGAATCCCACCAGGTCTCTGTTAGCCCCACTAAGTCATAGGTGTTTAATGCAAGCAGGAGCGCTAGTTCATCCTGCTTGTTCCCCATGCTCCTAGCATTAGTATATAGGCACTTGAGCCCTGCGACTGGTGCCTTTGCTGCCCCCCGCTCCAAGTCCCATGGGGCCCATTGCTTCTTACCTTCTTGTTCCTTACCTGTTCTGTAGTGCTGGCCTCCCCATGGCTTTCAGGTTCCCAATGCTCTCCTTCTTCAGGCTGGGCTGTCCTTGTGGGTGCCACATGGTTTGGTGGTCCACAGCTTCCCCTGCCCTCGTACTCCCCTCCCCCTGACTTCTGGTTACTGCTGTAGTACCAGCGGGATTGCAACTGTGCAGCTGCCAACAGCAGCCTATTCATCCCTAAATCAGGGCTTGGCAGTTGCCTGGTCCCTCCACCCTTGTTACACTACCACATCTATGCACCAAAAATGCCACTTACACACACATTGGAAATCTATTGTTGGCCATGGAGCCCTGCACATGTGAATGACAAAGTTCAGTCACACAGACTGAGAATGATTTAGTAGCAGCCCAGAGCACATAAGTGGAATTCATGTGGACATGCAGCAATTTAAAAATGGAATTGGCCAAAATCTATGTTGATTGGACTTAGCCTCAGGGAAATAAAAGATTTATGTGTGTGCAGAAACCTGTTTCCCTCCTATAGCTTAGTGCCTAGGGCACTCATCTGGGAAGCAAGAGGTCCAAAAGCAGGTGGGGTGGGTATTTTTGTTTCCTCATCCCCTTCTGTCTTCATAATCATGAAAAATTATATTGCACTATACAAACTAGTCTGTCGCAGTAGAGACATCTGTGGTGTAAATACTTTCTGCAGAAATGCCACACGAAGGGGTAGCTCTTCTTTTTATGAGAAGCTTCTCTTTCAAGCCTTTGGAGAGGAGATATACTCTGTTTGACACTACTTCTACATTGGTTTTTCAGTAGTTTTGTGGAAAAATATTGTGTCTGATCTAATAGTTTGTCAAAAATGAAGATAGATGGCTACACATTAAATGCAATACTGCTTTATTGTCCTCTTTTTCTCTATTGCACTTATTCTAACTAGAGCTGCCTCCTACACACCCCTATTCATCATCACCTTCCACCTAGCAGCTTAGCAAGGAATTGCAATTTATTGCAAGAAAAGTGTGACTTCATGGGCAAGTCTACATGAGATGCTTTACTGCACCATTGCCTAGTTTACTGCACAGGAAGCATGCACATCTACACATGCACATGTTTACTGCTCATTAAAAATCCCTAATTGTGATTAAATTTGCTACCTGCAAATGCAGGTAGCAAATTTAAACATGATTAATAACTGCACAGTAATACAGGTGTAGATGTGACCCAGCAGCAAATTGGTGCTGGATCTGCCCAGCCACTAGAGGGATGCAGCTATCAGCAGCTCCAGCTCCTCCCCTAAGGGGTCCCCAGCTGGGCACCTACACACTGCACACCATGGGACCAGGACAGCAGGTGCAGCTGGCCATAGCTGTCTCACTAATTTTTTTGTGTTTAGATTAATCAGAATCTTTTTGCAATATATTGACTCCTCAAAATTATTAATACATGTATTAATGTTGTTCTTTGTAGTTGATCTGCTTTTTTCAAAAAATATTAGACAGGTCTTATATTTTAAGTAGCTTCTTCTGGATTTTTCATTAAAAGACAACAAAAGATTGGCTTTTCTCAACAGTAAGAGAACTTATTTTTTATTTTCCTCAAGGTAGCCTTTCTTACATTCAGATTATTCAACATTGCATAGCTAGTGAGAGTTGCTCATTAGAATTTTGTATTCTAGGCTTAGTATCCAGTGACATTCAGTACAGTCTGTGAAGACACAATCTTAATTTGTATTATGGTTGTCCTCTCAGATTAGAGGAACATTTTCAATCATACCTTCAATACCTATGTTTGTGATTTACCCCATGTGAACTTTTGCAATAAACTCAGTTCAAACCAACAGAACTCAGCCACTACAAATCTGCAGCTTTTTATGTACTACAACAACAACGAAAGTCGATTCCAATTTTGTCCTAAGGTTCTTGGGCATGGAAAGAATCCAAAGATCTGCTGGTTCAATAATTTTGCATAAACGACAAACTAAGCAAGATTTTTTTGTTTATCTTTTGGGGCCCTACCTTTCTCTGAGATCATCCTGTCAATAACAGCAAAGCTTAACTTTAAAGCAGTCGGTTGTGTTCCAGAACTGTAAGGATATTTTTAACCCCGTTTGCAAGGCACCACCTCCTTCATATTTAAATCTTTCCATAGAGCTTGCTCTTTCCTTGATTATTTTTAAGTTTTGAATAAAGGCACACTGCAGTTTGGTTAACACTAGGTTCCTCTGTGTTTCCTTCTGCAGGTCTATCCCTTCCATTCTTTTTCTTAGTTTGTAAACTCTTTGATGTATGACCTATATTCTACCGTACTGAGCATATTGGCTTTGCATAACAAAGAAATGGTGGGATTTTGAAATTAGACCAAAGAAAACATTAAAAAAAACATTTCTTTTATGCTTGCCATTCTACTTACTATTATCTGAGACTGTTATTCTTGGGGTACTGACGCATGTTAAACAAATCACTGCCTCTAAAGCACAGTAATTCAAGGTTACGTTTATCATAACTGAGCAGCTGAGAAACAAGATTTCATAGTCATTCATTCATTTTTTTCTTTAGTAGTTCAGGAAGCGTTCTGCCTATGGGAGGGAATCCCTTCACATAATTTCAGAGTTCCACCATGCAGGTCTCTTTTTCCCTGTTTTGGTGGCCTAGATGGAATCACACAAACACACATTCACCTTCCGTGTGCTAAGTAAACCAGTCAGGTACCTCAGGGGGGTACAAATTAACTATGCGTAAGTACTTCACTAGCATGCTCTAAATCTATTTTAAGTAGCTAACATATTATGATATATATTTCTGTTAGGGAAAAGTCATTCTGCTGTGGTTGATGTCTTGTTTTCTTTCTCAGAAGTGCTTTTCATTTACAGTATAAGCATCTCCCCCTCAAATTCTTCTCCTACTACTCTTTTCTGTATCCTGTTGTAATATTCCCTTTGGAAGGTCTTTTGTAGAGTATTTTTATACAGATTCTGAAAACTTCCTTCCTGGCATTTGCATTCTCTCTTCAGATGTCAAAATCAAAGATAATTGTCCATTGCTAAACTTTTTGGGAGGGAGAGGGATGTAAGGGAGTTTGCAGTCTCTACACACTCGACAAATCAACATACTTAATGTGTGGTGTTAGGGAACTAGTGTGTTCCAACAGTAGTTCTCTGTTAGCTATTACAAGAAGGAGGCTTTGAAATTCAAGACCAGCATTTTGAAAATTGTTAACATACAGTTTCTCCAAATACAGACAGCAACCATCTTCTAAGGAACGTTGTCAATATGACAGTATCCTGAGTAGAAATGGTAATTTTCCCTAAAAAACATTATTGTAAGCTTATCTTGTCAGTAGGACTGCATTACATGGATTGTTTTAGCTCAAAACTTAGATTAAAAATATGTATAGAAATCGGTGCACTTTAAGTAAATAGTGAGAGACGTGCTCTGATCACAACCTAATGGGTTAGTTAGTAGAGCGAAGAGTAGGTGGTCTTGTAGGATAGGGTATCTCTTTAAACTTCTGGAGACCTAAGCTCACCTCCTGCCCTGTACTCAATACAAATACCAGTTTAGTGATTTTAGTCACATCTCTCTTTCTGGCCATCTTAAGTTCTAGATTTGATGTTCATTGGCAAAGCTACATACAGAAATGTACATATTATTTACCACACCCAAACTCCTGCCCTTATAGTATGAAATGCTTCTGATTCTTTAGGTGAATCTGTAGTAAAACCAAAAAATTCAAAATGTATACAGTGTTAATGGAAAACCTCCGCTGCAATTGCACTCTATGCCATCTTCCAGGTCATTGATGAAGACATTGAATAAAAAAGGCCCCAAGACTGACCCCTGGGGCACTCCACTTGATACCAGCTGCCACCTAGACATTGAGCCATTGTTTACTACCCCATCATATTTAACTGGCTGATGCTCCAGCCAGTTTTCTATCCACCTTATAGTCCGTTCATCTAGCCCATGCAAGAGTGTTGTGGGAGACCGTATCAAAAGCCTTGCTAAAATCAAGGTACACCACATCCACTGGTGTCCCCACATCCATAGAGCCAGTCACGTCATTCTAAAAAGCAATCAGGTTGGTCAGGCATGACTTGCCCTCGGTGAATCCATGCTGACTGTTCCTAATCACCTTCTCCTCCAAGTGCTTAGAAATGGATTCCTTGATGATCTGCTCCATGATTTTTCCAGGGACTGAGGTGAGGATGACTGGTCTATAGTTTTCTGGATCCTCCTTTTTCCCTTTCTTAAACATGGGCACTATGTTTGCCCTTTCCCCAATCATCTGGGGCTTTTCCTGTTCACCATGATTTTTCAAAGATGATGGCCAGTGGCTCTGCAATCACATCAGCCAACTCCCTCAGCACCCTTGGGTGCTTCCCATTTGAACAGAAGGTCTAAACCAAGAAGTTGTTTGTTCAGTTGTTTTTTGTTTCAAATATTATTAAATCCAGTCTTTCTAGTTTTCTGAAGGGATTTTTGATGTTTAGGAAGACCTTTATTTTGAGCTCTGATGCCCTGATTAAAAGGAAAGTACACTGAATCTGTGACCTGGTATACCCAAAGATTTTGTACAAATTCACTTTAACTGAATTTGTAAATTTGTAAATCAGACCACTGGCGTACATTAAAATTATTGCACAATAGGATCTGATCCCAGATCCCAGCAATTGCTTACATGCATTTGGACATGCGATTGTTGAGATCAGGAAAAGATCCCAAGACTGAAACTGCTGGCAGCCCTGCCAGGGCTGCTATGTGCAGGAGATCAAGGGCTCCTGGCCTACCTCCTGTCTTTGGCATCTCCACCAGGATAGCCAGGCATAGGGGAGTTTGGGCACAGGAAGGAGCACTTCCACTCCGACTGTCAAGAGCTCGCAGGGCAGCCATACACCTGATTAGTGACCCACGGCTGCCCTGGGGCCTGGTGCTGACCATCAGCTTAGACAGTCAGCTAGAGATTGGCTAGCTCAGGGTGGGCAAAATGCGGCCTGTGGGCTGGATCCAGCCCACAGCGCGTCTTTGTCCAGACCATGGCAGGTCCCTCAGCCCTTGGCCCAAGCACAATCTAGCTGTGGCATGTCCTGCCGTCAGTGATGGCAGCCGCCAGAAGGAGCTATCTCCCACCTAGGCTGCCTAGATAGGTAGTACAGCTAAGGAGCCATCCCAGCCCTGCTTCATGTCCAGGGGTGGTAGCACATGCCATGGGCAGGTGGTGCAGAGAAGGAGCAGGGTGGGCTAGGTTGGGGTTGGGTGCAGGTTCTGGCTGATCCACTCCAGTGGGAGTGAGCCCGGAGTGGGCATGGGGCAGGGCTTGGGCTGCGCACTGCTGGTGGTGGTAGCAGTGTGCAGCCAGGCTTTTGCAGGGCAGAGGTAGGTGCTGACCAGTTCAGGGGGGAGCACGTGGCGGGGTCCCATACACACCTCACCATATCCACAAACCCTGCCCTGCAGTCCCCACAACCACAACTACACATCCCCACAAACACTACCCCCCACAAATGCTCCATACCTCCCACCCACATCTACACACACCCCCACATACACACCCATCCATACACACACGTACAAGCCCCCACAAACCCCATAACCATCCCTCCATATCCCCCCCTCCACACTCCCCTACAATATAAAAGAGTAAGACTTAATTTTGAGCTATTATGCGGTCACCTCTATATATACCACACAAACACACAAACCAGGACAAAACTATTTTTTTAAATAAAAAAAATTAAAATATGTTATTGTCCATGTTTGATTTTTACTGTATAATTTTTTTTCTGGTTCCAAGATGGCAAACCCTCTTCCTAAAAGGAGTACTTCTGGGGGCAAAGGGAGGGACTTCCAGTGGCAAAGGTCAGGGGTTAGGGAGCAAGACTTCCAGTCCCAAGATGGTGACCGGGGGCAGGGCACCTGTCAAGGGGTAGGGCTACCCTTGTGGCCCTCAAACATGTTAAGCAGCCCTCCACCCAAAATAATTGCCCACCCGTGGGCTAGCTGATTGTCAGGCATTGGCCTGAGGCAGTCCCCATGTGCGGACATGCCACAAGTTCAATTTTAACCACCATAAAAACCATCCATAAAAATGTTCTGTATTATATGTGGAACATTTTTATGACTGGTTTGCCATTTTATGGCACTTTAAATGTAATGCATATATAGCACCATTGCTATTTACAGTGCATTTAGCACATTAATTGTTTTGCATATGTAATATATGCCAGGCGCACCGTTAAGTTAAATCAATGCAGTCTTTTTTGTGGACGCTATTAATTTGTTTTGAATACATAAAATTGATTTTAGCCACTCTTATTCCAATTTTAAAATATGCACAAAATGGAGCTTCTGAAATATAACATATTTACTCAAATCTAAATTGACCCTGAATTTAAGGTGACCCCCCAGTAATTAGATTCTATATGTGGAAAATGTATAAATTTATTATAATTGTTCATATATAAAATCTAATTATTGGAGGGTTATCTTTAAGTTTATCCCCCTCCTACTGCTGCAGCAAGGAAAATAGTGGCTGGGGGGTGGCTAGGGGCCCCCTTACCTTCTTTTCCTCTTGCCTTCCAGGCCCTGACCCCTACCACTGGCACCCCCCTATTCCCAGCTCCACACAACCTCTGCACCCCCCTCTCACAATCTCTGCCACTTCCCCCCGTGCTCGCTGCAGTCTCTGCCTTTTTTCCCCTCAACCCCTTTACTATTACATGTTGCTCAGGCTCTGTTCCCTCCTGAAGAACAGCATGTGGAAGCTCAGTCCTTGCCACGCCATGCAGCAGTGTCAGCACTGTTGATTGGCCAGGCAGGGGACAGAGTTTCAATGTGTTATGTGCCTGGGAGGGAACCCAGTCCAAGCTGGAGCCAAGCTGTATATGATAGTTAGGTGGGACAGGGGAAGGGGACAGGGCAGAGGCAGAAGCTGCAGATGGCAAGAGGAGCTATGGCAAGAAGCTGCTGTGGGTCTGACTCTGACCCCAACCCAAGTTCAGGCAAGAGCACCATGTGCATGTGCACATGCGCACATGCACATGGCCACCATACAGCCTGCAGAGCAGCTCCTACAGGTAAGTCCAGTGGGGGAGGGGGTAATTGAGACCCCCATAGTGAGGAAGGGAGGTAGGGAGTTGGGCATGCTTTGGGCAGAGCTTGCTGCCCAGTCTGGGTGGTGCATGGGGCTTGGGGCACAGGGCCAGAATGCGCAGCTGCAGGACCCCAGCCGGGAGCAGGACTGAGCTCTGGGTGGATTGTCCAGGAGGTGGGGGGTGGGGAGCAACTCCCCATCACTGCGCGCACTCCCTGGGGTGGGGGCATGTGCCCCCCAAACTTGTGCACACAGTGGGCTGCCCAGTGCAGGCTCAAGTTCCCCACCCTGCTGCCATCCCCCCTGGCCCTCCACAGCCCAGCAGACAGGACCTGGTGTAGCAGAGTAGAGTGGGGCAGGGAAGCTTGATGCTACCATTGCCAGGAGCCTCGTGCTGCCATGGCAAGGTTCCCCCTGCTCGCCCAGCATCAGTGGGAGTGACAGCATGGAGGCCACCTTGCCATGGCAGCACAGAGCTTATGATGGTGGTAGCAAGCCCCACTCTGCCCTGTTGATCCAGGTTCCTCCCGCTGGGCCCCAGAGGCAGGGCAGCAGGGCAGAGAGCCCCAAGCTCACAGCTCACACCTGTTCCATGCACAAATCTGGGGGGCACATGCCCCCCCATGCCCCACCCCAAGAGTGCATGCAGTGACAGGGAGCCCCTGCCTGAGCCCACAATGGGAACCCACGCCCACCCCTCTCTACAAGTTCTGCCTGTGGCATTCATGGGAGACAGGGAGCAGGGCTCTGTGCTCTGCTCCACTACAGCAGCCACTGCCCCCCGTGGGCAGCAACTGGGTCTCAGGTGCTGCTGCAGGGGGAAGGGGGTTGCCCCCCATAGCCCTGGCAGCTGGGACCTCCTCTGGGAGGGCTGAGGGAGTGTGGGGGGCTATAGGTGGGGAGTGAGAGGCACCAGCAGGACCAAGGGGCAGTGGGTAGGGAATGAAGAGCACCAGCATGGTTAAAACTGAAGGGCAATGGCATGGGCAGCGCACCAGCATATCAGGGCTTCTCAGCACGGCAAGGCAGTAGGGGAGTTCAGCTGTATCTGGACCCACATCCTGGTGAGCGAAGCAGGCAGGGGGCACTCTTGTTTTCCATAATAAAAACCCAAAATCAAACCCCCAAATATATAGGTACTTATAATTTATTTTATTATAGTGATTGAGGCAGTGGTAGGCTTCCAAATTGCTTTGAAATTATAAATATATCAATAGAACTTTATGTTCAACTGATACCTATATATATGGCGGCATTTCATTTTAATCATGAAGAAACATGGATTTGGGGGGTTTTAATCAGAGGTGGATTTGGGGCGTTTCACAATTTTTAAACAGTGAAAACCACACAGGAATCTAGAACCAGCACCATGTTGCATGATACACTTAATGAGTATAGTAAACATTACCATGTGACTACTCAGAGCATGTTTTAACTTTTAATACAGCATGGTAATGATTACTGCAATCTAAATAAAACATACATTAAGCACCCTGTGTGACAAGGTGCTGAGAGATGTTTTCAAAGTACACTATTTTCTTACTTGCAATGGATGTTGTTCAAGAAACTTTTCTATGTTTATGTTAATGAATTTTTATTCTGTTCTTACCTATCCTGTATGTATATACTTGCCCTTGCATGAATGAACTGCCAGTGTAAACTTTTAATTTGCATGTAAATGGAGTTCTGCCTAGGTAATTGTTATATGAGCTCATTTAACAAAACAAAAGAAAGGTTAATTGAAAGATATCCACCATCCCATGTTTACTGAGTGAGTTAATTTACCAAGATAGACTGAGAATGATAGGAAAATGCATCAGAAAGGGACCTCAGGATGCCATCTAGTTCAATACCATGCTCAAGGCTGATCCAAACTGGGGCTGTGTGAAATGGCTGTTTCAATTCAGATTCGGCCATTTTGGAGGGACAGTGAATCGTTTCGGCATTTTGGATCACTGTTCTATTTTGATTCGGCCAAATCTTTTTTGGAGTTTCAACACTGTTTCAGTGGTTCAGCCATAGGCTATAATGGGGAATCACTATAATGCCTATACCTTGTCATTTCTTGCCTGATTCAGATGGAAATTTCAGGGATGGTAGCCTCTTCTGAGGGCATGAAGCCTGCCAAGTTTCACGGAGATAGGTGCAGGGGTTTCTGTGAAACTGCACCTCAAACTGTTCACAGTAAAATTTATAACACTTGCTGGCAGCAGCAGCATGCTGTCATCCTGCATGCAGATCTGGGGGCCCCCATGCCTCGGGAGGGCTGCAGGGCTGTGCCAGACTTCTCCCGGGGGGCACAAGCCCTGCATCTGTGCACAGGGTGACAGCAGGCTGCTACTCCTGGCTGGGACCAGCGCTCAGTGCAGCCCATACCAAGCACCAGGAAGATTGGTGCTGCCACTGGCCCCAGCCAGCAGTGGCAGCATGCTGTCATCCCACACACAGATCTGGGGCCCCATGCCCTCAGGAGGACTCTGGCACTAGCCCTGCTGCCGGCTGGGACCGGTGCTTGGCACAGCCCGCAACATTAGCCCCAGCCGGCAGTGGCAGCCTGCTGTCATCCCACACGCAGATCCAGGGACCTACTCTCCCCGGGAGGGCAGCAGGGCTGCGCCAGACTCCTCCTAGGGGGTGTGGGCCCCTGGATTTGCACGCAGGATGACAGCAGGCTGCAAGCCCGACTCCAAAACTCCAAAATTTTCTGAAACATTTCAGATGGTTTCGTTTCATTTTGGAGATGTTTCAGAGCCTTCTGTTTTGTTTTGGATTTGGTGTTTCAGGTGCCGAAATGGGCCAAAACACCTCCAAAATGAAAGGGCTGCCGAATTTTCTCACAGCCCTTGTCTAAACCTTCTTACAGGCAGGCCTCCCAGCCCCCCAACTTCAAACAATGTCTCTCTTGCAAAAAGCTATCTAATTCCTATTCTCACCAAAGAACCAAGCCTTGCAATGGAACAGTATGGCAGCTGTGCCCCCTCACTAACAGACCACATCGTCACTGGACCAAACTACACAGATTATAACATCCAGGGTTTATTCACCTGCTTCTCTACCAATGTCATATATACCATTTCTATTTCCAATGCCTCTCTGCTGTCTACATTGGACTGATGGGGCAGTTCCTACATGCAGAATTCATGGACTCTGATCTACCATCAGTTCAAGAAAGACACACACCTGTGGCAGAAGACTTAAACTTCTGAACGTCCCACCACTGACCTCAAAGTAGCTTTCCTTAAACAACTTTGTTTTGCTGGACTGGACATTGTATGTGGATGCCTGACTCTCAATTCCCAAAACAAGTGCTCTACTCCCAGTTTAGTAATGGCCTGAAATGTCATGGTAGACAGAGGAAATACTACAAGGACACATTTAAGACATACCTCAAGAAAATTTATGACTGGACAGTAAAGGGCCCTGAGTTGGGGCAAGTAGGGTGAAGTGCCCCAATAGAGGACTAAGAACTGGCTCAGGTTCCTGTTTTGGGGACTTCAATACATGAAGTTCTCTTTTGTGGCCACTAATTAATTGTGGGGGGAGGAGAGAGGGATTGGCTAAAAGAGGCCATCCCCTAAAAATATTCAGCAGGGGAGATGGAGTCCCACAAAGAGACTCCTCCTCCTGGACGAGAGCAATTCCCCTGTGGAACCAAATCTCGAACACTGAAAAAACAAAAGTCATTGCAGGTGAGAAAACCTGACAGTAGAGGGTGATCGGGGAAGGCAACATCAACACCTTCCTAGCTGGATGGGAAGACACTGGCCAGGCAGGGAGGCCCAATAGCACATACACATGGCACATAGCAAACTACTTTCAAACATGTTTTAAAATAACTGACTGGCATTATGTTGTAATTGAGGCTGTATTGTAGAATCTTTCAACAGACTTTTTTATGCTACCTATACAAAATACATAAAAAGTTGATACTTTCTCCAAAGAGCTGGCAGTCTCACCTGAAATATATATGAACATTTTGCTGAAGTGAAGATTGTAAAATAAGGTGTCAGCCAGTTTTCCTTTGGGTCTTTGCAAGCTGAGTTACGTTGTACAACATTTAGAGTTTTTCAGTAATAACTGTTTTTCTTCTTGAGACTCATACTTGTCCTAGGCTCTGATGCATACTGATGGATAAGTGCAGACCCTTTCATTTGCATACTGTCCTGTTGGCTGTCCAGCAGTTTGAATATATCAGTCCACACCAATGCATCGATGTGACATCTCAGGGCCTTTTTTTTT